>NW_027186473.1:40717048-40736463 GCF_028583685.1 Petaurus breviceps papuanus
GAGGCAGTCTGTGAACAAATTGGCAGATTAGTCTGCGAGTTGTCATCTACCTTTGCCAAAGGGTAGCTGGCATAGCTCCATGCTGTCCTTTACTGTATAGCACCTACAAAAATCAGGTTCACCTAGCCTCAATCTGAGTTCACATTAGTAAACTAGCTAAGGAAGTGAGACCAGATTAAACAGAATCATAGAATCCTAGATTTTGGTCTAGAAGGAACCTCAGAGACCTCTAGTCTCGTCCTTTCGTTTTTCAGATGAGGAAACTAATATACAGGGTTGCACAGGTATTAAGTAGCAAAGAGGATTTGAACTCCAGTCCTTTGACCCCAAATCCAGTTATCTTTTCATAGCTTGTCCAACCGTGTCATCCTTCTATTAAATGAACTCCAGTGGTTCCTTATTACCTCCAGGATCAAATATCAAGTCCTCTCTTTGGTCTTTAAAATTTTTGGTACCCACCCAGGCTCTTTCTTACTTTTCCAGTTTTCTTATACCTTGGGCCTCTTACCCAAAATTCTTCATCAATATCACCTTCAGCACCCTGTGATTATATCTAATACCATTTGAGAATGAACTTACCTCAAGCTCCCAGGGATAAAATTTAAAACAAAACCAAAAACAAATTCAACTTCCTTCAGTCCAACATGCTTCAGAAATAAAATAGAACTTAAAAACTTAGCCTTGATGTCCAGTTTCAGAGAATAACTACAAAAGTGAATACAGCTGCCTTGACATGGCTCTTTATAATTTACAAAGCACCTTACATGTATTGTTATTCATTCATTCAACAAACACTTATTAAATGCATACTCTATGCAAGGCATTCTGCTAATGTCTGGGGGTAGGAAGATAAAATGAAGCAGTCTGATCTCAAGTAATTTACAGTAGTTTATTGTATCTTATTTGATCATCAGAACGATCCTATGAGGTAGATACATACATATTAAAATTTTCATTTTACAGACAAAGAAAGTAAGTGACTCATACGAAGACACACATCCAGTAAGTGGTAAAATCAAAACTTTAATCCAGGTTTTCTAAATCCAAATTTGCTACACTTCTTTTTACATCAGATAGGAATTCCTCTTTTTAATGTAAACAGCAATATTTACCCCATAGGATCTATTATTACATGGTACTGAAATACCTTTTCTAGGTAAAACACATAGAGGGGAATATAACTGTGTTCATTTCCAGACACTGTATTTTAGAAAGGATGTTAACAACCTACAGGAAACCTAGGGAATGTGGTAATGAGAGGACTTGAGATCATATCATGAGTATTCCTAGAAAGAACCAAGTATACTCAGCTTGAAGAAGATAAGATTTAGGAGGACATGATAGCTATCTTCAAGAGAAGGCAAAATGGCTCCTTATTAGGTATGATCCAATTCCTTTTCAGGCATGGATTGGACGACGTGGCCTATAAAGTCTCTCTCATCTCAGAAATTCTGTGCTTTTTTTCTTGAAGTGTTTTTAGAATTGTCAGTAGAATGAGGGATTAACTTTATTCTACTTGGCTCCTGAGGGAAGAATTAAGAATGATGGGTGGCAATTGCTGAGGTAGATTTCATATTGATGTGAATAAAAACTGCTGGACAGCTTTGTCCAAGAGTAGAAAAGATTACTGTGTGGGCTTGCTTAGCTAGGGAGTATCCTACAGTCTACAAACCAACTCTTAAGGCTTTAGACATGTTCCTAATGCACTGCTGATGGACCAATACCCTACCTGAAAGAAAACACATTTCTTCCATAAGAAATCATAAGCAAAGAGTTGAGAAATATAAACACCTATAGAAACAATTTGAAAATGCAACCTAGATGTGGACACGGTGGCTCACATGTGGAATCCTTGCTACCAGGGAGGTTGAGGCTGGTGGATCTCTATCATATCCATATCATGGCATAAACAAGTTTAAATTGGAACTTAGTACAGTGAAGAATGTTGATGAAACTACCTACACTTGGCATGCGGATGAATAATGCAAATGTGAGTACCCATCTGGGATCTATGTATGATGTTTTTGCAATATAAAATACCAAACCCTTTCATGCGAATTATCTGTTACACTGAAAAGCTTATAATACTGTAGGGAGGGTGGATAACTTGGTTTTGACATCTGTTCTAAGCAGAGCAAAATACTTCCAGGTTGCTGACGTCTACTACTGTGTCATCTCAGACTTGAGAATTCCAGAACCCAGGGTGACTTTAAGACTAATGGTGCACACATTCTGACTGTAGATAACAGATCATCTTGTGGAATTGTCTGTGATACACAGGTAGCCTTCTTTACTTGATCCCTATCTCCACCAAACCAAGGAGGAATTGGATGGCACAAATACCTTAGGAGGGAGTGGATTTCCCTTCATTAGAGGTATTCAAGCCAAGACCACTTATTGGAAATGTTGTAGATGAAATTCCTTTTCCGGTAGAGGTTAAGCTAGATGACCCTGGAGATCCCTTCTAACCCTGCAATTCTGAGATTTCATGATTATGTCATGTTTTAAAAAGAGAATTAGCAAAGAAAAGATGTTGAACTCCACTTCCTAACAAAAAGTTACACTCTTCTTTAGATGAACGAGGCCTTTTTGCTCATCCTCAAAACACAACGCTCCATCTTCCAAATCAGTGCATTTTTGCTGGCTATCACCATTTCCTTGGGTTCTTTCCCTTTTCGTCTCTACCCCTTGACTCCCTTCAAGTCTCAGTTAAAATCTGGCTTTGTGCAAGAGACCTTCCCCAGTCTCCTTGAACGTTGTTAATGCCTTCTCTCTGAGATAATTTTCAATTTACCCAGTCTATATCTTATTTACAGATAATTGTTTGCATGTTATCTCCCCAGTAGAGCCTTTCATATAGACTACTTTTGCCTTTCTTTCTACCTGCAGGGCTTAGCATTGTGCCTGAAACAAAGTTGAGATTTAACTAATGCTTGTCAACTTGACTTGAGTTGACTTGAACATGTTTCTACGAAGCATAGGGTTGTTAAGACAACCTATCTGAGCAATCCAGAACTTGGATCTATTAACAAGTATTTACCAAGTATCTATATGATTCATGGAAATATTCTAGTCTTGGGACAATCAGTAAAAAGAAGCAAAATAAACTCGTTGCGGTAGTTGGTAAGCTTGTCATTTACCTTTATGGTAATTAATAGAACTTAAAATTCCTGTACTAGGAGAGCAACACATTTGTTTCATAAGAAGTCATAAGCAGAGACTTGAGAGATATCTAACATCTACAAAGAGGATTTGAAAATACATTTCAGAGCTGGGCGTGGTGGCGCATTCCTTTAATCATGGGGAAGCAGAGGCTGGTGGACCTCTAGAGCTCAGAGTTCAAGCTGCAGTAGGGCTAAAGTTGATTGGGCACCTGATTCTACCCTTGTACCCATATGCTGAGTCTTTGACAGCTGCTGGCAAACCCAGCCAGGTTACACACAGAGCATGTAAGAGCTTCCATGCAATTCAAAGTGGTACTGGAATCATGTGTAGCCCCTATACTGTCAGCTGAAGTGAAACAAGGAGACCCAGTCTTTAAAAACAGGCCTGTGTGACCTGCAGCCCACAGACTGCTTATGGCCCTCTGGTCACCTGCAGCACACCAAAGGATTCTGGGCAGGCGGCCCTCGAAAAATGTAGAGGGAAACATCCTTTGTGTGCAGAGAAAATTCTTTGGTGTCCCACAAGTGGTCCATGGACTATAAACGGCCTACAGGCTGCAGATTGTGCAGGTCTGTTTAAAAAGTAAGAAAAAAAAAGTGTATTTCAGAAAAGGTACATAAAAGTTTCAGAAACCAAACAAATTAAGGTCATTAAAACTTTCATGGTGAATAACAGTGCCTGGCACACAATAGATACTTAAATGTTTGTTGCTTAATTGATAGTGGCCAAGATTGTCATGATAAGGTCACACACAATGTAAACTCAGAACATGATAAACACTGTTATTTCAGACATGCCTGCTTCTTCAACACACTTTCCTCTCTGGCTTCTATATATAGATATAGATCAGGATGACTGGAGATGGCCCAGAATATAGTATGTGACCTCGGTCTTTTCAAGCTAAGGTCTTTAACAGGTCTCAGTTTGACTGAGGCAACACCCATTCAGTGATTAAGGTTAGGTAGAAATGAAGCAAAGAATGTTCTCTTTTACCTATTCAAAAATAAATAAATAATCAGTCCGGGAGGAAAAGAGCTCAGGATTTTTTGGCCAAAACAGAAACAATTGCTATTTATACTCACTAAGCCATCAGAATCCAAACAATGACCAAGTGAGTCTTGGACTCTATTATTGTATAGAATGAACCGAACATTGTCAGGCTTCACAAAGATACAAAAGATTTCATTTTGGGAATGAAACTTTGATATAAAAGAGGTTTAGGGGGAAGATGTTGTCAATTACAATTAACAGCAACTAAAAAAAAAGAATCAACCATACGTTAAGTTAAAAACCTTATTTACAGGAAGGTCTTCAGCAAACCACTTACCTTCATCTTTCTTCTCATATCTGCAACCTAGCATCTAGTGTCCTGCAATTTCACCTATTCTAGCCTCACCCATTCTAGTAAATTATAAATTGGTTGAGTAAACAAATCTCAAAAACAATGGTTGAGTGTGTTTGGTGATTCCATGTGCCTGATTGCACTTTTGTGCATGGTGGATGTGTGATTTTGTCCATGTGAGAACTCTCTGTGTTCAAACTTCCTGCACTGATGCAAAGCTACAACTCATCTTTAGCTTTTGTCTTACAGAATTGCCCTGGGTTCACAGAGTTTTCATAGTTTCGTGGGCTTAGAGGTGTAAGGGACTTTGGATGTCACTTAGTCTAAACACTTCATTTGATAGATAAAGAAAATGAAGCCAGAAAGACTAACTCATAATTACACTGCTAGAATGTGTCAAAGGGACCTGAACCCAGAATTTCCCAACTCCAGGGTCAGCCCTTTATATACTACAACAAGGGTTCTTAAATGTGTGTGTGTGTGTGTGTGCGTGCGTGCGCGCTTGCGCCATGAACTCTCTTTGGCAAACTGGTGAAACTATGGATGCTTCCTCAGAATAGTGTTTTTAAATGCATAAAATAAACTATATCGAATTACAAAGGAAACCAATTATATTTAAAGATATTAAATTAAAAAAAAAAACGGTAGTTCATAGACCTGAGGTAAAGAACTCCAGCACTACATCATGCTACCTCGCAATTACACAAATAATTTACTGAAGTTATTTACTTATTCATTCATTCATACATGTATACTCAGTTTGACTGAGGCATTGCTCATTCAGTTGATTAAGACTTAATAAAAAATGAGTCGAAGAATGGCCACTTTAAAAAAAAAAAGTAGATATGGTAGAGGAATACAGGGTTTCTAAGTCAATTCTGAGCCAATCAAGACCCAGACAGTGACCAAGTAGGGCTTGATCTGGGAGCAGAGTAATTTGGGATTAATACTAGTCTTTAAGAGAAAAAGAAAATTTAGAGATTAAAATTTACATTCCCTTTGGGGAGGGAAGGGGGAGGAGAGGAAAGGAGGGGAGGGGACTTTATTATAGAATATAATTCCAGTGCTTATTTGGCACATCACTTGGTACATAGAAGGCACTTAAGTGTTTATTGAACTGAATTAATACCTTAAATCAGGCCTGCACAACCTGTGGCCCTCAGGCCACTTGTAACATTCCAAAAGGTTATCCTTCCTTTCACATCCTTCCTTTCACCCCCCTCCCCCCCAAAGAAAATGTAGAGAAAAACAGCCTTTGCATATAGAGGAAATCCTTTGGCACACATTAAATGGCCAGTGACCTGTGACATACTCTGGCAGGTTGTGCAAGCATTCCTTAAAGCAAATCACAAAGATACAGGTGCTGATTGGCTTCTTGGTCCAACTTGTTTCTCAGCTGTGTTGTTTGGAATCCCCGTACATGTGTGTAAGCAGTTCCAAGAAAAACTATCTTTGTATAGAACTATAGGTGAAGTCCAGTATTATCAATAGTTAAAGATAACACCATTTGATACTCAGGAAGTTAAAGAGATAGAGATTCTTTTCCATCAATTTATATTCAGTAGACCTAGGTGCCTTTTGAAGAACTCGGTCATGGGTAAGTTAGAAAAGGAAGTTCATGGGGTTTGATAGAGTTCCTTTGGTGTCACAGGCTACAGAGGCCATGAAAATATCTCTCATTCTAGTCATTTCTATCTTTCTCCTTACTTTTGCTTGGGAGAGGAGGGGCACAGTCTGATCATACTGAATTACAAATAAAGTTGTTTTAAGGATAGCAAAACCCAGAATATGTTTGTAGGAAGCAGGGAGGAAGCCATGAGCAGGGCACCAAAATTAGAAAAGGGACTGAATATGAGAACTATAAGAGAGTTAGAAATATAAGACTTGGTAGCAAAGGAGACAGAGGGGGAAAGAGAGAGAGAGAGAGAACAGTGAAAAATTACTCTGAAGCTTTCAGCTTGGGTAAGAGGGGTGATTCTTGTATAATTAAGAGAAAATTTGGAAGCTAAGGGAAAGAACTCATATACTCAGATGTGTCTTGTGATCTCATTGATATGCACATTCCCTCCAATGCTGCTGATTGCAACCTTGCCATACATCCCTATACTATGCAATTCTCAAAGTTTTGAGATCACTCTGAAATACTTTGAAAGTTGTCACATTTCCTACCAATCAAGGTTTGGGGAGAAATAGAGTAGTCTTTATGACTTCTCTCAGCCACCAGATGCTTTCTGAAATAAAGCCTTGCATGTGAGCTGAGTTGATTCTTGCCCATCTTATTCACCCTAATCCCTCCAGTCAGTTTATACCCTTGACCATTCTAACAAAAATTATCTGTACAGTGGCTAAAGCTGAAGTTAAACAAGGGGGTAAAACAGTGAGGAAAGAGAACATAGAAAATAGAAGACAGAAGACCTACATTTTAGGAACTGAAGGAAGGAAACAAGTCAGTGAAGGAGACAGAGAAGGCAGGCTTAAAGGGATAGGCAGCACCACAGGAAAAGGCAAGATGGATTTGAAGTTGAAATATCTGGATTCAAATGCCAGCCCTGAGGCTTATTACCTATGTGGCTTTGGGAAAACCATTGTATCTCCCTGGGTCTAAGCATCCTCATTTGTAAAATGGGAGAGGATGGTGAGGAGTGATTAAATTATTTTGATGTTTCCTTCCAATTCTAAATTGAATGATTTTTAGTAGAAGAATCAGAAAGGTCAGCCAGCATCTTCTAACAAAAAAAAAAAAAAAGATCCCTTTTATGAAGTTTCAGTGAGGAGGGGGTAGACAATGTGCCAAGTACTGCAGAGGAGTCAAGGGGGATAGATATGAACTGACAAAGGACCGTTGAGCTTAGTGACAGAAGAATTTCCTGGGAATCAACAAAAGATGAATTTTACTTTAATGAGTAGGATCTAAACCAAATTGCAAGGAACCAAAGTGGGGGAATGGAAGAAAACAGAGATAGTAAACTCTGACAAGAGACAAGGAAAGACATTTTATTTCTTTGTTTTTGTTTTATTTTTATTTTTCAGCATAACCCTGTCCCAAAACCCATTGATATGGCACTCCCTCATTATTAGTGGAGGTGAAGAACCTGCCCTACATGAAGGGCAGGGTAGAGTTGGAGAGAGGCAAGAGCTTCAGATCACAGAGTCTCCCCCGCTTTGGGATTTACCTAGCTTTGAGTCTTCAAGTACGGAATTATTTCAGGTACCTATAACTTCCAACTTGGAGGGAGAAGATGGAAGAGGCTGACCTCACTTTAGGTTGCTGAAGGAAAAGACCCTTGGAAAATATGAAAGGAATTGGTAGTCTCATGCCCCTATTCCTAGTCTGCTACATGAGACTTCAAGGAGTTTCCTCAGGGTGAGATCTAGGACACTCTTGGTTGAACTCTCCCAGGGGAAAGCTCCTTCATTCTATATAATCTAATTGATATTCTTCCATGAATACCTTCTCTGATTTCTATTTTGCTACTGATTTGAATAAATGGGTTTCTTTTTATTCTTATGTGTTCATTGTAGAACTGGTATTTGTTTGGAAATGAGTCAAGACTTGGATATAATCCTTGGGATCCCCCCCCCCAAAATTGACAAAGTGATCAAAAGTTAGCTCAAAACTAATTATATCCCCTAGATTAATATTATTTTTCCAGAGCAAATAGATAGAATTCTGTTTCTCTGTACTCCCTTTCCCAGAGGAGAGAAGAGTAGTAGCCTCTGGACCCAATCTTCTGCTTTCCTTTCTGGCAGGAATGGAAGTCTCACTTTGAGAAAGGTATCTGCCTCTGCTCTAGTCACATAACAGTGTCCTAGACATACTTAAGACTCCTCTCTGTATTGACTGCATAGGACGGGCATACTTTGATTAGGTTCATAACTAGAGAGAAAGAAGATAATGAAGAAGGTGAGAATGAAGGGGCAAGAAACAAAGAGGTTGCCCAGTATAGCAAGGTTCTGGGGGACACAAGAAAAAGTGAGAGCCAGAGAATAAGTAGAGAAGTTAACCTTGTTCCTTTTATCCTGTAACTTTGTCAGGTGGATTGGCATCATTCAATTAATCAACCCCCACATCCCTGCCCCCCCCCCCACTACACAAAGAAAAGAATCATATTCTCTTCTCCCTTACACAAATAGAGGAATGGGATGGGAACCTCCAGGGGAAAACTTACAAGACAGCAAGAAAACTTTCAGTAATTCCTTATCTCCTCACTTTTCAGTATGCTCCCAGTGGCTAAAATAGAAATATACTGTTTCATCATCTCCTTGATACTCTTCTCTGTTGGCTTTCATGACACTGATCTTTCCTCATTCTTCTCCTATCTGACTGCTCCTTCTCAGTCTCCTTTGCTCAACCTTCATCCAAATCATGTCCACTAGTCCTGGGCGTCTCCTAGGACTCTGTCCCAGACACCTTCTTTTCCTTCTCTACTATTTTACTTAGTCATCTCATCATGTCCCTCGAATTCAAATTAGCATCTCTATGTAGATAATTCTAGATGGATTTACCCAGCCCTAACTTCTGCTAACCTCTAGTCTCACATTTCTTTTTTTCCAACAAATCACATAACACACCTGTTACTTAAATGAATTTCATTCTCATTTGCAATCAATAGGTCTAATCCCTAGGAAGTACTGCCCTCTGTTTTCTCACAATGGGTGCTCAACATGGTTTGTGAATATCATAGCTAGAGTCTACAAATTAACCTCACTTACCTTTGAACAAGCTATATCACAGAATGGACAATCAATGGAAGTAGGATTCTGCTTTGGCTGCAAGTCATAAACTTTTTGCTCTTTGCAACTAATACATGTTTCCACATGTTGGAGAATTTTGGATTCTTCTACAAAATTTACTTCAGTAGGATGACAAGACTTGTAATATTCATGTACAAAATGATATGACAACTACAGGAGCCCAATGAGAATTCCTTAAAGGATCAACAAGGTTCAATACAACCATCATATTTTACTATACTCACTGTGTTACATTTATTTTAAATGGAAGCACACCAAAGAATGCCAAATGTTTGTAATAATTATCTGTCATCAGGCCACACATATATGCAATAAAGAAGAAAAACAATACAGAAATGTAAGGGGGGAAGGAAGAACATGAAAATAATTGACCTAAAAGTAGAGTACCATGAAATTTCTCAAGTAGTTTATTTTATTTTAATCTCCAAATAAAACTTACAGACAGACAGATAGATAGATACTTTCTATAGTAAAGATCATTGACATTTTTTACAATAAATCAGTATTCCTAAATCTAAAGCTGGGAGAGACCTCAGAGTTCATTTGATCTAACTCCATTTTACAGCTAAGGAAAGATTATAGCTATATTGAATCTTATTGATCCCTTAAGGAATTTTCATTAGTTTCATGGTAGTTTTTGTTTTCTTATGTAATCTTGGGCATGGATAATACAGATTTCATCGCCCCAGTTAATTGAGTTTGCTCAAAATAACATGACTAGTGCCTGAAGCAGGATTTCACCAAGGTGCTCTGACTCCATAACTCTACTATGCTGTCTCTGTTGAGTGACTGGAGTCAGGAAGACCTTCATTCAAGTCAACCCTCTGACACATACTAGCTACATGAGCCTGGGAAAATAAGTATCCTGTTAGTGCTCTGGGTAACTCTAGAAACCAGTGGGAAGGTAAAAATTTGCATTATAAGAGGTAGTTATTCATTGGGAATTCCCTCCACTAATGAAATATCAAGTCCAATAACCATACTATCATTATTCATAATGGAAAGGTGAAATCAAGATTATATTAAAATTTCACTGACTTAAAAAAAAATAATTTCACTTAATTCCAGCTTCACTGAGGTTTATTCCTTCAAGAGTTGGGAGTATTTAATGACCTATAAAACATAGCTCTGGTGATAATACCATTCAAATGTACAAAACAAAGAAAATTATTTTTAATCATCATCTGGATGTCTTTGGTCTTATTGTCCTTCATTAAATCTCATCTTTATTCACTTATTATTCCTCTATTTTACAAGTCACAAATAAGCCTCTGTTCTATCATCCTGTCCATTTGAGTTTTTGCCTATTTCTACCCCTAACAATCCATGTGAATCTCAGAGAAATGAAGTGACATTACTAAGGTCACAATATTTATATTGTTATTGCTTTTAAATTACTTTTTTTCAGGTAACAATAATCTACTTTACTCATCCAGATCTATGGAAAAAGAAAACCTTTGTAAAAAATATTCTTAATAAAGCAACGCAATTTCTCATATTGTTCATGTCCCCCAACCCCAAATATGTCTCAATCTGTACCCTAAATTCATTACTTCTTTCTCAGGAGTTTGGTAGTATGCTTCATTGTCAGTTTCCTGGAATCATTAAGGTCTTTGATCAGAGTTCTTAAATCTTTCAAAGTTGTTTGTCTTTACAATGTTATTGACTTATGTAAATTAATCTCCTGGTTCTGCTCCCTTCACCCTGCATTAGTTCACGTATTCCTTCCCAGTTTTCTCTGAAGCCATCCTCTTCATCATTTCTTATAGCATATTAGCATTCCACTATATTCGCATACCATAAATTGTTCAGCCATTCAATAATTGAGAGGTACTCCTTTAGATTCCAGTTCTTTGCCCTCATTAAAAAAAAAAGCTATTCTAAATATGTTTATAAACATATGGGATCCTTTTCTTCTTTCTTTAATTTTTTTGGGGTACAGGCCTAGGAGTATTTCTGGGTCAAAGAGTATGTACAGTTTAGTCACCTGCAACATAGATCCAAAATGTTTTCCAGGATGCCTGGACCAATTCACAGCTTCATCAATAGAACATTAATACAAGAGTCACATAATTTCAAAACTGAAAGTATCAGAGATCATCTAGTCTAACATCTTCCTTCTCCTTTATCAATCAAGAAACAAAAGTTCAGAGAGATTTAGAGATAGTGTCTATCATAACACAGGCAACATAATATATAGCAGAGTTTAGAATTAAACCCAGATCTTCTGATCTTAGACCCAATGCTAATTCCAATATGCCATGCTGCTAATCACAGTCCATAGTATTCATTTTCTAATCCAAGGTCTACCTATTCCAGGAAGCATTCTTTGATTAATTTGGCTCTCATTCCATTTAGTTTAGTTCCTGACCTTTTAGTGCTGTCCTAGAATTATTGTATTGAGAGCTCTGATTATAGGCTCTTTAATTATCTCTCTCCTTCTGGACTCTCTGGGCACAGGGGCTAGTCTACCTTTAATCCTAAATGTTTAGCCTGGCTCTCTTCCCTCCATGGGCTTTTCATTGACATCCCACTGGGAAGAACCCAAGAATCCATGCCAAACCACAAGTGTGGATCTTTGGCAGAGATCTGCCAAAGACTAATAGATATGCTGATGTAGCTGATCAACCCAACTCATGTGACTATCTAATTATGGACAGTTAAATTCCTAAAAGCACTCATCACAGTAGACAAAAGCACAGCCTTAGGATACAAAGGCTCCAACCATTCCTCAGTTTAAAGAGACTGAAGTTCAAAAGCTAAGGAACATTTTCCTACCCATTAACAAGCAGATGAGGTATCTAATAATTGGAGAAGAGGGTACAATTATGCAGGGAGTGTACAATGTTCTAATAGTAAGTCACCTTGGTATTTATGGACAATTATGCCATGAATCAAAGCCCACTATTAGATTAAAATATATGCCCGGATATACATCAATGGGACTATAAAATTGTACAAAGGCATCCAATATGAAATTATATATTGTGTATAAATCTTTTATGCTTAAGATGTTACATGTGAATGTAAAAAGTCTACTAGGGAGAAATGTTTCGAGGGAGAGGGAGCACAGTATGAACAGGATAACAGGACAGGAAATCAGGAGACCCTGATACAGCCTTCCCTCCTTCTGGTATCAAGCAACTTCATGCCATTAGGCAAAATGCTTAGCTTTCTTGGGCCTCAGTTTTCTCATCTGTAAAATGACAGGATTAAATCATATGATCTCCAGGATCCCTTCCAATTCTAAAATGTGATGAACTAAATTCCTTAAGACAGAGAGACAGCACATTTTGATATTTAGAGAGATGGTCTTAAACACAAAAAGACCAAGGTGAAAGTTCCACCTCTGACGCACATTAGCTGTGTGACCCTGGGCCAGTAGCCTAAATTCTAAATATTTTATAAAACTCTCCAAGACTAAATTGCAGAGAAGGTACAGACCTACATTGGTAGAGGGAGTTTCCTTATCTGGGAAACCTCCCACATATCTATAATCAATGCCAGTCCCAATTTTGGTCTATATCTAAAATCCATAAAACAGTCATTTATTCAACATTTATTGAGTGCTCACTATGTAGGGACCATTTGTGCTGCACAGGTAACAAAGATTCACAGGACATAGTGCAGTTCCCTGTCCTCCTGGAAACTGGCATGTGTTAGGAGAGGCTGTTGTTTGTCCATCTTTCTCAAAGAGGACCATGACATCAGGGAGGTGAAGCCATAACATGGAAGTGAATTGGTTTTAAGTGAAGGAGGGCTGTGCAAAGTCAACAGCCTCACATTCTCCTCCACAGTCATCTACGTCCAGCAGCAAGTTATAGATCAGGAAGACTGGAGATGGCCCTGGATAAAGTGGGAGACCTTGGCCTTTTTAAGCTAAGGTCTTTAACAGATTTCAATTGGATTGAGTCAATGTCCAGTGAGTGATTAAGGCTAAGTAAGAGATGAGGCAGAGAATGGCCTCTTTTACCTAGTCAATAGTAAATAAATAAAATCAGTCTGGGAGGGGAAGACCCTTGGGGGTTTCTGGACAAAACAGAAACAATTATCTGCAAATGTTTTTCTGTGTTAGGACAATGTATTAAACCCAAATCATTTCTGCTCTTATTGATTGGCCAACAATGGGCGGTTGGTTCCTTGGTGGTTTTCCTTTGTTCTCTAAGAGGACCAAAATGACATCACTATGCAAGAGTCAAGTTTCAATGTGTCCAACTGTGGCTGATTAGACCAATTTGAGCTCAGAACACTCTACCACAAAGAGTCTGTGTGAAAATTTGAGGTGGATACTCTAAACTTGTGCATCCTGCATCTCCTTTGAGCTGTTTCAATCCTGCTCTGTTCACAGAGCACAGTGCTTTCTCTGATGTGAGCACTCCATGCTGAGTGGTCCTGTGCCAGTGTCTCCCATGTCACACAATCGATTCCAAAGTTCTTAAGAGAGACCTTGAGAGTGTCCTTGTATCACTTCTTCTGACCACCATGTGAACACTTGGCCTGTGTGAGTTCTCCATAAAACAGTTTTCTTGGCAAGAATACGTTTTGCATTTGAACAACGTGGCCAGCCCATTTGAGCTGTGCTCTCTGAAGCATATTTTTAATGCACCAAAGATGCCAAGGTCATTCACTGCATCTTGAGCCATCACTAGTCATCTTGATTCTATCCTGCCACTGGACTCTGATGACTCTGTAGAAGAGAGTGAGACTGACAACTTCATGCAACTCTGCCTCACTTAAATGCAATTTAAGCACAAATCAAAAGACATCACCTATACCATTTTACCATTCTGCCTATCTCAAAGTCTTGAGGCAACAGGCAGTTGTAGAAGCAGCAATGCGGATATGCTGGGAGTTATAGCTACAATCCTGCACACAGGAGGCCCAAGCCATAGGGTCGTCTTCTTATTAGAAGCAGCCATGGGATTTGCCACCAGACCCCTGGTTGTATGACAAGTCTTTTAAGTATCACACTGCTCACATACCGGTGTGAGGAAGGGGCTAAAAGAGGTGCCCTAAAAATTGTCTGTTTACCCAACCCTGGCCTGATTACTGCAGCAGGAGGGGGAATACCACTCTGCAGTCAAAACACCAAACAAAGGCACAAAAACATCTGCAAAGATGATTCCACTCACCACTGGCACATGGAATGTGCACAAAGTTATAGACAACACAAAATCCAGTAGACCTGAAAGATGAACAGCTCTTGTTGCAAAAGAACTCAGCAGATATCACATCCAAATAGCAGCCCTGAATGAAACAAGACTGGCAAATGGCCAGCTTACTGAAGTTGGATCTGGATACATATTTTTCTGGAGTGGTCCCAGTGATTGGCCAACAATAGGTCCCAGGCCAAGTCATACTTTGTCATTGTTTGGACCCCTAATGACTCAGAGTGAATGTAAATAGCAATTGTTTCCTTTTTTTTTTTTTTTTGCCAGAAACCCTGAGGTTCTTTCCCACCCAGATTGATTGGCTCAGAGTGAATTAGAAGAGGTAACACACACAGAAATAGCAATGTCTAATACAGACTTGGTGCTAAGGGGAGGTAATGATTGCCTCTAGATTATGGGAGTGGGCTGGACACAAAGAAATAGCATTTGAGTGGAAAGAAATTATCAAGGGAGAAGGGAAAAGAAGATTAATGAAAAAATCCATTAGTGCATTAAAGATAGTCCATACCCAGTTTTTCATCCTCTGTCATCTCCTTTACTGGCTTATCTTTCTCCTCCTGACCCTAAAACTGTTTTTTTTTTTAATCACGGCTCTGTCTTTTGTCCTCTTATTTCTGTCTCTTTTAGAAGCTCAACTATTCTTGAAACTTCAATTATCACCTCCAATGACCTTCCAAATTTCTTTCCAACCCAGATATCTCCCTTCAACTCCAGTCTTCCTTCTTTAATTTACTGCTCAACCATTCTGAAGAGATGACCCATCTATTTGCAAAACTCAGCATGTTTATAATGAAGTTCATTATTTCTTTTTCACCAAACCTATCTTTCTCAACTTTTCCACCATTCTTTAGCCCTCTAGTAATCCAGGCTCAGAATCAAATCATCTTTGACTTTTCTTTCACCCTCACCCTACACATCTTGACAATATCTCTTCTATTTGTCTCTCTCCTCTCCCCTCAAACGAATGCCACCCTATTTCACACTCTCATTTCTTCTTATCTAAATCATTGTAATAGCACCTTAATTGGGCTTCTTTCTTCTAATCTCTCTTTTCTCAAGGCTATCTTTCACACAGCTGTTAGAAAAATATTCATAATGTATAAATCTAATCTCTTTTCTTGGGTTGTAAAACCTAAGTTCCCTTTGAAGACAAAGTTCAAACTGTTTTTCATCTTTTCATCTCTGCTACATTAACAGGATGAGCTTAAGAAGAGTGAATTGAATAAAATTGTGATGAGGTACAAGGCATGTGTGTCACAGTGTTGTCTCCAAAGAATTCGCTCAGGCTAGGGATGGGAAATCTGTGGCCTGAAGGCCACAAGTGGCCTTCTAGGTTCTTGGATGTGATCTTTCATAATGCCAAGCAAAAGCAACTTTCCAAGGTTCAAAATACCAGCATAGGTGCTCTCTATTTTATTCAGTGACAAATTAAGAATGAGAGAATCAAAATTTAGCATAATTCAAAATACAGCATTTACCAAGTGTAATTCAATAATCTCCAAGTACTACCCCAACCCTGGACATTACATTCATTTAATCAGTCACAAAGTCCCTCTTCTAAATACTACTCCACCCCTAGGCTGTACATTCATTTAGTCCATCACAAAGCCCCTTTCTCAAATGGAGATTAGTTTCCAATCATAAGTAAAGTACATTCATTTGTTCAATAACAGACCACAAAAAGGTCAAAAGTTCCCCACCCTTGGATCACAATTGAATCTACCCCAGAGTTACAACAAGCTTAAGCACAGCATTTAATACCCAAATGGAGGTCTTTTCTTCATCTTGACAAGAGGCAAGTTCTCAGCAATCTTTGTTCCTGGGGAGACAAAGCTTAGCAAGGCCACAAGATACATTGCCAGTGTCTTCATCCATTCATTCCCCGTCTACAGAACAGTCCTAGAACCCCTCAAAACATTAGCAAAACCCTCTCCCAGGATTTCTGTAAACATACAACAAGAAAATCCTTCTTCAGGGTTTCTGAACCAACACCAAGGTTCTGAGACCTCTGCAACAATAGGGCTGTCCTTCACCAGTAGGCAGAATTCACTTTCTATCTGCAGAACAATCTCAGTAGCTCTGAACCAACAGCAAGGTTCCAAAGCCTCTGCAACAACAGCACTGTCCTTCACCAGTGGACAAATCTAGCAAAACAACATCAAAACAGACAGACAAGGTACCAGCATAACAGTCATGTCTCCTCAGTTCTTGGCAGCTCTGGGTGGCAGCTCTCAAAAGTCCTGGGCAATTCAAACTGGCCCTCAGCAATCCTCTCAGTCTCTCTCTGCCTCCAAAGGTGCTGCTTCCAAAAAGTTCTTCTGCCTCTTTCCTGTGTCTCCAAATCTATGTCACCAGCTCCTCCCAGTTCAGCCCTCTCTTTTCACATCAACAAGTCCATCCCACAAGTGGGATTCACAAGCTCTGGGTTTTAACACAATCAAACCAAAAACCAAGCCAATACAGGGGGATCTTTAAATTCCATTACTATTACACCTTTTTGTTGAGGTTTAGGGTTTGGGGTGTTCAAGACCCTCAAATACCAACAAGCAAGGTCAATTTGGTTCAAGTCTTCTCTCAGTCAAAGTAAAACAAAATTTATTAAAGATTTGCCATGATGGGTAGACTCTTAAGGAGCTTAAGTATTTGTGATGATTGTGTTGGCACATGGGCCAGAACAATCTGACAAAGACTGAGTCTGTGCTAGACTGAATCTTAGCACCTTTATGGAGACAAGATGGATCTTATATACAGAGAGATTGTGGGAGGGATCTAGGGGTGGTCTAGAGAAGGGGTTTTAGGGAGGGTCTTGAGGAGGAGTCTAAGGAGGATCTTTGATGGAATTGAGGTCAGACTCTAGGAATGGGATCAAGGGTGGAAATAGCTGAAGGCTACCTGGAGATGACAGACAATGGAGGACTACGCTACTTTAAGGGTCACAGGTTTGGGTATAGATATTTTGATAAGAGTAAGGGTGGGAAGAAGCTGGACAATGTAAAGCTAGGCTAGTAAGAGTAAGAGATTTGGGCCTTGGGGCGGCTTGGTGGCAGTAAATAGAGCAGGACCCTGGATTCAGGAGGACCTGAGTTCAATTCTGGCCTCAGACACAACACAAAAACTAGCCATGTGACTGTGTTAAGTAGCAAGTCACTTAACCCCAACTGCCCTCCAAAAAGAAAAAAATAAAAGATTTGGACCTAGAGATAATGAAAGACTTATGGTCTCAGGCAAATGCCTCATCAAGTGGGAAGATTAAAGGGGGTTCCCAGAGCCTAAACCCCATCATTTTGACTGAGTCCAAGTTTTGTAGAACAGATCCTTTTATTAAGGGAATTTGTTCTGTAAAATTTGGATTCAGTCAAAGGGCTACACTTGAGGACCTGGAGGACTACATGTGACCTTGAGGCCGAAGGTTCTGCACCCCTGGCTCAGGCTGTCTCCAAATCAAGTAAAGGAATTTGTTTGGGACTAGGCTGTTCTTACAGGAGGCAGTTAAAGTGGCAGTTTAAAGGAGATAGCCCCTTAAAGGATAACTGGAAAAGCTAGGGATTCTTATAGAGGAAACATGCCCTGTGGGCAGGGAGATGATATAATTGAGGATATGTAGGCAAGGTTCAGTAGCTCAGTTTTGGTTTCATTGTCCAGTCCATTTGCTCAGGACCAAGGGTAAATGTTAAAATCTTATCATCTCTAGCTTCAGCTAATCTCATCAACTGTATCAAAGACTGGATCAAGAAAGGAATCTAGAATTTATCTAGGCCAGTTCCCTCATTTTATAGAAGAGGGGACTTGGGCTCAGGAATACTAAGTCATTTGTTCAAGTCTGTACCTGTAGTGACAGTGCCAGGTCTGATGTCTCCAGATCCACTGTTTTATTTATTATAGTCAAGCCAACACATTTTTATTAAGTGCTTATTGATGAGGTGCAGGCTCTGGGAATCCCCTTGAGCTCTCCTTGAATCTCTGAGGTACAGGCTCTAGGAACCTCCCTTGAACTCTGATTAAATCTTCCCATTTGATGAGTCATTTGCATGACGCCATAAGCCTTACATTGTGGCTGGGCCCAGACCTCTGTTACTAGCCTAGCCCTCCATGCTTGTCTATTTTTTTAAGGTCTCCAGAGCAACCCTAACCCTTTTTATGGGTAACCTCTTCACAGAGAGTCAGGAGTGCAGCCCTTAAAACAAAGATTCTGGGAGGAAATAGCTAATCAGAGAGAGAGGGTAAAGGAGCAGAGGGGTCCTTCCAATATGTGAAGGGCAGGGGTGGGGTACATTTTCAGAATAAAGAATTTTCTTTGGTGGGGTAGAGAAAGTCCAGTGGAGAGTCAGGAGTGCAGTGATGTTTGCTGATATCACATCTCAAGAAACTGAAGAGGTTTGACAGGCTGCATTTTTAATAATATTATTTTTATTACTGAGAACTGCCTCTTAAGTTTTTATATTCATTACTTTTCTTGGTTTTCAGAACCATTCCATCATTAAGTATTTTACATTTGTAATTATATCTAAATATATAGGCGAATTATTCATGAAAATATTAAAATTCCAAACAGACAAATGAGAATATCTATGTTGTCTAAAGCCATTATTTTCTATAATGCTATTTAATAAGTTGCATATCTCCATATTCTACTTCTGGCCTCTCTTTATTTCCTGTCTCTTTGCCTATATCTCTCCTTAGATACTCAGCTGTGAGGCTAGTCCCAAAGCAGCTGGAAGGATACCAGGAAGCAAAAACAACCATATCTCTCCTATTTATCATGACACTTTCAAAACCCTACTCACAATCTAGTTCCTATTAATAATGAGGCCTTCTTTATACTAATCTCTGAATCACCTGTTTGAATAGTAATAGATTCAGAATACAGAGCTGAAGATAGAAAAATTGAACATTTAACATAGTAAGGTAAAATAAATACTTTGTCGCAGACAAGTCGAGAGAGAGAGAGAGAGAGAGAGAGAGAGAGAGAGAGAGAGAGAGAG
>NW_027186473.1:40736473-40743721 GCF_028583685.1 Petaurus breviceps papuanus
AGAGAGAGAGAGAGAGAGAGAGAGAGAGAGAGAGAGAGAGAGAGAGAAAAGGAAGAGAAGAGAAGAGAAGAGAAATAAGAGGGTCAGCATGGAGGTAAGAGCTGCTAGTGGGCTGGCTCTGTGCAAACTCAGATGGGCTTCAGAAAACAATAGCATCTCAAATACTTTCCTTTCCATTGCCTGTCAGAAAATTGAAAACCAAAAATAGCAGAGAGGGGGAAAAATCAAATTATTTTTCTCTTTTATTCGCTGACCACTTTTGAACAAGGTGCAGAGGTTGTCCTGAGAGGGAAATTGCTAGCAAGATACAAACAGCTCCACTTTGAAACTAAAATTTACAAGGAAGTAGGTCTGTAGTCCTCTCAACTCTCTTGCTGGATTTCCCCTCAGCCTTTATAATTTTTTTGTTAGTGTGAGCGGGTGGTAGACTTTGTAATGCTATCACATTGAATGGTGATATAATGTGTGAATGTAGTAATTATGGTAACAAAAATGCATATTTCTACAGGGCATTAAGAAAGGTTGGGTTAAAAGATGGGTAAAAAAAAAAGACTATGAAAATAAAATATTTAATTGCCTTTACTTTCTGATTTACTTCTTTTCTGTTATATTGGATTTTGGTCTTATAAATAAACAACTTCAACTGAACAACTGAAATACAATGTCTTTTTAATTCAATTCAATAAACATATGGGGTCACAAATAGGCAGACATGACTAAAATGACTGAACAACAACTCCTACTAAATGCAAAGCACTGTGACGCATTCCAATGCAATGTCAGTTCCTTGAAATAAGGGACTATTTTCTCTTTTGTATTTCTATCCCCATCAGGCATTGTGCTAGACTTCTTGGTGTAATGGGTAGAGTATAGGACATAGGGTCATAAGACCTGAAGTTGAAATTTAGCTTCTGATATTTACTAATTCTGTGACCATAGGAAGTTCTGTCAGTTTTCTCTAGTATTTACAAAACTGGGTGACAGTAAGGCTCAAATGAGATAATATCTATGTAACCCTGATTGAGATTACTGCATGTCATCAAGAAACAGTGTCAATGAGACCATAGATATTCGCTGGTCTAGAATGCAAAAGGGTATAGCAGAGAATCCAGATCTTGTCCAGATCTTTTCTAGATCCAGCACCCTCAAAGAGAACTTTAGCTCATTTCTTTTTTCTCCCCAAGGCAGGAAACTAGACAAGAGAGATGGAAGGAAAGATGGAGGAGGAAAGGAAAAACTGTAAACTGTGCCATTGATGGGGTGATGGGACCTGGACCCCTAAAAAGAAAAGACCACATCTTTGCCCTGAATTTTCCCACACATTTCAACAACCCAGATCACTGGGGTCTCACCCAAGACAACTGACACACTCTAGCCGACCTAGACCACCTAATTAGCTTACTTGACATTCCTTTCATTTTTGTTCTTGTCCTACCCCAGATTACTTGCATACATGACCAATCCTTAATCTAGATTGCCTAATTGGTGTACTTTCACTGTTGTATCTAGCCCACCCCAGAATATTTATCATTCCTTAACCCCATCAAGATCTTTTCACTGACCCTTTTTCCCTTTTTTTTGTATCAAAGTATTATTCTCACCCCCATTAAGTTGCAGATTTACTTAGAATTTAGCCTGCTTCTATTGGCATTACAATAAACCTGTGGACTTTGACTGAAGGAAGGCTTGACTGTTCAAATTCTTTCCAGGCAGACTCACCTGGTACCCTTACATTTCAGAGTTCCCAGTCCCCCAAACCAAAACACCACAGTCTATGCTTCTTCTGATGATCCTGGCAGGGAGCAAAAAGTTACAATCTTTTTGACTGAAGCAAAAGAAAGAAATTGAGGTCCCTTTGTAAAGGTATATATGAAAAAAAAAGAAGTCTGTACATGAGATGGGAACAGATGATTAAGGTGGAGACTACTGTGACTGATGAGAGTGAATGAAATATAGTCCATTGGTCTTTTTTCTCCCTGTTTCCCCAGAACATAGAACTCAAAGAAATTTCAACCCAGATTTTAAATCTCAATCCCTTTTTTTTGTTACCCCCTCAGACCAGCTAGGAAGAAAAGGAAAAAAAAGGAAATGGATAGTCAAACCTGGCTGCAATTTGTATTGCATCCTCTTAAGCATTGCTTTGGTAGCTATCAATGTTATCTATGCTATTTGATGCTATTCATAAATTATCTGATCATTAATAATGATTTTTATTTGCTCCTGTGAGTTGGTGAGGGGAAAGACTGAAAGGGAAGTCCACCCTTTGGGGGAAAAACATAGGACTTGAGTTTATTAGAAAGAGGGAAGAGAGGGAATGGAGAGAGAAAGAGAGAGAGAGAGGGAGAGAGAGACAGACAGACAGACAGAGACAGAGAGAGAACTTGCACTTTTTAAGTATCTGAGTGCATCCCAGAGCATATCCAATAGAGTGCCTGGAAATAGAGTAACTACACCGACAAGACCGTTATAACAGAGGTTGGCGCGGGGGGGGGGGGGGGTACATGGAATCGTTGTCCCAAGTGTCCCTGTTTCTAGCCTAGCCTTAACTAGGACCCTGAAAATTGCACTATCATAAATAAAGGACTTTAAAACTTTGAAACTCTGAATTTCAAGGACAGCAGAAAAACAGTTTTTACCTTCAAGCTACTTACATTCTGCTAGAATTTTATTATAAGAATATATCCCTCCATTCTTCAATATTGATTTTTATTTCAACGAATGATATTTTAGCAAAGTAAATCCTCCATTAAGGGACCCAAACATATTTTTTTCTTTTCCATAATTGGAAACTATTTTCAAAGGAACTTAAAAATTCTCAAGTCATTTTCCTTGTGAAAACTGGTCCCTAAGTTTGAAATCTTAGGCAGACTAAGGAAAAGATGTGTGATTTCTTTAAATGTGCTCTCCCTCCCTCCTTCTCTCCCCCCCCCCCACACACACACCAATGTGGTAACCTTATTAAAGGTCACATTTCATCAAATGTATTATATTATGGGTTGCTTAAGAGCTGGTCTGGTAGATCAATTAGGAAAGTTAAGTGAAAAATGGACTATGTCTCTAAATGATCAAAATTCTAACATTCCAGCTGTTTTTCAGGTTGATCCTTGATGGGCCTGGCCTGGAGTCAGGAAGATTCATCTTCCTGAGTTCAAATCTACCTTCAAACACTTCCTAGTCATGTGACCCTGGGAAGTCACTCAACCCTGTTTCGTCTCAGTTTCCTCATAAATGAGCTAAAGAAGGAAATGGTATCCTTGCCAAAACAAACAAACAAAATCCAAACCCACAAAGGATCACAGAGTCTGACATGACTGAAAAGCAACTCAACAGCAATAAATGGATCCTTGATTATAAACTCAATGACACTGGGTTGTGTACTATTTGTGTTTGCTGTATAAGAATGTATTTACAACAAGGGATGTATGAAGGCATTCTAGAAATGATTCAAGTTTTATCAGCCTACTAAATGATATTATCTGTTAAAAAAACATAAAAAAAAGCCTTTAACAAGTCACAATTTGTATGTTACTGACTTTTCCTTGTGGTGCTACACTATCACAGCAGCAAAGTATGAGTCCTGTTTACTGGCGTCCCATTAGAGATGTCAGTATAGACTTCTGGTGTCTAGTCAAAACTACAAAAAATAAGAAAATGTTCCCCAGCCACCACTGGCTCAGATTTCTTTTATTCAAAGTGAATAAACAGAACTGAAAGCTTGACACCTGGCAAAAGTCCTTCAGCAGAGCCACAGACCTCTACCAGATATACAGAAGGATCAGAAAGAAGACAAGTTCTTTCTTATTCCTTCCCAGATAGCAATTCTAGGACAGTTATCCCTGACATCAAAGAAAAACTCCTAGAACAAAAGGGCAATGAATAACTAGCCACATCTGTGCCCCTTTGGCTCAGGAGTGCTGGAATGAGATATTACACTAGCAATTTAGGAAGAAGAAAAGAAAAAGCAGGACAAATCCCTTTTGTGAAGGTTTATTGGAGGGGATCTAACAAGGAGTGGGAAAGAGGAGGAGGAACATGAGAGCTGAGACCTGTACTAAAGCAGTCATTAAGCAAATCTTCACCTGACTCTTTATCCAGCAGGCTTACATTCAAGCTGAGCAGGGGTGTATCTACATTAGCCCTCTGCAAAAAGTCCCTTTGGTAAAGTGTATTTTAAATGTCTGGTTGTTTACATGCGCTTTATCTATTCAAAACCATTTATGATAGAATAATATTTTTACTAATAAAAAACTGTTTTCTCCCCTTCTAACTCAAAGTTTATACTACAATGAATTTGGGACCTCGTTGATGTGAAAATTTCTTCCATTGCTATCTTAAGTCAATAAACCCTTACTATGTGGCAGGCACTATGCTAAGTTCTGAGTCTACAAAGAAAGGCTAAAGAGAGTCAGTCCCTCTTCTCAAGGTGTTCACAGTCTAATGGGGAAGACAAAGTGTAGAAAGTGCTATGGGCAAACAGCATATATAATCAACAAAAAGAAGGGACTAGTATTACGGAGGATTAGGAAAGTTTTTCTGTATAAGGTAGGATTTTAATTAGGGCTTGAAGGCCACCAGAGAGGACAATGGATGGAGATGAGGGAAGAGAGAAGTCCAGGTGTGGGAGACAGCCAGTGAAAATGTACCTGCAGAATCAGGACTTGGAGTATCTTGCTTGGTAAACAGCAATGATGCCAGTGCCACTGGTTCCCAGAGTTCCTGGAGTATAATAAAGTATAAGAAGATTGTCAAGGGAGGAAAAGGACATGTTATAAAGGACTTTGTTTACTAGTTTACTTGTAAAAGGGGGACATTGTGAAGGGCTTTATTTATTTGTTTTTCTAGAAACAATTTAAAAAGTCAAAAGAATGATAACAAAGATTAAAATGTGAAATATCTCATTAAAAAAAAAAAACAAATGACCTGGAAAAATAGATCAAGGAGAGATAATTTAAGAATTATTGTACTACCTGAAAGCTATGATCAAAGAAAGAACCTAGACATCATATTTCAAGAAATTATCAAGGAAAACTGCTCTGATACATTAGATTCAGAGGGTAAAAATAGAAATTGGAAGAATCTATCACTCACTTCCTGAAAGAGATCCCAAAATGAAAACTCTCAGGAATATTATAGACAAATTCCAGAGCTCCTAAGTCAAAGAGAAAATACTTTAAACAACCAGCAAGGAACCATTAAAATACTATGGTGTAACAGTCAGTATCACACAAGATTTAACAGCTGCCATGTTAAAGAAATGAAAGACATGGAATATGATGTTCTGGAAGGCAAAGAAGCTAGGATTACAAACAAGAATAACCCATGCAGTAAAACAGTGTAATACTTGGGGGCAGGGGGTGGGAAATAAATATTTAATGAAATATAGGGTTTTAGAGCATTCCTGATGAAAAGAATAGAGTTGAATAGAACATTTGGCCTCCAAACAGATGATTCAAGGAAAGCATAAAAAGGGTTTACCTATTCATGAAAGAATCATCTTTAGGGATGCCACAAAATGAAACTATTTACATTCCCATAAAGGAAGATGATACCTGTTAACTCCTAAGAACTTTATCATTATTAGGGCAGTTAAAATGATTTTACATAGACAGAGGGCATGGGTGTGAGTTGATTATGTGGAAATGATCTTCAAAAAAAAAAAACTGAAGGGGTGAGAAAGAGGGATACATTGGGCAAAGGGAGAAGGAATAAGTAGAATAGGGAAAATTTTCTCACAGAAAAAAGGTATACAAGGAAGACCTTTTAGAATGGAAGGGGAAATAAAGGGAGTGGTAGGCAATGCTTGAACCTCACTCTCATTAGAATTGGTTCAAAGAAGGAAGAAAATATATATATACACCCTCAGCTGTTTCTAGAAATGCAACTTTTAACCATATGGAAATAGGAGGGGAAGGGAAGAAGAGTAATGGGGAGGAGGGGAGGTAATAAAAGGAGGGTAGATTAAGGAAGACAGTGGTTAGAAGCAAAATAGACCTTTGATCAAGGATGTGATTTTAAAAAAAGAGGAAGAAACAAAAGAAAGTGGGATGGAGGAAAATAGTAATCGTAACTGTGAATGTGAATGGAATAAGCTCACTCATAAAACAGAAGCAGACAGCACAATGGATTAGAAACCAGAAACCAACAATATGTTGTTTGTAGGAGACACACTTGAAACAGAAAGATACACACAGAATTAAAACAAAGAGGTAGAGCAAAATTTATTATGCTTCAGCTGAAGTAAAAAAGTCAGGGGTAGCAATCATGATCTCAGAAAAAGCAAAAGCAAACAGACCTAATTTAAAAATATAATCAGGGAAACTACATTATACTAAAAGATGCCTTAGACAATGAAGCAATATAAACAAATTTACAGCAAGTTTCTCTGGTAAAGGCCTTATTTCTCTGTTACAAAAACAAAGAGGGAGAGAGTATAGAATTGAGTTAAATTGATAAAAGTAAGAACCATTTTCCCCAATTGATTAATGGATTTAAATAGGTAGTTTTCAGAATAAATCAAAGTTATCTATTCAAATGAAAAAGTGCTCTAAATTGTAATTGATTAGAGAAACACAAATTAAAAGAACTTGAGGTACCACCTCACAACTATCTATCAGAAATGACAAATGCTGGGGGGATGAGGGAAAATGGGTACAATAATGAACTGCTGGAGTAGTGAACTGATCCAATCATTCTGAAGAAAAATTCAGACCTTTAAAACTGTTCATACTTTTGACCCAACACTACTAGATCTGTACCTGAAAGAGATCAAAGGAAAAGGAAAAGGACCTATATTTACAGAAGTATTTATAGCAGTTCTTTTTGTAGAGGCAAAGAAATGGAAATTAATGGAATGCTCATCATTTGGAGAATGACTGAACAAGTTGTGGCATATGATTGTGATGGAATACTATTGTGCTGTAAGAAATAATGAGGGGGTGGTTTCGGGGGAAAAAAAATTATGGCAAGAACCAAATGAACCAATGTAAAGTGAAGTGAGAAAAACTGGGAGATCACTGTGCACAGTAAAAGCAATGTTGTAATGATGATCAATTGTGAAAGACTTGGCTACTCTGATCAATACAATGATCTGAAACAGTTCCAAAGGACTCATGATGAAAAAATGCTCTCACCCTCCAAAGAGAAAACTGACTAATTCTGAGTGCAAATTGAAGTGTTGGATAATTTTCTCTTTCTTTCTCCTTTCCTTCCTTCCTTCCTTCCTTCCTTCCTTCCTTCCTTCCTTCCTTC
>NW_027186473.1:40743731-40782841 GCF_028583685.1 Petaurus breviceps papuanus
CTTCCTTCCTTCCTTCTTTTTCTTTCTTCCTTTCTTCTTTTTTTTCTTTCTTTCTTCATTTACTCATTTATTTATTTGTAATATGACTAACATGGAAATATGTTTTGCATGATTTCATATATGTTTAATTTATATCATTTTGCATGCTTTCTCAGTGGAGAGAGGTGAGAAGGAGGGAGAAAATTTTGAACTCAAAGTTTAAAAAGAAAAAAATATTTAAAATAAATAATAAATTAACAATTTTTTAAAACATCGATACCTGTCCATCCTGTCCTCTTGGGCTTCTAACTATGTCCTCCCACAAATCCTCCCCAGAGGATCCACCCTGATGCTTATTATCTGTACAAGGGCAGACCTCTCAGACTCTCTATTTCCTTACAGTAGGATGAAAGGGTTGCCTTTGATGGATTCAGTCCTTTCCTTTTGTAGATCAAAGATCCTAAGTTCCCACAGTTTATAGGATCAAAGGTTTAATTCTGGGAATGACTTTTGTGACCAAGTAATCCAACTCCCATTTTACAGTTGAGAAAATTCAGGTGCAGACCTTGCCCAAGGTCACAGAAGCAGCCCCAGACCTTGGGTCTTCCCAGGTCTTCTGACTACAAGTTCAATTTTAGTATTAAGAGAATTGTCCAGATCACTGAAAGTATGAATCACTTGCCCAGGGACACACACTCAGGATGGTAGAAGCAGAATTTGTACTTAAGTCACTTTGACTCCAGCTTACTCCACCAAGTGAGCATAATCTTCCCTTATACAGATGAGAAAACTGATATACAGAATGGTTAAGTGCAGAATCACTTGTGTGTGCTTACACAGCTTAGCGATGGGTATAGAGTCAGAAAGACTTGAATTTGAACCAAGTTCACTAAAATTTGGTGCCCCTTGAATTTTACACTGCTCTCAGCCCTGCTATGTCTCTAGCCAATCCTACTTGCTTTTTTTTTTTTTTACCATATTAGAGCTATGCCATTTCATAAATTAAACCTTCAGTCCTATATAAGCACTAACCACATAAGCAATTAACCACAAAGTCATAGATAGGATCAGATGATTTTATCTTTGGATAGGACTAGACATCATCTAACTCGATATCCTCATTTTCTAGAAGGGGAAACTGAGACTTAGAAAATATTTGGTGACTTGCCCAAGGTCACATAGAGAGGTAGTAGCAGAACTAGGAGTGACTGAGCCAAAATGGACATTCAGAGCATCTGGCCAAAGTGATTATTAGATGCATATGTGGCATTTTATTAAGAGTAAAATGACAAGATGTTGAGTCTGAGGTCCTGGCATTGTCAACATCCTTTAATTTTCCAAGATGCAATCAGGTAATAATCCTATTTCCAAGTCTCTAGACAGCAAAATTGTCAGTACCCAAACTATATTTAGTTCTCCATCTAGAGCATTAAATAGTCACATAAGTATTAAGATTGGTATACTTGTCTTTCAGACAATCTTCTTGTCAAAATTATACTTACAGAATCCTCTTGCAGGCTTTTTAAGAGAAAGAAAATGTTTAATCCCTCATTCACAATCTTCTCCAAGCTCTTTCTTTCCCCATTTTCCTCAACATTCTATTTAAAATTTTGACTTCCAAATTCTATCCCTTCCTCCTTCCCTTTCTTCCCTCTCCCTTCCCAAGAAGGCAAGCAATCAGATATAGGTTTCCAAGTTCTTACCATTTAAACATATGGCCTTGAAGACCTTTGCATTTTGGATCTCTTATTCACTGATTTTTAGTTCATCTCTTATCACTGGAGGTAGAAACAAAAGGACCAGGCACCAAGGCAGCATGTCTAATTAGCCATGTCCTCATATGGAATTCACTGACAAGAACACCACCCTCATACAGAGAAAGGTGATAGAACAGGTGTGATTGTGGAGGAAATGATTGGAGACTATAGGATATAATCTCAACATAAATTATGACCATCACTACCATGCCTTCCCAAGACTCCACTAAGCCCCCAAATAAATATGTGATGCTGTTTCAACAGTTCCAAGATGCAGCAAGTGATAGGAGATTCTGCTCTTGTCAATACATTTTTTGCATTAGAAATACTTCCCCTGAATAGAGAGACATTCCATTGCTTAATCATTCAATAAACATTTATTAAGCATCTGCCATGTTCCAGGAACTGTGCTAGATGTTGGAGACATGGAAACAAACAATGAAATTGTTCCTGCTTTCAAGCTTTTATTTTATCAGGGGTGAACAATATTTACCCATGTGAGTGTAACCTGGCTTTTGAACATACCTAACTCTAAGGCAGCTAGATGGCTTGTGGCTAGAGTGCTGGGCAGAGTCAGGAGGAACTGAGTTCAAATCAAACCTCAGATACTCACTAACTGTGTGATTGTAATGTAATGCCAAAAGAAAGGCAACTTCCCAAAGTTCAGAATACCAGCATAGGTGCTCTCCATTTTATTCAGTAACAAACCCAGAACAGAGAAGATCAAAACATGACATCATTCAAAATACAGCATTTACTAAGTGTGATTAAATAATCTCCAAGTACTACCCCACCCCAGGACCTTCCAATCATTCAATCAATTACAAAGTCCCTGTTCTAAATACTTCTCCACCCCTAGGCTATACCTTAATTAAGTCCACCACAAAGTCCCTCTTCTCAAATGGAGATTAGTTTCCAAACATAAAGTCAAAAGTTCCCCACCCCTGGATCACAATTGAATCTACCCCAGAGTTACATCAAGTTTAAACACAGCACTTAATACCCAAATGGAGGTCTTTTCTTCATCTTGACACGAGGCAAGTTCTCAGCAATCTTAGTTCCTGGGGAGACAAGGCTTAGCAAGGCCATAAGATACATTGCCAATCCCTTCATGAATTTATTCTCTGTCTGTAGAACAGTCCTAGAACCCCTGAACACATTAGCAAAGCCCTCTCCCAGGATTTCTGTAAACATACAACAAGAAAATCCTTCTTCAGGGCTTCTGAACCAACAGAAAGGCTCCCAGACCCCTGCAACAACAGCACTGTCCTTCACCAGTGGACAGTATTTATTCTGTCTGCAGGACAGTCTCCAGACCCCTGCAACAACAGCACTGTCCTTCACCAGTGGACAGTATTCACTCTCTGTCTGCAGGACAGTCTCAGGGCTTCTTAGTGAACAGCCAGGTTCCAGGACTTCTTCAACAAAAGGACTGTCTTTCACCAGTGGACAAATCTGGCAAAATAACATCAAAACAGACAGACAAAGTACCAGCAAAACAGCCATGTCTCCTCAGTCCTTGGCAGCTCAGGGGGCAGGTCTCAAAAGTCCAGGGCAATTCAAAGCGGCCACCAGCAATTCTCTTAGCCTCTCTCTCTCCATGAAGTGCTGCTTCCAAAAAGATCTTCCGCCTCTCTCTTGTCTCTCCAAATCTACGTCACCAGCTCCTCCCAGTTCAGGACTTTCTTTTCACATCAAAAAGTCCATCCCACAGGTGGGATTAACAAGCTCTGGGTTTTAACACAATCAATTTGAAAACCAAGCCAATACAGGGGAATCTTTAAATGCCATTACTATCACAGTGATCTGGGACAAGTCACTTAACCCCTGTTTGCCTTAATCTGCTGGAGATGGAAATGGCAAACCACTCCAGCATCCTTGTCAAAAAAAACCTCTTGACCAGTATTGGCATGCTATGGTCCATGAGATCATGAAGAGTTAGACATGACTCAATAGCAACAATAGTTAGCCTAATGTGGAGCTCTCTGCATCCTTGACCATGTGGGTGGTATAGGCTGTTTTGATTTACTGCCTCTGTCTTTAAAACTGGTGAGACTGGTGGCTGTCTTTCCATCATCGTTTTGGTTGTATTCCTAGTTTCTGATCCCAGAATGGATGACATGAAATGACCTGGTGAGAGGGAGAAGGCTATTCCCTTGCTTTCCCTTATTGACCCAGGCTCTGAGAAACAGGTTATGGATAGGATGGGAAAAGGTAATTAATTTCTTCTTTGTATTGTTTGTCCTCAGTTTTAGGTATGAGAGTGATCCACACCAGACCTAAGCCAAGATGGCTGGTTGGGCACCGCAACTAGCTACCCTGGGTTGAAAGCCCTGAGAGTGCAGGGTACCTAGGGTACCTCTGACCCAAATATTGTAATAGTCTCTTAATTAGTCTACTTGTTTTGATTCTCTTCATTCTATCCTCCACAACTTACCAAATTAATATTAAGGTCTGGTCATGTCAATCCCTTACTAAGAACTCTTCAGTGGCTTCCAGGAGAGAAGACAAAACCTTTTTTTTTTTTTCCCTGAGGGCAATTGGGATTAACTGACTTGCCCAAGGTCACATGGCTAGTTAAATGTCTGAGGCTAGATTTGAACTCAGGTGCTCCTGACTCCAGGGCCAGTGCTCTATTTACTATGCCACCTAGCCACCCCTGAGAAGACAAAATCTTTATCCTAGCATTTAAATCCCTTCACAGTCTGCCTTTAACCCACCCTTACATCCTTTTCTCCTATTCCTTTCCTTCACGCTAATCTATGTTCTAGTCAAATTCAACTATTAAATGATACTCAGACTTGGTGTTCCCTCTCTTGCACTTTGCATGGGCCATGCCTTGGGTCTGGAATGCCTTCTGACCTCATTCAATGCCTCATAGAATCCTTAGCTTCCTTCAGGCTCATCTCAGTCACCACCTATGAGTAATCTGTCCCCTACCTTATCTTCTATCCCACTCCCAAGTTTTTGGAGCCCTCCCTATCTACAAATTTCCTTATAATCTCTACCTGTTGTATCAAAATGTAAGTTCATTGAGGACAGGGACTGCTTTGATTTTTTTTCTTTAAACCTCCAGTGATTAAAACAGTGCTTTATACTTAAATATTTACTAAGGTGAATTTAATCAAACAGAAGAGAGGAGTTTTTAGACAAGCAACTTACTATAATAGAATAGAATATGAACTGGAATAGGACACAGAAGAGTTTCAGCTCTGGCAGCTACGTGGTGTAATGGCTAGAGATCCAGGCTTGGAGTTAGGAAGACCCCTGGGCAAGTCACTTAATGCTTTTTCCTCAGTTTCCTCATATGTAAAATGAGCTGGAGAAGGAAATGGCAAGCCACTCCAGTATCTTTGCCAAGAAAATGAAGTTGGACGTGATTTAAAATGACTGAATTTACCATTAGTTTTATAACTATGGACAGGTAATTTAACCCTTCTGGGTCTTAGAATATTATGTAGATCATATAAGACCATGTATATGAAAACATTGTGAAACTGAAAGCCTTATAATATCCACATGTATATTATAGAACCATAGGCTCAGAACTAGAAGGAATCTTATAGATCATCAAGCCCAATCCCAGACAAGGGAACTAGCATAGAGGGGTTAAATGAATTGCCCAAGGTCACATAGCTAGGAAATGTCTGAGGTTAGGTTGGATCCAGGTCTTCCTGACTCCAAGTTCAGTACCCAAAACACTATACCATGGATGTACCAATGTGGAATTGCTCTTCATCAATGTAGATTGGAAATTTGTCCACAATTTATAGTTTTAGGAAAGTAGCTAGATTTTTGAGAAGACTTGCCTACAACCACATATCAGGTCAAGGATAAAGCAATGAGCTAAGACCTCTCCAGATTTATCACTTTAGACAGTTTCTGGCAATAGTCATTTATAAGCACCGAAAAAATTCTTTCTCTTTTCCCAAGTATTTCAACACCTGATTTTCAGTCTTCCTTTCAAACCCAAGTGGAATGTTATACTTAATAATATTATACCTGCCCTTATACTTTAGGATTTCATCTTACATGTTGATGTCCCTTTAAAGCTTCTTGATTCCCATTACACCAACCCCTCAATAGCCACACACAGTGATGGTCATACCCTTGTTCAACAAGTGTTCTGCAACTACAATCCATTACTCTGAAACTTTTAAATCTGTCCATTACCTCCTGCCCTTGCAGCTCATCCTTAGCCTCACTATAGCTCTGGAATTCATACATTGTAATTAAGATGGATCTTCTCAGAACTTTGAATGAAGGAGGACACCCCGGCTAGCCATATCTCATTCATCTCCAGACTGCACTTTGTATTTTGTCTATCATTATCCCCTGACCATCACATTTTCAGCTTGGTGTGTGTGTGTGTGTGTGTGTGTTGTCTTTCTCCATTAGAAGGTAAGATCCTAAGGGCAAGTAGGTGGCACAGTGAGTAGAGCACTGGCCCTGAAGTCAGGAGGACCTGAATTCAAATCCAGCCTCAGACACTTAACACAAAAACTAGCAGTGTGACCTTGGGCAAGTCACTTAACTCCAGTTGCCCTCCAAAAAGCAAAAAAAACAAAAACAAAAAAATGAAGGTAATATACTTAAGAGCAGGGACTGTCTTTATATTTGAATTCCCAACATATAGTGCCATCCAATGCACATAGTAAGAGCTTAATAAATGCTTACTGACTGACTGAATGTGATAACACTGTGTACAGCTTTGTATATATGGCAAAGTAGCTATGTAGCTAATTTCTTAGTTTGTGCTCCAGTCATGGCCACCCACCTTCTGAATTCACCCTCTGAATCTGGGGCAGAGTCAGACTTAGTTGATTATACAAGTCCAACAAAGAACTAAAACCCATCAGAAGTTGTTTAAATGGTGCCTTTTCATTTATGAATGACTGTATTCATTTATTGGCATTGTTGAAGAACTAATATGACTTTTGTTCTTCTATTCCCTTCACTAGGACCAAATGGAAGATTCTAATCTTAAGGAATTCTGCAGTCCTTCTGTACTTATTACCCCCATCTCCCGTAATGCCTACTGAAATGTCCCCCAGCTAGATGAACTTGCAGCATCAGTAGTTACCCATCAAGCAGGAAGATAAAGTCTGACTCTGTGAGAAGTATGTCTACAGTGATGCTTTGCCTATAAACTGTACCTCACAGAAAACAACTATCCTAGATTGAAATCTACCTATGGTTTTCAATATCAACTGGAACCACTTTTTTTTTTCTCAACTGGGGATAAGCAGCCTAAAAGGCAAATGAATTTTTTCTTCTTGAATAGATTGTCGAGAAGAACAAAAAAAAGTTTTTTTATATAAAATAAAGGGGAGGATATAATCCCATTGCCACTTTAAATAGCTGAACATCATCAAACTAGGAAATCTCTTTTTGTTTGTTTCAAAGGGTTTCAAAGTGGAGAAATAATCCTTTAATCTTTAAACATACCATCGGCATATTTGTAAATGCACCATCAACCCTCATCTTTTTGTTCTGCAAACAGAAATTAGTTTTGTCTCTTGAAGGTGAAATGAAAGAATAATGTGCTGCATCTTAGCTAAAGAATGACATTTTCTTAAAAGATTCATCTCAGGGAGGAGCCTGAGCCAAGATGACAGAGAGAATACTATAAGTTGCCTGAGCTCTCTCCAGCTTCCCTCAGAAACAATATTAAATCAAGCCTTTAAAAGAATTCTGAAACAACAGAATCCACAAAAAGACCGAGTGAAACAATTTTCCATCTCAAGACAACTTAAAAGGACTTCAGGAAAGGTCCATCTCACTTAGGTAAAAGGAGAACACAGCCTAGAGCAGGGATGTTCAAGAAAGTGGCTCTTAGCCACAATACAGATCAGCAACCAAGGCCCCATGGTCTAGGCTCAGCAGGCCAGTTTTGAAGCCTCCAGTCCCAGCACATGAGGCCATTTGTCAGTTCCTGAACCCAAGGCACAAAAGGTGTGAGGAGGCCAGGCCACCCTAGCTCAGTGGGCCATCCACTAGCCCCTGAGTCCCCAGTGCAGAAAGCCAGTGATCAGGTTCCTAGTCTCCAGTGTAAGAAGCTTGAGGTAGTGCCCCTTTTATCCCAATTTTTAACAGATCTCAATTTTTTAAAAATGATCAAAAAACAGGAAAGAGCCCTGACCATAGAAAATTACTATAATGACAGGGAAGATCAAAACACAAACTCAGAAGAGGAAAATGATGTCAAAAAGTCTACATACAAAGCCTCAAAAGGGAATATGAATTAGTCTCAAGCCCAAAAAGTTCTCTTGGAAGAGCTTAAAAAAATTTTAAATCAAGTAAGAGATGTAGAAGAAAAATTGAGAAAAGAAATGAGAGCTATGCAAGAGAATGATGAAAAAAAGTCAGCAGCTTGGAAAAGGAAGCATAAAAATTGACTAAGGAAAACAACTCCTTAAAAAATAGAACTGGCCAAATTGAAAAAAAAATCTTGGCCAAATAGAAAAGGAAGTAAAAAAGCTAACTGAAGAAAATAATTCCTTAAAAATTAAGATTGGGTAAATGGAAACTAGCTATAAGACACCAACAATCAGTCAAACAAAATTAAAAAAAATGAAAAAGAAGAAAAAAATGTTAAATATCTCATTGGAAAAACAACTTGCCTGGAAAATAAATCCAGGAGAGATAATTTAAGAATTATTGGACTACCTGAAGGCTAGGGTCAATAAAAGAGCCTGGACAACATCTTTCAAGAAATTATCAAGGAAAACTGTCCTGATATCCTAGAACCAGAGGGCAAAAGAGTCATTTAAAGAATTCACCAATCACCTCCTATAAGAAATCTCAAAATTAAAACTACAAAGAATATTATAGCCAAATTCCAGAAAGTCAAGAAGGTCAAGGAGAAAATACCACAAGCAGCCAAAAAGAAATAATTTAAATATCCAGGAACCACAGGCAGGAATACACAGAATTTAGCAGCTTCTACATTAAAGGATCAGAGGTCTTGGAATATGATATTTGAGAAGGCAAAAGTGCTTAGATTACAACCAAGAATCCTTACATGGGAAGATGATACGTGTAACTCTTAACAACTATATCTCTATTAGGGCAGTTAAAAAGAGTATACTTAGACAGAGGGTGTGGGTATAAGTTGACTTTAATGTTATGATAAAAAATTAACAGGTGAAAATGGATTGTAATGGGATAAGAGGAAAGGAGGAGATAGAATAGGATAAATTATATCACATGAAGAAGCATGAAAGACCTTATTACAGTAGAGTGGAAAGAAGGGAGGTGGTGAGAATTGTTTGAACCTTACTTTCACTGCATTTGGCTCAAAGAGGGAATAACATATACCCTCAGTTGGTCAAAGAAATTTATCTTACCTTATAAGGAAGTAGGAGGGGAAGGGGGGGAAAAGGTGGAAGGGACTGATAGAAGAGAGATAGATTGAGGGAGGTGATGGTCAAAAGACAAACATTGACAAGGAGGGACAGGGTGAAAGGAGAGAGAGAGAAAAGTATATGGGGAAGGGGGGATAAGATAGAGAGAAATATGCAGTAAACATAACTGTAAATGTGAATGGGATGAACTTTCCCATAGAATGAAAGTGGATAGCAGTATGGATTTAAAAAATCAGAATCCGGAGGACGTTTGCTCTCTGTGAGCTGCAGCCTGCTGGAGCAGACGGACGGTTGTGTCTCCTCCATCTTAAAATACAGTTGTGAATATGGCTCCATGAAGTTTTATGCGCTCTGTGGCATTGGTGGGGTCTTAAGTTGTGGCCTGACACACACTGCTGTTGTACCCCTCGACTTAGTGAAATTCAGGATGCAGGTGGACCCCCAGAACTACAAGGGCATCTTTAATGGATTCTCCATCACACTCCGAGAAGATGGTGTTCATGGTCTGGCTAAAGGATGGGCTCCAACATTCATTGGGTACTCAATGCAGGGACTTTGCAAGTTTGGTTTTTATGAAGTCTTCAAAGTGTTGTATAGTAACCTTCTTGGTGAGGAAAATGCTTACCTCTGGCATACATCCCTGTATTTGGCTGCCTCAGCCAGTGCTGAATTCTTTGCTGATATTGCCCTGGCTCCTATGGAAGCTGCCAAGGTCAGAATTCAGACCCAGCCAGGCTACACCAACAACCTGAGGGAGGCTGCTCCAAAAATGTTTAAAGAAGAGGGCCTCTTTGCATTCTACAAGGGTGTTGCTCCTTTATGGATGAGACAGATCCCATACACCATGATGAAGTTTGCTTGCTTTGAGCGAACCGTTGAGGCCCTGTACAAGTACGTTGTTCCGAAGCTCCGAAGTAAGTGCTCAAAGGGAGAATAGCTGGTGGTGACCTTCATGGCAGGTTACATAACTGGTGTCTTCTGTGCCATCGTGTCTCACCCTGCTGACTCTGTGGTATCTGTGCTGAACAAGGAAAAGGGCAGCTCAGCTTTACAAGTCCTCCAAAGGCTTGGATTCAAAGGTGTATGGAAGGGGCTCTTTGCCCATATCATCATGATTGGTACCCTGACTGCACTACAGTGGTTCATCTATGACTCCGTGAAAGTCTATTTCAGACTTCCCCGTCCTCCTCCACCTGAGATGCCAGAGTTTCTGAAGAAGAAGCTTGGGTTGACACAGTAGATGAATCAACTATGAACTGAATATGCTTGCTGACCAGTGTTGAGCAAATATAAAAGAAACGTAACTGTTGCAACAAACAAACAATTCGTGATAAAAAAAAAAATCAGAATCCCGGTGGCCAAGTAGCACAGCAAGTAAGAGCACTGGCCCCAGTGTTGGTATGACCTGGGGATTGAATCCGGGCTCAGACACTTAGCACCCACCCAGAAACACCTGGCTGTGTAACCTTGAGCAAGTTACTTAACCCCAACTGCTTTAAAAAAAAATCAGAATCCTAAAATACGTTGTTTACAAGAAATGCATTTGAAGCAGAGAGAGACACACAGAAGAAAAGTAAAAGGCTGGAGCAGAATATATTATGCTTTAGCTGAAGTGATAAAAAAAAAGCAGTGGTAGTAATCCTGATTGCAGACAAAGCAAAAACAAAAATAGAACTAACTAAAAGAGACAAGGAAGGAAACTACATCTTGTTAAAATGTATGGAAAATGTATGGTAGACAATGAAGTAATATCAGTACTAAACATACATGCACTAAGTGTTGTAGCATCCAAATTCTTAGAGGATAAGCTAAGAGAGTTAGAGGAAGAAATAGACTTTCCCCCTCTCAGAATTAGATAAATCTAAAAACAAAATAAGCCAGGAAGAAGTTAGGGAGGTGAATAGAATTTTAGAAAAGTTAGATATGATAGACCTCTGGAGAAATGAATGGGGATAGAAAGGAATATACCTTTTTTCTTCATGGTACATGGCACTTACACAAAAATTGACTGTGTATTAGGGCATAAAAAACTCATAATAAAATGCAGAAAGGCATAAATGTGAAATGCATCCTTTTCAGATCATGATGCAACAAAAATTATGTGTAATAAAGGGCCATGGAAAGATAGATAAAAATTAATTGGAAACTAAATAATCTAATGCTAAAGAATGAGTGGGTCAAATAACAAATCAAAAGAATAGGACCAATAGATAGAACCAATAGAATCAACAGAACCAACAGAACCAATTAATTTCATCAAAAAGAATGACAATAATGAGACAACATACCAAAACTTATGGGATGCAGTCAAAGTAGCACTTAAGGGAAATTTTACAGCTCCAGATGCTTACATGAATAAAAGAGAGAAAGAGGAGATCAATGAATTGAGCATGCAATTTAAAAAGCTAGAAAAAAAACCAAATTAAAAACTCCCAATTAAACACTAAATTAGAAATTCTGAGACTCAAAAGAGAGATTAATAAAATTTAAAGTAAGAAAACTATTGAACTAACAAATAAAACTAAGATAGTTTTATTAAGAAAAACAATAAAATAAATAAAACCATGGTTAATTTAATTAAACAAAAGAAAGAAGAAAACCTAATTACCACTATCAAAAATGAAAAGGGTGAATTTATCACAAATGAAGAAGAAATTAAAGCATTAACTAGGAGTTGTTTTGCCCAACTCTATACCAATAAATTTGATAATTAATGTAAAATGGCTGAATATTTAAAAAATATAATTGTCCAGATCAGCAGAAAATGAAATAAAATGCCCCATTTTCAAAAAAGAAATTGAAAAATTCATTAATGAACTCCCTGAGAAAAAAATCTCCAGGGCTATGGATTCACAAGGGAATTATATTAAACATTTAAAAAAAATTAATCCTAATACTACCAAAACTATTTGGAAAAATAAATAGGTAAAGAAGGAGTCCTACAAAATTCCTTTTATGACACAAATATGGAACTGATACTTAAAGCAGAAAGAGTCAAAACAGAGAAAGAAAATTATAGACCAATTTCCCTAATGAATATTGATGCAAAATGTTAAATAAAATATTGGCATATTTATATATGTATATTGGTAATATATATATATATATATATATATATATATATATATGTAATTTATCACTGGGAAACTACACTAAGACCAGATGGGATTTATACCAGGAATGCAGGGCTGGTTTAATTTTGGGAAAACTATTAGCATAATTGACCATATCAGTAACAAAGCCAAAAGAAATCATATGACTGTCTCAATAGATGTGGAAAAAAGCTTCTGACAAAATATAGCACCTATCCCTATGAAAAATACTAGAGAGCATAGAAGTAAATTTAGCTTTCCTTAAAATGATAAGTAGTATCTATTGAAAACCATCAGCAATCATTATGTGTAATGCGGATAAGTTAGCGATCTTCCCAATAAGATCAGGGGTAAAATAACGATGCCCATTGTCACCATTATTATTCAATATTATACTAGAAATTTTACCTTTAGCAATAAGAGAAAAAAAGAAATTGAAGGAATTAGAATAGGTAATGTGGAGACAAAACTATCACTCTTTGTAGATGATATGATGGTATACTTAGAGAATCCTTGTGAATCAACCAAAAAACTTCTTGAAGTAATTAACAACTTTAGCAAAGTCACAGGATATAAAATAAACCCACATAAATCATCAGCATTTCTGTGCATTACCAACAATGTTCAGCAGCAAAAGATAGAAGGACAAATTCCATTTAAAATAATTGTAGACAATATAAAATATTTAGGAGTCTACCTGCCAAGACAAACCAAAGAACTATATGAACACAATTACAAAACATTTTTCACATAAAGTCATATCTAAACAATTGGAAAAATATAAATCTCATGGGTAGGCTGAATTAATATGATAAAAATGACAATTATGCCTAAACTAATTCACTTATTCAGTGCCATACCAATGAAACTACCAAAAATTTAATTTATAGAGCCAGAAAAAATTACAACAAAATTCATCTGGAAGAGCAAAGGTCAAGAATATCAAGGAAATTAATGAAAAAATACAAAGGAAAGTGGTCTAGCCACAACAGATCTAAAACTATATCATAAAGCAGGATTCATCAAAACTATTTGGTACTGGCAAAGAAATAGGGTGGTGGATCGGTGGAATACATCAGGTACACAAGACACAGTAGTAAATGACTATCATAGTCTACTGTGTGATAAACCCAAAGATTACAGCTTCTGGGATAAGAATTCACTCTTTTACAAAAACTGATAGGAAAACTGGATAATGGCATGGTAGAAACCAGGCATAGACCAGTATCTCATACCACATACTAAGGTAAGGCCAATATGGGCTCATGATTTAGACATAAAGGGTGATACCACAAGCAAATTAGGAGAGCAAGGAATCATATACCTGTCAGATCTATGGAGAAGGCAAGAATGTATGACCAAACAAGAGATAGCGAATACTATGAAATGCAAAATAGACAATTTTGAATAAATTAAAACATTTTGTAGAAACAAAACCAATGCAACCAAGATCAAAAGGAAAACAGAAAGCTGGGAAACAGTTTTTACTACTAGTGCTTCTGATAAAGGCTTCATTTCTCAAATATATAGAGAACTGAGTCAAATTTATAAAAATACAAGTCATTACCCAATTCATAAATGTTCCAAGGATATGGACAATTTTCAGATGAAGAAATTAAATCTATTTATTGTCACATGAAAAATGCTCTAAATATTGATTAGAAAAATCAAAATTAAAAGAACTCTGTAGTACCACCTCACATCTATCAGATTGGCTAATATGACAGAAAAGAAAAATGATGAATGCTGGAGAATATGTGTGACAATTTGATCACCAATGCATTTTTGGTGGTGTTGTGAATTGATCTAACCATTCTGGAGAGCAATTTGGAGCTGTGTCCAAAGGGTGCATCTGCACAGTGTATCCCCTTTGATCCAGCAATAGCATTACCAGGCCTGTATCCAAAAGAGATTAAAAAAAAGGTGTGTGTGTGTGTGGGGGGGGTAGGATCCATATGTATAAAAAGCTTTATAGCAGCTCTTTTTGTGGTGGCAAAGAATTGGAAATTGAGGGAATTTCCATCAGTTGCGGAATGACTGAACAAGTAATTGTATATGAATGCAATGGAATACTGTTGTATTATAAGAAATAACCTGGAAAAAGGTTTCAGAAAAACCTGGAAAGATTTATATGAATTTATGCTGAATGAAGTGAGTAGAATCAGGAGAACATTGTATACAATAACAATAACACCATGAGATGATCAACTGTAATTGACTCAAGCTCTTCTCAGCAATACAATGATCCAAGACAATTCCAAAAGACTCATGGTGATATGATTCTTCCCAATTATTGATGCTTCCTCACTACCCACTCTGAGAAATTCTATACATTTCATTTTTTTATTTGTGTCCATACTTTCTCCTTTTTCTTGATCCCCATAATGCAAGCTCCTTGATCAAAGAAAGAGGAAAAATTATCTATATGTAAGTATATGTAGATGTGAATGGATAAATAAATTATGATATATAAATGCAATGGAAAGCAGCTAATTGCTAAAATGGATAGAACATTGGATACAGAGTCAGAAAGAATTGTTATATCCAGCCTTGGATAATCACTAGCTATGTAACTCTGGCCAGAACATGTCTCTTAACCATTGCCTGCCTCAGTTTCCTCATCTGTGAAATGGAGATAATGATGGCATCTACCTCCCAGGTTATTGTGAGAAACAAAAGATAATATTTATAAAGCACTTTGCAAACCTGAAGGAACTATTTAAATGCTAGCTATCACCATCATCATCATCATCATCGTTATTATTAGTAGAATATTATTTTGCCATCAGAAATGATGAAATGGGTGCTTTAAGAAGAACCTGGAAAGAACTATATGAACTAATGCAGAGAGAAATGAGCAGAACCAGGAGAGCAATGTATATAATGACAACAACACTACAGAAGAAAATATCTTCAAAAGACTGTAGAACTCTGACTAATGCAATGATAAAGTCCAAGTCCAAAGGATTAAAGATGAAACACATCACTCACCTCCTGCCAGACAGGCAAAGAATTTAAAATTTGTGTTACATGTATAAAAATATGGATATAAATGTGTATATATATATATATATATCATATATGAATAAAACTATAGATAAACTCACTTTTTCTGTGTGGTCAGTGTGGGAATTTGTCCTTTTGGGGGAATATACATAATTATGATGAGGGTTTTCTTTTACATTTTCTATTTTTTTGTCAGGGGGGAAGGCTGTAGTAGGAGAGATGTATATCTGAAGATAAATATGAAAAAGCTTATTTTAAAAGGAAAAAAGAATTATGTTTCTTAGAGCAAGGACTGTTTTTTTCACCTCTTTTTGTGCCTGGCACATAGTAAGCACTTTTTCAAAAAAATTGAAGGTTCAGCCAATGTGTAAATTGTCTCTAGGAAACTTTACTGGTTTCTGAAATACCAACAACTATCTTTTTCTCTATTCTTCTTTTCCTTCAAGATACAGATCAGGTACCATCTTCTGTATGATTTTTTCTTTTCTGACCACTCCTTCTCTCCCCCACAACTGCTAATATCCAAACCATTTTGTATCTAACTACTCAGGTGACTCTATGTTCTCAAAGAGTAGAGTGCAAGCTTTATCAGGCCCTTCACCAAGTTGCAAAGGCTTCAGTTATGGTCTGGTGATAGAATATATTACTGTTTTCCCATGACCATCATACTTAAATCCTAGTCTCAACACCAGGTTGGCCTCAGGAGACTGATTTTTTTTGAGTCATGGAAATGTCATAGGCTTTCTACTATGTGGTATGCATCTCTAAAGGGAATACAGCCAAAATCACAGATCCTTGAAATATTGAAATATGTGTTTAACAATTATAATAGGGGCGGTTAGGTGGCGCAGTGAGTAAAGCGCTGGCCCTGGAGTCGGGAGGACCTCAGTTCGGTTCTGGCCTGAGACACTTAACACCCACACAAAAATACTAGCCGTGTAACCTTGGGCAAGTTACTTAACCCCAACTGCCCTTCAGAAAGGCAAAAAAAAAAACAATTATAATAGCATCACTTAATAACACGTGACCTGTGGAGCAGTATCTTAAGTTCTGGGTTCAAATGATTCATATTCAGTCTAAGTGGGATATCATTTCTTCCCTCACACACCTTCTTCCCTCCTGCTCCTATCATCTATCATTTTGGTATTTTTTGCCCCCATCCAGAATTTCTACTTGGAATTTCAGAGTATAGCTTGTGTCTAGGGCTCTATTGATGAAGCTAAGGAATTCCCTAGTCCCTATGCATCTACTCAAGGTGCTAATGCATACTGGGGGCACTCCCACAGTCAGAAGTTAAAAACAAAAGGGTTCATAGGAATATAGAAAAAGAGTTTAATAATAATAGAATAAGTTGATAGGAATATAGAAAAAGTAACATAATTTTCCTCTTTCTCCAGAGTCACTTTTTCTTCAGGGACCTATGGAATCCCCTTGTTGGAGGGTTTCACCATATGGTTTGGATTCCCCTCATAATGAAAGAGAAATTAATTTGGAAGTTTTAGAGAGGGAAATTTTGAACAGTCTAGAGAATCTTTTCTTCATCCTAAGAAACTTTACATGCCTCCAGTTTTATGGCATTGCCCTAAGAACAGGAATTTCCTCAGTCCAAAATCCAATTGTAACTGCTGTAGGAGCAACTCCCTTCCCAACTGGACCTCTGATGTACAAATAACAGACTGTAAGAGTAAGGGACAAAAGTCTGTTTTTGCTTCTTCATACCACGGTCAATCTTTCACTGCTCTTCTTGGAGAGACACAGATACCATATGAAAGAATCTCCTTTTCCCAACAGTTCTGTGCACCCCAAGAACTTCACTTTTTAGAAGCTGGTCCTTGAACTCTCACTATTGTGTAGCAAATCCCTAAAGTTCTATCCAGTCAGTTGGGTATGTGTCTCCATGTTCTCTGAAGTCACTTGTTTGAGAGATTCAGAGGCTGCCTCTTGTCATAATGAGGAACCTCCAGAGAAAAACTGTGCACATGCTTGGAACTTTTTCTCATCAGGATCTTAGCCCTACTGCTCTCTACTCTGTGCTCTGCTTTCCCAGGGTCTCTTGGAAAAGAGGAAATAACTCTGATCAACTCCTGCTTTAATTTTTTTTTCAAATAACAAGAATATGTTTTCTCTCCCTTCTACCTCCCTCCACCATTCTGAAAAAAAGAAAAAAGAAACAAAAATGAAATACTGGTATCAATTATACATAAATAAAACAAATTCCACATTAACCATGTCCAAGAAAGTAAATACTACTGAGCCATAGGAAATTATGAACAAAATGGCTTCAGAGAAATCTCAGAAGATAGGTGCTGAGTACAGGGAGTAGAACCAGAATATATGTATGTATATATACATTTGTATATATATGCATGTATAGCATATATACATACACAATGCATATGTGTATATGTATATACATACCTTATCATATACATACACACACATATACATATATATTATATATACACACACAACACCCTTGTAAAATTGAACAACTTTGAAAGATTCAAGATCATTTTTTAATAGGGCTAACTCAAAAGGAGCCCAGTGGATAAAGCAATGGGCTTGGAGTCAGGAAGACTTGAGTTCAAATTTGGTGTCAGAAATTTACTAGCTGTATGACCCTGGGCAAGTCATTTATCTCTGTTTGCCTCAGTTTCCTCATCCGTAAAATGAGCTGGAGAAGGAAATGGGAAACCACTGCAGTATCTCTGCTTAGAAAACCCCAAATGGGGTCATGAAGAGTCAGATATGATTAAAAATGATTGAATAACAACAATAAGAACACAAAGGGATATTTCTAATCATCCTGATTCAATCATGTATGAATGAACGCCTCCTTGATTTTTTAGGCTCAGTCCTCCCAATGATGTACCTGTGAATATTTCCCTACTGTCCATAGGAAAAAACCATCAAAGTTGTTAAAAAAAATGCTTCCCTCCCAGTAACCCCATCAGGAAATTTTTCTAATCCATCCTGTACATACTGACCTAAAAGCACCAGCAGGAAACAATGTGTTAAGATTTAGTCTCCAAACTATTCTATTAGTAAGTGGAAAGATTAAAATATTTGTCTTCTATGTGATACCTTCAGTGTTTTTAATTAATTACATTGCATTGTCAATCTAGCAATGTGCATGGTGGTTTCTGAAAATAACTGTTTCTAGTGGAATAATTATGCCTTGCTCCAATTACAATATTGTCATAAAATGTTATTATAACATTTGCTCCTGGAAAGAACAAAATCTAATTGTATAAACAAATAGATATATGAGGTTGGTGATAACTACAGAGGGTCAAAGAGAAAACAAATAGCCTATGCAAAGTGTGCACAACATCACAGAAGAACTTCTTCACAATTCCCAAAAGAGTCCTAGGTTTCTGTTTTCTTCTACTTACAAATCCAGGACCTGCTCACATTCCTCCTGCCACCACAGGATCATACATTTAGATCCAGAAAGGACCTTAGAGGCCACAAAATCCAACCCTCTTTATTTTACAGAGCTAGAAACTGAGACCCATGGAAAGGAAGTATCTCACCCAAGGTCATAAACATAGTAAGAAATTGTTCTAGGTCTTCTGACAACCTATCTCAAATTCTTTTCACCATACTATTACTCAGGACTATTACTCTTCCTTTCTCATGGGGTAAGTCACTTAAACCTCCGAGTTTTGGTTGGTTCATATGTAAAGTACTCTGATACTTTGCTGGATCTCATCAATGTGGATAATCTCTCCAATGACTCAGCTCACAACGTATCTGTGCCTGCCATTCCTGTGGGACTCTTGCCCCTGCCCTCCCTTAATAACTGCTGCAGGGGGTCATGCTGAGTGCCTTGATATTGTCTGGATGCCAATGGAGTAGAGTCTGTCTACCACCTTTCCTTTGCTCTGGCTATGGGATTGTCTTGTCTTTTTTTTTTTTAATCTAGTCATGTACTTCTCTGATGTCAGATCAACAAGTCAAGGCATTTATTAAGCAACTACTATGGGCAGCTAGGTGGTGCTGTGGATAGACCATAGGCCATGGAATCAGGAGGACCTGAGGTCAAATGTGGCCTCAGCTACTATGCAGCTGTGTGACCCTGGGCAATTCATTTACCCTCTTTCCCTTAGTTCCTCTTGGGTAAAATGAACTGGAAAAGGAAATGGCAAACCACTTCAGTATCTTTGCCAAAAATACCCCAAATGGGGCCACAACAAGTCAGACATGACTGAAATGACTCAGCAACACTTACCAGACAGTGTGCTTAAAGGCTGGAAATGAAAAAATAAAAAGGGAAAAAACCCACTCCCTTCTCTCCAGGGGTTTACATGCTATTCATTACATCTTTAAAACGGGAATAACAATGCCAGCCCCACTCACCTCCCTGAGCTAATGGATAGGAAAATGTTTTGTAAACTGCAAAGTATGACAGAAATAGGAGGAAGTCATGGAGCTTCTGGAGCTACTGGAAATCATAGACAAGGTAGACTCAAATCATGAGGGAAGCCAGAAAATTTGTCAGCAAAAGAAAAAAAATGGGCTAAAAGGGGCAGCAAAGTCAAGCAAAGGAATTAGGGGAGGTAAGAAAAGGGAAGAAGACTGTGTGTGTTAAGTGGCAAAAAGGAAGGGGCTTGTGTTGAAGCATGGGTCGTAGGTTTATCGACCTAGAGCTGGAAGGAATCTCAGAAACCAATTCTTTCATTTTAGAGAAGAAAAAAAAAACCCAGGCAGTTTGCGCCTTTCTCAAGATCACAAAAACAATGGCAAAGTTAGAATTTGCAACCATTTTCTCCTAATTCAGAGTCATTGGACTATATATTGTATCATGATATTTACTGACAGACTCTCACGGGATTTGAATGGAAGCTTCTTGAAGGCAAAGACAATACCATTTTTTATCTTTGTTCTTTGCTTGGTGACAAGGATTTAACATGTGTCTGTTAGTTGAATTTCAAGTAAATAAGGAAATAAAGAGTCTGTGTGACACAGAAACTGGGTAATTAATGGCAGAATAAAAATTTTAAAACAGCTAGTTTTTGGAAAAATCTACCTTCTCAGTTTTCTTTTTCATCTTCAATTTCCCCTTAACAGTTTCTATCTAGCTACCTAAAAAAGGAAACCAAGTCACTAAGAAAGGCTGACTACCTGTTAATTTTGAAGGAAAAAAAGGATAGAGATTACTAATGGTTTTTAAATTAATTAAAATTAATTACAGGCTGAAATATATCATCTCCATGTGGATGGTCAATTAGACAACTAATTATCTTGAAACACAATTGCTTGCATAAATAGATGACCACACCCCCACCCAGTGTCCTTTTTCAGACTTCCCAGGTGTTTTCCTAGCAGTTTGCTGCATTTTTTTAGGACTCATCGTTTTGAGTTAAAACTGCATGCATGCGGGAAGTGGATGGCAATTTGATTGACATATTCTTATATCAAATACAATTTAGGATTCATCCTGAGTGCTGCCCATCCCTAAAGAGTAGTGAATGCAGTACAAACTCCACCTTAAACATTGTTATTAATATTTTCTGTCCATTTGCAAGTAAGGACAAGTAACCCTAGATTCCTGCAATCCTGATCCTGCTACCCAGAATATCTAAGCTTTCTACCGCCAAGTCATGATTATTTTTGTTTCCAAGAACATTGACAGGGAAGAGGAAAAGAAATAATAAGAAAGAAGGAGTAAATTTTATGAAACCGATGAAGGATAGTATGACCTTCATTTGCCATCTGAGTTTTGTTGATCAAAAGAGAACTATGTGCACAAGGCCCTGCACATAGTAGGAGTGTAATAGTGTTTTAAAGCATTTGAATGGTTGTCATCTGGAAGATAGACTTGATTTGGTCTGCTTGGACACTAGAAGCAATTGGAGATAAAGTTACATAGAGGCAGAGTTAGGCTCTATTTAAGGAACAGTCTTTAATAATTAGATCTGAATAATGAAATGGACTATCTCAGCAGGTTATTCTCCACTTGAGATGTCTGTGCAAAATCTGGCAACAATTCCTACTCTAGAGAAACTTGCTGTATAATATTAAGTAATAGTTACATAATGCTTTAAAATTTTTCAAAGCACTGTCTGTATGTACATATGCATGCATGTATGTGTAGCAGCAAGCACCCCAAGCATCCCCAGGGTCACTGCCAACACAGGTTCTTGGATCTGCTTTGTTAAAGGAAAGCAACTCAAAATGGGTTAACAAGCTTACTTTAATCAGTCAAATATGTATCGTTTACCTAGTTCAGGGGAAAAAGGTCAGCACCCCGAACTTCAGAGTATACAGACAGAATTATCAAGACAGAGAAACAGATCAAGTAGACAGTTTCCAAATTGTCCAATTACATCCATACCAAATCAACATCTGGGTTTCAACATCTGGGTTTTTCAAAGCCGAGGAGGGGCTCTCAACAACGGCTTCCCAGAATCCAGATCAAATCACAGAACACTTCTCAAAGTGAGCCCCGAAACAAAACCTCACATCAGGGCTTATATAGCCTTCTCCTGGCTCAGAGAATGTAACAACCTTTTGGACCCACTGGCCAATCAAGAAGTATCTACTGAAAAACAAGCCTCCTACCCCAGGCTCCAGGTGCACTTTAGCCTAGGGGCAGGGAAGATCTTCCAAATTTACATTCCCATTACAGTATATGTATACACATATGTGTGGGTGTACAATCTCATTTGATCCTTATGGCAATCCTGTGAAGTAGATTCTATTATTAATGACATTTTGCAGATGAGGAAACTGAGGTAGCACCTTTACCACTACCTTGCTGCATGCCCTGGACCAACTCTGTCTTCAGGCAACATGAACCTCTGGCTTCTTGTAAGACTTCTTGTCTACATCCTCTGCTCCCAATCGCTAGGAAGCTGGCCTCTCTGAGCCCCGCAGGACACAGAAGCACCACCAAAGTCAGACTGTCTCTTAGGGGCTCCCTATTGCCTCCAGGGTCAAGTATAAAATCATTTCTTTGGAATTTAAACTCTTTACAAACTGCACTTTTCCTGGCTTTCCTGTCTTCTTATTCTCTACTCTTCTCTATGCCCCCTACCTCCCAGGGATCTATCCCTATTTGTTATTCCTCTCACTCAATGCTTCATCTCCCATCTCCCTGTCTTTGCCCTGGCTGTGCCTCATGCCTGGAATACTACACCTCCCCATCACCACTCCTTAAAATTCCCACTATGACATACTTGACAAATAAGCATCCGACCTCTAGCTGAAGACTTCCAAAGATAGAGAAACTCCCCCCACACCCACCCCCTGTAGGCAGCTTATTCCATGGTAAGAGAACCCTAATTTTAGACACTTTTCTGACATCAAGTCCAAATCTGTCTCTTTTCAACTTCTATCCATTATTCTTCGTTCTACCTTGTGAGGGCAACCAGAACAAATTTCACCCCTCTTCACACTGGGTAGTTCAATGAAAAGAACACTCATCCTGGAGTCAGGAAAAAAATCTGACTTTAAATTCACCCTCACACACCCTGATAAGTCATTTGATCTCTGTTTATCACAATTTCCTCAACTGTAAATAGGGATCACATCTGCCTCTCGAGGTTCTTGTAAGGATTAAATGAGATCATATTTATAAAGCATTTAGCACAGTGCCTAGTACATAGTAGGTGGCTAATAAATGTTTCTCCCCACCCACCCACCTTTCTTCACTATATGACTGCCCAGCCCTTCAAATACTTGAACACATCTCTCATGTCCACCTGAAGACTTCTATTCTCCATGTTAAACATCCCCATTTCTTTTAGCCTATTGCCATAAGACATGAATGCAAGGTCCTTCACCATTCTGGTTACCCTCCTCTGAACATTCTTTAGATTATCAATGTCATTCTTAAATTGTGGTACTGTTCAGTAGTGAACAGAATACTTCAGACAAGGTCCTACTGAGAGTCATATAGAATACTTGCTGAGTTCTGATGCACTTGCGAATAGTCAGATAACCCATAGCCCAGTACTCCAAATTCTGATTTTATATAGACTAGGTATAATATTAGTGTTTTCAAAATAAATCTCTTCTGCTCATTTTCCTCCACCCAGACTTTCCTCTGTGAACCTCATACTACAGCTCCACATAGATCACATCTAGGCTCCTAGAAATGGAGTCAAAATAGCCCCTAATTCTCATGCAGGCACCCAAGGTAAAGAGCATATTGGGTACGATACAGCCTTAAATATGCCTCCTCCCCCTAAAAATTCGGAAACATAAAAGATTTGGATACACCATGAACAATCTATAAAACTCTCCTCCCTCTCTGGTTAGTCCTGCTCTCAGTATAGAATTCCATACTCCTCTACATTTGTAGTGGTTTAGATTTCTATCAAACAGAAAACAAATTTGCAGCTGCTACAGAGGAAACCCACTGACATCCTATGGAGTTCTATTTTCACCTTAGGGACACATGAAGGGCTATCCTGGAGCCAGCTATTATTAAATTTTCAGTGTGAGTATTTACACCTTGGAAATCAGAAAATGCCACAAATACTCTGTCTCACTTTCTCTGTCTTTCTGTCTCTATCTCTCTGTCTCTGTCTCTCTCCCTGTCCCTCTCTTTATATTTCTCTCTCTGTCTCTCCTCTTTCTCTCTGTCTCTGTGTGTCTCTCTTCTTTCTGTCTCTGTCTGTCTCTATATCTATCTATATCTTTCTGTATCTATATCTATGTCTCTGTCTATAGACATATATATATATTTAAAGCACAGGTCAAACAATGTCACTCTCCTGCTCAAGAAGATGAACTGAGACTGCCTAAGTATTTTAAATGCCACATTCCAAGGGATCAGGAATTACATTCACTCAACTTTAGTGAAAGAAGAGACAGAGACAGAGACCTTCTAAGACAGGCAGTCTGGTAGCATGCAATAATGACAATCTTAAATAGAAATGGGGGCCACTAAGCTGTCCATAATGATCTCTGTGGTCTCATATTGACTTAGAAAACCACATATTAACATTATCTATGTTGTATTATATTTTTATTTAGTTTGTTAAGTATTTCCCAATTATATTTTATTTTAGTTTGAGCTGTACTCAGGAGTGTTACAGGTAGCTGCACGGTGTGGCTGGTATAAGGAAGATCGGGATTTGTATCCTGTCTCTGGCACTTACTAGCTCTGTGACTCTAGACAAGTCATTTGATTTGCCTAAAACAGAGGTGGGAAACCTGCAGACTTGAGGCCACAGGTCCTCTAAATCTTCAAGTTCATCCCTTTGACTGAGGGATGAGCTTGAGGACCTAGAGGGCCACAAGTGGTCTCAAGGTCTCAGGTTTCCCATCTGTAAGGTTATAGGATTTAAAGATCTTCCATGCTCCTTGAATTTGCTGATGTAGCAGGAAGGGGTGGGGCAAGAGGAAGCGGAAGACAAGCTAGAGTTGCTGCGGTGACAAGCCGCAGTGGTGGCAGCAGCAGCAACAGCACCATGTAGTGTCCGAGTCAGAGGTGGAGGCAAAGGTGGAGGAAAGAACTCTTTTTTGAACCAGCCAGAATTTCTGCTAAGGACTCTTGCTGAGGACTTGCCAGGGACAGGAACTGTGGGGTGATGGAGCTGCTGGGAGCACACTTCCTGGACTCTGAGCAGTTGCTGTGAGTGGGGAGAGGAGGACATTTGCCTGAGGTAGCCTGTTCTGTTTTGAAGGCTTGAGAATGGGGATGCTTTCTACTTTATCTACCTGTGCCAACTTCATAACTACTGTGATGGCTTTGACTTTCTGGTTTGGGGACTCAGTTTTCTGGTATTTGAATAAATGTTCTAGCTTTATTCCCCATGTAGAGAGCCTGGTATATTTTGTGATTAATAACCATATCAGCATATTTATAGTTATTGTAGGCATTGTGAATACAGCATTGTTGATACACCATCCCTGTCCTACACCTTCACTTTCTTCATCTATAAATGAAAACTGACTTGTGCCTACTTTTTACCTCTTAGGGTTTTTGTAAGGTTCAACTAAGATAAGGGATGTACATTGCCTTGAAAACTTTAAAATGCTCCTTAATTGTTGTTATTTTCTATTTCAAATTGAGATTAAGAGAGGTTATGTGACTTGTTCAATCCACACAGGAAACAAGCAGTCAAGATTAGAACTCAGGTCCTCTGATTAATCCCAATCCAGGACTCATTTTGTAGCACCATATTTTAGTAAGTGAGCCAAACCTACTTCACCCAGCATCACTTTATAATGATGCTTGTAATTGTGTCTTTATTTGGATTTTTTAAGATCATAAATATGTTGCCAAGGAATCCAGTGTGTTTTCAAAAAGGGGAGAAATTAACAAAGAAAAAGAGAATATGATCCTTTTCCTAGATGAGTCCTCCATTTCCAATCTCACCTCAAAAATAATGGTTTCGGTTTTTGGTGTGTAATTTTGACATTCCATTAACAGAATCATGGAATACTGAAGTGGGGGGGAGGGGAATTCCACTCTGACATTTATTATTAACCTGATAAAAGAATCTTTGAGTGGAAGAGTCAGTTTATTCACAAGAGAGGTTGTAAGTCCTTTTAAAGAGAACCTAGTGGTCAGGGTAAAACTCACCAAGTTCATTTCTTCAGAATAGATTATAAAATAACTCAGCCCACACTCCTTGGAAATGCAGAGAAAATAAGGATTCAGATGTACTGGATACCAAGTAAATGAGTTTTGATGAAGTTGTGAAATAAGTTATGGAAATAAAAAAAATTATTTTCCCCAGTTGGAAATAACAGGTCAGGCGCTTCCCTCCTTGTCCAAAGCAAGGCATAAACTATACAATAGTGTACAACTCACACTTTCATAGCTCTCAGGTTTATGAAATCCAATCCCATAGCTACTGCATGATTAACTAGGGCAAGTCATAAGACCCTCATGCCATGAAGAAAGAAACTAGGGTTCAGAAGATGAAAGGACTTACTCAAGTTCACAAAGTAAGAAAGCATCAGAGGTGGGATTCACATCTAGGTTTCTGGACTCCAAGGCCCCCATATTTGCCATGACACCAAGCCCAAGCCCCAGCTGATTCATGCTTCAGATTTCTGCCAAATTGTTACAGTTTCCTTGAATATAGGTAAAGGTACAAAATTCTGCTTTTTTTCAATGGCATAAGACTTGGTCCTCAAGAAGGATATGGTAGGGTTGTGGGAAGGCCTAAGTGAACAGGACTTGAGCATCAGAGGATAAGTATTATTAACTTGTTGGATAATTCAAAGGTCATTGCTGGTTCATTTTCTCTGTTTAATTCCTTTATGGTCAGCAGGATACTGCCCCCTTCACCTTGTGTTTGCTATGTCAAGCAAGTAGACTTGGTTTAGGGCCAATCTCAGATAAACAAATGATACAAGTCATTTCAAATGAAAAAAATCCACAGGGGTTGGAAAGTTTTGTTTTTCAGTCATTTTTTTCAATCCTGTCTGACTCTTCATGACCTGATTTCGTGTTTTCTTGACAAAGATACTGGAGAGGTTTGCCAGTTCCTTCTCCAGCTGATTTTACAAATGAGGAAACTGAGGTAAAAAGGTTAAGTGACTTGCCTAGGGTCACACAACTAGTAAGTGTCTGAGGCCAGATTTGAACTGATGGAGATGAGTCTTCCTGATTCCAGGCTGGGGACTCTATCCATTGTTCTATTTAACTATCCCCGTTGGAAAGTAACCAGATTAAGTCCTATCTTCAAACCCAGCTGCAGAGGAAAGTGACCATAATCAGCTATAGTTTCTAATACCAGAAAACCCTCCATTAGGAAAGAAACCAACAGGGTATATGGACAGAAACATAACATAGGATGTTTCTTTTTAAAATCCAGCTTATAAAATTAAAGAATCATATACTATTTGAGATTCTTTTTAAAAAAACTTTTAGAGTTGCCTTTGAATTTTCTCACACAGTCAGTAATTCCCTTTAACCTATCTCTCAACATTGAATCCTTCCATCCAACAAAGAAAATACTTATGTAAAGCCAATTCATAATGTAAATACCTCTGACAGTATATGGCACATCCCACATCCATAGCCACTCTCCTCCCTTTGTAATTAAAAAAAAAATAATGTTTCTTATCAGTTCTCTAGTAACAAGATTGTTCACTATAATTCATCAGTTCAGCTGTTTTTTAATGTTGGTTTCACCTACGTCATTGCAGTCAATGTGTCTGCTCTTGCATTGGTTCTGGGTTTGGATTTTTTTTTTCTCTCTGATATTATCTCATTTAAGTCTCAATACAGAAGCACTTTCTATTTTCCATCGCTCTCATCCCCCACTGGACATGTGATTTTATTGTGATAATTGTGATCGATTTGGGGGACTCCCATTTTGGAGTTCCTATCATTGTCTATCAAAGCATATCAGCATATCAACTCATAACTGTTTATGGTTTTAGAGAGGCGTCTGTGGGGCCTACAAGATTAAATAATTTGCCTGGGGTCACACAGCCAATATTTTTCAGAGAAAGAATTTGAACTGGGGCCAGCTTCCTACCCCCCCCCACAACACATTGCTTCTCATTTCTTATAGTATGATAATATTTCATTTTATTAATTTACCAAAATTTGTCTGGAAGTTCCCCAACAATAGACATTAATCTCTTTACTATGAAATTATGAAATGATAAAGATGCTACTATAATATATTTTTGTTTTTTATAATATTATTTTTTCCTGTCATTGAACTTCTTAGAGTGCATGTGTCCAGTAGTGGGATTGACTTTTCAAACTATGTGAACAAGTAATTTTCTACTAGGATTCATCCAATCTAACAGGTGCAAATTCTTTATCAAAGGGCCTTAAGTCAACCCAAACTTTTAGAGTCACACAACCTTTTTCACATGACAGCCTAAAGATTTGAAAAGACCTTTATTATCTTTTAAATAAAATCACTTGGTGTTCCAGAAACAGAAAGACAAGCACACAGTTAGAATTTTATTACATTTTTTTAATGTGTCAAGGTGCTTCTTTATTACATGGTGGGGAAAAATACTTCCTGATGCCATCATATTCTAAAATTCTCTTGAAAAGTAACCTTTAATCTATAATTAAGCAGGAAAGCATAGATTGTTTTAAAATGTAATGGTTTAGATCCCTTTAAACTTAGGAAGCAAGAGAGCCTCCAAAACAGCTTAGCTGATCAATGTTCCTCTAAGGCCTTGGTTAATCAGCATTTCCAAGGAGTCATGGATTGTTACTGTCCTGAACTAAGAGTACATTTCTTACCTATAATAAGTGACAAATGAATGAATATTGGGTTTGGGATGTGCAGTTTTCATTTTAATAGTCCAAAGGAAAGAAACCTTTTTCTGTTGTCCCATGCAGTATTCTCTGCAATCTTAGTTCCACACTGAGGACAATTCAAGTCCCAGCACACAAAGCCCATTAGAGACCTCTCTCTAGTTTTATCATGGGAACATCAAGGTACATTGACTCACTGATGAGAACAGATTATCCTGCTCCCAAACAAGCAGGACTTTTTGAACTTGCACTTTTAGTTAAGGGAAAGAAGGCCTGACTACAATTCTTGGACCTTTCTTACTCGAAGTCTTTTAGGAAAAAAAAAAAGACATCAGAAAATTATGTAAAAGGCCATAGCTTGTGATTTTATATACTTCTTTTAACGATTAGCTTCACCATAAATATAGAAGACCTACGTGATAATGAATGAAAATATAGTTATATTATTTGAAAATAACAATAATAACATTTCTATATGACTTTTTACCTTGTAATTTACTTTATAGACTGTCTTATTTTAGTCTCAGAATAACCCTGTGAGGTGGGTCATACAGTTTACTAGTATCACTCTCATTTTACAGATGGGGAAACTGAGACTTATTAAAATTATACGTTGTCAGGGGCGGCTAGGTGGCACAGTGAATAGAGCACCAGCCCTGGAGTCAGAAGGACCTGAGTTCAAATTCTGCCTCAGACACTTGATACACTTACTAGCCATGTACCCTTGGGCAAGTCACTTAACGGCAATTACCTTGCCTTCCCTTCTCCAAAAAGCAAAAAAAAAAAAAAAATTATACCTTGTCTGACCAGCCCCCATTTTCTAGTCAGTATAGTAAATTTATAAGTAGCCAGCATGAAAGGGGCACTAGGAGGAAATGCTATTGCAAAAGGGAACCTAGAAGTTATGTACAAATTTTCCCAAAGATCAGGGGAGTGTAATTTATAAACTGTATCACACATTAACCAAAATTCACACCCTGGTAGTGTGTGCTGAATAAGTGGATATATAAGACTTTTATATCATTGATTATATACAGTGTGTGTGTGTGTGTGTGTGTGTGTGTGTGTGACCAACTCTAAGTTGCTACTGCAATCAATGAGGTATAATGGAAAAAGCATTCAACTTGAGGTCAGAAGATTTCTGGTCCAGTCTGAGATCTGAATCTTATTCTTCTATGGAGGCAAGTAATTTGTCCTCCCTGAGCTTTAATTCTCTCATATGTAAAATGGAAAAAAAAAAAACAACTCATACTGGCTACCTTACAGGCTGGATGTGAGGAAGGAGTTGTCTAAAGCACTCTACAAATATAAAGTACTATTACCTATCTTCTCAGTAAAAGTATTGAGCTACCACAGGAATCTCATATTCAAGAACATCTATGTTTAGAGGAGGAAAAAAATAAGTTTTTAAAAGTAGAAGAAGTATCAAGAAGTAGAATAACCATAAATGAGAATGTGGTTCCAGTACAATTCATCTTTTGGTGGAGTGTATATTTTCAAATCCCTAAATAACAAACTGCCATTTTCTCACTTTGGTCGGAACTGATAGTATATCATGGCAACCTTGCATTTCCAAAAATGTAATGGTTGTCATAACAAGAAAGACAGAATACCTAAAGCTCTCTTGGTACGGTGGTTTGCGGCATTTTAGGATTATTCAAGGACAACTGCTATTGTCATCAGTCTAGAACTAATAATAGATCTTTATATATCAATTTAAGGTTTACACCTTGCCTCATTTGATCTTCACTACAGCACTGGGAAGTAAGCATTGTAGACATTATTATCACCATTTTTACTAATGAGAAAAAGATGTTAAGTGACTTGCCCATGGTCACATAGTGAGTAAATGTGTAAGTTGGGAATTGAACTCAGTTATATCTACCTGATTCCAGCCCTCTATCCATGATGCTATCCAAGGCTAATTTGTCCATTGCAGTTTCTGACTGAGTGATCTTTGAGCACTGTCTTTTTTTTTCTTTTTCTTTTTGGAGGAGGAAGGCAGGGCAATTGGAGTTAAGTGACTTGCCCAAGGTTACACGGCTGGTTTTGTGTTAAGCGTCTGAGGCCAGATTTGAACTCAGGTCCTCCTGACTCCAGGGCCAGTGCTTTATTCACTGTGGCACCTAGACGCCCCTGAGCACTGAGTCTTTATGATTCAGTCATTTAGAATATATTCTATATATAGAAAAATGAACAATAGTCTTAAATCATTTGTCAGTTATTTACAGTTATAGGGGTAATACATTTTTTTCAAACAGATTTACAAACTAAATAACTATTTACCTTCATGCTCTAGAATATGGATATTTTATACAAAGAATTTTAAGAACTCTATTTAAAAAAAACAATAATAGTATGACAATTCATCTTTAAAGTCCAGAGTAAATGGAAGGCTTTAAGGGTTTGCTTCATTATCATTGATATGGAATCTGTGTCAATTTTCTTCTAGGCTAAATGATATGTTTTGTGGACTTTTTTTGTCAAATCTTAGGGCATTTCATCAATATAAGGAACTCCTTCCATCTATGCAGGTCATTAACTCATCTAAAATTTAGAGAATTACCGGCGAAGTTGAGAGGTTAGGTGACTTGTCCATATACAACTAGAAGGTCTCAGAACCAGGACTTGAACGCAGGGCCTCTTGACCCAATGGAATTCTCTTTCCATTACTCCATGCTGGACTCTTATAATGTTTTAACATGAACCAACCATTTTTGTTGTCTCTCAGTAGATTTTAAGTTTCATGAAGGAAAAGATATGTCTCCTAATTTATGGTCCTATAGCACAGACTCAATCCATATTCGTTGACTGAATTAATGAGGTTTATCAATACCAAGAAGATTAGATAGGTAGACAGACAGACATAGATAAACAGAGAGAGAGACAGACAGCTAGATAAATGTAGATAGGTAGATAGATAGATAAGTATAGATAGGCAGAGAGAAGGGGAGAGGAGAGAGAGACAGAGAGACAGACAGAGACAGACAGAGAGAGAGACAGAGAGACAGAGACAGACAGACAGAGAGAGAGACAGAGGCAGAGAGAGAGACAGAGGCAGAGACAGAGACAGACAGACAGACAGAGAGAGAGAGACAGAGAGACAGAGAGACAGAGACAGAGAGAGAGACAGAGGCAGAGACAGAGACAGACAGACAGAGAGAGAGACAGAGACATACAGACAGACAGAGAGAGAGAGAGGAGGGAGAGAGAATTTCAGTTTGACAGAAGACCAAAATGAAATATGATCACAAGTCAAAACTAGAAATAGAAAAACAAATGCCATTTTGAGTAAATTCATGTTTGCTTTAACTGTTGCACATCTCTTAGAGGCATCCACAGTAACCAAGAGAAGAAAAAGAGAAACATTTTTGCCTTACAAGTGGCATCTGCCCTGACAAGAGCAAGTTTGGGTGAGACACATGCCTTGGTCAAAACAAAATGAATGCATTTTTATTAGGGTTTGGCTAAATTCTGCAGGTTGCGACTATCTTCCCGTCTCCATAATTTACTATCTATTAATTCACTGATTCAGCAGGCATACTTCTCTCTTGTTGGCTGCATGGGCGACTCCCATTAGTGGTAATGGACTGTGTCATGGCTAATCACACCCTCTGGACCCTTCTACCTTCAGCTAGAAGATACGAGGCTGAAGCTATTGGGCCTGTAAAGGGAAGGAGAGCAATGACCTGAAAAGGAGATTTGAGAGCCTCTGGGGATATTAGGTTTAAATTTAATAAAGACTGATTAATAAATAAGGTGCAGTGCAATTATCAACATGAACTACATTTAATAATTAATAGCTTGCAAATGGAATAGAAGTGAAATATAGAGTTGAAATAGACAGAGGTTATATTCAATTTCCCTAGAAGGCCCCTTCTTGAAGGGTCGATCCCAAAATATTTCATAGGTTAGGAGAGTCATCTTCCCCCGCAAAAGTCATGTTGGGAGCCACATAGCTGTAAGGGTGCTCAGGTTTACTCTCCGCTGTGACAACACTGCCCTGGTTATATCTTCTTATTCTCTCTTATTATTACAAGAAGATTAGATAGACAGACAGACATGGATAAACAGAGAGAGATAGCTAGATAAATGTAGATAGGTAGATAGATAGGTAAGTATAGATAGGCAGAGAGAAGGGAGAGGAGAGAGAGAGAAAAAGAGAGGAGGAAATTCTCTTCCTATTATGACTTTCATATATAGTGTTTCTATTCACCTCCCACCAGGGTATCAAGTTGCCTTAATGTACATTCCTGGATGTCTACAGTGAGTAACAGAAACAAGTGAATTCAATCCTCTCCCATCTGCCCTGAGCCACCTGGGACAATCTCAGGCTAAAAGACAGTGATGAAGTATTCCAGACTGACTTAGAAAATCCAAGTTTTTGATGAACAGGAGATTTGTTTACAAAGATCTTGAAGAATCCTTGGAGGCAGCTAGGTGGCATAGTGGGCAGAACAAAGTCACAAAGACCCGAGTTCAAATATGGTATCAGATACTTACTAGCTGTGTGATCCTGAGCAAATGACCACCTCTGTCTGCCTCAGTATCCTTAACTGTAAAATGGGGATAATCCTAGCACCTATCTCACAGACTTGTGAGGATTAAATGGGATAATTTTTGAAGAGCCCTTTGCACAGTGCTTGGCACACAGTGATGCTTAACAAATGTTTATTTCCATCCTTTCCTGCCTTCCACATGTAACCATAGAGAAATTATGGGGGCGGCTAGTTGGTGCAGTGAATAGAGCACTGGCCCTGGAGTCAGGAGGACCTGAGTTCAAATGCGGCCGCAGACACTTAACACAAAAAACTAGCCATATGACCTTGAGCAAGTCACTTAACCCCAATTGCCCTACCTTCCCCCCTCCAAAAAAACAGAGAGAAAGAGAGAGAGAGAAATTACCAATCAAAATGAAAAAATTTTAATTAGAATGCACTCCAGAGGCCACCTAGTTCTGCCTGTATGTATGTATAGTAGCAACAGCATCTAAGTGTCCAGACCTATGATTTCATTGGTGTGGAGAACTCCCAGCATAGAAACACCCTCCTCTGATAGAATGGGCAATTACAAGTCCAGTAGAGACTTGGAGTTAATGTGCTAATAAGGGGTTAAATGAAGAAATGGTTTTGTATCTAATACATGACAGAGAGACTTGAATTCAGATCTTCCTGACTCCAGACAGGGTCTTCTTTCCCTTATGTGACACTGCCTCACTTGGCATTTAGATAATGCTTTGCATAGTTATACCAAGTTGTCATAATCCCCACAATGACCCTGTGAATGTTACCTTCATTTTACAGAAATAGAAACTAGAGTTCAGAGGGGCTCGGTAGAATGCACATGACCATCCAGCTTGTAAAGGTCCAGGCAGAGAATAAATCCCGGGTCTCTCCCAGCCTCACATCCTGCATTCTTCCCATAACATTGAGGAACGCTCTGTTCAACCTCCCCAGAAAATGATGATTCAGGCTCTGCTTCACGACCTCTAGGGAGAGAAAATCACACATTAATATATATATCCAGAGGCAGCCCATGTCACTTTTGAATAGCTCAATTTAAAAAAAAATTATTATTTTATTTTTAATTTATGGAAAATCACCATTTCCATACCACAGTATAATGAAACAAAGATGGTTTCACATGAAACTTCAAATCTATTATGTACAACTTGCTATTACTTTTAAATATATCATAAAGTTATCATGTAAGTTTCTTTATTTTTTGGTCTTTTTGGAGGGGGAAAGGCAGGGCAATTGGGGTTGAGTAACTTGCCCAAAGTCACACAGCTGGTAAGTGTTGTGAGTGAGTACAAATTTGAACTCAGGTTCTCCTGACTCCAGAAGTCAGGGGAAGGTAGGGTAATTGGGGTTAAGTGACTTGCCCAAGGTCACAGGGCTAGTTTTTTGTGTTGTGTCTGAGGCCGGATTTAATTCACTGCACTACCTAGCTGTCCCTCAGCCTCATATTTCTTACTCATCCTTCCTAACAAGATTCTTTCCCTCTTTCCCTCAGGCTACCCACTCCTGCTTGTTGTGAGACAGGTCTCCTCCTGCAGTCTCACCGGTTATAACATCAGTATCTTCCACAACCACAAGGAATGTCCTTGAAAAGTGTATTCACCTGCCTGCTCAGTGAATCTCTCCTCCATCCACTGAGACTCTGCCTGAACTCATTTCCCAATGGTTTGCCTACTACAGTCCCCTCATACTCTCTACATTTCAGTGATACTGAATCCCCCCCCCCACCTCCAGTCTACACACAAACCCATTTTCCATCTCCAACTGCTGTTCCCTTACTCCCATCCCCTTAAGCTTGTCTCCCAATATCCTAAGACATATGCTCTCTGGAATGAATGCTCTGTAATTAGCTAACTTATTTTCAGCATAAAACTTTTCCTTTCTTCTTTCTTTTTCTGACATTGACAAATAACTTCCCTTTGGTGATATTATAATTCTGGCCACTTTTTCCAGTACAGGTTTCTCATTTTCATTCATACCCATGCCTCACTGGTTGGGAAGGAGGAATTGGGAATATTTCTTGCTCCTCATTGCCAGTTCCAGATTCTCCCTCCACCTGAATCAATCAGCTTCTTATCTTTGAGATTCATACTATCAAAATTGTATTACTGAGTCCATATTGTGATAGCCATCATCTACTGGACATTCTCTACCCCTCCCCACATTCTCCTTTCTTCCTCAATGAGTGCAGTGCCTTGGGGTGGCTAGGTGGCACAGTGAATAGAGCACTGATCCTGAATTCAAGAGGACCTGAGTTCAAATTTGACCTCAGACACTTAACACTTACTAGTCATGTGACCTTGAGCAAGTCACTTGACCTCAATTGCCCTGATTTACCCCCTCCAAAAAGCAAAAAAAGAAAAATGAGTTCAGTGCCTTCCTCACACTTTCCCTCTACCGTATCTCCTGCCCTCATACTAAGTGACTACGACATACATATTGATACTTCCTCAAATATGCTAATTACACAGTTACTCAATCTACTCCATTCCCATGACCTCTTCCTCCACTCCATTTCAGGGGTGCTCATATCCTTGACTTTTCCATTACTCACAAGCATTCCATTTCTAGAACTCAGAAATTCTATGAACTCAGAAATTCCTTTTTCTGTTGTCCTGGCCCATTGGTCCACAGAAGTTGGGATGAGACCCCAGGTATCTGTTTCTAATGAGTTCATTGTAAGACTTGGCTCAGGTGTCATCTCCTACAAGATGCCCTACCTGCTTTCTCCAGTTATTGGCACTTCTCTCTTTCTCCTCTACCGACTATTTTGTGTCCATTTTGTATATAGTTTGTTTTCACAAAATCTATGGATGTTTTGTCCCCTTCACACATGTCCCAGAATGTAAATTCCTTTAAGGCAGGGAGGGCTTAAAATATAGTGAGTGCATAAGAAATGCCTATTAAATTAAATGGAATTGTCAGTCATAAGAGTTTCTTGTGGGACTAGAGGGTTGTTGTTTTTTTTTTTTAATATTCACCTTGTCCCTCCTGTACTTTAAAGAAGATTGTTTGAAATAGGCTAATGACTTTCTGCCAGTTAAAAAATAATACTCAGTTCATTCCCCCCGCCCCCAAACTAATATATGTATTTTATCACAGTTCCTTTTTCTACAATTGAGTAGGTACATATTTTGGGGTCTTCCCCTCCAGACAGAATTAGTATTTGAATCATAATGAGGTCACTATGAAATAGTCTTCCTAAAATTCTCCAATATTTCCTGTCTCATACTCAGAATCAAGTCCTTTAGGTTTCTTTTCCTCTGACTGCGAGTTTTTCTTTTTAATAATCTGAGAATCAGAGATTTTAGAGGTAGAAGGGACATTATAGTGTTATCTAGTTTTGACCCCAGCCTCCAATGCATAGAATATATTATTATAGTCATCTTATGGACGAGACCTCTTGTCCTAACCCCCAAACCTTTCAGTCCTTGTGCTGATGAAGTCATCAAACACCAAATCAATGTGTGGATGTGTTGAAGCCTGCCAGCCATATTACTTGTCCACATTGTGGAGCTTCGTGAACTCATCAAGCATTGCTAACTCAAGCAATTGGGCAACACATAGTAATTGAACATGCACACTTTACTAGACACAAAGGGAAATGAAAAGCAGCAGAAGATGATATTACCCCTCCCTTCCCTAAATAAGGAGGCCAAGTTTTCTGGAAAAGAATCAATTACTAAATTGTGAGGACCTCTGGTGTTCAGATATCACTGACATCTGGAGTAGTTAGAGAAGGTTTCATGGAGGAGGTAAGATGTGACCTGGGCTTTGATGATCAGATGGGGGGGAGGAGTGTGGAGGAAGAGAATATATGCATTTTGAGCTAGGGGGGAAGACAACTGATTCTATTATCTTCCCAAATTAATCTTGTGGGGGGTGCGGGGGGGGGAGGGAAGGTGACTTAGATGCCATCTAATTCAGTCCCTCTTTTTATAGATAACAAAATTAAAGCCCAGATAGGTGAAATTACATGCCCGAGGCCACTCAGATAGTAAATGACAGAAGCAGGATCTTGATCTGGTGGTTTATTCCTACATTATTAATTATAACTGTGAATTAATGGTTCTTTGGTTCAATAATATTACCACATGGTTGCTATTGGTTTATCTTTATCAATACTATACCTGCACCTGCCCAGTACACACTATATTTCCTATAATAAATCATACTTTTATTTTTAAAATATTATTTTTTGATTTTTTAATATCGTTGCCAATTCAAAATGATTATCTATCGCCCACTAATGCATGAAAGAGAGTTAAGGGGCAGAGTCAAGATGGCAGAGTAGAAACAGGACCTCCCCAGGCTCCAGCTTCCACCTTCCCCAATCCATGTAAAAAGGGGACTCTAAACAAACTTTGGAGCTGCAGAACCCACAAAATGACACAGAGAAGCTAACCTCCTGCTGAGGAGAGCCCGGCAGGCCAGCAGGAATTGGGGAGCACAGAGCTCTGGGAGCTGAGCCCAGCACCACACCAATGCTTTAGCCCCAGGGCAGGCCTGACCGGCCGCCAGCCAGAGGGACTCCAGATCAGCAGCAGCTGTGGCCATTTCCAGATTTATCAACACATAGATGCGAAGGACAAAGTGAGAGGTCAGTGCAGTCTGGACTTTGGGACCCAGTAAGTGGGAATGCATGGCTTTTGCCCCTGGAGCGAGGAGCCACTGAGAAACCCAGCACAGCCAGCCAGCACCAGGTGGCAACTTCAGCTCCTGGCCTGCAGAGTGTAGGGGGACCAAGTACCAATCTGAGGGGTAATTGCTCTTGCTTTAACCTTCTTGGATATGAATTGCAGTCTAGGGTAGAGGTCCTAGGGTGAGTGTCCAGCTTGCCAGAGCATGTGGAGACCTCAGAGAGGGCACCCATCTAATACCTCCGGCAGCTGAGAAAACCCCAGCGTTTGGGATGAAAGCTCCCCTGTCTGGTGGCAGAGTCCTACTGTGGCAAAAAAGGCCAGGGGTCAAGTGACTGAGGGGTGACATGACCAGGCAAAGGAAACAAAGCAGACAGAAGATTCCAACATTAGACTCCTATTTTGGGGACAAAAAGGAGCAAAGCATGAAACAGGAGGAAGACAGTGAAGTCAGAACTCCTGCACCAAAAGCTTCAAAGGAAAGTACAAGCTGGTTACAGGCCATAGATGACCTTAAGAAGCAGATAAGAGAAGGGGAGGAAAAACTGGGAAGAGAAATGAGAACAATGCAAGAAAATTATGAAATGAGAGTCAACAGCCTGAATGAGGAAAATAACACCTTAAAAAACAGACTGACTCAAATGGCAAAAGAGGTTCAAAAAGGCAATGAGGAGAAGAATGCCTTAAAAAGCCGAATTTGCCAGATGGAAAAAGAATCTCAAAAGCTCACTGAGGAGAATCATTGCTTCAGAATTAGATTGGAGCAAATGGAAGCTAATGACTTTATGAGAAATCAAGATGCTTTTAAACAGATCCAAACAAATGACAGAATAGAAGGCAATGTGAAATATCTCATGGGAAAAACCATTGACCTGGAAAATAGATCCAGGAGAGAGAATTTAAAAATTATTGGACTACCTGAAAGCCATGGTCAAAAAAAGAACCTATAAATCATCCTCCAGGAAGTTCTCAAAGAAAACTGCCCTGATGTTTTAGTACCAGAGAGCAAAATAGAGGTTGAAAGAATCCACCAATCACCTCCTGAAAAAGATCCCCAAAAGAAAACTCCTAGGAATATTATAGCCAGGTTCTGGAATTCCCAGATTAAGGAGAGAATATTACAAGCAGCCAGGAAGAAAGAATTTGAATATTGTGGAAACACAATCAGGATAACCCTGGATCTGGCAGCTTCTACACTGGGGGATCAAAGGGCTTAGAATATGATATTCCAGAGGTCAAAGGAGCTAGGATTAAAACCAAGAGTCACCTACCCAGCAAAACTGAGTATCATGTTTCAGGGGAAAATATGGTCATTCAGTGGAATAGAGGACTTTCAAGCATTCTTGCTGAAAAAACCAGAGTTGAATAGAAAATTTGACATTCAGATACAAGAAGCAAGAGAAGCATGAGAAGGTAAACAGGGAAAAGAAATCATAAGGAACTTATCAAAGTTGAACTATTAACATTCCTACATGGAAAAACAATTAATTGTAACTGATGAAACTTTTTTCAGTAGTTGAAGGGAATAGAAATATATATATATATATA
>NW_027186473.1:40782941-40823131 GCF_028583685.1 Petaurus breviceps papuanus
TATATATATATGTCTATATATGAGGGTATATGGGCATATGAATACATGAATATGTGAATGTGTGTATATATGTTTAGAGGTATACATAGATAGAGGGCACAGGACCAATTTAACAGGAAGGGATGATAATTAAAAGGTGAAATTAAGAAGTGAGAGAGGAATATAATGAGAGGAGATGGGGAGAGACAGAATGGGGTAAACTATCTCATATATAAGAGGCAAGGGAAAATGGTTACAATGGAGGAGAAGAATAGGAAGGCAAAAGGGAACTTATTCCCATTGAATTTGGCTTGAGGAGGGAATGAAATACACACTAAATAGGGTATCTCACCCTACAGGAGAGTGGGGGGGAAGGGGATGAGAGGGGCGATGATGGAAGGGAGGGCAGGTTGAGGGGTGGAAGTTGGGAGCACCCACTTTTGAAAAAGGATGAGATCAAAGTAGAGAATAGAACAAGTGGGAGGTGGGATAGGAAGGAGGGAAATATAGTCAGTCTTTTACAATATATCTACTATGTTATTGTTTTGCATTAGCCACACATGTACAACCTATACTGAACTGCTTATCTTCCCAGTAAGGGTGGGAGACAAGGGAGGAAGGGAATGAATCTAGAATTCAAAGTTTTAAAAACAAATACATACTATTATTAATAGTGTTTTACATGTAGTTGGGAAATAAGATATACAGGCACTGGGGCATAGAGATCCACTGGAAAAGTCAAAAGGGGTATGGGAGAAAATATGGGAGAAAGCATATTGGAGGAGGGGATATCCTGTGGGACTGCTATTTTAAGGCAGTGGGTAGGGGAACAATGGGGAGAAAATTTGTAACTCAAAATCTGGCGGAAATGAATGATATAAATCAGAAGTTAATAAAGTATTTGAAAAAAAAAAGAGAGTTAAGTGAACAAACCAAAAGAGCAAACTTGACTGACAGTACATGCGGCATTGAACAACTCTAATCTACCACCTCTCTATTAAAACAATAAAAACATGTTTTACCATCAGCACACTGAAATCAAGATGGGCTCTTATGCTCATTTGAATTTTGATATCTTTTTGCCTCATTTTTCTTTATATTATTGTTCATGTGCTTATTCTTTTAATTCTGCTTTCTTTGTTTTGAGTTTTTCTTTTCCGTCTTAAGTTTCTTTGAAATTCTTCAAATCCGTTATTTCTTATTATGTTATAATATTCCAATATCTCATAGAACACAATTATCTTAGCCATTCCCCTAACAATGGGCATCTAATTTACTTCTGGTTTGTTTGTTGTTGTTGTTTTTCCTACCACCAAAGTTGTTATGAATTGATATTTTTTTTTAAAGAAAAGTCATTCTGATTTTTTGTTTGTACAGATCAGGAAACCAAGGCACAGAAAGGATCACCAACTTACTCAAAATAATCTTATTTGTAAACCTAGGCAAAGGAGGATCACAAACTTGCTTGTAGTCATAATCATAATTAGTAACTATCAGGGATTTAAAGTCAGCTCCTTGAGAGGGTGACAAGGTGGTGGATAAAATGTTGGCCTTAAAGTCAAGAAGATTTGAGTTTAAATATTACCTCAGATATTATTTGTGTGATCTCTAGAAACTCATTACCTTCCTTATTTTACTTAGCTGTATAAGCAAGATAATAACAGTACCTACTTCACAAATTTATTGTAAAGATAAAGTGAAATAACATATATAAGATACTTTGTAAAAAATTAAATCACTTTATAAATATTATTATTTTTTAACTAGTTACACATTTTGCTGACATACCTTTCTGCATTTAACTGTTATACTACTGAATTTCTAGATGGGCACATTAATGTTCTGAAGGAAAAGCAATAACAAAAATAAAAAACTAAGAAATTTGAAATCAAATTTCAAACCAATTCAGATCCACATTCTAAATAAGGTTATATTTTTAAAGTCCTCCTCTTTTTTTTGAGTCCTGCCTACTCTTTATTTCCCCTTACCACCATCACATCTACTCAGAGTAGTACTCCTATACCCTTTTTTTGTCTTTATGAATTTGTTTGTTTACTTTTAGTTGACAAGATTCAGTTCCACAATCCCTTGAGTTTAAAATTTTCTCCTCTCCTCTACCCCCTCCCCCAAGGCAGCATGCAATCAAGTATAGGATCTGCAAATACTTTCACATTAGACATTAGTCAGATTGTAAAGAAGGATTGTAACCAATGGAATTTAACAATGGGAAAGAGGAAAATCCTCCTATTCTTATCCTCCTCCTCCTTCTCTTCCTCCTCCTTCTTCTTCCTCATAATAGCTAACATCTAAGTAGCACTTTAAAGTTGGCAAAGCACTTAGTGTGTGTGAATATATATATATATATGTGTGTGTGTGTGTGTGTGGGTGTGTATACATATATATATAAACTCATTTGATCCTCTGGGTGGGGAATGTTATTATCTCTATTTTACAGATGAGGAAACTAAGGCAGAAAGCGGTTAAGTGACTTGCCTACAGTCACACAGCTAGGAAATGTTTAAGGCAGGATTCAAACTCAGGTCTTCATTATATCAGGATACTTTCTGCTTAGCTTTAGGATGAGCTTGACAATTTAAGGAAAATAGAACGAAGGGGGCATAAACACACACACATATATGTGCATATATTTGAGTCTAATAATTTTTTTATTTGTGACTCATGAAGCAGAAAAAAAATTATTCAGTCCAAGGCAGAAAAATATTTTTATGCAAATTCCTAATTACTAACAGGATGTATGCTTTATTAGGATGGATTTATCATTTCCATAGCAACTTCTTGCAGGAGACTGACGAGTTCAGGATTTTAAATGTTGAGTTCAGAAGAACTCTAAAGATTCCAGGATAATCTCTCCAGGTGAATATTCTTAATTACAGGGGACAAATTATGAGATACATACAAATTTGTAAAATATATACATGACTCCAATTATTTGTAAAGGAGATAGCTCTCCAAGTTACTAGAAGTACATTTAAAGAAATTTTATATTTGTTAGTTCTCTTTTATGCTCTCTTTCCTTTATTTTTATTCTTCCCTTATCTCTTTCTCTTTTCCCTCCTTAGCTCTAACTCTCTCATAACCAGCTCTCATTCTCTCTTTCCAGATACACAATGCTATTGTAGGGAAATTATGGGTGATTTTGGAGGAAGGTATCATAAATGCAGTAAATTTAAGATGCTCTGGATTACCTACATATTAATAGCAAAAGAAGTTTGCTTCTCTAATTCAAAGTCATTGGAAGATAGATTCATCATTTGAATCTCATGTTCTTGTAGCACGTCCACTTCTCTACAATGTATGCATTGAAATGTTATCTTGTTGCCTAATTTCTGATTTGTTTTCTTGCTGTGATTTTGTGATTTTGATTTATCTCCCAATTTATGTACAGGAACCAGACCATCCCCACAGACTGAATTGTTGCTCACAGTCACCTAAACATAACAGTGATCCATAAGAAATACTAGCTTTCAACCTGGACTCCTCCTATTTTGGTTAAGTCAAAGTTGTGGCATTGAAATAGACTTGAAGGATGTTGACATTCTTTTGCATGAACAAACTAAAGGAAAGACTCCCTCTCCTATCATATTCTCCTTTGACAACATTATCCTTTAGATTCTCTGGGGCAGGATGAGGAGGTGGGGGGAGGGGTAGTCCTGAAATTAAGAAAACTCAAATTAGAACACTAATGTTAACAAATTTTCTATCAGTACAGATTTCTTCTAAACTATTTCTAACTTCAGAAACTTGTATGGGGATCACACATATAGGAATAAGGGTTAAGGTCCACTCCATTGCCAATTAATTACAGAAGTTCCAGACATTTCAATTGAATCAATTAATCAAAAGTGACTAAGTATGAATAAGTCCTTAATCAATCTAAAAGGCTCACAGGGGCTTTAGTTCATTGGATAAAGACAGATAATGTCACATAGGTAATATTTTGTGATTGATTGAAGAGAATCACTTATACTCAGTGGGGCAATGCATAAAACAGCAAGCCAGTCTAGTGGCAAAGGAATGCCAGTCAAGTCCTTGGTAGGAAATCCCTAGGAAAAGAAAGAGTTTCTCCCCCTTTTTTGTTCTACCTTCCCATCAGCAACTTGGGACTGTAGCAGTGCCTTTCAGGGCAGTAGTGGAAGCACCTGAAGATAAATTTGGAAAGACAAGATGACAACAGCTTTAGGAAATGAGATCCTTTGAGACAGAGAGAAATTCTGGCAATGGACTCTAGAAGGGCAACTCTCCTAGGAGCACATAAAGAGAAATTCATGATTCACAAAGGAAGGAAAGTCCAGGACTTTCAAGGTACCACTTTGCTAAAAGCCTTCCCTATACATATGTATTCCCCACTGCCTTTTTACTTTCAGTTTGAGTCTATTCTTCCCAGGGAACTTGTGTTTACAAGGGAAAGTGTGCTTCCAATGGAGGGCTGGGTGGGAAATTGTATTTTATACTATTTATGTAATATTTTATCAGCAAATTCCTTTTATAAAAACTAATCAATACCAATTTCTTGACTGATAATAAGGAACACACCAGTTGGGGCAGTTGTTGACAGTAATAGAAACCCAATTTTTCAAGAGTTAGCCCTATAACTCCTTTGCTGCTGTTCCAGTTGTGTCCAACTCTTCACTACCCCATTTGGGATTTTCTTGGCAAAGATAATGGAGTGGTTTGCCATTTCCTCCTCCAGTTCATTTATAGATGAGGAAACTGAGGCAAACAGGGTTAAGTGCCTTGTCCAAAGTCATACAGCTAGTAAGTTTTTGAGGATGGATTTGAACTTCCAAAGATGAATTTTCCTGACTCTAGGCCCAACACTCTATCCACTGCATCACCTCACTGTCCCTGTGCTCCCTAGCTGCCCCAACAATACTAAGGAGTTAGGATTCAGTTATCATCTAGGAACCTGGCCTTCAAGTATGTGTCTAAGTGATCCCAGAAGAGGTACTGCAATAGAATTAAAGAATTTTGCTTGGTAGGGGCCCTTACAGATTACCTGCTCCTAAGCCCTCACCTTTCATCTCCGGCATAAAGCAGATCATATCACCAATACTTTCTCTCTGTGTGATCATGAGCAAAAGATTGCTTCTCTTTAAAGTGTGGAGAATGATACCCGCAGTGCTGATCTCACAGGGTGCTTGTGAGACGATGCACATAAAGTACTTTGTAAACCTTTAAGTGCCAAGTAAATGGCAGTTATTATTACTGTCATCTCATTCTTTTCAAATTTTTTCCCATGAGGTTAAGATAGAACTGTTCTTGGGAAAATGTGCTACCCTACATTATTCTTTTGTATCTAATGTTCCGTAGACTACCTTAACAGTTGGATAAAATAACTGTATTTTGTCCTTAAATAAAAGTATCAGAATGTAAATTTATCCTCTGCAGTCTCTCTTTAAGAATCCTCAATAGAACTCTAGTAGCAGATAGAACAGAGACATGTACACTACCTATTCATGTTCCCAGAGACAATTATTTTTTCCCCTCCTCTGCTAGGGCTCTCTTTTTAAAGCTTTTTATTCCATGTGGCTTAAAGATTATGCATATTTGGCAAGATGATATCTATTAAAATGTTTTCCTTAAGTTTTTGCAATCATCATTATGTCTAGGTGGATGTAAGAAACAATTTGTTCTGTAGGGTTGATCTGGTTCCAATACAATTCATTGGCTAAGTTTAGAGGGTATTCTGAGGTCTATATTTGTAGTATGGGGATTTGTCATCTGTCAAGCCATAAAAAACAGTGAATTTCTGATGAAAGATTCTAGCTACCAGGTCATGTCTTACTTGGTATTTGACAGGTGCAAAATTTTTATAGCAAGTAGCAATAGATTGCATTTCGTTTCCCTCCTTCAAAAAAACAAGTGTGGGATTCTTTATCTTTCTGTAATTTCTTTTTTTCTTTTATTTGGTTTCCTATCCCTCCTGCCTCCTCTGCTTTACTTCTGCAAATGACCTTGCCCTCCTATGACTTGCCTACCTGCCTCCAAGGCTCCCTCCCCTATCCTCCCATTCCCATAAATCTAAACACTCTTCTATAACTCTATTTACCTATTCCCTCACCCTCCCCTCTAAAGATTCCTCCTTTGTCCTCTCCCCCCTCCTTATGCCCCTATCATTTTATTTCTTCTGAATTTAGAAGACTTTTATACTCTTCTAAATATATATGTTTTGTAATCTTTCTGTAATTGCTAAAGGCAATAAACTGGTGCTGAATTGCAACTCTAGCCCACTTGTATTTATGTAAACAAATACATGATTCAGTCTTTTGTTCACTTCTTTGTCAATCTATTTTTGGTTCATAAAGCCCGGTTTAATTTACTTCACCATCATCATCATCATCATCAGTGGCTATTTTTTCTCATTCTAGATGCTCATCTTCCCTGCCCCCCAACCCCCACCTCCATGGCCCCTTCCTCTGAATTTTTGGTGGGCTCTTTTTGGAACCTCCATTTTGAGGAAAGTCCTGAGCTGACAATGTTCATTCCTTCATTCCTCTCTGGACTCTGCTTCTGACTTCCCTCTCTTGCCCCCAGACTTCTGTTTCCACCATGCCCAGCATAAGTATATTATTCTCTCCGCCAACCCTATATCCTTACTTTTATGTAACCTCCCATGAGAACGTAAGCTCCTTGAAGGCAAATTATGTCTTTCTTTTTGCTTATATTTGTATTCTCAGAGCTTAGCATTAGTACAATTCCTGGCACATAATAAACAATAAATAGTTGGTAACTAACATTGGACCTGAGCTCAAGAAATTACAATGGCTCCCTGTTTTTCTAGAGCAAAAGATAACCTCTTCTGCTGGTCCTTTAAAGACCTTCCCAATATGGTGTGTGTGTGTGTGTGTGTGTGTGTGTGTGTGTGTGTCTGCTTCAAGCTCCCTACAATTTCCAAACTGTCCTATTTTCTTTTTTCCCTGACCTTTGCATTCTATCTCCAACATCTGTTTCTTTGAGCAGCTAATACCTGCAATACACATTCTCCTCACCTTTGCCTCTTAAAATCATAGTTCAGTTCATCTCCTATGAGAACCCTCATTTCCTCCCCTTATATTAGTTTTCTCCTTTCATCTCTCTCTCCTTCTTCCTTCTGCCCTCTACCCTCTTTCCTCTCCCCTCTACCCACCACCTTCTGCCCCCTGATAAATTGGAAGTTCCTTGAAAGAAACGATTATTTTGTTTTGTTTCATTTTGTCTTTGAGTACTCAGGTCCTACAATTAGTGCCTTGCTCATAGCAATTGTTTAATAAATTCTGTTGAATTGAATTGGAAGAAGAGACTGTTAGGAAATCCCTCGAACACACAGAGAAAGAAGGGAGCTCAGTGTCATCCAAACCTATGTAATATGTGGCTTTTTTTAAAAAGAAAAAAAAATCTCTTTTTTCATTTTTCTCATCTTTAAATTGTTGGAATGATTGTTGCACAAGGTGGGGCCTAATTAAAGTTAGCAAAGTGTTTTACTATCCATCCCCATATGGGAAACATTATAGTATTTGAGCAGTAACTGCTTATAATAGAAACTGCCTGTTAAGATTCTTTAAATCTTAAAGCCCACCTGCTGTCAGCATATGTCTGTATCCCAGACATTTTCTAGGGTTTTGCTTGGGAGCCTTTTCTCCCATTTGCTCAGAGCTGTTTGAATGCTCACAGACTGATGAGGGAGTGGGAGAATGAACTTTTAGTAGACCAATTCTATGGGAGATGAACTTAGTCTAAGCTCTCTGATGCTTTCCAAATGGTAATCCTAGTTCTGACATTGATCCCTCCTGTGACCTAGGATAAGTTAGTTTACCTCCTTCTCTTGGTCTCTTGATCCTTGAAATAGGAATCATAATCCTGTTCTTAGAAAAGTATCATATGAATTAAACATCTAATGGACCTGACCCTGAAGACAGACAGGAGTAAAGCAGCTTGTACTTGGCACGGCTGTTTAACTGTTTGGGTTCAAGAGGTTCACAGGTTATTGTCTTTGGAAAAGATGACTTATGTCGGCCTCAGATAAGCCTGAACACGTTAATGTGCATCTCCAAAAGGAATTAACCTTGGTTTTGGAGGAAAGATGAGGTTTAACATAAATGCGGGGTGGGTTTCACAGTGAAGCAGTCATGTCCTTAGAAGACAGATCCCTCTCGGAAATGAGGAGATATTTGTGAAAAATAAAGAGGGGGGGAAAAAGAGAGAGAGAGAGAGAGAGAGAGAGAGAGAGAGAGAGAGAGAGAGAGAGAGAGAGAGAGAGAGAGAGAGAGATTACGTATATATCTGGCTTTTTCCATTTTAACAAGAATCCATTCTATTCTTTCTTTTTATTTTCATTTATTTCTTTACTGCACTTTTCAGTTCTGGGCCAGTCAGATCAGTTAGGGTATGACAGCAGGGACTGTGCCATAACTACATTTGTATTCTTCCCCTCCGTGCATACTTTGCTCTGTGCTTACTAACTAGGTATTGAATGACTAAAGTTAAGTGAGTGATTACATGAATAAATGAATGGTTCTGATGATGTAGAGGCCACACATTTGAATTTCATAGAGGTTACTTAGTGTTTCAGAGAAAAGCTTGACTCTTTCTGGTCTCCTTTCATTTTAGTCTCTCACATCAAAATTAAGATCTGTGGAGGATTCTCAGATCCAATCATTTGCCCCACTGGTTGCAAGGTCATCAGGATCCTGAGTGTAGAGGTGTCCTTGCAGACTTGCTCACATGAGCACTCTTCCTTCTCACTCCAACCATAATCCAGACTTCTGAGCAATCCTGGTGTTTAGGAACAAGTTTTATATTATTCTGACATCCTGTGTCTTGCCCAAATGTAGCTTCTTTGCCTGAGCAGTTAAAGGCTACAGAGTCAGATGGGAATCTATTGGGCATGACAATCATGCCCCTATTAGCTCCAAAGAACACATATTTGTATAAGGATAATATATTCATCAGATTAGCCTTTTAACTTTCATTTTGATATTGCTGAATGGAGATTTAGTTGGAAATAATTGCAGAACTCAACATTTTTTTTTCAAGATACACCTTCTAGATTAGTGATTGTAGTAAAGTCTTGAATCCAGCAGGATCTTGGGTCTCTCCCATCTTATCTTTATTCCATTTTCTGTAATTGTCTTAGCAATCACACTCTCCTACTTTTCTTCTTCATTTTGTTTTAATGAGATAAGCTATTATCCTCCTATGGAAGTATTTCCACTTGCAAGTCACCAAAGAGGAACGGTAAGAAAGGAAAAGTTTTAATTCTCTTCAAAATAAACTTTGCTTCTTTCTCTAATCCAACATAATAAATGAGTTGCCATTGTTGTGAAGGCAGAAAAAGTTGGGGAAGATTTCCAAAGTCATATTGGTCAGTATGCAAAAAAGGTCTGATGGTGGTTGATTTGGAAAGAAAGTATAAACTGGGGAAGAATATGAGAAGAAGGGCTAATGCAAGGTGTTCTGGGTCCAGCACAAACCAGTTTTTGAGATCATTGTTAAATGTTCACTGTTAGTACTTATACCACAGAAATTTGGAAATTCTAGAAATCAGGGCTTGGTTTATTGTTATGTTGATTATCCATACAGAAGAAAATAGAGAAAAAGTTATTAACACAGATTAAAATGAAAAGTGTGTCATACATACATGTTTATTGGAGAGCTGCTTGTTAAACACTGACCAGTAAAACCATGAGCTAATAGCAATACCTGTTTCTACCTACTAAAGAGAAAATGATCCACATCTAGACTAAGGAGATTATTCTGATCAAGAGAAGTAATAATAGTCTATGTGTGTTCTTCATTATATATATCATCGATGGAGTATTGAATTTAAATGTGAGCATTACATTTTTCTTTTTGGAAAAAATACTTTTTTTGTTAATTTTTTCATTGCTTTTTGGAGGGGGAAGGACAGGGTAATTGGGGTTAAATGACTTGCTCAAGGTCACACAACTAGTCAGTGTTAAGTGTCTGAGATCAGGTTTGAACATAGATCCTCCTGACTCCAGGGCCGGTGCTCTATTCACTGCGCCACCTAGCTGCCCCATAGAAAATAATTTCTAACATTTGTGCTGTTTTTTTTTTAAATAAAAGTTTTGAGTTTCAAATTCTATCTCTCTTTTTGTCCCTCCCCACTCCTCTACTTGAGATAGTAATCAATCTGATATAGGTGATACATGTGCAATCATGTAAAACATTTCCACATTAGTCATTTTGTGCAAGAAGATTTGAATTAAAAAAGAAAGATAAAGGAAGAAAAAAAGGAAGAAACAAAGAAAGTAAAAATTAGCATGTTTCAATTTTTATTCAGACAAGATCAGTTCTTTCTCTGGAGGCAAAGAGCATGCTTCATCATGAATTCTTTGGGATTGTCTTGGATCATTGTATTACAGAGAACAGCTCAGTAATTCACAGGTTTGTTTTTTTTTATCTTCTTTTCTTAAAAAAAATTTTTTTATTTTTAGTTTACAACATTTAGTTCCACAAGTTTTTGAGTTCCAAATTACCTCTGGCTCCCTCTCCTTCCCCCTCTCCAAGATGCTATGCAATCTGATATAGGCTGTACATATACACTCCATAATTCTTTGTCTGGATGTGGATAGTATTTTCCATCATGAGCCTTTTGGATTTGTCTTAGAACCTTGCATTGCTGAGAAGAGCCAAGTCTATCAAAGTTAGTCATTGCACAATGTGGCTGTAACTATGTGCAATGTTCTCCCAGTTTTCATAATTCTTCATTATACAATATCACTGTTACTATGTGTAACATTCTCCTGGTGCTGCTCAGTTCACTTTGCTTCGATTCATATGTCTTTCCAGGTTTTTCTGAAATCATCCTGCTTTTATTTCTTATAGCACAATAATATTTTATCATAATCATATATCATAACTTGTTCAACTATTTCCCAATTGATAGGTATCCCTTGATTTTCAATTCTTAGCCACCATAAAAAGAGCTTCTATAAATATTTTTTGTATAAATAGGCCCTTTTCCCTTTTGTTTGATCTCTTTAGGATATAGACATAGCAGTGGTATTGCTGGATTAAAGGCTATGCACAGTTTTATAGTCCTTTGGGCATAGTTTCAAATTTGAGCATCGCATTTTAAGAGGAAAATGGATAAAATGAGACATCAAAAAGAGAGTTATCAGAAATGGTATAGGATCTCAAATTCCTGCAGTAAGACAATCTATGGTTATTACTTTCTACTTGTGTGACTTTGGGCAAGTCATTTAATTAAACTCTCTGGGTCTCAATTACCTCAATTGTAAAATGAGAAGGTTGAAACAGACTGTGATGTTATGATTCTAAATCATCATTTGAAGAAACTAAGAGACTTTCACCTGGGATTAGACTGTTCTGAGGACCTGAGAGAAGACTGCCTTTCAAAAGAATGGACTGAGAGGGCCTGTATGAAAAATGATTGCTGACTGGTTAAGGATAGTTCTTTTTGGTCTGCCAGTTCATTTATAAATTACTTTAGAATTTTGAAGAATAGAGCCATATCGAATAACTAGTTGGGGATTCTAAGATGACTGTATAAAGACTGTATGTATCAGATCATCCCTGAGACAAGAGTCGATTTTTTAGAGTTTTATATAATAAGGTAGAGATCAACCATTAAATGTCAGAAGATCCTGATTTGCGGCATTGGAGGGGGGCAATCAGAAATGGCCAGATGAAGATACAACAGGAAAAAAGCTGAGCACAAGAGGAAATAGGAACAGAAGATGCAGAACACACCAAGAAAAGCTACTTATAGAAGTCTATCTTAACCTGACACAGGCTAACCTGATGAGCGGACTGCAGATGTTTTGCTGGGAGCTCTGATGACTGGAAGAGAAGCATTGCTTGGCTGATAGCTGATTGCCTGAGAAAAGGGCATTATTGTCTCTAGTGCTATTGATACCTTGAAGAAAAATGTTGGGGTAGGGGTGGGGTTGTCTTTATTGCCTTTTAATGCCTCCTATGGTTTAAGAATGAGAAACAGTGAAAGACAGGCTGTTTTGCTATAAGCAGTGCTCACTGGAGAAGTATCACTGCTGAAAATTGACTAAAGAAAGCAAAACCCCCAGTTATTTGAAGAGATAACTGACTGAGGAAAGACTAAATGACCGTCTTACCATAAACAGATTGAAAAGGAGGAGTTCTTCAGAGTTCCAGGGCAGATTCTAGGAACCTGGTACTTCTCTGGTTTAAGAGAACTACTTGCCACTGAAATAGCTTAACATTGACAACACCCTATCAAGGGTGGCTATGTGCTAACACAGCTTGTGGCCTCAGAATAGCAAAGAAGTAGCTTTGAACAGCAGATGATGAATGACGTAGACTCTTCTTGGAAAAGGATGTTAAAGCCTGCCATCCAGAGGCATAAATTATCCCTGCTACATGATTTCCTTATTCATGTACCTTCCTGGTAGGTTTCTATAAGCATGGATCCATTCTCTTCTCATGGACACTATGTGCATGAATAAGAGATAGTGACTCAGGTTAATGGGTAGATTATGACACTTTTGTTAAACCTGCTCTTGCCTTTTTTGAGCAGATGTTTTTGTTATTATTGATTTTACCTTATTATTGAGTAAAATCTTACTTTTAGGAGTAAATGGTGCCATTTCCCCTGATTTTGTGTAATTGAGAAACAAAATGGAGGTGTTTCAGAAGCAACAGTCCCTCCACCCTGCCAGACACAAACACAACTAGGGTTGAACCTAGGACACTGAGAAAATAAGTGGTAGCCATGTAGCTGATTCACTGACAAACCCACCTTGACAGATAGAGTCTTGGGGAAACTGGGAATACATTTCACCACTGGGCTATAATTTGACTAGCATACAGTCAAAGTACCTACCACTCTACCTGAGTCCTAAATGGAGTGCTTCCCATTTACAAAAAATCAGACACTATAACATCACTGACTCAAAAATTAAATACCACCATTCCATCACATCAGAGTTCCTGGCTGTTCTCTTGCTTTCCTAGGGAAGAGGAAAGCCACCATTCTATTAAGCACCAATCTCTTGCTTCTGGGGCAAGGAGAGAAAATCTCTTTCTTCCAGGTCTTATGCCTTCTTCAGAAAGTGGAGAAATAGAGGGGAAGGAGAAACATGGATATAGTGCTTACTATGTGCCAGGCATGGTGCTAAGTGCTTTATAAATATTATCTCATTTGGCGCTCAAAACAACTCTGCTAAGTGGGTGCTATTATTATCCCCATTTTACAGTTGAGGAAACTGAAGCAAACAGTTAAATAACTTGTCCAGAGTCACACAGTTACACACAAATGAGACTGCATTTGAACTTGAGTCTCCCTGACTCCATATCTGGCATTCTGAGCTACCTAGCTGCATAAGGGGAGAAATGCCATTCCATTCTGTGCAGGAAGTACTACCTGGCCTTCTGTTTCCCTGGGGAAGAAGAGAATCACCATTCCATCAGGCTAAATTTCCTGCCTTGTCTCCTGTCTTCCCAGGGAAGAGAATAAATGTCATTCCATTGTGGCAAATATCCTAATTGGTATTTTTGCCTACTGAAGAAAGAAGACAAACACCATTCCATTATATTAGGTCTCTTACCTGATCTCTTCTCTTCCTGAAGAAGAAGAGAAATGTCATTCCATCACCCTTAAGTCTCCTACTAATGGTCAAGAGTCAGTCTCCTGCCAGTGCATAATTCTAGGCTCCCTGTGTGGTCTCCCACTTTCAGATAAGAGAACATTCTTCCAGTAGTCCTCTCTCGTCCCTTAACCTTAACTTCCTAAGGCCCTGAGAGGATTCTTCTCTGAGGCCAAACCCCTAAGGATGTGGTCAACTTACCTTAATTCATTCCTCAATAATAAACAAACTTCCACCTGGTCACACCCTCCCCATCCCAATGATTCAGTGAACTCTTAAATGTCATCACTCAATCCCTCATTCTCTGTCCTCCATTGCCTGATCTGTTATTCCCATTCCTCTCAGCCCAACCCTTCCTTTAACTCCACTGTCCCACTCTTTGTCTACCTACCCTGTCTATTGTACTCTATGGCGATCTACTCTATAGGCATCAAATTTGCTTTCATTTTAACTTTTTTTCCCCAACTCCTTCAATCTTCTGACTCTTATTAAAATCTGCCTTGATCCTAAGGACAGTGTCCCTGGCCTCTCTTTCCAGCACTGATTGAACTTTCATTCTCCAAGAGGCACCAGTCGAGGCAGGGGAGTTGGAATATTTCTTGTTCCCCACTGCCATTCTCAGTATCCCTCTCTACCACCATCACTAAGAAACCTCTTCTTCTTTTAAGATTCACTCAATCTATATCTACCACCCACTCAAAGTTCTGGTATCTATTGTCTATTGACCTCTACGACACTCTCTTTCCCTATTCACTGAGCCCAGTTCCAGGCTCACAGTCTTTCCTCCATAACTCTTACACTTGAATAAGGGGATTTCAACAAACATTCTAACTTCATAGTTCCTCTATTTACTCATTTTACATGACCCTACTCCACCACCTCACCTCAGCTACACACAAAGATGGTCACACCTTGATTTTGCCATCACTCACAAATGCACCACTTCTGTATTCATGAACTCTGAAATTGCTTTGTCTAGTGACAACATGTTGTCATGCCACCTCTCCTTCTGCCTTGCAGCCAGATCCTGTACTTCATTCTCACTATGACCTTTTATTTCTCAACACCTTTATTCTTTCCCAGGATATGTCTTGTACTACCTATGCTCTCCTCTCTCCGTCATGGCTCCTGCTCCCAGTTCCAGTGCACTTCTCTTGAGTCTTCTGCACCTTTATCCTGTCACTGTGTTTGGCCTTCTAGGCTTCAGCCCTGAATGTCTCCTACCATATACGACCTTTGCTGCTACTCATCTGCTACTGAGCAAAGCTTGAGAAAATAATGAAGCTATGCTGACAGGGTCCACTACAAATTTATGTTGCGTAATCTCAACTGGATCATCATTGTAGAAAGCCAATTCTTTTACACCTCTCTAATTAGTTCAGGATCCCACTCACCACAGTAGCTCTTCCAAACCTTTTTATGACTCCTTAAACCCCTCAGGGTTCCTCCACACCGTCATTCTTGTTTTTTTTTTAATTAAATTTTATGTTTATTTTTAGTTTACATCATTCATTTCCACAAGATTTTGAGTTATAAATTTTATCCCCGTCTTTCCCCTACCCCCACCCCAACATAGCCAGCTTTCTGAATACCACTTCCCCCAATCTGCTCTTTAATATATTCTCCCCCATTCCTTCTCTAACTTTCCAGTAGGTCAAGATAGATCTCTATACCCCAGTGCCTATGTGCCTTTTTCCCCAGTTACATGTAAAAAAACCAAAACAATAATATATATTTTTTAAACATTTGATTTTAAAACTTTGAATTTCAGATTCTTTCCCTTCCCTCCCTCACCACCCACCCTTACTGGGAAGATAAGCAATTCTATATAGGATATACATGTGTAGCTATGCAGAACATTTCCATAATGGACATATTGTGAAAGACTGACTATATTTCCCTCCGTCCTATCCTGGCTCCCACTTGCTCTATTCTCTACTTTGAGCCTGTCCCTTTTCAAAAGTATGTGCTCCCAACTTCCCTTTCCCCGAGCCTGCCCTCCCTTCCATCATCTTCCCTCTCATCCGCTTCCACCCTGCTCTCCTGTAGGGTGAGATACCCTATTTAGTGTGTATGTCATTCCCTCCCTAAGCCAAATTCAATGAGAGTAAGGTTGACTCATTGCTTTTTGCCTTCTTGTTCTTCTCTTCCATTGTAACAGTTTTTCTTTACCTCTTTTATATGAGATAATTTACTCCATTCTGTCTCTCCCCATCTCCTCTCATTATACTCTTCTCTCACCTCTCAATTTAACCTTTTAAGTATCATCCCTTCTTATTCAATTGGTCCTGTGCCCTCTGTCTATGTACACATATATACACACATTCACATATGTATTCATATACCCACATACCCTCCTATAGATATATATATGTATACATACATACATATACACACACATTTATATTCCCTTCAACTATTCTCATACTGAGAAAAGTTTCATCAGTTACAATTATTGTTTTTCCATGTAGGAATGTAAATAGTTCGACTTTAATAAATTCCTTATGATTTTTTTCCCTGCTTACCTTCTCATGCTTCTCTTGCTTCTTGTATCTGAATGTCAGATTTTCTATTCAACTCTGTTTTTTTCATCAAGAATGCTTGAAAGTTCTCTATTTCATTGAATGACCATATTTTCCCCTGAAACATGATACTCAGTTTTGCTGGGTAGGTGATTCTTGGTTTTAATCCCAGCTCCTTTGACCTCTGGAATATCATGTTCCAAGCCCTTCAATCCATCAGTGTAAAAGCTGCCAGATCCTCTGTTATCTTGATTGTGTTTCCACAATATTAAAATTGTTTTTTCTTGGCTGCTTGTAATATTTTTCTCCTTGATCTGGGAATTCCGGAACCTGGCTATAATATTCCTAGGAGTTTTCTTTTTGGGATCTTTTTCTAAAGGTGATCAGTGGATTCTTTCAACCTCTATTTTGCTCTCTGGTTCTAAAACATCAGGAAATATTTCCTTGAGAATTTCTTGAAGGATGATTTCTAGATTCTTTTTTTGATCATGGCTTTCAGGTAGTCCAATAACTTTTAAATGATCTCTCCTGGATCTATTTTCAAGGTCAGTGATTTTTGCCATGAGATATTTCACATTGCCTTCTATTTTTTTCATTTGTTTGGATCTGTCTAATAGTATCTTGATTTCTCATGAAGTCACTAGCTTCCATTTGCTCCAATCTAATTCTGAAGAAATAATTCTCTTCAGTGAGCTTTTGAGATTTTTTTTCCATCTGGAAAATTCAGCTTTTTAAGCAGTCTTCTCCTCATTGCCTTTTTGAGTCTCTTTGCCATTTGAGTTAGCCAATTTTTTAAGGTGTTATTTTCTTCAGTCAGTTTGCTGACTCTCTTTTCATGATTTTCTTGCATCATTCTTATTTCTCTTCCCAATTTTTCCCCCACTTCTCTTATTTGGTTTTCACAATCCTTCTTAAGCTCTTCTATGGCCTGTAACCAATTCATATTTTTCTTGGAAGTTTTTGGTGCAGGAGTTCTGACTTCATTGTCTTCCTCCTGTTCCAAGCTTTGATCTTTTTTGTCCCCAAAAAAGGAATCGAAAGTCAGATTGCTGCACTTGCTTTGCTTCCTTTTCTTGCTAATGTTGCCACTCAATTACTTGATGTTTGAGCTTTTTGCCACAGTAGAACTCTGCTTCCAGAGAGGAGAGCTTTGTCCCAAATTGCTGGGGTTTTTACAGCTGCTGGAACTGTTAGTTGGGTGCCCTCTCAGAAGCCTCCACTCGCTCTGGCACACTGGTCACACACCCCAGGACCTCCACCCTAGACAGTGGTCCAGATCCAAGCAGGTTAAATCTAGAGCGATTACCCCTCAGACTGGTAGCTTGGTCCCCCTACAATCTGCAGGCCAGGCGTCAGTGGACGCCATGCCTCAGCTGCTTCTCCTTCTGGGGGCAGAGGCCAGACCATACACTTGGAACCCCTATTCCCACAAAGTCCACACTGAATTCTCACTTTATTTTTGGCATTTATGGGTTGATAATTCTGGAAACTGTCACAGCTGCTGGTGATCCACTCTTGCAAAGACCCTCAGCCAGGGCTGGTCATGGCCACCCTGAGACTAAAACCCTGGACTCATATCAGGCTTGGCTCTACTATCAGTGCACTGCTATGGACCCTTCCTGTCAGCCTGCTGTGCTGTCTTCAGTGGGAGATTTGTTTCTCTTTGTCACTTTGTGGGTTCTGTAGCCCTAAAGTTTGTTTGGAGTCATTTTTATAGGTATTTGAGGTGGTTATGGAGGGGGCATACAGAGTTTTCCTGCTTCTATGCTGCCATCTTGCCTCCACCCCTTCACCATCATTCTTTTTGCTGAGAACTTTTCCTCATATTTCATGGGGAAAAAATTGAGGCCATTTGCTGAGAGCTCTCTCTTCTCCCCTCCTGCTTCTCTCACATCAGCTCTATGCCTTTTGCCACTATCTCCTCCTTTACCCTTGTTTTACAAGTTGTGCTCTTCTCCTTGACCAGGTAAATACCTATATATTCCCAGATTATTTCCTTCCATCTTATCTTCTCCAGAAGATTGTTCTATAATCTCCACTCTCTCACTTACCTTCAATCCCTCCCTGTCTACTGAGTGCTTCTCTACTGCCTATAAACATGCCCATATCTCTCTTATTCTCAAAAACCTTCCTTAATCCAGTTATCCCCTCTAGATTTCATCTTATACCTCTCCTCCATTTTTTGTCTAACCAGGAGAAGGCCACCAACAATAAGTCCTTTCCTCCCTTCCCTCCTCCCCTCTCCCATACTTGTTTTCCTTCTCACTCTGTCCTTGACCCTCTACAGACTGACTTCCCACCTCATCATTTAACCAAAACTCCTTTTTGCAAAATGATCAATAGTCTCTTAATTACCAAGTCTAATAGCCTTTTCTCCCCAGTCTTCATCATCTTGACCTCTCCTGCAGCTTGACCCTGTCAATCACACTATTTTGGATAATGTCTTCTCTCTAGGTTTCTGTGACATTACTCTATCCTTGTTTTCTTCCTAACTATTTAGCTGCTTGTTCTTGGTATTCCTTGCTGAATCTTCATCCAGGTCATTCCCATTAACAGTGAGCATCCCCTAGGACTCTATCCTCAGTCTTCCTCTCTTCTTCTTATATACTAGGGGTTTGCAAACTACAGTCTGAGAGCCAAATTTAGCCTACTGCCAATGTTAATTTGGCCTAAAAACTAAGAATCATTTTTACTATTAAAGTTTTTTAATTAAAATGAAAGTTTAAAAAATATTCATCTTTTAAAAATATAAGCAATGTTTTATATTTTAAATACAATAAAAATACAAAATTATAAATACCAAAACAAATGGTGGGCCAGATTTGACCTTCCAGCTATTGTTTACAGACTCATGATCTTCACAGTTTCACTTAGTGAATTCACCAGCTCCCATGGATTCAATTATCATCTCTAAGTTGACGATTCTCAGTTCTACTTGACCTAACCTTTCCTCTAATCTTCAGTCTTACATTTCCAATCATCTATTAAACCCTCTACCTAAATGTCATGTAGATTTATCAAATTTAACATTGCTAAAACATTATATTTACCTCTCCCCCCAAATACTCTCCTTTTCCAAACTCTCCTATTACTATTGAGGGCACTGCAATATTCCCAGTCACTCAGGTTTGCCACCTGTCTATCCTCCTTAACATCCCACTCTTTCTAACCCCCTTTCCACCTATATCCAATCTGTTACAAGGTCCTATCAATTTTACCTATTTAACATATCTTGAATATGCTCTTTCCTCTTCTTTGACACTGTCACCACCCTGGTGGTAGCCTTCATCATCTCATGCAACAGATCAATGCTTTAAGTCTCTCCTCTTTATAAACCATCTTCCACTCAGCTGTCAAATGGATCTTCCTAAAGTACAGGTCTGATCATGCAAAACCCCTCCGTCTACCATTCAATAAACTCTAGTGGTTCCCTATCACTTCCAGGATTAAATATAAAAGCCTCTGCTCAGAGCCCTTTAAGACCTAGTCTCCTTCTACTTTTCCAATCTATCTTACTCTCCCCAAACCCCATATACTCTATGTTTCAGTGTAACTTGCTTTTTTTTTTTTTTTTTCCTGGCATAAGACATTCTATTTCCCAATTCTTGGCATTTTACTGGCTTTCTCCTGTGCCTGGAATTTTCTCCCACTTAATCTCTGGGTCTTGGTTTCCCTTCCTTTTTTCAAGTCCTAGCTAAAAATACCTCTTTCTACACAAAGCCTTTCCTGGTCTCATTTACTATTAGTTCTTCTCCTCTGTTGATTTTCCCCTGATTTATCTTGCAGATATCTTGCTAGTACATTTTTATTTTCACATTGTTGCCCCTATTAGACTGTGAGCTCCTTGAGAACAGAAACTGTCTTTTTCCTTTCTTTGTAATCCCAGCACAACAAACAGAAGCAAGAATAATCATAATATTTACTCAATAAAAATTACTCAAATACAGGAATAGTCATAGCATTTACTAAATATTATGTATAAAACAATGTGAAATTGAATAGTGACAAATGCATAGTTCAAAGAAGAACTGGAAAAGAAATGCGAGCCCACGATTTGAGAAGTTTTAGGCTAACTTTGAAGTATTTCCTTCCCTGCACTATAGAACTGGATCCATTACTATCTTGACAGGAGCTTCTTCCCCCTCTTGTTTGAAGAGACTGAAATTGGGAAGGGAGGAAAGGAGAAGGGCAATGGCGGGAGACATAGGCAAGGTGACAGAAAGGCCTTTAGGAACAATGACAAGTAAATTTAAATGATAGAAATGAAATTACTTTAAATTTTACTACAAGATTGTTCATCTCCTTATGAGGAGTTCTGAGGAGAGGGAAGAATAAAGTGACAAGAATGTGGGAATGAACACAACCAAGAATAGAATAATCAAACCAAAATCAACCCACTCCCTCGTGTTTCAGGAAGAGGAATGTGTTATAGTTTTTTGATTTGGCCTGCCTATTCTGCCAGTCCACTGTGGCTCAGAACCAAAGAGAGTTCTATGGGATAGCTCTGTGTGTGTGTGTGTGTGTGTGTGTGTGTGAGTATAAGTATGTATATATGTGTGTATATATATACATACATATATATGAATGTTATGTACATAAGTATATTTCTTTTTCTTTTTTGCTTTTTGGAGGGCAATTGGGGTTAAGCAACTTGCCCAAGGTCACAAGGGTAGTTTTTGTGTTGTGTCTGAGGCTGGATTTGAACTCAGGTCCTCTTGATTCCAGGGCTGGTGCTCTATTCACTGTGCCACCTAGCTGCCCCCATATGTATATTTCTAGTGAATATATATGTATATGAGTATATTTCTAATTAAGGGAGTATAATAATTATTTGCTGTTGCTGTGATGGAATGGAAAGCATGGTGGATTTGGAATCAGACATCTGGATTTGAATCTCCTTAGTCGCCATATAACTGAGAATTTGTTACTTCCTCTCAGTATGCCTCTATTTCTTCCCCTGTAAAAGGAGGGTTTTGTTATAGATGATTCTTGAGGTCCCTTCCAGCTCTTAATCTATGATATTATGTTTCATGTTCATACTATAACAACAAGCAGGGTTATTGAGAGGTTGGGTTTTTTTTTAATTGCATAGAATCAATAATTTCATGACCATTGTTTTCCCCTCACCATGGGTTTGAATATGTCATTGCAAAATAAAAAAAAACTTCCCCCAAAATAAAAGCTATGAGTAAAAGAATCACAGGGGCTTGATATAACCAGAAAAGGTCCTGTGACCTATCTCCTTCCTCCAGACACAGCAATAGTCAAGCTGTCTTAGAAAATAGCTAACATTTTCCTAAAAATATCATGAGAAGATTACACAACTTCTCTTGGTGACTCATGACACAATTTCATAATCATTGAATAGAGAGTGTTCTTTAATAAGGAAATAAAGTAATGCAGCAAAAACAAGTCCTTTCCTTTAGGGCAATGGGTTGTGATAGGCATGCTTCTAATCATAGGTAAAATGTGAAGAATCTGAGAAACACCCCAGAACACCATTTCCAGGTCTACAATCTCAATTCATTCCTAGTGGTTAGGGTTCTGAACAAAATTAGGAAAAAGCAAAACCCTTATAAAGATATGAACAGGTAATTTCTAAAGGACAAACCCTCAAATTATTAATGATCACTTGAAAAAATATTCAACCTCACTACTAATCAAAGAGTTACAAATTGAAATAACTTTGAGTCATCTCCCCATGCCACTTAAAACAGTTACCAAAATAATTAAAAACCAGGGAAACTCATTGCTTGGACATAGAAAAATGTATATTCAAGCATTGTTGACAGAGTCACAAGCTACTGGAATCCTTTTCAAAACAACTTGGCAGTTTTCAGTTAAAGTTACAAAAACTATTTTTACATTTTGACCCAATAATCACCTTTTAGGAATATGCCCTGGTAGTATAAACAACTCTGTATTTTTTTTTTTAAAGCAATCGGGGTTAAGTAACTTGCTCAAGGCTACACGGCCAGTTATTTCTGGGTGTGGTGCTGAGTATCTGAGCCCAGGTTTGATCCAGGTCATCCCGACACTGGAGCCAGTGCTCTTACTCGCTGAGCCACCTGGCCGCCCCTAAGCAATTGGGGTTAAGTAACTTGCTCAAGATTACACGGCCAGGTGTTTCTGGGTGGGTGCTAAGCATCTGAGCCCGGGATTCGATCTCCAGGTCTTCTCAACACTGGAGCTGGTACTCCCACTTGCTGTGCTACTTGGCCGCCCCAAATTTGTATTTTTTTAAATGTCATAAAAAATTTGTAGTTACAAAAAATGGACTCCTCCCAACCAGTAGGGGGGATAGAGAGAATGATTAAATAAACTGTGGTACATAATGTAATTAAGATAATCAAATATGAGGAATATTGAAGGAGATGGATAGGACTTTATGAAATAAGGAAAAAAATGAAGATAAAAAGCAGAACTGGAAGGAAAAAGTAAGAACTAAGATCTTTAATCAAACTGTATAAGCATTTATTAAATGCCTGTCGCATACTGAAGGAATTGAGGGGATTAGGATGGCAAGTAGCTAATTGTGTGAATTGGCTGAAGCACACCGATTCCATGTTGTGACTCAATTCCGGAGCTAGCTCAGTTCCCTTCCTATTTAATCATCAATCTCGTTTAATTTCTGTCATGAGAAAATGTTATTCAATTGTGGGAATTAGGAGAAAACCTTATATTGTTTGAACCCAACCCTGTGTGACTAGAAAGTCGGCCCATCTCTCTACTTGTTGTATAGAGACCCTTAACTAGGGACCTGGGTTACACTGACCTTTTAGAAACTCAGTCAGATTTCAAGATTGATGCAAGAAATTTTCTCAAGCAACTCATATTATATCTGAAAACTGCCTTACACTTGATCAATCACTTTTTGTTTCTATGTTCCTTTGATTTTTCATTAGACACTTGGGTGGAGTGGGATGCTGCTTTTTCTGAATTGGGGGAATTACACCTGTTCTTTCTCCTCCTTCCAATTTGGAAAGTTACTAATCTTTCATCTAAGGTTCACTGGTAACTCTCAACCTGGCTTAGCCCATCTGCTGAGATGGTTCTATGGGGGGTATGGCCACTGAGCATGTTACAGTTATTCATAGATAGGAAAGTAGAAAATGCATAAAAAGTATTAGTAGAGTGAGAGAAGGCACCAATAACTAAAGAGACCAAAGACATTGAAAAGTGTCTGGAAATGAATAAACTGAAGAACCTTGACAGAGATCTCCAGAAAGTGACTAAAAAGTTATGACATCTTATATAATGAAACAATTTTGTTTTAATGCAAAACAAATTTAATTGGTTGTACCATTATTATACTATGTTTATAACATGTAAGATATAAAAAGAAAAGGTCACAATTAAACCAAGGACTTTGTCATTTACTCAATTCTTTTGAAGAATGACCAGAAAGGCATCATTATAAAATCAACAACAGCCATTCATTCAGTGTGATCAGAGACTAATGCAGAATGGGACAGAGCATGGGATACAGAGCATGGAAGAGTGCCATGGGCACCATTTTCCTTTCACTTTTAGGATACTTGGAAGTGAAGGTCCAAACTATATAGGGTTCATTGGCTTTTAAACAATTAGAAGAGCTATCCCAGGCTGCTTTAATTAATGTGCTGACAGGGTAACACACAATTTTTCTGCAATCTTAGGTGACAAATAAGTTATATGGAATTTCAATACAGCAATTATCACCTTCAATTTGTACTTCAGATTGCCACACAACTATTTAGGCTAGGGGAAAATGTGACTGGATGATAATACAAAGCCACAGATGGACACATCTCCCTAGAAAAGGCCCATTTTCAGTGCATTTTCAAAGGGTGAAAAAATGTCTTTAAAATCCAGCAATGTCATAAAGTATAATTTCATAAATATGGTTGGAGGGGCCAAAATAGAGCCAAGCCTTCTAGTTCACAGAACCCTGTTTCATGTGGGAAGAAAGGAAATGCTTTGCTAAAACTAGAAGGTACTTAAAAAAATTCAGCGGCAACCCAGGAGGGCCCTTCTATTATGGTATTTAAGGGATTAATTTGTTTGGAATAGTGGAAGGTGACAGATTGACAGGAGAGCAGAGTTCAGTCACAAGAACTTCTAAAACTTTAAATTGAATATTTGTTCATTTACAGCTGTCCAGGCTCATAGAACCTAAGAAATCTGTTTTCAAAGCTTGGACCAAGTAGGTACAGGACAATGACAGTATATGCCAAATGCATTATAATGAGGGTAAATAATAATAGAGGCAGGATGCCTCCCCCTCTTGCTTGAGGGGAGTAGTGGGAAGGGAGCAATGTTGACAGCCATGGAGATTGGAAGAAGGTCAATTGTATCTTGATAAATATGAACTTCTGTGTTTCTAAGAGCGGGGTATTAGGCTCTGCTGAATACTGAATCCCTACGGGAATCCTGCTTCCCACAGAGACTAGCCAGAGCAGTATGGGACAATTAAATGGTTAGATAAATTCATGTCTTCTCTACGTGTCTCCCAAGCCTGGAACACCACAGTGGGGAAGGGAAGGGAGGTACCATCCACTGATTCATGTATTCATTCATTCAACAAACATCTATTAACTCTCTGCTCTGTATAAGCCAGTGAGCTAACCATTAGGAATACAAAGAAAAGAAATTAGTTTTTTCCCTTGAGGAATTTGAATTCCACTCACCCTCAGTTGCTGATGGCTTCCAAAGCCTGGAAAGGGTTATTTTAGCTTAATATACTCCTCTTAGAATTCTCATGAAGGCCTCAAATCTTCTCAACATCCATAGAAAAGCTTCAGACCTCTTTACTTGTAGAAACACCCATACACGTACATAGGGACTGGAGGTTAGAGCTGTTCATTGGACCCATATTGCCTCCAAGATACTTTCACCAAGGTGCACCAGAATTTCTTTAAAGTTTAGAGGCCCAGGATAGGGGTCCCTGGCAAATATTTCCAGAGGTTCTCTGTGTTAGGATGGGATAAAGGATCATGTAGGGATACAGACAGGGACTGGGCCTACAATTTCATAAGTATGAGAACTCCTAGGTGAGGAATTTCCTTTCACCAACGTCGGTTAGTATCTTCTTTACAACTGGACATTTTAGAAAGCTCTTGAGAGAACTGAGATATTCATTGACTGGCCCAGGGTCACAAGGTATTATATATCAGAAGCAGATCTTCCTGGCTGTGAAATAAATAAGTATTCATGACATCAAAATACCTCTCTTGAGGCACATAGGTAGTATTTTTAGAAGGGTTGGAATCACAGACCAGTATGGGTCTTGGGGGAAAGGGTGGTCTTTCTTGAGAAACAGGCCAAAAACCAAAGAATTAGTGAGCAATACTAATAAATTGTCTGAGAACTTCCTCTTTACAGAAACTGCTTGATCATAATCTTACAGACAATGTTCTCTAACTGGCCAAAAGAACCATCTTAAAAAAAATAGTATATTTAACTGTTGTCTTTATATTATTGTTACTTCTTATCAAAAACACACTTCCAAACTGAATTATATTTGATGATAAACACAATTAAGGAAAAACACTGGATACAGAAACCTTGACTGACAATGTGTACTATTTTATGTCCTAGGAAAATCCCCACACCATTTTGTAAGGGCAGAAGTGAAAAGCCTACTTGTACAATGAGTTGAACTAAGTTCACGGTAGAGAGAGTTATGTCCAATTAGACATTCAGTGAGACAAAGAGTAGCAAGAAATGAAACCATTTTCTAGGCAAAATGAAAGCGGAAAAGAAGCTTTAAGATCTCTCCCAAGAAGCATTTGCCACACAGGATAGTAGTTAAGTACACATGCCTAATAGGGGAAAAAAATGGGGTCATATATGAACTGAGAGCCTAGTTATGAGTAATAATAGCTGAAAATAGTTAAAATTTATATAGCACTTACTATGTAATGGGCACTGTGCTAAGTGCTTGATAATTATTATCTTTTTAGATTCTCACAACAACCTCAGGAGGTAGGTGATATTAACATGCCCATTTTACAGAAAAGGAAATTGAGGCAAATAGAGCTTAAGTGACTTGTTCTGGTGAGTAAGTGTGTAAGGTCAGATCTGAACTCAAGTCTTCTTGATTCCAGTCATGGAGCTCTGTCTACCATGCCACCCTATCGGTGATGAGCAGAGGAAAGCTGAGCAATAACCAGGAATTATTTCACCTGAGGTATACAAGTTGAGCTGGGGTGCTGTAGGAGCCCACAGGACAATTCAACAAATGCTATTTTATTGTAAGAGAAGCTGATAGCCATTATGAATCTCACCAACAGGGGATATGGTGAGGAAAGACATCATGAAAGAGGAGAACCACAGTGATGGGACCTGGGACCGTTTGGGGGTGCAGGGGTGATAGAATCCTGATAAAGCTGCCCCAGCCCCAATATTCTAACTTCCTTATAGGCCCTGCTGAGCAGCAGACCCACTGCCCCTATCTAGCCACTCCCCCCCACTCAATGTCCTAGCTTCTTCATACATGCCTCACTGTTCACTACAACAGGTGTGTCCATGAACTCCTATTTCTTACAGAACAGCAGGTGTGTCTATAAGGTGGGAACCCAGCACTGCCTCTACCTAGGCTCTGCCCCCAGACCCATTTTCCACAGAAACAGCAGGTGTGTCCATGAACTCCTATTTCTTACAGAACAGCAGGTGTGTCCATAAGGTGGGAACCCAGCCACTGCCTCTACCTAGGCTCTGCCCCCAGACCCATTTTCCACAGAAACAGCAGGTGTGTTCATGCACTCAATCACAACCACGTCCATCTAGTCCCAGCCAGGACCACAATACTCGGCCAATCAGAAAGCAGCACCACAAGGATGCCCAAGCAGGATACAGTCCCCAAACAATAGAAGGGACTATCCTTAAGTAGGCACTTGTGTAGTAATAGTAAAGAACTGACCTGGAGTAAAGTTATGTTGTAGAGAGGCTTATTATAATATCATTATCATATATACATACCTCCCCCCATGGATTTTTCTGTATGCATTGTGGGTAATCACATGCACAATTTCACTGAGACTGGGACTGCTCCCCTATTACCTAATCCCTTAACAAACCCCTCCTTTTTAATATTCATAATTTCTGTTATGCAATTGTACCTTTACCCTATAAAAATCCATCTTGCTTTCTCTGAAGTTTCTGGTTCCTCTTGGAGCTTAGCCCATTCCATAAGAGGTATCAATCTCAATAAACAGATTAGAGGTGGTCTGACTCTGAATTCTTTGGGATGGTTCTACCACAACACATCATGAAAACCCAACAGTGTTGCCAGAAAACCAAGAGCAATGAAGTACTGGAATGGTGATGTGGGGAGTGGGAAGGAAGTGTGCCCCTGGGGAGGAATCTCACCCCCTCCAAAGGTCCATCCATTCTCATGGACTCAGCTATGTGGCTTAGTAGCTAGAGCACTGAGTTTTGAAATGAGGAAAACTTGAGTTTGAATCCTGCCAGTCATGTGACCCCTGATAATTCCTTTAACTTGTCTGGGTCTGTTTCCTTATCACCTGTAAAATGAGTATAATAAACTACTTACCACAAAGGGTTACTGTAAGGATCAAATGAAACTCGTATAAAACACTGCAAATCCTGTGGTGCTGTTAAATGGTAACTATTATCATTTTACTAGTGATGACCGGGGAAAAGGGTGGGAAGTAGCTACACATATTTGGGGATAGCATTCAGTGCTATACAGGTCTCTTCAACAAAGAACAAAACTGAAATTGGGATTTAGGATAAACATTAACTCAACTCCATAGTGCCAGACCACCCACCAAGCAGTACATGAAACGGTACTAACCCTCCATCATAGGCAGCCACGTGCTGCCATATTGCACGGAACACTGGGGCTTGGAATCAGGAAGACTTATCTTCATGAGTTAAACTTCAGACTCAAATACTTACTTGCTGTGTGACCCTAGGTAAGTCACTTAATCTTGTTTGCTTCAGTTTCCTCACCTGTAAAATGATCTGGGGAAGGAAATAGAAAACCATTCCACTATCTTGACCAAGAAAGCTCCAAATGAATCAGACATGGCTAAAACAACACAACAACAAAATCCTCCAACAGAGGCTGCTCAAGTTACTCTTGCTCTGGATCATGGCAACAGGAAGGAAGGACATGGAGAGCTAACACTTATGTGAGAAGTAGCCTTTTGGCTTATCTTCATCAACCACATGGACACCAAAATTGTGATATCCAGCAACTTTTGCATTGTATCTACTCATTCTCACATAATTACTCCCTACAGTTTGCACACCCATTCCCCTTTCCCCCCTGAATTTGAAAAGTTTCTTCTTGTAAAGTGACAACTATGATCTCATCTTCATAAAGGGCCCAACAGCACTGCTTTAAGCATTTGGCCATTAAAAAGGCAACACTCAGTCAGATAGAGAGCCAAAGATCATTAGAGGTGACAGAGCATTGAATTTCTAGGAAGACTGCTTCCCATCAGCATCAAATATCACCTCATTCTTTCATGCCTCTCTTGGTATCTATGTTATACATCATTTATTTAAAACAGCTTTGAAAGAAGGTCACCAAGGTTTTTGGATTGTAGGTTCACACTAAAAGTGAACCACTGATTCTCATTCCTATTATTGTCCATTTACTGAGCACATAGAGTTCGGTGGGTGGTTGAAGACAATGGCCTTTTTGAGAATATCAAAAAAGGGCCATGCCCCTCTGCACAAATAAAGATGAGGACCATAATATTAAGGCTCTAAATGGCTCTCGTTCTTGAGAGACGAATGGCAATTTTGTGCCTGTGTTACGTCTGCGGCCCAGCTCCTAAACTCTGGTACTAATGCCCTCTTTAACACAGGCAGGGACGAATTGCCGCAGTGGGCCAGCCTTAGTATCTGCAGTCGTGGTTCTTGGTAATGAATTGGAGTGATCAGACAATCCGATCAAGCTTGTTTTAGCGTAAGTGGCAGCTTTATGGGGAAGAACTAGAGGATGCAGTGAGGGATACAGGGATGCATCATAAACCTGCAGGATTTTTACAAGGCAAGATAGATGTTAAGATAATGAGAATAGACTCACTTGTCAGAAGCTTTGCTGAAAAAAAAATTTTTTTTTGAAAAGCTAAAGGGTTTTTATTGTTGGTGGTGGTTTCAGAAGGGAGTATGTGGTTAATATGTACAGAAAACAACAGCCCTCCTGAGCAGTTGATTAGCCTCAAGATGGGTATAAATCAATAGCCACAATAAGCATCTGCCTACGGTCACAAGGAAAGCCTGTGGATAAAATGAGAAGGAGCAACTTGAAGTATGAAGATATTTTCATGCATTAACTTTTGTGGGCCCATCTGGAGTTTTTTGTCATTACCCTGGATCTAATTGAAGGATCAGACAGAGGATGAGAGAAGTCATTCATTTGGGATTCTCTACTGCTTTTTTATAAAACATCCTCATGGGGGTGAGACTTGGGAAATTTAGTAACCATAGGGCAAAAGGTAAAAAGTTGCATCATTAAAACTTGCTTGAAAGGAAGAAGGCAGAGAACAGAAATAAATGACTGATGCCCAGAATAGAAAGAGGTTAATGGGAGGGTGGCCCCAGAGTCCAATTTTAGAGCTGATAATGTTCAATGAATTTATTAACCTGGGAGAAGGAATGGTTAGTGAGTCAGAAAGTTTGCTAAAGTTAAGGAAGTGTTTAAGGGAATTGAAGATAGGGAAAATTGGGAGGACTTAAGAAGACTCTCAATCTGGTTTATGTAAATTCAACTTGGGTAAAGAAGTAGGATGGGAATAACTAGGGAATAGCATGGCACTGAACCCTTGGATTTTGAACAGTTTCTTACCCTTATTTCAGGAATATATGGGATACCAAATCATGCCCACTAAATTCTAAGCTGCTTGTGTCCATCAATGAGAAAGAAATGCAATTTCTTGTGAAAAAGATCAGAAGTTTGGAGTTGTGACAATCCAAAAGACTTATAAGTCTTTCTGTGACTTATTAGACTAACTTGGGGCAATTAATCTCCTTTCAGTTACTCCAGTATTGGTATTCTCTCTTCTGCCCTTTTCTGGAAATGTTCATACACCATGCCTGCATGTTCTCTTTGACTCTGGTCCTTCCTACTCATAGCTAGTAACTCCTTGCCTTCGACATCAGAGGTGAAAACCTAATCAGATGTCACTGAGGGAAAACCCACCTCCTTTCTATACTGCTCAGGACTTTCAGTGTCCCCAGTGAGATAGATACACTGATGTAAAGATGGTTATCAGTTTACTGGGGAGAGTATTGAGGAGTTTAATGGGGAACTTATCAGAACTGAGAATGTCAAGTCTGTGGACATCCCCTCCAAAAGACCTTCACTGACCCTCTTCCTCCTTTGTCCAATGAGCATTGTACCCCAGGTCTCAGAAAATATTTTGATTGTACCTTTTTGTTGACTTCGTTCTCTCATGTGCTTACTTTCAAATGCTTCGTTTTAGGCCTTGAGCCTTTCTTTGTGTTAGTTAAAGCAATCCATATTAAAAGATCTATTCCTTGATGCAACATGGATCCATCTGTTTCTTTTGTAAAAACCCCTCTGAGTCCCTGTCTGCTTTTAAAGCCTGGGATAGAAACACTCAGCGAAATCTTCTCACAAAATATCAATGAACAAAAGGGATTGAAATAATGGTTCCAAATGGCATCAAAGAAAACACAAGCATCCATTCAACAAGTAATAACTAGTAATAACTTTGCCTAAATTATCTCATTTGCGTCTTGCAGGAACTTTTTCAAGAGGGTACCACAGGGATCACTGTCTTAATTTTACAGATGAGGAAACTGAGGCTCAGAGAATTAGGCTACTTGTCCCACGTCACAGAGTTAGTGTAAGAAGAAAGATCTGAATCTAAGAATCTCCTACATCCAAATTAATCACTCTTGCCACCATATCATGGAGGAACACCTCAAAGAATGGCTAGAAATTCCCTGGACAAGGAGCGAGAAGGAAATGCATTTCAGGCACAGGATAAAGGCAAAGGGTTAGAGCCAAGAGACTATGAGGAACGTTTGGGGGATGAGGACTAATCCTGAAAAGGTAAGGACTCCAGATGCCTCACAGGAAAATGAGAGTATTCAAGAACCAAGATTCCCCTCCTCCTTCTATCACCCAAAACCTCCAACTGCTCCAAATGGAGCAGCAAAGTGAAATTAAGAAATTCCCTTGAAAATGTGTAATGGTTCGGCTTCAGGAAGCTTGTTAATTCCCCTTCTCCTGGGGACTCTGAGTGAGGCCTTGGAGAAGAGTGGAGAGGTAGGAAGAGTGAAAGGAGAAATTAACAAGGCCTCTGAAGCATTGCTTCCACTGGCTTTCCAGGGAATTGCTCATTTCACTTTGTTGTTCAATCTCAAACCCAAAGTTTGAGGAGAGCTGCAAATTAAGTTGAGAAGTAAAAGATGAAGGCAGATTGGGTAGAAAAGGGAGGGATTAGCAAGACTTAAAAAAAAAATGACCTCACACTGAAACATTAGTTTTGCCTGAAAATGATCAAGACAGTTAACAAATGCACAGCATGAACTTCTCTACTGATTTAGGTGTGAAATTCTCTAGGCAAAGTTAATTGTTCCTTCCTTAGCAAGGTGTAAAATAGCCTTTTTCTTGAGTCTTAAAAAAAGTTTTGTTTTTAAAGGGAAAAGAGAGTCTAAGAAGGATTTGTGTGTATAAAATTACTTAAGACTGAACTTGGATTATGAGTTCTGGTGACAAGGAATCTGTTTTGGCATTGATCATGTCTCCTTTACCAAATGTGGACTTGCTTTGTCCTGGGTACTGTCATCTGGTTGACAACACATTAATGACTGATGTTGGGTAACTCTTACATACATCTGGGGAATATTCTCGGAGTTTGTTTTTAAAGAAGGTCTAGGAGAGCCAGGAATATGAAAAGGTATTTTAAAATAATCAGTGACTATTGTCACAATTATAGTGAATAATTTGACTGGTAAAGGAGATCATCATGAAGTGAGAATAGAGAATAACAGATGGGCAACAGTGGTATTCAGATAAGGTCAGGAAATATAGAGGAGACCCATCAGGACCCTGGGTGGATGTCCTCTGGAAGATTTATGAGAGACCATGAACAAGAGAGGTCGAGAAGGTATGAATGGACTGCAGTATTAACCAACAAGGGAGGCCCCACAGTGATAACATCATGGATCCCTTGATGTATCGAAGTACATGAGTTATTATGAATAATATATGACACAATGACACTATTGGGTATGACCAAAGTTGTCACATGATCTTTTTGAGCCTTAGTTTATTCAACTATAAAACTAATATGATGGTATATCTAAACTATGTATCTCCTGACCTATTGTAAGGATAAAATGAGCCATTCTACATGAAATACTTCAGAAATCTTCCAGCACTATATAAATGTTAGTTACAGTTATCACAAAGGCAACATCTCCCAAGTTCAGGGAAGACAGTTTAGCAAATCACATCTAATTTGATTACGATCTTATTTTTTAAGACTTCTCAAGTGGATTTCCTTGGACATGACCTTAATAATATCTCTTTTCAATTGTGGCATTTTTTTTTTTTGCCCTTAATAGTATTTTTTTTCCCACTACATGTAAAAAGATTGTTTTCAACTTTCACTTTTGTAAGACTTTGAGCTCCAAAATTTTCCCTCTTCTTTCCTTTCCTCCCCACTCCCTATGACAGTAAGCAATCTGATATAGGTTATACATGTTAAATTAAACATATTTCCACATTAGGCATGTTGTAAAAGAAGAACTCAGAACAAAAAGGAAAAACTACAAGAAAGAAAATACAAAATACAAAAAAAAAAGTGAAAATAGTATGCTCTGATTTGCATTCAGACTCCATAGTTCTTTCTCTGGATGTGGATAGCACTTTCCATCACTAGTCTTTTGGAATTGTCTTGGATTATTTTATTGCTGAGAAAAGCTAAGTCTATCATAATTAATCACTGAACAATGTTACTGTTATTGTGTACAATGTTCTCCTGGTTCTGCTCACTTTACTCAGCATCAGTTAGTTCATGTAAGACTTTCCAGGTTTTTCTGAAATTTACCTGCTCATCATTTCTTACAAAACAATAGTATTCCATCACATTCATATACCAAAACTTGTTAAGCCATTTCCCAATTGATGGACACCCCCTCAATTTCCAATTCTTGGCCTCCACTAAAAGAGCTCCTATAAGTATTTGTGTACATATAGGTCCTTTCCCCTTTCTTTTGATCTCTTTGGGATGCAGACCTAGAAATGGTATTGCTGGATCAAAGGGTATGCACAGTTTTATAATAGCCCTTTGAGCATAGTTCCAAATTGATTTCCAGAATGGTTGGATCAGTTTACAATTCCACCAACATTGCATTAGTGTACAAATATACCCACATCTTCTCCAACATTTGTCATTTTCCTGTTTTGTCACATTGACCAATCTTATAGGTGTGATGTGGTACCTCAGAGCTGTTTTAATTTGCATTTCTCTAATCAATAGTGATTTAGAGCATTTTTTCATATGACTATAGGAAGCTTTAATTTCTTCATCTGGAAACTGCCTGTTCATAGCCTAAGGTTAACAGTTCAGCTACTGGTTTTGGTTTTGTTTTTGTTTTCTGGTTGTAGCTTTTGTATTCTAGCCTCTGGTTTTCTATCTCCAATCAAGGTTCCTCCAGGGAGAGGCTGTGAAACCCAATCCAATTAAAAATAGAATAAACAAAAAGAAAATAGAAAGAGGAAGGCAAGAATTGAAGACAAAAGAAGCCAACAAGGAAAACATACTTTGGAAATATAGGGGTCACCACTAAGGGTAAATCACTTAACTTCTCAATATCCCCAGGCAGTTTCCTAAAACTAAAAATTATAGCAATCGACTGTCTCCATTTGATACCCTCCCCCACCTCCCTTTCCAAATCCTTCTTCCATTGGCTATCCCCTCCCTTTCACCTTATTGGCTCCCTCCCACCCCTTGAATTTTCCTCTTTAATTTGTAAGAGAAACTTTTCATGAAGTTTTTAATTGACCTCCTCCACTAAAATACTTCCCCAATGGGTCATCATAGTGTGGGACATGATCCTGGTACTTGAAGACTGTGTCAGAACACAAGACCAGGCAGGTCCAGCCAAATGAGAAGGGTTTTGAAGATAGGCCTGGCTATGGACTCAGGGAAATTCACTTGAGGGAAATGGAAACTGAGAACAGGGAGGAAGCATAATAATGAAATAATATATGTACAGTCTTTGGCAAAACTTAAAGTGGCATATACATATCCATTATCAAATCATCACCATCATCACATTCTTCTAAACTTTTTCAGTGGAATTCAGATGAGAATTGTCCTAGAACAAGTCACTATTCTGTTGTTATTCTTTTGTAGTTTATTTTATATTATATATATATATATATATATATTATAGTTAATGTTCTGAGGATTTCTGTCTAGGTAGATAAAATAATAGCTTTTTGTCACTGAACGCAAGTATTGGTACATCCTTTAGACTTGCTAACATGACAAGAATGATAGATACCTCATCTTTTTCCTACATGTATTTGATTTCTTCCATTAGGTTTATACATTTTGAAAATGTTATTATTGTTATTAACTTGTTATTGTTATTATTATCATCATCTGCTTATCATTTTGGGGAGGTGGGGGGAGGCAAGGCCGTTGGGGTTAAGTGACTTGCCCAAGGTCATACAGCTAGTTAAGTGTCTGAGGGCAGATTTGAACTCAGGTCCTCCTGACTCTAGGGCTGGTGCTCTATTCACTATGTCACCGAGCTGCCCGTTTATCATTTTTTGATGGGTGTTGTGTTTCCTGAACTTCATTCCCTCTCTTAATCCCTTCTGCTTCCACTAATTATCAGATTCCTTGAAGATTGAGGTCATGTACCTCCTCCTACTAAATGCCAATACTGATCCTCCTACAACACCCTTTTCTCTTCCCCTCCCATCCAAATTGACTGTAAGCTCCATCAGGGAAGGAATTGTTTTGTATACCTTTGTATACCTAGCACCTAGCATGATACCTTATACACAGTAGATATGTGATAGCAATAGTTAAGAAGCACTTATTATGTGCTAGATGGGACCATCTCTGCTTGTTCTGATCTTCATCTGGACACTGGACCCAGGTGGCTGCAGAGGAGAAAGTGAGGCTGGTGACTTTGTACAACTCTACCTCACTTAAATCCAATTCACTTGCAAGTCATGGTATCACCTCCCTGATGTCATGGTCCTCTTCAAGAACTAAGAATCAACAACAAAATTATGTGCCAGGCACTGTGCTAAGTGCTGGAGATACAAAGAAAGGCAAAGAAACAGTCCCTGTCTTCAATGAGTTCACATTGTAAAGGAGGGGAAGGCATGCAAACAATTATGTACAAACAAGGTATCTATGCAGGATATGGGGAGGTCACCTCAGAGGGAAGGCACCAACATTAAGGGACACCAGGCCAAGCTTCTTGCAGAAGGTGAGATTTTTTAGCTGAGATCTGAATGCATTTAGGGTAACTGGGAAGCTAGGACACAGAGGAGAGGAGGGAAAACATTCCAGGAATGGGATACGGGGGTGGAGTGAGAAAGGGTGTTCATTGAAAATGAATAATAATCATCATCATAGCTGGTATTTATAGAGCACTTTAAGGTTTACACAGTGCTTATATATCCTCTCATTTGATTCCCACAACATCCCTGTAAAATAAGTGTTATTATTATTCTCATTTTACATTTGAAGAAACTGAGTCACTGCTTGCAGAGGGTCACATGGCTACTAGGTTTCTAAGGCAGGATTTAAAATCAGATCATTATTAACTGTACCATCTAGTCATCTCTAAGAAATTCTTGTTGAATTGGAAGAAGTTTGTAGCAAATAACCAAGTTCTACAGATTTATATCTTTTAAGGAACTGAGCCATAACTAAGGTATGACAATGGAAAATTTGCCCTCAAGTTGCCAAAATTTAAGAAGATGCTCACTTGACTAAAATTAGTCATTAGTTAACAATACTAATTAATTTGACTAGAAAGCTACTAGCAGCCTCCCTATCTTCCCATATGATCCTCTGTGGCCTCAACTCAGGTAAGTATATTTCCAGCCCAGGCTCCTCCTCACAGCCCTGTCTGTTTTAATTTTTGTTGTCGTTTTTTTGTCTCCCTGCTACACAGCAGTATCTCAAGGACTTAAGGACACACTTCCTGTTGCTTGCCCCAAGGAGGGTTGTGCACTGCTGTCCCAGGTGCAAAAATTGCTAGCTACAGCTCTGTTAAGGAGAGATCTTTTCTTACTTTTTACCCACGAACTAGCTCTGGCCCCCTCCCATTTTGTGCTTGATGGCTGACAGCTGCAAAACCTCATCATAACAACATGGTCTCGACATCAAATCCCTTCTCAAACTGTCTCTGAAGCAGGTGACTTGTGTTCCCCCCTTTGCTGTAAGTCACCAATATATCAAGTCAAGGGGGAAAGAAGAAAATCAATAGAAGACAAGAACATGAGGCAATGTTATAAACAATGGGCTTGCCTCCTACTTGCTTGTCATTCATTTGATCTCTCCTCATTTTGTTTGGATTGGCAGATTACAGTGGGACCCAGACTGTTATTTCAATTTTAACATCAAAGACCTAGAGGGATAAAAGGAGAGAGCTCTGAGCACACATTCATAAAACATTTAGAGCACAAAGAAAGTTGGGGAGCAAGACAGTAAACACATGGTCATGGTTCTAGAGCAGGAAGGGACTTTAGAGGTCATCTGATCCAACTGCATTTTACAGATGAGGAAACTGAGATCCAGTGAAGTAAAGTGACCTGACCAAAGTCTCAAAAGTAGTGAATATCAGAGTCAATTCGAACCCAGGTCAATCAATCAATACACATTTATTAACTACTTACTATGTATCAGGCATTGTCATGGGCACTTTGGATACAAAGAATGAAATAATTCCTATTTTCAAGATTACTTTTGTAGATTTCACTGATTCCAGAGCCAAAGCTCATTTTTACCTCATCGTGTATTCATTTTAAGACTGTGGAAATATCCCAGAGGACACCATATACAAATTATCATTGATGATTAAAAATTGTCCTTCAAACTACTTTATTCAAATATTTTTTGGTTAGTCAAATTGTTGTCAGATAAGAGTTAACTTTATCTTTCATATATTCAGATTAAAGAATTCCATTCAGCTAAGACCTTGATGGATGTCCCTGAAAAAGAAAATTAGAGAAAAATGAAATTATTGTTGCTGTTTTTATTGACTGATTTTCAAAATAAGTTTTATTAATGTTTTTAGTTTTGACATCGTGGTCATTTCTGGATGCAGAGACCCAGAGTCTACATTTGTGACAAAGGAAAACAGTCATTCCAATCAACATTAAGTGGTTACAACTGAGCATGTATACCATTCAGTACTGGCAGTCCTCCACTTCTTTCCTTGTCTTTCTAGTCCAAGGACAAGACGAAAATTCAATAGCTTGTATTTCTAAAGAGCCTTAACTCTTTTTTTTTTAAGCAATCAGGGTTAAGTAACTTGCTCAAGGTTACACAGCCAGTTATTTCTGGGTGTGGTGCTGAGTATCTGAGCCCAGATTTGATCCAGGTCATCCCGCCACTGGAGCCGGTGCTCTTACTCGCTGAGCCACCTGGCCACCCCAGCCTTAACTCTTAAAAAGAACTTAATCTAACTTTTCCATGTAAGCCTCACAACAGTGCTGTTAGGCAGATGCCATAATAATAATTAATAATAATAATAATAACTAACATTTATATAATGTTTTAAGATTTATAAACTATATATATGTATATATATATAAATCTCATTTGATCTTCACAACAAACCTTGCATCATTGTCATTTTCAATCAGAGGGTGACTTCTCCAAGGCGCAACAGTAGTGATGGACATAGAATTTGGCCTTATATGAATGGTACCATGATAAGAACATGCTCTAGACTTGGAGAGTTCTGAAGTGTTGCTGAAGAAATCTATACTTGAGAATGGGATTCCTAGGGACAATTTCCGACATGAAACAGGATGCTTTTCTTTTCGTGGGGAGGGGGTGTAAAGTGTCCTTACAGCTCAAATGATTACTCTGCCCTGTGGATTATGTTTCTTACAGTACATCTAGAGACTTGCAGGAAGCAGGTGAGTCCTCAAATAGAAGCTACAAAAATAATGATTGATATGTTCATACCCTATATTTATATAACACCTTTCTTCTGAGGCAATCAGAGTACTTCAGAGATCTGGGGGCCCTTCTTTTCTCCCCCTTCCCTCAACTCCATCCCATAATTCCAAAGCAAAGCTGCCAGGAAGGAATGTTCGAACCTATAAATGATGAATTCCATTTTTATAGGGTTAGGATAAAGACAGGCTAGGGGCACACATTCTCCACCCCCACTGCCCCAGTGAAGAAGTGAGATCATGGAATATTGGAAACAGCTTAGAGTGCCTGAGGAGATCGTAAAATAGTCTCCTTCCTGCTAGAACACAGCATTGAGACATGCCTTGGGCATCACTCGAGTAACTGAGCAGACCCCCAGATAATTATAGAGCTCAGTTCCTTTTAAATATATGTTTCTACACGGCAGTAGCTGCAGTTTACCACCTGTTCTTCCAGCCTGCAGACACTAGCTTGCTAAGAGGAGTGGGTGCAGGCCAGCTACAAACCTGAAGCTAATGATTAGTCCCAGTTAACATATCATAACGTTCTCTGGAGACATTATTGTCAATCACCCTCTATCAGAAAGAGAAAAGAGTGCATTCCTTAGCAAAGAAACCACGCCTTCCCCACCCCAGACTGCCAAATTAATAGCTTTCCTATTCAGTGTTTTCACTCTCTAGTCAAGCCTTCCATCTAAGATGTGTTTTTAGGCCAATTTGAAAAAGCAAAAAAGTAAAAGCAAATATCTGACTTGAGCATAGATCAAGAGGCTTCTGCCAAAGTTCTCTTTGTAAAACATGGATCAATCAGTCAATCAATAAGCACTTATTAATTGCCTATTATGTTCCAAGTAATACACTGTCATCATGACAAGAGTGTCCAGAGACAGCGTGGTTTTGTAGAAGATGCTGGAGTTGAAGCCAAGGGGGTGAGTGTTCTCATCCACACTATATATGATACTGGCTGGTGGAAACTTCTGTGGTCTTGAACTGAATTATTCATTCATCTATAAAATAGAAATAATGAGATTTGCACTGTATTTTTCACAGAGCTGTTGTGAGAAAAGCTTGGTAAACTAAGAAGTTCTTTGTAAATATGAATCAGTATTATTATAGGTGGAAGGCTGCCATTTGCCTCTTCCCACACTACTTTCAGACCCAGAAACTGAAGTAAGCTCAAATAATGTGAATGGCTAAAGTATTGAACTTGGAGACAGGAAGAGCTGAGTTCAAATCTTTACTCAGATACTTACTGATTGTGTGACCCAGGGCAAGTCACTTAACATCTCTCAGCATTAGTATACACATCTATAAAATGGGGATAATGATAATACTTACCTCTCAGGGTTGTTGCAGATATAAAATGAGTTAACACCTGTAATGCACTCTGCAAACTTTAGAAGTGCTATATAAATGTCAGCTATAAGAAGCACCAGGCTAGCTGTGGTCTCCTAACTTTCATTCTAAGCTTGCTCCTGGATGCTCTGAGGAAAAGGGAAGCAGAGTTGCAGAATAGAAAGAGGCTCTGGTGTCAGAAGACTAGCTGTATTATCCCAGGCAAAACATTTAATCTCTAACCTCTAATAACCTCATTCTCTTTATCTGCAAAATGGGGATAACCATAGCACCTCTTGTTATCAAGGTTGTTGTAAGGGTCAGATGAGATAAGAGATGTAAAGCTCTTGGCAAACTTTGATATATGCCATATAAATGCTAACTATTATTATTATAATTGCTCTTAACCTCCCTGGACAATAATTTCCTCATCTGTTAATTGGAGGGGTTGAAGCCCCTTCAGGCTCTAAATTTATGATTCTCTTAAGTCTATAGGTCCCTAAAAATTGGAATCTTTAGAAGACTAAGACCCTGGAGAATTGTTTCCTTTTCAAATCTTTGTATTCTTTTTTCTTTCTTTCTTTCTTTCTTTCTTTCTTTCTTTCTTTC
>NW_027186473.1:40823231-40831943 GCF_028583685.1 Petaurus breviceps papuanus
TTCTTTTTCTTTCTTTTTTCTTTTTTTTTTGAGGGGGGAGGGCAGGGCAATTTGGGCTAAGTGACTTGCTCCAGGTCACATGGCTAGTAAGTGTGAAGTGTCTGAGGCCAGATTTGAACTCAGTTCCTCCTGACTCCAGGACCAGTGCTTTATTCACTCACTGCATCACCTAGCCTACCCAACAAATCTTTGTATTTTTAATCCCCGCACACAGCCTAGCATATAATGAATACTTGCTTGATATAATATAATGTATTAATGAATTAATATTCTTCTTGTTTAGTTGTTTTTTTAGTTATGTCTGACTCCTTGTGACCTCATTTGAGTTTTCTTGGCAGATATACTAGAATGGTTTGACATTTTTTCTTCTCCAGCTCATTTTACAGATGAGGAAACTGAGGCAAACAGGGTTAAGAGATTTGTTCAGGGTCACACAGTAAGTGTCTGAGGCAGAATTTGAACTCAGGTGCTCCTGACTCCATGTGAGGTGCTCTATCCATTGCACCCCTAATTAATTAATATAATGTGTTAATATGATAGTAGGTACTTGCTTAATATAATGTATTATATGCTGAAGGAGGGGCACTAGAGCTTGCAAAGCTATGAACCCTAGCTGAATATTACCCTCTGTTCTATATCCCTCAGTGACGGCATAAGGGAAAAGGGCCCAAGGCATTTCTCTCCTACTCTTTCCCTTACACTCACTTCATCTTCACCTGCCCAGAAATGTATTGCTTCTGCTACCACATACTCCCTGGCTCACACACAACTCTCTAGCAACACTTTGCTCTCCCAGGACCTAGGCCAGCTTCTACATTCATCACCCTTCACCAGAATGCAACACCATGCCCTGCTTTCTGGACAATTAATTACCCCCACAGAACCCCAATCAATTGTCCTCCCTAGCTGCTCTCTCTTCTACACTATAAAGGGCACCTACTGAATCAGTCTTCCCTCTCCCAGCCCAGCAGAATCCCAATATCCTGACAATGAGTTCATGCATAATTTTAAAAGACTGCCATGGGCATGGGAAGAAATGTGCTTTTGTAAGTCATGAAGCAGCCCCAGGTATCATTAGAGATTCTAAAGATTTAAGTCAATGTCATGTGTGCACAATCTCATAGTCATATATGATGGTTCCCCAAGTCCTGCTTGGATTCTTTGAACAGTCCCTTTAATGAATGCATGGAGTCATATGCAGCTTGAATGCCATAATTTGGGCCCAGCAAGGTGGCTCTTTATGCTGTGAAAATGAAAGCCCATTCAAGATTGAACATTTTTCTGCCATCTTTCATTCCTCAAGGTCATCAGTACAGGACACAAGCTCAACAGCAATTTAAGAAAAGACAGTATCTATTTTTTTATAGGACTACACTAGTAAAGCTCATGTAGCCATCCCAATTCCTCCAACTCACAGGGACTTCTATACTGCCCTCAGTTCGCCACTTCTATGCCAATCTCCTCAATATACTGTGGATATGAGTGCCCTATAGTGGGGGTGTCTGAATAGACCTGGATTTGCTGTTGTATAGGGAATCAATTCTAGTCTCTTAGCTCAGCTCATTTTAGAGGATTCCTTTAGATGCCTCTGGAGTGACACAGAGGGTTTATAATGCCCCCACAGAAACTCCAAAAGGGGATTGTATGCACAAGTTTTTCATCATGACAGGATTTTCTCCCTTTCAACTTCCCACCCCATGAATCTGCTGAGTAAAGAATAATCAGTTTTCCCAAAAGTTCATCAGAAGGCCAAAGGCCAGGCTAACCCACAGGAAGGAACAGAATGACTCTCCCACTGGGGACAACCAACAGCCATCTCTACTAGGGGTCCTAACAAAGCTCTGCATTCCTTCCAATGATTCATTTTCACTCCTGTGAATATTTGGTTTTAACTACATAATAAGCATCAGCCTGGGATCCTTTTTTTGGGAGGGGGTAAGAGGGTTGGGATTTATAAACACCATTTAAGAAGGTCCATTTTGTTCAGAAATCAATACCCAGAATTCATTTTTCACCATTTCAGTTAGTTGGGGCTAGACTTGGGATCCCGTGGTTCCTTTGCTTAACATTCAAGAAAACTAGATTTTTTTCATCAGAGCTGGTGTTATTGATAATCACGGCGACAGGCAGGAGCCCGAGGAGTTCCTGCTTTTGCCTGTCTGAGTTCTGAGGAGTGAAAGAAAGGCAGACAATCCTAATTAAAAAAGAAACAGAAATTAGGGAGGGAAAATGCCGAGCAACAAAAGAACATATCCCACTGTGGAAAGGGGGAAGGATGTTAAAGGCAGCAGGAATTGCTTTCCAGAAAACCCTCTTCTCCTAAAGAAGGAAAAGAGAAGTCTAGCTAGCTGTCCAGCATGTTTTCTGCCCTCCCCACCTTCCCCTACCTTAGAACAGGCTTTTATTTTAATTTGGTGCTTCAGAAACAGTAAGGGAGTAGAAAACTGTGGTCGCTGGGGAAGAAACCGGCTGTAGCAAAAAAAGGCAATTGTTTGTTGTCATTTATTACTGTATCAATTACCTCCTTAATAACCATCCGAATACCTGGTTCTGCTATAACACTTTACAGTTTCCAAAGGGCATTGATATACATGATTTTATTGGAGTTTCACCACAACCCTCCGAGGTACACAGGGAATATGTTTATTGCCCTAGCTTTACAAGCATAGAACCTGTTTGTAGAAAGGTGAATTAACTTGCCTGGTAGGGAACAAAGATAAAAATCTTCTACTCCAAGCACTGGGGATAGTCAAGATGTCTAGTCATGCAGTCAATAAGTTTATATGAAAAGCTTACTATGTGCCACAGAATTGTGATACTGAAGATGCTGGGCACTTAGGTGATGGGCTGGACAGAGCCCTGTGCCTGGAGTCAGGAAGACTCATCTTCCTGAATTCAAATCCAGCCTCAGATGTTTACCATGTGACCCTGGGCAGGTCCCGGAACACTCTCTACATCAGTTTCCTCATCTGTAAAATGAGCTAGAGAAGGAAAGGGTAAACCACTCCTGTATCTTTCCCCAAAAAATCCCAAATGGGATCGCAAAAAACTGGACACATCTGAAAGAACAGGACAGCAACAGTACAAAGAAAGGCAAAAACTATCCTTGTCTCCAAGAACTCACATTCTAATGTATGTTGGGGAGAATCATATCTTGAAACACCAAGGCTCATCACAAGTGAGTGATATGTTAGTATAGAAACATGTGTCCAAGCTGCTTCTCTTTGGTGCTTTAAGCAGTAGTAGGGTACTGAGGGTCTGGCGACTTAAAAAATGTTGGCATGGTTCAGGGGAACGAGGCTAACCTACCGAGGTACCTGAACCTTTTGAAAGGTCAGGTACCTCAACAAAGTGGAAATAATTTAACTTGTGGCTCTCACCAACAACCAACAGGTGGTAGTCGTCCTTTGTGCCTGAAAGCTATCAGGATGTCCTAGATTCGTAAGATCCTAGATTCATAAGATACTAGATTTATAGTGGGAAGGGATTTCAGAGTTCATCTCTCCATTTTACAGCCAGAAGGCTTAAGTAATTTGCCTAAAGTCACACAGGTAGTAAGTGGAAGAATCAGGTTTCAAATCCAAGTCTTCTGGGTCCAAATTCACACTCTTCCCAGACCCATGCTGGTTTTCTTAATTTTCTAAAGGAATCAGGTTAGTTACTATTAATTTCCTGAATCAGAGACTGGGAAAAGCTCAGAATCCATCCAGCTATTGTCTAATGCCATGAGGGGAGAGTAAAGGGGACTTTAATTTTTTTTTAATATACAAGCCATTTTGGGACAATAGCTGATTTATTTTGACTGTTTCCTCACAGCTACTTATGGTCTCCTTCTCATCTTCCTCCTCCTCCTCCTCCTCCTTCCCCTCCTCTTCCCCCTCCCCCTTCCCTTCCTCCTCCTCCTGCTGTGAGCTCAGGTCAGTGAGAATTAGGATTGTTTCTAACTGGTAAAACCACTTCATCAGTCCCTTGGGGAGGTAACATAGTATAGTGAAAAGAGCATTGTCTTTGGGCTAAGGTTCTGCATTAAAATCCTCACTCTGTCATTACCTGTGTGACCTTAGCCCGGTACTAAGCCTCCCTGGCCTCAGCTGCCTCATCTGCAAATGGAGGAGGTTAGACTGGAAGACCTCTGAGGACCCTTTGGAGAGGATGGCATGGCAGAATGGATAGAGTTCTGGTCTTCATATCAGGAAGACCTGAGTTACAACCCTGCCTTAGGTAAGTCATAACTTACCTGAATCTCATTTTCTTCATCTCTAAAATGGGAATAATGGGGAGTCTAGGTGGCTCAGTGAATAGAGCACTGGCCCCAGAGTCAAGAGAACCTGAGTTCAAATTCTGGCTCAGACACTTAACACTTAATAGCAGTGTGACCTTGGGCAAGTCACTTAACCCCAATTGTCCTGTATTCCCCCCCTAAAAAGCAAAAAAAAAATGGGAATAATATTGCAAATAATACCTCATAGGGTTATTGTGGCATTCAAATAAGATAATATATGTAAAATGCTCTGTAAACTTTAAGAGGCTATATAGATGGCAGCTATGGCCCCAAGAGGAGGGAATGAATAGATTTCAAACTGAAATCTGGGACTTTAGAAATGGTCTTATCCAATCCCACCACCCTCCCCATTTTACAGACAACACTGAGGTCCAAAGGCTTTACATATCTTGTCAACTGGTAACAAGAAGCAGAGTCAGGATTTGAACCTGGATACAAATTCAACACTCATCTGTCATGCCACATTGCTACTGAGGGCCAAGTCTTTCTAACTTCACAAGAAATGTTCCTAGAGGCATTCTCCTATGTGGCTACTCAGAACAGGGTCATGGGCTCTAAAATGAAATGGAGACACCTGTTCTTGCCAAAATTGCTGTTTGTCTGTTGATAATGGAACAGGCTCACTGCTGAGACCCCACACCACTTCTTTTAAACTAATGATTATGAGAAGTATAGACCTCCCTTTTTTACCATTTGCAGTTGCAATAAATGGGATATGATAGTGCTCACAGAGAAGATAATGGCCATCTCAGTGTGGAAGGGGATGGCATAGCCTTTATGCACATCAGTGCTCAGAGGGGAGTGTTCCTTGCATCGAAAGAAAGAAACATCAACAGATCCCATTAGCAACAGCAAATAAGAAGCTTTCTTCATAAAATTCCCCCACATTGGCTCAAAAACACATCTTTGCTGAACAAAACCCACTTTGGATGACATTACTGATTCCTCATCATCATACAAACTGTATTACAATTTCATTAGCAGAAATAAAAATAAAAAATCTTGCATTTATCAGTTTATATTCCTTGCCTCACAGAGTATTCTCCTTCCAATTTGGTTTCCTTGGAGGATATGCTAAGAGCAAGGATTCATTTGTTTCTCTCTTTCCTACCCATCCAGAAAAAGTTGATGATGCCAAAGTAGGTACAAAACAATACAAACATGACAAATGGCAGCTATGCCTGCAGCAGTCATAGGGAAAGGAACATTAATTAAGGCTGAGAGAGAAATGGCAATGAGGATTCTGCTGTTTTAGGAAGACATCTTGTTAGGTCTAGCCCTGGGGGAGAGGAGAAGCAGGATGGGTCAGGTAGAAATGAACAGAGAGCAGAGAGGCACTCCTACCCCTTTAACATGCAGCTTCATGGCAGTCCACAGATGGCAGATGATGAGGGCACTGGCTGGCAGCCAGGCATAGACGTGAAGTGTATCTCAGGACTTCAGGATCAAACAAATGAAAAAACTCAAGCGAGGAGGCAGCTACTGTCAGAATAGACTGACACCATGTGGGTATCCTGGTTGACACAGTGTCAGGCTGCAAGCAATGGGTAAAGATCTGAATAGGCAGTTGCTTGGTATTAGAGAGATATTGATGGAAGTATTAGAGATTCTACAATGGAGGTCTGTGTCAGGGTTAGGGCTAGAGGCTTAGGGCCAGAGATCATTAGCAGGAAGAGTGAGTAAAAGATAGGGATGAAATTGAGGTCCCAAACAAGATTAGCAAGGCAGGATCATGGGAATAGTCAACAAAATAATTTAATCCAGCAAACATCTATTAAACAGCTTCAGTGTGTTAGACACTAACAGGAGCCCTTTGCTAAAGTAGCAGCCCTCTGGGACAGTTGTTTCCAAGTGCTCCAAGCAGGGACAATTAGTGACCCAAAGATTTCACTTTAAGAAAGTATGGAGAGAGGAGAGAATTTTGCATTGACTTTCATAGAATGTGAGGTATTTCTTTTTCTGCCACAGCCAAATTATTGGTATCTATGCTTAAAGTATAGGTTTGTGTTCCCCCAGAAGAAAAGGTAAGAACTCTTTCCACTTTCTACATTATTAGAGAGAATGAGTGTTCCTTTAAAAAAAATGGAAGAAGGGCTTCAAGTACAGAAAATCAAGAGGCTGGGGTGTAAGAAGAATTAGGGGTAAAATACTTTCCTAAATGGCCCTTTATTTATTTCTCCATAGTGGGTATTCTGAACCATTTCTTAACTTCTCAAGTCTCCTATAACACTTTCTTTTTCTAACCTCTCAACAAAGGATCTTGGCTCAAACTAAGAAAATACTGAGAAATTAGCTCTTCTTCCCTGTTCTATATCTCAGAACCGCTTGACACCATCCCCCATTCTTTTGCTCTGTTTGAGTCTCTGAAGAAGTGACCCTTTTTGCCAAGGTTGATCCCTGTCCTTTGACGCTTGATCTCCTACCCTACTGTCTATGACAGCACTTCAGTCCTGGATTTAACCTCTCTTTTAAATTTTCAATACAACTCTATCTACTGACTTCTTCCTGGTTGCCTGCAAACATGGCCAAGACTTTCCTACTTATAAACACTCTTTGTTGGACCCTACCAGTACCTTGAGCTACTGCCCTGTGTTTCTCCTTTCCTTCATAACTAAACTCAGAAAAATCTGTCCACAGCTGTTACTTCTTCTGTTTCTTCTCCCTCTCCCATCTCAGTTCCTTGCCATTTGGCTTCCAACTTCATATCCACTTTAAACTCCAAGGTTACTAATGATCTATTAATGGCCAAATGTCCACCTCTTCCCAGTCCTCACCCTTTTTGAACTCTGTAGCATTTGGCATTATTGACCACAGTCTATACCTGGAGACTCCTTGAACTTTCATTATGCCCTTTCCTGTTCTTCCTCCTATCATCTCTCTCCATCTTAATCAGACTTTCCCCCAATTCAATAAGTGTGTCCCCGATTTCTGCGAGGCCCTCTTTTCCCTCTCTCAATTTCTTCTCTTCGTATTCTTCTTGGTTCCCATGGCTGCAACTACCATCTCTATGTAGATAATTCCCAGATCTATATCCCCAGATAGTCTCTTTTCTGAGCTCCAGTTCCATGTCACCACCTTTCTTCTATATATCTTCAACCAGATGTCCATAGGCATGTTACACACATGTTCAAAGCAGAACTCATTCTTCCTTTCAAACCCTCCTCTCTCCTTAACTTCCTTATTTCTATCTCTGCTTCAAAGAGTGTGACTCCAATGGACTGGCCATATTGTCCTAATGCAAAATATATGCTTGCCAAAAAGACTGTTTTATCGAGAACTCACACAGGGCAAGCACCCAGGTGGTGGTCAGAAGAAATGATACAAAGATACTCTCAAGATCTCTCTTAAGAACTTTGGAATCGATTGTGTGACATGGGAGACACTGGTTCAGGATCACTCAGCATGGCGTGCCCACATCAGAGAAGGTGCTGTGCTCTCTGAGTAAAGCAGCATTGAAACAGCTCAAAGGAAACACAGGATGTGCAGATTTGAAGAATCCACCCCAAATGTTCACAGGGACTATTTGTGCCTGACCTGTGGTAGAGCTCTGATCAGTCACCGTCAGACACACCGAAACCTGACTCTAGCATAGTGATGTCATTTTGGTCCTCTTCAGTCACGAAGGACAACAACCAACCAATCACCCCCCACTCAATTCTCCCAGCATCACTACCTTAATTTGCCTGGACTATTCCCTCTTGCTCACCCTGTAGACCTAATTAGGTGCCCTAGATTTTCCTGTCTCCAGGCCTGGTGTCACCTAGCTGCCTTTCCTTATCATGGTCTTCTTAATTTGCTTAGTATCCTCTCCCATCCACTCCTTATAATTATTTTGCATTTTATATAGATTTTATATTTACTTTTCTATGATTCCCAATGGAATTCTGATTTTCTGACAACCATAAGATCCTTGAGGGCAGGGAAGATTGTGCTTTTGTCTGTACCCAGCATATAGTGCCTGACTGCACTGTGAGCATTAATAAATGTTTGCTTAATTAACTGAATGCTTGGAGCTAACAAATGTATAGAAAACTCCTCCTGAAGAGGAGAGAACAGCTGCTATGGATCCATAGGTGTTGTCACATGAACAGATCATCTAGTAAGGGACAGAGAAGAAGATGGAAATAGAAGTCTTTGCTAGTAGAGCACCTCCAGTGGTGCAGTGGCTAGAACTCTGGGGCTGGAGTAAGGAAGACATAATTTCAAATTCAGCCTCAAATACTCTTAACCTACATCTGCCTCAGTTTCCTCAACTGTAAAATAGGGATAATAGAACTGTTATGAGGATTAAATGAGATATTTGTAAAGTACTTAGCAGAGTGCCTAGCAAACGGTATGTAATAAATACTTCCATCCCATGCTTCCCTCCCTCCTCTTTTCCTTCTTTCCTTCCTTCCTTCCTTCCTTCCTTCCTTCCTTCCTTCCTTCCT
>NW_027186473.1:40832043-40841014 GCF_028583685.1 Petaurus breviceps papuanus
CTTTCTTTCTTTCTTTCTTTCTTTCTTTCTTTCTTTCTTTCCTTCTTTCTTTCTTTCCTTCTTTCTTTCTCTCTTTCGTTCTCTCTTTCTCTCTTTCTCTCTTTCTCTCTTTCTTTCTTTCTTTCTTTCTTTCTTTCTTTCTTTCTTTCTTTCTTTCTTTCTTTCTTTCTTTCTTTCTTTCTTTCTTTCTTTCTTTCTTTCTTTCTTTCTTTCCTTCTTATCTACTAAAGAGAAATAAGAAAGTTTATTTATTTACTTGATAAATTTAGAGGTCTTCTAAGACATTTGACCAAAAAATGACACAGAAAATTCCTCAAACTTGTCAAAATGAATAACTACTGCCTCCTTCTGGTGATTCTTTGGGGGTACAAAAGGAAGTACTGCTGAAGATTAAATCTTGGGTAACAAAGCATAAGGGAGACCAGCAGTATTTTCATCACTACTTCTCATCAAAGTCTAGGGATTCAAAAAAAAGAGTCATATTTGGGAAGCAAGCATCTGGTTAAATGATGGTAACTGAAAGGTAGCATTTAGATTTCTCAACATGTCTTTTGGACAGGAATGAAGTGCAATTTACATAGGCTGGTAGCAGTGTAGCGACTCAGAGTCTTGCAAATCCAATCAAAAGAGCTTTAAACCAAAAAAGAGAAGATATTATCTACCTCTATTTTGTCAAATTTTATTCAACAGATAGTAGCTACAATGTAGGAAGTAGAATAACAGGACAGATGTTGATAAATGCAAAGCCGATGAAATATGAGAAAGGGACAAACAGTGACACTAATATCCTCAGATATTCAGATTCACAAAGAGTGGGTAACAAGTAAGTTGAACTAGAAAGCCTTTTTCAAGAAAAGAAAATTATCATTATAGGTAATGTTGAGACTTGGAATAAACCCATGACTATCAGGTAGCTCTCAAAAGGTATGCTTGATTCAAGAGAATGACAGATAAAATTGGGGGAGGGGGAAATGGCTAGTAACACTATATATATATATATATCAAGAAGATAAAATCATGTGAAATATTCCAAGAGACAAAAAGTGGGGAGCATGATGGAGAATCTTTGAGGGAAGCTCAACGGAGATATGAATCGAAGAAATAGTATCATCAAACAATATTCCAGAGAACCTGAACAGAAAGAAGAAATGCATGAGGAATTTGGGACAGAGATCACAAATCTTTCACAGTGGTATGTTATAAAAGTGATATGGGAACTCATCTATTTGGAAATGCTGGACTTCTCCTTAAAAAAAATGAAATGTTTAAACATTTATTGGTTTGCCTTATAGACAATTTAATTATTTAAATGGTGGAGGAAGAAATAAGGAGAACTACTATTCTGGAACTCATTCTAACCAAGTAGAAGAAATTAACTGTGGAAGTAGAAAGGATGGAAATATTGAGGGGAAGTAATAACTTCATCTAACAATGTGTAATAGGGAAGAAGTGAAAAGCAAGTCAACATCTTACATGCACCCAAGGAATATGGGAGAAAACATTCAGAGAAAGAATACCTAGGAAGCATTGACCTAAAACGGTCAAGGGAAGTCAGTTGATGAGGAAGAGAAAGTTCTCAGGAATCAAGTTCTGAAGATGCAAAGAAGAAGCAGCTCCAGTTCAGAGGAAAAGGAGAACCGTCTGAAGAGGCTAATGTGAATCACAGGGAACTCACCTACCACTCAGAGTTTTTAAAAACTTTAAAGAGCTGAAACAAGGGCAAGTAATTAAATATGAATCCAAATGAAAGCATGGTTCTGTAGGGGAGAGTGTCAAGCTAGAGTTCTAAATGAACTGAGATTGAGAAGTAATACTAGGGACAGCAAAAAAAGGATTTTTAAAATTTAGCTATTTGAAGGCAAAGAGAAAGATCAAATAAGAGATAGCACCACAACACAGAAGGGATTGGGCAATCACAACGGAAGGAAGATAGATTTGCTCAGTTCTCTGGGTTTCTTTTTTTCTGTGCCAATGCCAACAATATTTGACTTGAAAAGTCAGCAAATAATTAGAAGGGAGTTGAAACCCAACATAAATATCAAGATAGTAAGAAAGCATCCAGTTGCCCTGAAGTTGTCACAGGCCCTGTGAGAGCTGGGAGATGTCACTGCTGGGCATCATCAGAAATCTTTGAAAGACAAACATTGGGAGAGCTACTACAGTTTAATGGAAGAGTCTGTACACTCAAGGCCAGTGAGTTTATTAATAAACATATTAATAAGGAAGCTGTAATCACAAAAAGCTAACTTTTCTGACAATTATCTCATATTTACTTACCTGTGAAAATGTCCTATCATTGTCTACCACCCTTACTTTCTTCCCATATACTTTTTTTTTAATAAGCAATCTGGGTTAAGTTACTTGACCAGGGTCACACAGCTAGTAAGTATCAAATGTTGGAGGCCAGATTTGAATTCAGTCCTCCTGAATCCAGGGCAGGTGTTTTACCCACTGCACCACCTACCTGCCCTTTCCCACATCCTTTTAACCTAAAATGTATGTTCCTTAATGGTAGGGAATGTTTGGGGACAGGGACTGTATTGTCCGTACATCCCTGACACCTAGCAAGGTACCTTGTACATAATAGGTAATTCTGAATTGATTGAATGATTAAATTGAATCAAGAATAGGGTATGCTAGACTAATCTCATTGCCTTTTCTGAAAGGGTAAATAAACAAATAGGCCCGAGATTTATCGACAGATAAAACTTACTAAGTTTTTGCTATTTAGCAAATAACTTTGCAGATAAAATGGAGAGATGTGGGCTAGACCATGTTCCCATTGGGTAAATATGGAAATTGTTCAATGACTGGGCCAAAAAAAATGAATCACTAATGAGTTAATGTCAGTTTGGAAGGAGGACTCTGGGGGAATGTCTCAGGGAACTGTGCTTAAGTCTGTGCAGTGTATCATTTTTTTTTTATCAATAACTTAGATAAAGAGATAGGAAGCACACTTCTATGAATCAAGGCAACTGATGCAAATCTAAAAGGGCAGCTACCATATTAAATGGCAAAGCCAGAATCCAAAAAGATCTCACCAGCCTATAGCTAAGAAGGTGAAATTTTATGCACAGAAATGTGAACTAAAAAATCCATGTGATAAACACAAGATGGAAGTATGAAAGAGAGGTATTTTAGTGGACCACCCTGATATAAGTATATAGAGTAATGTAAGAGCTCAAAAAGTGAATGCACCTGAGGTTGCATTAGGTAGGTGGTGGTCCAATTGTACCCCAACCTAGTCAGATTTCCTGCTGAGCACCTTGTTGAGTTCTAGGTACCACATTTCAGAAAAGATTTTGTCACGGAAGGGCTCATAAGAGAGCAATAAGGATGGTGCAGGATATTTAGATGTTATCGTGAGAAAATGTGTTTAAGGAACTGGGAAAATAGGAAATTAAACTTCAAAAGACAAGATAGGTGTCTTCAGATATCTGAAGGACTGAATGAGTGGTTTTATTCCAAATCTCAACAATACCTATAATGACAATTTTCTTTCCTTGAATAAGGCTCTCTAGTAGTTACATTGTGGAAGAAAGATTAGATGTGTTCTGCTCGGCCCCAGAGGTTAAAACTCAGAGTAATGGATGGAAGGTGAAGATAGGCAGATTTAGGTAAGGTAAGAAAAATTAAACTTTTTAGCAGTTAGAATTCAACAAAGGTGGCATAGGCTGCCTTAGAACATAAAAGGTTGCTTTTTACTGGGAATCTTTAAGAATAGGCTAGATCATTATTTCTTGGGGATATTAAAGAGAGGTATCGGGGTGGTTTTCTTTTTGGTTGGTTTCTGTTCCGTTCCAATATAGTAGATTGGACCACGTGTTCTGTAAGGTCTTTTCCAACTCTGAACTTCTGAGACTCTATGGACAGGAAATGCGTGTTGTTGAAAGAAGGGCTGTTAAAGGTATGAGGATAACAGGGAAAGCCTTGACCCTTGGGGACAGGGAAGAAAGCACATTCAGCTGCAGTGCTGGGCTGTACAGCAGTGCTTCCACTCCAGCAGGGATTGCATTTACCAGGTGTACATAAATGATAAGAGGCAACAATCAATTGTGTTTCCCTTAAAATAGCCCTCCTAATGAATGAATATATGGGGAGATAGGAGGAGCAAGGCAGGATTTTCAGTGTGATGAGATAGCTTGGCCAAGGATGCCCTGGCTTCTAAGGGTGCCCTCCTGCCATGTGTGGCTTTGTGTCTGTCCTCCACTAGAATACTTACCATCCAGGGAAGGCAGCTAGGAAGATATGTCCCATGTGATTGCTTGGATATACACACACACACACACACACACACACATATAAGAGTTAAATTATGAATAAGAAATTGGCACTGTTGTTGTGTGCTTGATATTACCATATGAAACTATCACATTTCTCACTTTAATGTTGGTCTTTATTTTTTGTACATCATTGCTATTGCCCAATACCATTGCTTCAATTGAACCTCCTCTCGTAACAAGTAGGGGCAGCTAAGCAAATTAGGCTGATGTTGACCACGTCTGGCAGCCTACGCCTCATTCCACGTCTGCAATCCATCACGTCTTTGCTAAGGGAAGGGAAGGATATTTCATGTTGCCTAGAGAGTAATAATTGGTCATTGAAACTCATCTCTTCTTCAGGGAATACTCACTGCTGTGGTTAGAGACTGTCACCAGGCAAGAAAGAGCTCAAGTGTTTCAGGATGATGCACCATCACATCTGGAACAATAGAAATATGAATGTGTCACTGAGCTATCAGAACCTGTGCATCTCTATTCCTTCTATCTTTTCAGCCTGAAGGGCCAAAATGGACCCAACAAGGCAAACTTGGAGCTAAGCCTGAAGGTGATTTTAAGTTGTCTCACCTGTAGGGTAAAGGAGGCAATATACTTTATTCAATTTTTACACCTTATGTAAGACACTTTTTATGTGTTGCAGGGGGGAAAAGCTATCACACTCACATCCTGATGTTAAATAATCAGAGAGAGAAAACTGGTTATCAGTGATTTGTAGAAAGAATCAAATACTGTGTTTATCCAGTCAATTAATATTCACGGTATCTTCCAGAGTGAGTTTCCAAGCCCATCTTCCATTCTTGCTGTCTAGTAAACTTAGGTTTCATAGCCTCACAAAACGTTGAGCTTCTCACTCATGAAAATAAGCTTGCTCCTGCTGTTAAAGAGAAAAAAAAACAACTTGTTGCAAATGAGTCTTATAGAATTCTTTTTTTTTATTTAGATATGACAATGGTCCCAAACTGGTTAATGTGTCTATGAGCTAATTGGTTTAGCTCCTGTAAACAAAGGTAATCTCTGCTGAGGTGGAAACATGCCTTCTTTGGGACTGTATCACAGGACACATGAAGTGAAAGGGATCAGGGAGTATTGTTTACACTGAACATTAGTCCCTTTGGCTAATGATGAATTTATAACCTGTTGGTAAACAGGTTAGCTATATATACACCTGTTGGTAAACAGGAATGGGGCAGCTAGGTGGTACAGTGCCAGACATGGAGTCAGGAAGATTCCTTCATTAGTTCAAATCTGGCCTTGGACACTAGTTATGTGACTCTAGGTAAGTCACTTAACCCTGCTTGCCTCAGTTTCTGATATATAAAATGAGCTGGAGAAGGAAATGGAAAATCACTCCAGTATTTCTGCCAAGAAAACCCCTAATGGAGTCACAAAAAGTCAGATATGACTGAAATGAATGAACTACCACCACCACCACAACAACGACAACAACAATAATGAAAGAACCACACTATAGCACAATAAGTTTATGAGCACTACATCATAGGGACTGAAAGGAACTCCCATATCCACTTCAGACTCTGTGCTACTTATCCACATCTCCTACATCTTGTATTTTTTTGGAAGGGCAATTGGGGTTAAGTGACTTGCCCAAGGTCACACGGCTAGTTAAATATCTGAGGCCAGATTTGAACTCAGGTCCTCCTGACTCCAGGGCCGGTGCTCTATTCACTGTGCCACCTAGCTGCCCCCCCTTTTTTAAACAATCTTGCTTTAATCGATCAAACATATCATTTTCCTAGTTCAGGGGAAAAAGTCAGCACCCCAAACTTCAGAGTATACAGAGTTTACAAGCAGAAATTACGAGACAGAGAAACATTTCAAACAAACAGGCCTCCAACTGTCCAACCATTACATCCATACCTAGTCAGTCACTAGAGAGGGCAGCATCAACATCTGGGTTTTTCAAAGCTGGGGGGCTCTCAACAGCTGTCCTGAGTCTTGTCTGGCCAAATTGCAAAACACTTCTCTAAGTGAGCCCCCTACATCTTGTATTTTTGAAAATAAAAATTGTAATAGTTGACATTTCTCTCCATTAAATTTTATCCTGTTAGATATATGCAGCATTCTAGCCTTTTTGGATCTTGGCCCTAACATTTAATGTATTTTAGATTTGCATCAGTTACCTTGATTCATAGAAGTATACTTTCTATTTATCTGTCTAAGTTATTGATTTAAAAAATGATAAATAGCACAGAACTAATTAGAACATTATAATTTTATGAATGACAAAAACTAAGGTCTGCAGAGTACATGTGATTTACCTAAGATCTCACAGGAACTAAGTGACAGAGCCAAAAATGAAATTTCTATTTTTAAATTATCTTAGCTTTTATTGACAATAACTTCTTCTCCCTCCAAGGAAAAAAAAATCTATCAAAATGAATAAGCCCATCAGATTTTAACTTCTTACTGACTTTTTAGTAAGAAGAATTAAAAATATAACCAACGCTGGTGTCAGTAGTATATATAGAGACTAGGTCAAAAAAGAGTTCATTCCATTTCTGTGTGGTTAATCAGACCTGGCTAGAACAGGGTGGAAAATTAATTATCTGTAGCCTCATAATCATAGTCCTAGGTTTAAACTTACAATATGGGGTTAACAGGAGCAGCCAAGAGTCAGAAGATATGCCAAATACTGAGATAGACATTAAGTGTGAGAGAATAAGATCAAAGATTTTGAGCTGGAAGGAACCTTCAAGGTCATCTAGTAAGTGTTGTGTTTTAAACATTGTATGCAGGGTAACACTCCCATGTGAAGAAGAACCAAATTCAAATGTCATTGGTAAATACTTAAGGAAATTAATAAAAATACAATACAACATGGATAATGTTGATATGTGGTTTTCTAAGTCAATATGTGCATCAGGGATCCTTTTGGTTGGTTTAGTGGCCCTGTTTCTATTTGAGTTTGACACCACCAATCCCTATCACCCCTCTTGTTTTACATATCAGGAAAATGCAGCCCAGAGAAAGGATGTTATTTGCCTTGCAATAACATAATAAGAAACTGTATATAATTGGGTAGTATAGAAAAACTCATATAGCATCTCCAACATTATTGTCACTTTCTTACTGTGCCATGTCTAGCCAGGAAATACACACACACACACTTTCTTGAAATAAGTAATTGAGGACACTTTTATTGTTGCCTAAATTATCCATTTCCCAATTTATACTATCAGAATTAACTCCATAACTGCCAAATCTTTTGCTTTGTTCTTTGACAAATTGGCAATAATGATCTATTTCCTTTGAAATACAAGTTCAGAAGGCCTGGATTCATCTTTGTACTTGATGGAGAGCTAGTCATAAAAGAGACACATACTGAGGACTCATCCAAATTGGTATAATGGACATGGTGCTGGATTTAGTAACAGAATATCTGAGTTCAAAGTCTGACTTTCCTACTTACTACCCAGGTAAATCACTGGGTCAGTTTCCTTATCTGTGGAACATAGGGATTAGACCAAATGTACTGCCCAATTAGGTTATACATGTCCATATAAAATGTTTAAATGTAGAGAAAGTAGTTCATCAGTATGGATAAGTTTTCTCTATACTCTTTTCTACATTTCTCCAAGATAAATTGTGATTTCTGCCTTGTAGGGTGCAGAAGGGGCCATGACATTGACTCATCTGTTCTCTGGTCTCTGAGAAAAGGGTACCAAGCTAACTCCTTCAATAAATATTTCTAGTATATGGGTATATAAGTTCAGCGCATAGCCACTTTTCTGGCCATTATTCCAATTTTTTTTTAAAGCAATCAGGGTTAAGTAATTTGCTCAAGGTTATATGGCCAGTTATTTTTGTGTGGGTGTTAAGTATCTGAGCCCAGAACCGATCCCAGGTCTCCCAACTCTGGGGCTGGTGCTCTTACTCACTGCGCCACCTGGCCACCCCTGGCCATTATTCCTTAAAGGGGGAAAGATTACCCAAAATGTATACCTCAGGTTTAAATTCTTTCCACTGTATGTTGGTTACAAAAAAGGCCATCATAAAAAGGAAGTAACTAGTAAATCCACTCATATAAGAAATAGCAAACAGAAGTTGAAGAAGTTAAAAAGATTAGAATATACTAGAAAATGAAGAGTAAAAGAGATCTTTAAGTGGAAATAAGATGAGATCTTAGCTCAAACAAGAGAGAGGCCTCAATCTCAGCCAAGGGAGAATTTCCCTAAAGGTTCTAGGGAGGCAATATGGAAGTCAAGGACATCTTTCTGTCTCTGTGTCTCTGTCTTTCCCTGTCTCTTTCTCTCTAGTTAGTCTCAGAGATAGTCTGGAAACATCAACCATGTCTCTTGAAGAAGAATAAAGAATGTCTCTCCTCTTCAAAGTTCTTACATCAACTTAGTCCTTCACTTCAGCATACCATGATCATTCTCTCTGCTTAATTAAGAGTACCATACAAAATGTTCCATGTTCGGCTTGAAATCATGCCTACATTTCTAAGGTCTCTTACAATTCTGAAACCTATGAATTGAAATGATACAATGAGAGTAGTAACTTGCATTTATTTTGTTGCCTAATACTTCTTGATCAAGGGCACTGTAGTTGGAATAGGACAAAATTTGGTACCTGGAATCAAATCCATTATTCCTTTCTTTCTCTTTTTTGTTCTTTCCTCTTTTGTTCTGTTTCCCCATATATAAAATGAGAGGAATGGAACACTATAT
>NW_027186473.1:40846014-40862079 GCF_028583685.1 Petaurus breviceps papuanus
TTTGCTTTTTGGAGGGGGGAGGCAGGGCAATTGGGGTTAAGTGACTTGCCCAATGTCACACAGCTAGTTTTGTGTTAAGTGTCTGGGGCCAGATATGAACTCAGGTCCTCCTGACTCCAGGGCCAGTGCTCTATTAATTGCACCACCTAGCTGCCCCCCACTATATATTCTTTAATCTCTAAAATCTGTGCTCTCAATGATAGCAAAGTGACTTTAATCTCTCATGGCCTCAATTTCCTCATCTATAAAATGATTAATTTGAATTACATGAGCTTTAAAGTCCTTTCCACTTATAAATCCATGACCTTCAATCCTCTGATTTCAATCCCTCACATTTCTCTAATCAAAACCAAAAAGAAAATGCTTCCTGATGCAGCTTTTTTCTCTGATAATCTAATATCTATCCAGCTCAAAGATTTCTCATGTAATTAATAATTTAACTCTAGAATTTACATTGCTTCAAGATGTAATATTTATTTTTGCTGATGAATTAATTAATGCATCATGCAAATGCTAGTTCGTATCCATTTCTTATTTATAGAAAATTATGATGCTTAAATCTAATTTAATTCAAAAGGTTAGAGTGATAATGTTTCAATAGTTGAAAGGTCACTGATTTTTATTAGTGTGAGTTTTTTTTTCTAGTGGACTACAACCTCTTTGATTTGGTAGAGTAAATAACCTTTATAAATTATTTTGCCCCAAATTCAGTATTTTATGGTCAACCTGGAAACACATTTCTCTCACCTTAGCTAAATTAGTCTCAAATGACAGAAACACAGTCCACTGCAGTCCCTATCTGAAGCTTTTACAGCGTGGTAGAACTTATTAGAACTTATCTTAAATGTAATCTAATTTGGTACAGCCTTTGAGATTCCAATGTTTCCACCTCATCAAAATAAAGCCTGAAAGTTCAGATGTATTACTCTTTTATGGACATTGGTATCCTTTAACCTACACCATAACTTAAATCTTCTATTCATCATTGATATGATGATGGTTACCTTCAGGCCCACCCTAGATAAAAATGTGTCGACTATTAATGTGAGTAATATCAACTAAAAAAAGCTTTAAGATGAATCCAGAAGAATTCTTGCATATGGAAGAGGTGGAAGAAAGGAGGTTTATTTGTGGCCAAGTTTTGCACTTGGATTATTACTTCTCAGTAAGAGAATGTATCTCTATGACAGTAATTGCTGATTTGATTGCATTGTAATCTTAGAAAGTTGTCAGAGCCTTAGAGAGATTAAGACTTGCCCATGGTCACATAGTAAGTGTCAAAAGTGGGGTGTGAACCCAAATCTTCCCATCTCTAACTTCCATACTCCACCCATTGCACCAACCTACCTCTCAGTTGGTTTTGTATGATCCTGCATTCACTCCCAAATGGCTATTTGTTTTTTATGTTCATCTCCCCATAGTTGAAACTTACATGTCAACATCTTTGCAAATGATAAAGAAGTACAGAACTTCTATAAAAAACTTGACAAAATCCCACAAATCAAATCAACATAAGTTTTGAAGTTCAAGGTCATCAATGTAAAGTTTGGGCACAGGGAAAATCAGTAAAATTATATAAATTATATGAAATTAAACATGTGCATTTTGATTATGTGAAAACTCTTACAATCATGAAAATATGGAGGACAGATAAGACCAGAAAATTTTTGTCCAACAAACATTTAATATTCTTTTTTAAAAAATTTTTAAATCAATTGGGGTTAAATAACTTGTTCAAGGTTACACAGCCAGTTATATCTGGGTGTGGTGGTAAGTATCTGAGCCCGGATTTGATCCCAGGTTCTCCCAACTCTGGGGCCGGTGCTCTTACTCACCGTGCTACCTGGCCGCCCCTAATATTCTTAACAAATGGAAAAACGTGGGACCCTTAGGGCAGCAATGATGTAGAATATATGCCCAGTTGCAGAACAATTCAGAGAAAATAACAAGATTATGAGCAAAACCATCTAAAAACAGTAGAAGGAAAGCTAAACTTGCAAAAAGGTAGACACAAGACTATCCAAGAGCATTTGCAGATGAAATTGGAAAGAGGGCAAGTTAGATTCAAAATATAATAGATCTACCTGAATTTCTGTACTGATCTAGTCTCTTCCTCAATATCAATGGTTCTACCACCTTTGAAATCTAACACTTGCTTTACTATGAGAAAGTGGAAATTGTATTGAAGAAAATGAAGTTAAGAAAATCTGTTGACCTGTTGATATGTATAGAGAGAATAAATCCATACTAAAAGTGACAGTAGTTTTAACTTGATCAGGGAATGATTTTCAAGATATCTCAAAGAGGAGAAGATGCCAAAAGAAAGAAAGAAAAAAGATAAAATGATGGGCAGTAATGAGACAGAGAGAAGCCCAAAGACCTGGATGTGCCAGGCACTGTGCTAAATAAATGCTTTTACAAGTATATATAAATATATACATATACATACATATCTATCTATATCTATACCTCTCTACACATACACACACTCACCCTGCAAGGTAGGTGCTATCATTATTCCCATTTTACACTTGAGGAAACTGAAATAAACAGAGATTAGGTGATTTGTCCAGAATCACAGAGCTAGGAAGTGTCTGACAGCAAATTTGAACTCAGGTCTTGCAGACTCCTGGCCCAGTGCTTTACCATTGCATCACCAGTAACCTCAAAATTAAATACCATGGATGTAGCTCCTATATGTGCTAGCACTGTATAATTGTTCATACAAATATTATCTCCTTTGACTTTCCCAAAAACTTTATAGGCTTATTATTATCTTAGTACCCTTATTTTACAGTTGAAGAAGCTGAGACAATCAAATGACTTACTAAAAATCATACAACTAGTAAGGGTCTGAAGCCAGATTTGAACTTAGGCTTAGTGCTCAATCAATTCCTAGCTGCCTAAAAAAAAGAAAAAGAAAGGAAAGAAACAAAGAAAGAATGAGAAAGACAATGACAAAGAAACAGATGAGTAGAGAGAGGATATCACTAAAAGTACCAACCCCTTTATTTTCTCATAGCTATGAAATCTTTATGATATTGGTCTACATACATATCAAGAGTACCCTTGATAAAAACTTAAGAAAGTGTGTCCTTGATAAAAACAAAAAAAGTTATAGTCAGGCTTTCACAGATGATTTTTTCTAGTAGATCATACATATATGGTTGACTAATAGTTATCAAGGGGCAACTAGGTGGTTCAGTGGATAGAGCACTGGGCCTGGAGTCAGGAAGATCTGAGTTCAAATCTGGCTGTAGACATTTCCAAGCTGTGTGATCCTGGACAAGTCACTTAACCCTGCCTGCCTCAATTTTCTCATCTGTAAAATGAGCCAGAGGAAAAAAACTGCAAATTCTTCCATTATCTTTGCCAAGAAAACCTTAAATGGGGTTTAAGAAATCAAATTTCTTAAAGAATCAAACACAACAGAAACACCTAAACAACAAAAAATATCTATCAAAAATATTATCTTTTTATTTAAAAATGATCAGTAAAGTAAAATGTAAGGAAAGCAAACTATAGTCATATAGGCTCCTTTTAGGAAGATGCATAAATTAAAATCATATTAATATTCTTTTATATGTGCAAACATAGTGATAACTTTGTTCAATAATCCTCTATCACTATCCATTAAAAAAAGCATTGATTGAGTGCTTACTATTAGCAAATCCATAGGAATTGGAGAAACAAAAATGAAACAAAAATAGTTTAAATGATATAATTATATGTAAGAGTTTATCTAGATAATTCTCAAACTGGTTGTTCCACGAGCAGAGTAAATGTCTGGGCCCTTAAGAAGAACTGTGGCATTCGTAGTCTTCCCAACTGGGGAAGTGTAACAATGTGAAGGTATCTTCTACCTCAGGCTCTTCAGTAGAAGACTAAAAAAACCTCATGATCCACAGTGATCTCCAAAATCTTTAGATTTAACTATACCTGCAGAGTAATCAATCAGTAAACATTTATTAAGTGCCAACTATGTGCCAGATACTGTGCTAAGCACTGGAGCTACAAAAGGAAGCAACAAAAAAGCACTTGTCCTCAAGTAGCTTACAGTCCAATGGGGGAGACAACACGCCAACAAATAGACACAAAGCAAGCTCTATTGTTGTTGCTGTATCTGACTTTTTATGACCCCATGGAGCCCAACAGACCCTTCTGCCCTCCACTATCTCTCAAGTGTCTGACCAAATTCATGTTTATTGTTTCCATGACATTACCTATCCATCTCATCCTCTGCCATCCCCTTTTCTTTTTGCCTTTAATCTTTCCCAATATCAGACTTTTTTTTTTCAACAAGTCCTGTCTTCCCATTATGTGGCCAAAGTATTTAAGTTTCAGTTTTAGTATTTGACCTTCCAGTGAATAGTCTGAATTAGTTTCTTAGGTATTGACTTATTTGATGTCCTTGCTGTCCAAGGGACTCTCAAAAGTCTTCTCCAGCACCACAGTTTTAAAAGTGTGGATTTTCCAAGACACTTCCCAAAGACTTGTGATGGAAAATACTAACCACATCCAAACAAAGAACTATGGAATTTGAATACAAATCAAAGCATGCTATTTTCACCTTTTGTTTTGTTTTCTTTTTTCTTTCTTGTGGCCTTTCCCTTTTGTTCTGATTCTTCTTTCACAATATGACTGATGTGGAAATATATTTAACATGATTGTACATATATAATCTATATCAGATTGCTTACTATCTTGGGGAGGATGGAGGGAGGAAGAAAACTTCAGAAGTCAAAACTTTACAAAAATGAATGTTGAAAATTATCTTTACATGTAATGGGAAAAAAATTAAATACTATTAAGGTAAAATATATTTTAAAAATTGAAAAAAAATAAAGCATGGATTTTATAGCACTCAGGTTTCCTTATAGATAGCCCAACTCTCACAGTCATACATTGCTATTAGAAAAACCATAGCTTTAAGGGTGGCCAGGTAGCTCAGTGAGTAAGAGCACTGGCTCCAGTGTTGGGACAATCTGGGGATCAAATCCGGGCTCAGATACTTAGCACCACACCCAGAAATAACTGGCCATGTAACCTTGAGCAAGTTACTTAACCCTGATTGCTTAAAAAAAAAAAAGAAAAACCAGGGACCTTTGTTGACAAGATGATGTCTCTGTTTTTTAGTATACTGTTCAGATTTCCTTTCAAGGAGCAAAATCTTAATTTCATGACTGTAATCACCATCTGCAGTGATCTTTGAGACCAAGAATATAAAATCTCACACTGCTTCCATTTCTTTTCCCTCCATTTGCCAGGAAATGATGGGACCAGTTGCCAAGAACTTAGGTTTTTTTATGTTAAGTTTCAAACCAGCTTTTTTTTTTCCTACTCTCCTCTTTTACCCTCATCAAGAGGCTTATTAATTTTTCTTTGCTTTCTGTCATCAGAACAAAGCAAGCTGTGTCCAGGGATAAATAGGAAATAACTAACAGAAAGAAAACAATGGAACTGAGAAAGTGTGGGGAAGATTTCCTGTAGAAGGTAAAATGTTGATTGAGACTTAAAGGACATAAGAAAGGTTAATAGCTAGATAGAAGGAAGAAGAGTGTTTCAGGCCTGGGGAACAGCTAGAGAAAATGCCCATATCCACCAACTGGAATGTCATGGAACAATCAGGAATCCAATGTTACTGGATCAAAGAGTGTATGTGGGAGAGTAAGGTGTAAGAAGACTGGAAAGGTGGGAGGAGGCTAGGTTCTGAAGGGCTTTGCATGTCAAACAGAGCATTTTATATTTGGTTGTAGAGGCAATAGGCAACTATCAGGGTTTATTGAGCAGAATGATTTGATAGACCTGAGATTTAGGAAAATAACTTTAGTGACTGAATGGAGGATGGATTAGAAATGGGAGAGATTTGGAGCAGGCAGACACACCAGGAGGCTATTGAAGTGATCCAGGGGTGGTGTGAGTATCCAGAGACCCATATGAATATACTGTTATAAGTAAATAATGACATTATTTATTATAAAATATAGTAATTAATGTTTGGTTAGTGAAAATAATAAATGAGGCATATATATGCTTATTAAATATTTTTTGCCACTGTTAGAGAGGATGATATCTGCAAAATCAAAAGGAAAGAGGAATGTCCTATAGAGGACAATTTTTTTGAGATGCTTATATTTGCTAATCATATTTTGCTGATTGCACCAATCACATGGCAGAGCCTCATTAACTATCTGAAGGTGTTTTTCAGACCCATATAAGGTTGGTCTTCTACATATTAATTGTAATTAACATAATTAAATTTTTAATGATTTAGTAATAGTCCATGTAGCATTTTTTTTCTTCAGGTATAGGACAGCTACTTATTTCCTTTGCACGGAGGAAATTCTCAAAAGCAACCAAAATTCACAGTGCTCACCGACAAAGACTTAAAACAGTATAGAATATTATAATTACTATTATCTTCTTCCATGAAGTTGAGACTTAAACATCTAAATATGAGGCAATGGTAGGACTAGATGAAGGGGAATTTTACTTTTCACCTTGGCTCTGCACTGTCCAAACAATTCTCTTTCAGGTCCATGTCTTTAAGAGAAGAGTTGGGCTCACCCAGTGACAATGATTGACTTGTAGTGGATGTAATGAGTATACCTTCTTCACCAAGTAAGGACCCAGGATCTTTAAAGTTCACAAGGTAGCATCAAAAACTGAAATGTTCATCTCAGAATCACTGTTTGGTCACCTATGACCAAGCAAAGAAACACAAAACAGGAAGGGCATCTGGTATGTTCCTATAGATACCATTGACAGGGGATGGATGAGGGCAGGGGAGAGGTTAAGGATGGTTCTTCCCCCACCCTCACCAGAGAATTACTTGCTGCATAGCCCATAAAACTAAAGCAAGATTAGGCATTTCTTAATATCAGACTATGTAGGCTATGAGCACACAGGTGCCCCACTGGGCAGCCTCTGTGTCAAGAGTGTTTGGATAGCAAAGTCTATATTCTCTCTGAAGAATTAAGCTATAATCTACCACAGCTGTGTAATTGAGGGAGTTCTGCGGCAGAGGGCTGGACAAAAAGTTATTTTCAACCAGCAGAGCTCAGGGTATTTTTCTTTCAGAATAAAATTGCTGAGTTTCGGGCTATAATTGTTTTTCTCCTGACTGCAGAAACTCTTAGGTTCTTTTGCAGAGTTAATAATTTCTTCAAAGATGAGCATTCTATTAAAAACATAGAGAATTCAATAAACTTCACTACCCACAGTTGAGTCTTTGTTACATTAGCAATGATGACTAGATTTGTATTAAGTAAACTTCCCAAAATTTATTGGTAGCTATAAATGGCATGGACCACTTTGCTAGTTTCTTCTATGGATGTTGCTGCCATTTCCTATGGATGCATAACAAAAAAGATGTGTGCTATTCTATTGGCTGCTTAAATGTGGAGCTCTAAATTTAATCATGGAGAGCCTTATACAGGACTCTATGAATGACACTCATTATAGTCTCTGTTTTCTATGTGTTTATTCATGCTTACCCAAACACATGTGGATGTTCATGTACCCATCCAAGAATCAAACATTGGCCTTTCATTTCATATCAAGCTTTTCTATAAGTTTCTGGGTATATTTTCACTTTCTAGGGCATAACTATGAAGGCTTCTCTGATTCTCATACTTTCACCTTTAGAAATTTCCCCTTCTCAGACCTGATAGTACTTTGTTTGTATCTCTTTAATATACTTATCATGTAAGTGCTAATATTTTTAATGGTGTTTTGCTCCTTATTGGACTGACTTTGTATCCTCTCTAGTATTGTATTCTACATACGATAAATGTTCAATAAATGTCTATTGAATGAATGGGTGAACACATAAAGTACACATTAATAATTCAATAACATAACCCAGGGTACACAGAGGAAATTGGTGTTGCTCCTGCAGTCAGTAAGACCTGTGTTCAAGTGTAGCTTCATACACTTCCTAACTATGTGACCATAGGCAAGTCACTTGACCTCTGTTTGCCTCAATTTGCCTTGACTGTAAAATGGGGATTATAACAGCACCTACCCCAGAGTGTTGTTGTAAAGATCAAATGAGACAATATTTTAAAGCACTTTTCACAGTGACTGGCACATAATAAGTGCTATATAAATACTTATCCCCTCTTCCCTCCCCTCATGCATCCACTTGAAAGACACACAACCGTAGGGGCCTACAGGGAACTTCTTAATTGCAGCATACAGTTGTGAGCAGTCCTCATGTACCTCAAAAAGGAATTTCATAACAATTCTGAGCACTATTCTGTTAGGGAAGGGCATCACCTGTATTTCTAGTTGGATTTTCTGGAGAACCCATACTGTATAATTTTATTTTTATAAAAACTCATTCTAGACAACTGATTTACAAATAAATTATCGGACCACAGCACTATTTCAAAGTGCCCTAAACTGAACCATGCATCCTCTACTAAGGGTCCCTTTTTTTTAAGCAATTGGGGTTAAGTAACTTGCTCAAGGTTACACAGCCAGGTGTTTCTGGGTGGGTGCTAAGTGTCTGAGCCCAGATTCGATTCCCAGGTCATTCTGACACTGGGGCCAGTGCTCTTACTCGCTGTGCTACCTGGCTGCCCCCTAAGGGTCCCTTTCAAAGATAACAGGCAATCTCCATTTTGGATCTCCTATTTGATTCTGGCTGTTTGTGCCCCATTGTACCCAGCATAAGAAGAGTGAAGGTCAGAGTACTGAAGACAGATCACCGTCCTCCAAGCTTCCCTCTGGCAACATATTGAAGTAGGTCGATATTACCCGTCATAATCCAAAGCCTGGAAATTACTATTAGCAGTACACTTACAGGCATTAACAGAAAATGTGTTTTTCTTTAAGGATGACTGGCTGCAAAGCTGTTGTCTGTCACTCAGGCTCTGAAAGCCTCACTCTCTCTCTGTATGGATGCCATGCTTAGCTCAGTCCTTTCCTGTCATGTGAGTGGCACTCTCATATAGCATCAATTAGGATGAACAAACTGGGTCAATGAAATAACTGCCCCGTTTTTTTTTAAGGTAAACCTTGACCAAGGTTTGAAAATGTTAAATTAAGGTAAATGTGACACTCTAGGAATTAATAACCCATACATGCTTTCAAATTTTGTGGGCTAATGCTGTCTGTAAAAAGAGAGGATTGAATTCATGACCTCCCCCTGCCCCAAGTTCTGAGGTGCTGATCCTGTAAGCCTATGCTTGGTCATTCTTAACTTAATTCTTAGGTATCTATGGTTTCTTGGATCATCTCTGCAGTGCCAAAGCACTAAGCAGAACGCATTGGCCTATACACACCCCCTCTTCCCTCGGCTTCTACCATTCAATTATCTTCAAAATGCAAAAAAGTACAGAAGAGCTTCTGACCCTTTGAAAAATATCTGAATAACCTCTCAAGAAGTCCAACCCTGCCAGTGTCTTCTCTAGCAGATTTAAAATTCTTTAAGGAAAAAAAAACCTCATTCTCTGATTTGAATAGTACAAGGTCAACCCTTAATAAATACTACTTAAGGGAGATATTTTAGGTAGTAGTAACTAGGCACTGTGGATATGTTTTCCCCCAAGAGGTTTTGAAGGGAAAGCTGTAGCTTTTTCAGAAGTTCATATCTGGAAAGAACACATTCCACCATCTGCCCCTCAGAATCCTAAGCCTCCCCCAAAGTCCAGCTCAGGTTCCACCTTCTATGCAAGGCCTTTCCTGATTCCCTCCCAGTTATTAATAGTCTCTCTCTTGAAATTACTTTGTAGATACTTTGCATTAATTTCCTTGTGCAGGGTTTTCCCCAGGAGAACACAGGTTTCTAGAGGGTAGGGGTTATTTCATCTTTGTCTTGCTATCAACAGGGCCTAACACAATTCCTTTGGCAGAATAGGTCCTCAGCCAATGTTTGCTATCTAGGCCAGCTCTGAGGCTCTAGAAGTAGAGTAGAGTACATCCTAAAAGTAATGCACACAACCACAGAAACATGCCAAATTAAGTGAATTAGCCTCCTCCAATGCAGTGTCATGTGAAGTTAACTTCCATCCCTTGCGTTAAAGTAAAGAAGCTGCACTTATAGTTTTGTGGAAAACTGGGAGAAATAATACTGAGAAGAGGGCTGAGCATCTGGGAACTGAAAGGGAAGTCAAATTACTTATTTGGTCATTACATAGACCATTTCCTAGTGTAATATGAGTGCTTGGAAAAGGAATTCATTGTTTGAGACTGTAAAGTCACATATGAGCAACTTTCCAGAAGAATGCTACTGTGAATAGCTTTTAAGGTTCTGATTAAACAATTTAGTGAACACTCGATTTATTCCATAACAAATCACATCAAAACATTCAGAGATCAGGGTACAGCATTCACAATTTTACAACTTATCACTGAAAATCAAAATATAGCATTCATAATGAATTATCACTAAAATAGCCACATAGTTTTCACCAAAGTGGTCACAATAGTTTTCAACAAAGTACAATCATTTGTTAACTCAATCATTCAATAATCTTTAAGGAGGCTTGTCTCCTTAAGAGTAACAAAATACAATAGTCAAAATTTTCCACTCTTGGGGCACACTAAGTTACAAATCAGCCACTACTCAGTCATCAGTCACTATTCAATCATCAGTCACTACTCCGTCATCAGTCACTACTCAGTAACCTCTTAAGGGGTAGTGGAAAATACACAGGTCATCCACCCCTAGGTCAAAGTAAATCATAATCTTCTCAGTCAGTACACAGGATCCAAGTAAAGTCCTCTTTCAGCTTGACTTGAGGCTGGCTTTCAGCTTCCATGGTTCCTCTTCCATGGTCCCAGCTCCAACTGTCACCTGTATTCAAAGGCAGGCAGCTCTCAGTTCCTTCTCCAGCTACTTGTCCAGTTCTTCATCGAGTTCCTATTCCATATTGAAGCTCACAGTATCCAGTCCACCTCAAGTCCTTCACAGTTCCTGTTTCTGGGAAGACAAAGCTTAACAGAGCCACAATAATGTTCATACACATTGCTGGCACCATCATCAATTCACTATCTGCCTGTGAAATCAACTCAGACCCACCAAGATCTGAGAACTCAACACAAATCATCAACACAGACCCACAAACAAGGTCCAAGAGGTCAGCAAAAATCATCAGTAAAGTCCCAGGACCCCCCAAACCCTCCTCCAGGTCTTTTGTAAACATACAATTAGAACATCCTCTTTCAGAGCTTCCAGTAAGGTCCCAGGGCTTCTATACAAGGTATCACAAACAAATATCAGCACAGACAGCTCCTGCTGTCTCTAGCCCTGGTGATCTCCTTATATAGTCATTAGTCCTCCCCAGAAATTCACAAGTTGTGGAGTTCACCCATTCTGTTTCTTAATAGACTGAAACAAGGTATTAATTCAATAGCTGAAACAAGGTATGAACTACTGTGCTTGCCATTACAGAGACCATAAATTCTAAATTCTTACAATGGCAGGTAAAGTATGTGATTTGTTCCACAAAAACAAAATATGCATGCTGCCCATGTGCTAGTTACATACACAAATACATTTAAATTATATATGCATTTAAATTTAAAAAGAAAACAAGCAAAAGAAAGAAAGAGAGGAAGGAAGGAAGGACGGAAGGAAGGAAGAGAGAAAAGAAGAGAGGAGGAGAGAAGAGAAGAGAAGAGAAGAAAAAAGAAGAAATTAAGGGAGGGAAGAGAACACTGACAGAAAAAAAGATACAAACTCAATCTTGTAATGCCTTAAAGGACACAATCATGATATTATACCTTAATTAGAGCCATCTGGGATTTAATTCTACACTCAAGTTATAAATGATGCTCATTAAGGCAGATTTCAGAAAAATCTGGAAAGACTTATATGAGGTGATTGATTCTGAGTGAAGTAAGCAGAACCAGGAGACATTGCATACAGTAACAGCACCACTGTGCATGATTAACTATGACAGACTTAGCTCTTCTCAGCACTACAATGATCCAAGACAATTCCAAAAGACTCATGATGGAAAGTGCTGACCACATTCAGAGAAAGAACTATAGAGTCTGAGTGTAGACCAAATCATACTGTTTTTGCTTTTTAATTGTTTTTTTGTTTGTTTTTTCTTTCTTATGGCTTTTCTCTTTTGTTATGATTCTTCTTGTACAACATGACTAATGTGGAAATGTGTTTAACATGATTGTGCATGTGTAACCTATATCATATTGCTTGCCGTCTTGGGGAGGGGAGAGGGAAGGGAAGGAGGAAGAAAAATTTACAAAAAAATGAATGTTGAAAACTATCTTTACATGTAATTGGGGAAAAAATACTATTGAGGAAAATAAATAAATAAAGGATTCTCATTGGATAATTTCCCTACCATTTAATCATTGGCTGGCACCAATAAAATTATGAAATTTCTAGGCAGAAGGACTTCTGTGCTCTACTCCTCTCATCTTGCAGAAGGGAGAACTGAAGTCCAAAGACACAAAGGGAGTTCCTCCAGGTTATATGGCTGTTAGTGACAGATTTCACACAACACTAATTAAGTTTCTTGTTGGGAAGACCTTCTAACACCTGACAAGGTAAATCTGAGTTCAGATAAATGAGAATTTTTTTTCTTATCTGTCTTTCAGGCAGACAGAGGAGGAGAGTGGGGGAGGAGACAACTTCTAAAGGACAGAGTCTAAGTATAGGAATGTGTCATTCCTGAGCTATTGCCAGGGCTCTGACTCCAGTAGACATATATTACGTATTTGCTCACCTGGGGTATTGGGATTCTATGACTGAATCAGCAATTCATTTTACTTTTACTAAGGTAAAGACTGTCCTAATTAAGCCTGACAATGATGGAATGAATTTAATGATCTTCTGGTGGTTGCTGTTTTTCATAGTAAATGTTTTCAGCAGGCATTCATATCCGTGGCTGGGTCACCATTGGGATTTGGTTGAGTACAATGGAAAGAATATAGAAGCCTGGAGTCAGGGGACCTAGGTTTGAATCTCAGCCCAGACATTTACATGATGTGTGATTGTAGCTAAATCATTTTCCCTCTTTGGGTCTGAGCTTCCTAATCTGTAAAATGGGGATAATAATACACACATAATGGGGCTCTTGGTGTTGTGGAACCTTGCAAAGCAAATTTTATATTTACTGCTATTCTCAGAACCATGTGTATGGTATAGTTGAATAAATTCTGTTGAGAACTTAGAATATTGCTAGTGTAGAATAGGGAGAGAAAGGCACAGATGTCGCTATTTTCATGGAAAGATTTCATTCTCTTTTTTCTCTCTCAGCTGAGTTGGGGAACAGTTTGTTTGCAGCTCTGCAGGAAGTATTTAGGGTCATCAGGAACTTGGAAGATTGTTGGAATATGAGACAAGGTGTGGTAGATGTGAAACCTGACTAAATTCAAAGAGCACTAAAATAAGGGAAGAAGGAAAGTGGTTGTGGTGTTATGAGTTTCAGTTTAACAGCAGTGAGAAAAGCTCATATACAACTTCAGAGCAATGATGAGGAAAGCTCTAAGACTAGATCCTTTCTATCTAAGTTATCTAAATCATGGCAAACAAAGCTTGTTTCCAGTTCCTATATCTTTTGGAAGATGAAGGTAGGGAGGGAACACTGGACAAGTTAATAGAACTTGTGTATGCTTTCTTTTCATGCCACATTAATATAAAGAAAGGTTAAAATAATTAAAACTGACACCAGGTTTTTTAGTGCATGTACAGTATATCTTACTTTAGAGATTTTTAATGGATTAGATTTACAGAATGAATTGCTTAAGCAGCCATGGCTGTAGACAAACATCAGGCAGGACAAAGTAACTAATCTGTCACTTGACTCAGCATCAGAACAATAATTCTTGACCACCTTTAATGTTTCAATAGTGTTTTATTTAATTTCTGGTAAATGTCGACTCTACACATTCCTCTCAAGGTCTCCCAGACCTACTAGAGAAAAGGGCCATTCAGATCAGTTAATTAAACTTGCATTCAAAGACAGCTATAAAACTCAAGGACAGATAAAGGGTTTAATTTTTTTAATAGATTTTATTTATTTCATCAAATATTTCCCAATTACATGTAAAAATTTTCAATATTTGGGGTGGCTAAGTGGCACAGTGAATAGAGCACTGGCCCTGGAATCAGGAGGAACTGAGTTCAAATCCGACCCCAGACACTTAACACTGAGTAGCTGTGTGACCTTGGGCAAGTCACTTAATCACAATTGCACTGCCTTCCCCCCTCCAAAAAAAAAATTTCAATGAATCATTTTTTAAAAAGTTGAGTTTTTAATTCTCTCCTTCCCTCCCACCACTCCCTCCTACTTGATAAAGCAAACAATTTGCTATTTATTATACATGTAAAGTCATGCAAAATATATTTCCATATTAGCCATGTTGCAAAAGACAAATAGACAAAAAATAAAATGTTTTCTCTCTGGAGGTTGATAGCATTTTTCTTTTAATCATGGATCTTTTGGAATTATCTTGAATCATTATCTTGATCACAGTAGCTAAATCTTTCACAGTTGACCATCCTTACAATATTGCTATTACTGTGTACAATGTTTTTCTGGTTCTGCTCACTTCACCTTGAAACAGTTCATATAAGCTTTCCCAGGTTTATTCTGAAACTGTCTTCCTTCTCATTCCTTATAGCATAATACTATTCCATCACAATCATACACTTCATAAAACCAGCTTGTAGTTTTATTTATTAGTTCATATTCATTTGCTTTCAATTTTATTAATCTCTCTTTAATTTTCAGGATTTCCATTTTGGTGTTTTTGTTTGAATTTTTAATTTGTTATTTTGCTAGTTTTTAAAATGCATGCCCAATTAATTAATTTCCTCTTTCTCTCTTTTAATGATGGATAAATTTAGAGATATAAATTTTCCCTTAAGTATTGCTTTGGCTACATTCCACAAATGTTGAAATGTTGTCTCATTGTTGTCATTTTGTTTAATGAATTTATTGATGGTTTCTGTTATTTGTTCTTTGAGCCACTCATTTTTTAGGATTAGATTATTTAGTTTCAAAATAGTTTTTAATCTCTGCTTCCACAGCCCTTTATTAAATGTAGTTTTTACCACATTATGAGCTGAAAAGGGCACATTTAATATTTGTTTTTCTACAATTGGTTGTGAGGTGTTTATGCCCCAGTTACAGAAGTGGGGAATCTGCAGCCTCAAGGCCACATGTTGCCCTCTAGGTCCTTAGGTGTGACCCTTTGACTGAAGTCAAACTTCACAGAACAGATCTTTGATGGGCCACACTTGAGAACCTAGAAAGTCACATGTAGCCTTGAGGCTGCAGGTCCCCTGTGCAGCTAAGAGAAAAGGTATACTCGTTTCTATTTCCATTCAGTTTTCTCTTGAGGTCTATCAAGTCTAATTTTTCTAAGATTCTATTTAACTCCTTGACTTTTTTCTTATTTAGTTTATGGTCACAGTTATCTAGCTTTTAAATAGGAAAGTTGAGGTCCCCCACTAGCATAGTTTCCTTATTTACTCCTGTAATTCATTTAGTTTTTCCTTTAAGACTTTTGATGCTATGCCACTTGGTACATATATGTTTAGTAATGATACTTCATTTTCTATGATTCCTTTTACCAAATTGTAGTTTCTCTACTTATCCATTTTAATTAGGTCTTTTTTTGCTTTTGCTCTGTCGGAGATCATGATTGCTACCCCTGCCTTTTTAAAAACTCTGTCTGAAGTATAATACATTCTACTCCAGCTCCTTATTTTAACTCTGTCTTGTCTCCCTGCTTCAAGTGTCTGTTTATTGTAAAAAAGGTATTGTTGGATTCTAGTTCCTAATCCATTTTGCTATCCCTTCCATTTTAGAGGTGAGTTCATCTCATTCACACTTACAGATATGATTACTAACTGTGTATTTCCCTCCATCCTATTTTCTTCAGTTTATCCTTTCTATCCTGTCCCTCCTCAAAAGTCTCTTTTGCTTCTGAACTCTGCCTGCCTTAATCCATCCTCCCTTTTATCATTCCCCCCTTTATCTTTGACCTCCTTCCCCTCCCATTTTCCCTGTTGGGTAATATAGATTTCTATGAGAAAGAGAGAGAGAGAGAGAGAGAGAGAGAGAGAGAGAGAGAGAG
>NW_027186473.1:40862479-41035517 GCF_028583685.1 Petaurus breviceps papuanus
GAGAGAGAGAGAGAGAGAGAGAGAGAGAGAGAAGCAATTTAGGTGTGAGTTTCAAGCATTGCCACCACCACCCCCATACCATTTTAACCACTCCACTGCATGCCTCTTTTAGGTGAGACAGTTTTTCCCATTCTTCTCCCTTCCTCCTTTTGATAGGGCAGGAGTGGGCAACATGTGGCCTCTAAGCCATATATGACCTTCTAGGTCCTTAGGTGCAGCTTTTTGACTTGTCCAAATTTTACAGAACAAATTCTTTTATTAAGGGGATTTGTTTTGTGAAGTTTGGATTCAGTCAAAGAGTCACACTTGAGGATCTAGAGGGCCACATGTGGCCTCAAGGCTGTAGGTTCCCAACCCCTGTCCTAGGGGATTCCTCTTTCTTGCCTATCCCAACCTAATTGACTCACTCCCATGCCTTCTTTCTAGAATAGAATCCATCTAACTGAACTAATAATGATAACAGTTCTTAGATGTTAACATGTATCACCTTCCCATACAGAAAAAAAACCATAATCAGCCCCTTATGGTTTCTCTTTCATGTTTCTTTTTTGTCTTTTATTTAAAAGTCAAATTTTCTATTCAACTGTTTTGTTTTTCATCAAGAATGCTTGAAAGTCCTCTATTGCATTAATATTCATTTTTTTTCCTTCATGGATTTTACTCAATTTTGCTGGGTAGGTTATACTTGATTGCAATCTCTTTTTGCCTTCCAGACTATCATATTCCAAGTCCTCTGTTCCTTTAACATTGTAACTAATAACTCATGTGTGATACTGACCATGGTTTCATAGTATTTTAGTGGGTTTTTTTGCTGGCTGTTTGAAGTATTTTAACTTTGACCTGGTAGATCTGGAGTTTTAGCTAAAATATTTCTGGGAGTTTTCATCTTTGGATCTCTTTTAGGTGGTAATCAGTAGATTATTTCATTTCTATTATACCCCCTGGTTCTAGGACATCAAGGCAGTTCTCCTTGATAATTTCTGGAAATATGTCTAGGCTTTTTCTTTGATTATAACTTTCAGGTAGTCAAATGATTTTTAAATTATCTCTCCTCAATCTATTTTCCAGATCGTTTGTTTTTACAATAAGCTGTTTCACATTTTCTTCTATTTTTTTTTTTCAATTCTTCTGACTTTGTTTTATTTTTTCTTGATGTCTCATGGAATCATTAGCTTCCACTTGCCCAATTCTAATTTTTAAGCAATTATTTTTTCTTGTGAGTTTTTTAACTTCCTTTTTCATTTGGCCAATTCTGCTATTTAGGGAATAATTTTCAGCAGTGAATTTTTGTATCCTTTTTTTTTCATTTGTCCAATTCTGTTTTTAAGGCATTATTTTCTTCACTATTTTTGTACCTCTTTTACCAAGTAGTTAATTCTTTTCATAATTTTCTACCTTTGTTTTAATTTCTTCACCTAATTTTTCCTTTACAACTCTTACTTGAATTTGAAAATGACTTTTAGGGGTAGCTAGGTGGTGCAGTGAAGTCAGGAAGACCTGGGTTCAAATCTGGACTCAGACACTTAACACAAAAACTAGCCATGTGACCTTGGGCAAGTCACTTAACCCCAATTGCCCTACGCTCCCCCCTCCAAAAAACGAATTAAAAAAATCATGTTTTAGATCTTCCAGGAATTCCTGTTGAACTTGTGTCCAATTCACATTTTTATTTGAAGCTTTGTTTTTGTCTGTTTTGACTTCTTTGTCTTCTTCTGAATTTGTGTCTTGATCTTCTCTGTCACCATAGTACATTTTTATGGTCAGTTTCTTTTGTTGTTGTTTGTTCATTTTTCACCATATTTCTTGATTTTGAACTCTATACTAATATTGGGCTCTATTCCTGGTGTCTGGGGGTGGGGAAAGGACACTTTCTCAAACTTCAGATTTTTTTGCACTTTTTCAGAGTTAATTATGGGGTTTGGAAGCTTTAGCTATTTCAAAGATGGTATGGCATGGGGAAAAGTGTGGTCACTGCTCTCCTGGTCTGCACTCTAGTGTTTGCCTAGGCAGGGCCAAAGATCTCTTGGCTTTGAACTAATTTTGTTCCTCAGGGACCTTGAGGACCAGAAATAATACTATTACTCGGGGTCCCTGATCCCTTGAGACCACAAGATGCAAGTTTCATGACTTCTTGGTTGTTCTCTACCTGAGTGTACTCTGAAAAAGAAAATGTCCCCAGTCTGGGATAAAATGAGAGGACAGAATTGGGGAGGGATCAGAGAGGAGAGAAAGTAGGGCAGAACAATGCTGGTGGGAATCTGTGTTACCAACAGGAAAAACATAACACTTTGAATTTTTGACAAAACAAACACATTTCAAAGCAACTGCTGATCTTTCAGTGTTTTGAGTACTTCAGATGTCTATTGACCTGGTGCTGGGAGTGAGCAGGCATTCTCAGCAGCTCAGGTCCAGTACTTCTTTCTCAACATGAGGTTGAATACCATCACTTTGATTTATTTGGAAACAAAACCTCTTTCACTCCCTTAGTTGCCATCAATTCATACTTCTACATTTTCCACTGCAGACCTTCGGTCTTTATTTCTTGTTTGAGGAAAGAAAAAAATTCGCTAAGCCATAGAACCTCATGAACATAGTTCCTCATGAACCCATTTCATGGGGCAGAGTTAATTGATCAATTAACTAATAATTATTAAGTGTTTACCATGCCCAAACACATGAGAATAAACACACAGTTATTTTTGAAGTCGTGTGTCCTTAATAAAAAGATACAGAATCATAGTGTTTCTGGAACCTTGGGCAAACATGATAAACAAGGTAGGGAGCTGGGAGGCATGGAGAAAACTCAGGCCTTGGAAAACCTTGAATATGGTAGGACAGTAAAGGGAGAAACCTCATTTCTCAGGATATAAGGCCCTATATGGTGGTAGAGTCCCTAGGACATCACCTGAGAGACTGAGGGACACCACAAGTTAGTGCGGCACTCTCAGCAGGGGAAGAAGCAGGATAGGAGAAGACGTGGGAAAACTCACCTGGGTTTTGGCAAGCAGATAAAAGTAGCATCATCTGGTAGCTTCCTGGTTTTATTAACTATTCTTCCTAACCAGATCAAAAGTTCAGTTGTTTATAGTTGTTGCTGCTAAAGGAATACCAGTACTGTGATTGTCCACTAAATTTGGATCACCTGTAGGAAAACCTTGGTTGCCCCAGAACCATAGTTCTGGACAAATGTTTGTATTGCAACTTGTTTTTTCAAGGCTTCTATGTCTTAGGAAAATACTATAATTAGAAGAGGGGAGGTTCTTTTTATTGATAAGATTTACTGTCATGTGTTATGCAATAAAATTGAAAAATACTATTTCCATGGCCAAGGAGTTAAAATGGCAAAAAGGCCACATTGAGTGGAGTAGACCAAGGCAAGAATAAACTGAAAGAATAAAATGGACAACATTTAAATTGGAGAATATTTCATATCTAAACAAAACCTTGGACACAACCAGGCACATGAGGGTTTCAGTGTTGAGAAAGAAATTAAGATCTTGGGACTTGGGCACAAGGATCATACACAGACCAAAGATAAACAGGTTACACTAAATGTCTCTGCAGAGAAGCTTCATCATGAGGATCACATAGGTGAGTAGTATCCATTGATTGACTGGGACTCCTACTGATTTAAAGGACTTGGACCATATGATCACAGTATGGAGAATGGCTCTGGTTGGAATTTTAACTGAGACAAATGGCATGAGAAAGAGAGAAAGGAAGATAACCCATCAAGTACAGCAAAGAGGAAGGAAAATAAGGCTTTGGAGCTTCTTGCAAAGTGTATTTCCTTATGAAAAGATGAGGATATATGTTAATAGTTAATTAAGCTTCATCATAAGAGAAAAAGTATTATATGTATTTGATATGTATATATATAAAATTTTATGTAGATATTTTATGTATTTATTTAATAAATTTATATATAGATGATATATGTGTATATATTTATATATACATTGTGTGTGTGTGTGTGTGTGTGTGTATAAAATAACGAAGAAAGGAGAAAGATCATTTGCAATAGAAGGGATGCCGAAGTACCTACAAGTATATGGTGAAATGCCTAATAGTATATTACATTTCCATCAAAAGAAACATTTGTAAAGCACTTAGTGCAGTGCCTGGCACATAGAGAGGCCTAATATATGCTTGTTCTCATCAGTACCAACAAAACTGTATTAGGTTTTAAGACCATGCTCATCCATCTACTTCCTTGATAATACATTCATCAAATGGCTATTCCAAATGCACAAAATGTCTCAGATGCTCTGCTCCCCTCAGGGACCTTCTCATTATGAGGGACCTTTATTTTTTCATAACTCACCCCCAGGAAGTCCACCCAACATTACTGGCATTCTTCCTCTAGTATCCTTGACATCACGGGCATACCATGCTAGCATGAGGTCTGTCCATCGGTAATCCCTCTTGCTCACTACATGATCAGCTCATGCCCCTTTCAAATGTCTCATACTGTAGCTTGTATTCCACTCCACTTACTCTGTTTAAGTAGAAATGGGAAAAGGTGGAATAATAGACCTTTATGTATAAAATGCTGGGCAGAACAAGTTTATTAAAGGAGTTCTTAATGATCCTTTTTGGATCTCAAATTCAGACTATTGAGCCTTATGCTTCCTAAGAATGAATGAATCAAAATTAGCATTGAGATCCTATGAATAAAAACAATGTCATTTTGTAGAGATCACTAGTATTAACCCATTTTCCAGAGAAAATGTAAAGAGCAAAGAGGTGATACAAATATCAAAGCAGGGTCCTGGAGATTAGTTTGGAAGAAGCCACAGGGTCAAAAGTTCCATACTCATGCTAGTTTTACAGCACAGCTGATTTGGAGTATTTATCAAAAAACTTCTTTCTGCATTCCTGACCTCTCCTTATAAACTCTTTTTTTTAAGCAATTGGGGTTATAAGTAACTTGCTCAAGGTTACACAGCCAGTTATTTCTGGGTGTGGTGCTAAGTATCTGAGCCTGGTTTCGATCCCCAGGTCATCCCGACACTGGGGCCGGAGCTCTTACTCGTTGAGCCACCTGGCCTCTCCTCCCACCCCATAAACTCTCACACCATGCTCCATTCAGGGATTGCCAAACTATTGTCAGCGACCACAGCATTTAGCACAGGTGGTCTTTGTTATGAAGAACAATTCCTTTTCTAAGGCCTTTGGCCATGAGCAAATTCCACAATGGCAAATCTGTGGCTTTCCTTAAAATCTTCTCCAAGAAACTTTTGGACAGAAAATAAAACTGTAGTCACATTTATAACTTTTAAATTACCCTGAATGACAGATGTAACAAACAGTAGAAAATACGGAAAACTTGCATTTCCCCTTCCCCTGCAGTAACCATAAAGTTCATTTTGTACTGTTGGAGGTAAAATTAAATCTAATTCATGTTAACTAATTTGGTGCCTTTGTGTAATCATCAAAAATAAAACAAAAAACTGAAAAACAGCAACAGAAAATTCTCCTTTGTTTTTTGGGTATGCTCTTTCCTACAGAAGACTCTGGATTCCCTCTCTTTCTCATCAACATTTTTTCATCCTGTCTTTTTTCTGGAAATTTCCATGTTCCACACAAGAGACTTCCTTATCCTTTGTGTACTCAGGTTCTTTGCCTACCATTCTCTACTGTCTCCCTGCCTGTGGCATCAGAGATAGGAGACTAAACAGAGATACTTGAACAAAAATCTGGCACCTCCTTACTAGAAAACCTATGGTCGTTGGCCACCTTAGTGAAGGGTCTTGTTGCTCAGGTGACAGAACGCCAGTCACACCCACCTTTGACTAAAGTGTGCAACACAGACTGGACAAAGCAGAGTATGCAGCCTGACAGAGGTGTCTCCACAGAAATGAATGAATAAATGAATGTCCAAATGAATGAATGAAAATGTATTATTAAAAGCCGAGCTCTAGGGATTCAAATTTTTAAAAGTGAGATAGTGTCTACTCTCAAGGAACTCACACTCTAGCTGGGAGAGAAAACACATAAAATAAAATTTGGCTACAGGATGATTGGAAAGTCCCAGGAATCTTAAGAGCATAGCTATAGAGTCTATGGCAAGTCCCAGAGGTCCTCTACGGCACATCCCCAGGGGAATGCTACAATAGTCCTATTGCTTTAAATCACTGGGCTGTCTGATTCTTGCACAAAACAAACAAACAAACAAACAACAACAACAACAAAAAAAAACCAAAACACCTTCCTAAGTACCCAAAGCACAGAAAAATATTGGGCATTGAAACTCGGGAATGATATTTTTAAACTTCATTAGTCCAGAAAGAGCATCACCAAACCCATACTTTACCCTCATTCCACCCCAGCCTTTCCTTTCACCATGATTATGATGTGATAATCATTAAATATAATATTTTGGCCAAAGTCTGAATTAATCAATCAGACTACCTTGCCTCATTTTTAAAAAGGCTATTTTTCTTTCTCTCTCAGCCATTACAGAGACTAGATAAGGCTGGGAGCAGGATTTAAAACAGGCACCCTGAGATCATAAATTTCAAACAGACCCAGCTTTATCTTGCTCTCAGAGAACACTTCTCCTTATGTCAACCAGAAGAGGCCTATTTTATGGCCCTTAAGGACAAGACACTCAACTGGAAGCATTAACTTGAGTAATGGGAATTTTTCTTATCTTAATGTTTTCTGGACATATACTATGTTATGAATGTCAATGGTAAAGAAAACACAGATATCATGGATCATAATTTTTTTTCTAATTAAATTTTATGTTTATTTTTAGTTTATATCATTCATTTCAACAAGATTTTGAGTTACAAATTTTCTCCCCATCTTTCCCCTACCCACAACCCCAAAACAGTGATCTCACTGTGTACTCACTCCCCCAGTATGCTCTCTCCTATATCCTCACCCATGCCCCCTCCAACTTTCCTGTAGGGTAAGATGGCTCTCCATCACCCAGTGCATGTATATCTTATTTCCCAGTTGCACATAAAAAATAATTATTATAATACATATATATTAAATATTTGATTTTAAAACTTTGAATTCCAGAATCTTTCCCTTCTTCCCTTATCACCCACCCTTCCTGGGAAGATAAGCATTTCAATATAGGTTGTACATGTGTAGCTATGCAAAACATTTCCATGGTGGATATGTTGTGAAAGACTGACTATATTTCCCTCTATCCTATCCCACCCCCCACTTGTTGGATTCTCTGCTTTGACCCTGTCCCTTTTCTAAACTACGTGCTTCTAACTACCCCCCCCCTCCACCCTACCCCCCCCCCCCCCATCATCCCTCCTCTCATCTCCTTCTCCCCTTCTCTCCTGTGGGGCAAGATACCCTATATAGTGTGTACATCATTCCCTTCCTAAGCCAAATTCAATGAGAGTAAGGTTGACTCATTCCCTTTTGTCTGCCTTTTTTCCCCTCCATTGTAACAGTTTTCCCTTGCCTCTTCTATATGACATAATTTACCCCATTCTGTCTCTTCCCATCTACTCTCATTATATTCCTTTCTCACTTCTCAATTTCATCTTTTAAGTATCATCCCTTCCTATTCAATTGGTCCTGTGCCCTCTATCTATACACATATATACATACACTGACATATGTATTCATATGCACATATACCCTTTTATATAGACATATATATGTATGTATACATATACACATTTATATTCCCTTCAACTATCCTCATACTGAGAAAAGTTTCATAAGTTACAATTATCATTTTTCTGTGTAGGAATGTAAATAGTTCAACTTTCATAAGTTCTTTATGATTTCTTTTCTCTGTTTACCTTCTCATGCTTCTCTTGCTTCTTGTATCTGAATGTCAAATTTTCTATTCAACTCTGGGTTTTTCATCAAGAATGCATGAAAGTCCTCTATTTCATTGAATGATCATATTTTCCCCTGAAACATGATACTCAGTTTTGCTGGGTAGGTGACTCTTGGTTTTAATCCCAGCTCCTTTGACCTCTGGAATATCATGTTCCAAGCCCTTCAATCCCTCAGTGTAGAAGCTGTCAGATCCTGTGTTATCCTGATTGTGTTTCCACAATATTAAAATTGTTTCTTCTTGGCTGCTTGTAATATTCTCTCCTTGATCTGGGAATTCTGGAACCTGGCTATAATATTCCTAGGAGTTTTCTTTTTGGGATATTTTTCAAGAGGTGATCAGTGGATTCTTTCAACCTCTATTTTGCCCTTTGGTTCTAAAACATCAGGGCAATTTTCCTTGAGAATTTCTTGAAGGATGATTTCTAGGTTCTTTTTTTGATCATGGCTTTCAGGTAGTCCAATAACTTTTAAACGATCTCTCCTGGATCTATTTTCCAGGTCAGTGGCTTTTCCAATGAGATATTTCACATTGCATTATATTTTTTCATTTGTTTGGATATGTTTAATAGTATCTTGATTTCTCGAAAAGTCATTAGCTTCCATTTGCTCCAGTCTAATTCTGAAGGAATGCTTCTCTTAAGTGAGCTTTTGAGATTCTCTCTCAATCTGGCAAATTTGACTTTTTAAGGCATTCTTCTTCTCACTGGCTTTTTGAGCCTCTTTTGCCATTTGAGTTAGTCTAAGGTGTTATTTTCTTCATCAGGTTGCTGACTTTCTTTTCATTATTTTTTTTTGTATCATTCTCATTTCTCTTCCCAATTTTTCTTCTACTTCTCTTATTTGGTTTTCAAAATCCTTCTTAAGCTCTTCTATGGCCTCTAACCAATTCATATTTTTCTTGGAAGCTTTGGGTGCAGGAGTTCTGACTTCACTGTCTTCCTCCTGTTCCATGCTTTGATCCTTTTTGTCCTCCAAAAAGGAATTGAAAGTTGGATTGCTGTGCTTGCTTTGCTTCCTTTGCTTGCTCATGTTGCCACTCAATTACTTGGCTTTTGAGCTCCTTGCCACAGTAGAACTCTGCTTCCATTGAGGAGACCTTTGTCCCAAATCACTGGGGTTTTTGCAGCTGCTGGAGCTATTAGTTGGGTGCCTTCTCTGAAGCCTCCACAGGCTCTGGCACCTGGTCACAAACCCCAGGACCTCTACCCAGGACAGTGATCCAGATCCAAGCAGGTTAAAGCTAGAGCAATTACCCCCCCCCCCCAGACTGGTTGCTGGTTCCCCTACAATCTGCAGGCCAGGACTGCTGAAGCAGCCATGTGGCAGTGGCCACTGTGCCTCAGCCCCTTCTCCCTCCAGAAGGCAAAGGCTGGACCACACTTTCAATCCCCCTGTTCCCAAGGTCCACACTGACCTTTTATTTTGCCTTTGACATTTATGGTTGATGATTCTGGAAACCTCCACAGCTGTTGGTGATCCACTCTCCCAAAGTCCCTCTAGCCACTGCTAGTCAGGCTTCCCTGAATCTAAAACCTCAGGCTCACACAGGGCTGTTCTCTGCTCCCAGCACACTGCGATGAACCCTTCCTGCCCGCCTGCCGGGCTGCCTTCAGTGGGAAATTTGTTTCTCTCTGTCACTTTGTGGGTTCTCTAGTGCTAAAGTTTGTTTTGAATCATATTTTATAGGTATTTGAGGTTGTTATGGGGGGAGCACAGGGATCCTGCTTCTATGCTGCCATCTTGACTCCACCCCCTGGATCACACATGGACTATAGCAATGGCCCCTACCTTTTTCTTTCTGCCTCTCTGTTCCCTCCAAACCAGTTTGCTTACAGCTGCCCAAAGTTATTTTCCTTTAAGTGCAGGTTTAATGATGTCACTCCTCTACTTAATAAATTCAAGTGGTTCCTGATGGCCTCTACAATGAAATAAAAACTCCTCTGTTTTGCTTTTAAAACACTTCAAAGCTTTGCCCCAACCTATCTTTCCAGCCTCATTACATGCTAATGGATCATAATTTACCATTTATTCAATTAAGAAATTTCCTTTCTCATACAATGATTAAACCATGATCGGAATCATAAATTTGTGTAACTCAGTCACCCTGAATTGGGATGGTCCTAAAATGTGCTTAAGATCTCTCATTCTTTTGTTCATCAGTCAGGACTTAACTCCTGGCTCTGTGTACAAGTAATGCTAGCCTTAAGGGAATAACAAATAAATGCTGTAATTTTATATTACTATTGGTCTGTCTCCTTTAACCAATTCTTAAAAAAAGGTCAACAGTTGCAAGGCAACTAGTTAGGGCAATGGATAGAGTTACTGGGCTTGGAGTCAGGAAGACCTGAGTTCAAATCAGGCCTCAAATAGTTACTAGAAGTGATTCTGGGCAAGTCACTTAATTTTTGTCTGCCTCACTTTCCTCATCTAGAAATAAAAATAACAGTACCCATCTCTCAAGATTATTGTGAAGATAAAATCAGATATTTATAATGTGCAAATCTAAAAGTGTGATGCAAATGCTACCTATTACAAATGCTGAACACATGAAAATCCATAAGTACTTTAAGACTTTGATTTCCTTATTGTGACACAAAGTAGCATGGGTTAACCATGGGTTAGCTCATCATGATTCCTTTGAAAAGGGTAATATTGACAAAGAAGCAGACTAGATGGAAGCATCCCCTCCTGTAGGTTGAGGGTCCAAAGGAATTATCATTGGTAATCAGAGAACTGAGCTAAAACTCAACTCTGGTACTTACTCCTTGGGTCACCTCAAGCCAATCACTTAAACTTTCTATGCCTCAGTTACCTTGTCTATAAAATGATGGCTTACAGCATATAACCTCTGAATTGAATCCCAGCTGTAAACTTATGATCCTCTGAATATCATTTTGCCTTCTCTCAGTTTCAGACAAAGCAGCAGGCCATCTAACTCTATTCTCTGCCTATGTTTAAGAAAAACCCCAATAAGATTCCAAAGTAGACTAAGGGGAAACATTAAAAAAGTAACATTGGGTCAGTGTCACTCTGGTAATCCTCAAATTACTATTCTGACTTTGAATTCCAAGTTGAGCCAAGTAACCAAAGACAAAATGCTGTTGACTAGTAGAAGGGAAGATGTTCACTCAGCCTAGTGAGCTTATGTTAAATGTGAGCCAACAAGGTGAAAGTGTTTTCATGAAGAAGGTTGTCTGTTCACACATCTTTGTTGGTGGGTGAGGGTTTGGTTTAGTTTTCCAACCATTCCAAGTTTCTGTGCAAGGCATGTTCACAGATATTGCCCAACACTAAGAAGACTCTGCCTCCTGGCATCCTTAGGGGCTCCCCTTTGGCCTAGGGAGTTTCATCAGTGGCAATTACTAAGAATTCCTGAGAATGAGACTGGAAAAAGGAGTTAATTAACTACCATATTTATGAAGAAGCACCGAGATGTGATACAAGTCATTCACTGACATTTTCTTCCTAGAGGACTGTGACTAGAAGTATTGTCATTGTTGCTGCTGCTATTTCCCTCTTCTCTCTGAGATTACCATATACTCTTTATCTACGTTGTACATTTTGAGTTGTTACGTGCTGTGTCTGTAATTAGGTCAATCCTCTCCAAAATGTCAATCAACTTTCAACAAACAGGGATAAGTGCTCTCTGTGTACCAGGTGAAGTGCTAAATGCTAGAAGTACAAATAAAAGTAGAAAAAAAGATAGTTTCTGCCTCCAAGGAGTTTACATCCTAATGGAGGAGGACAAGACATAAAAGGAAACTGAAATGTGGGAGGAGAAAGACAAAGGTGGGATAGCAGAAGGGTAGGCATGTTAGATGAAGTCCAAGTCCATCTGAGAGAAGAATGCGACATGGCTGACCTTGGGCCCTCTATGAATGGAGGAGGTTCTGGGAGGAGCCATCAAATCAGAGTGAGACTTCTTGGACAGAGAGTACTTTAAATATGTGAATTCCTGGGCTGCAGTGATATCTTCAGGATAAAGAACTGGGTCATGGTAGAGGAGAAATGGAGGATAGTTTGTAAAGAAATGAATTATCAGTGGTGATTGTGCAAGGCCTGGGAAGCAGATGCATAAGAGAAGAAAAATTAGGTGGGTTGTTTTTTTTTTGCCTTTTGGAGGGCAATTGGGGTTAAGTAACTTGCCCAAGGTTACACAGCTAATTTTTTTGTATGGTTGTTAAGTGTCTGAGGCTGGAGCCAAACTCGGGTCCTCCTGACTCCGGGACGGCGCTTTACTCACTGCACCACCTAGCTGCCCCAAAATGAAGTGTTTTTGATGGCACGAGCATACTAATATTGACTCTGCCTCTAACACTTGGTTTGGTTGCTTAAGCTCTCTCGGCCTCATAAGGAATATGGAGAAAACTTACAGTCCTTACCCCCTTCCTCTGCCTTTCTTGAGCAGAGTACCAGTGACCCCCACTTCTAGGCACGTTCTATTATTCTATTGCAGATTGCACCTGATTGATCTAATCTAATTACTCATAAACATTTAGAGTTTACCTTGTTCTGTGTATTTTGTTGTGTCCCATTCACATGAGGCTCTGCAAGTCCCATGGCAGTGAGTAACCTTTCCTAGAATAGAGCTGGTATCTCAACCCTGGCCCCCTCCCCAGCCCTTTGTCACAGTTTTCTCTCTCTAAATGGAATATCAATTATGAGCCAATCATGTATTTCATAACTATAATAACAAGCTCCCCTTGTCAATCAATGTGACTTGCAATTCTAGGGTTGAGAAGGACAGTCTCTGCATCAGTTCTGTCTTGGCCCTCATGACTGAGGTGACTTCCAAGGGGAGATGATTAATGTCATCTGTGGTGACAGCAGTATGATTCCAACAGAGAATCTGCTCAAAAATTGAACTGACTGTATGAAGCCAATTCCCTGAAATCACTATGCAACTGGCATCAGGACCTGTTTGGGAAAAAAAAAATCAAAATGAAGCAAAGTGCTTCACATCTTTTAACAGCAGTAAGGGACTGAGGCCATTCAAAAATGACAAGTATCTTCAAGTGCACTGGATTATTTAGTCCAAAATGGTAGGGGAGGGAGGAAGCCTAGAAGGCATGGAGCACATCAAAATGGACCTAGAATGAATAAATGTCTTGCATGAATGGTCTTTCTTTGCTGCTAAAGTATTTGCTAATGCACACTTCAAAACTGTCTCAGTTCCTCTGGGAAGAATCATAGAATCTTAGAATTTTGTTTTGTTTTGTTTTGTTTTTAGAATCATAGAATTTTAAGAAAGGGGCCGTAGAGGTCATTTAGTTGGGACTCCTCATTTTACAGATGAGGATACTGAGATCCAGACAACATAAGCAAGCAAACCAAGAACTAGAGGTATAATCAATTTTAGTACGCTGACCCCATCAAAAACACCTGAGTTGTCTTATCTTATGTGTCTGTTTCCCGGGCCTTGCACAGTAACCACTGATAATTCATTAATACAAAGGTGTTAAGTACCTAATGCTTATTTAATTTGTCTACCATGATGGACTCGATGGGGCAGACCAAAAAAATGTAAAACTACTTTCTTCTTTGATCTCAAATTGTGTATACTAAAAGAATGACAATTTTCTCTTTTCTCTCATGAAACACAATCTGGTATATTGGAAAGAGCAGTGGCTTTGGACACTTACTAGCTGTATGATAATGGGCAGTTCTCTATATCTTGGACTCTCAGTTTCTTCCTCTGTACATAATTGGCTCGATAACTTTTAAACTATCTGTGCCACAAGGTTGGCATGAGGAATATGATTTAAAGGTTTTAAGGTGCCACCCAAATGTGAGTTAAGATCATAATGAAATTATGGGAAAGGGATTGAACTTCCTCTGCTTGGTCTTGAAGGTTGTAACTTGGTACACTGGGTGTAAATTGTAAAAAGCCAAGTTTAGACTTGATTGAAGGAAAACCTTATCAAGCATCAGAGCTATTCAAGAGGAGAGTAGGTTGCCTCAAAGATGAACTGGCTTCTCTTTCATTGTAGATGTTAAAGAGATAATTTGTTGGCTACTTATTAGGTCTTATTCCAAACTGAGTTGGGCTACATACTGTAGCAGCAAGCACCCCAGCATCCCCAGGGTAGCTGCCAACACAGGTTCTTAGATCTGCTTTGTTAAAGAAAAGCAACTCAAAATGGGTTAACAAGCTTACTTTAATCAGACAAACATATGTATCATTTACCTAGTTCAGAGGAAAGAGGTCAGCACCCCGAACTTGAAAGTATACAGACAGAATTATAGAGACAGAGAAACAGATCAAGTAGACAAGTTTTCCAAACCGTCCAACCATTACATCCATACCAAATCAACATCTGGGTTTTTCAAAGCCGGGGGGCTCTCAACAACGGCTTCCCAGAGTCTCATCTGATCAAATCACAGAACACTTCTCAAAGTGAGCCCCAAAACAAAGCCTCAAATCAGGGTTTATATGGCCTTCTCCTGGCTCAGAGAATGTAACAACCTTCTGGACCCATTGGCCAATCAAAAAGTATCTACTGAAAAACAAGCCTCCCACCCCAAGCTCCAGGTGCACTTTAGCCTAGGGACAGGGAAGATCTTAAAAATTTACATTGCCATTACACATACCCACTGAAACTCCCTGCAAGTCTGAGATTTTCTGATTACAGAACATTTGTTGCCTCAAAAGTCTATTTAATTAAACACTAATTTAATTTAATAATTTATATTATAAAACAGTATAAAAATTATAAAATAATTTAATTAATTTAATAAAATACTATTTAATTAAACACTAATATTATATATATATTATATATATATATATAATATTATCCAAAATCATGGAATCACCAGATTGGAAATTGGAAGGGTCCTCACTGTCAGTCTAGTCCCCAAAGGACCTCTGGTAGTAACATATCTGAAGGGTGTTCATTTAAGGAAGGGACTTGCCATCTCCTGAGGCAGCCCATTGCAGTTCTGGAAAATCTAATTATTAGGAAGATTTCCTTGGCATCAAACCTAAACTTGTCTCTTTGAAACTCCCCATCTTTCCCCACTGCTCCTGGTTCTACCCTCATAAGTCAAATGGAACAAGGCCAATTCCTCTTCTATGTGACAGACCTTCAATCATTAAAGAGAGTCATCCTCTCCATCTTCCTCTCTCTCCCCTCTTCCTATTCTTCTCCAGGCTAAACATACCCAGGTTGCTCAGTTAATACTTGTATAACAGTCAATACTCTATGGATATGGATCATGGAGCACTAGTGTCTTAAAAGAATCAAAACTCTAAGTAACCCAAAAGGCAATGGAAAAATTAATGGTGGGTCTAAGTGAACTGTAACATGTTATCTTTGATGATTTGAATTCAAGAATTGGAATAGAAGTTGCAGGCTTTTAGAATTTCAAGGTAGAAGAGATTTTAGAAATATCATAATCCAATGTAGATGGGGAAAGTGAGGAAATTCTGATGGTAAATAGAAGAGATAAGATTTGAACTCAGTTCTTTTAGTACCACATCCCATGCCACGTAGCAGTTGCCATCACTAAGAACATGTATGATTAGAAAGAGGAGGCCTAAGAGACATCATATGAAAAGTTTTAGTGCTACATTAGTCCCCAGAGACATCAAAAGAATCAGAGGAAGGCCTTCAGTAAGCACAATGAATGGATTCTTCATGGGGATTTGTGGAAAGAAGTGGGCTAACTAGAATGACATGAGCTAAGAAAACATGGAGCATTTTCAATATTTATCAGTGAATGGAGGGCAGGGAGTACTCACACTGGTGACATCATGGTAGTAGAATGGCTATCAGATGTACAATGAGAGAACATGGATTTGAACACCCATTATGTCATTTACTAGCAGTGTGGCTTTAGACAGGTCACTGAAATTGAGAAACTGAGGCCCAGTTTCCTCATTTATAAAAAAAAAAGAGGGCGTTGGAACTTTAAGGTCCCTCACAACTCTGTGTATGATCTATCAGGGTTGAGTAAAAATTTAATGATAGGATTCTAGAAGAGTAAACCCTTTTATCTGAAAGGTAAGGAAGCCAATGAATTTACATCAAAGATAGTCTAGAGAAATGTTCATAATTTGTTTTCTGATCTGGGATAAGTCTTTCGTTTGATAGGTATTCCAACAATATCCTGAGCTCTGCAAATGAGTGGAGAACCAAAGATGTCCTTCTGATCCAAATCAGTATGAGATTTCAGATGAAGAATAGGGTTTCAAAGGAAAAAAATATTTTGCTCTTGCCATGGGAGGAAACTGAGGTAATATCCCCTTTGCCATTGAGGGTACAAGTTGCTCAGGGTGTTGATTCTAGGACAAGTGACAAGACTTTCTAAAATAACGGGATTTTCATTAAGCTAAAACCACCCAGATTTCTAGAAGAAGACTGAAGAAGGGAAAATATTTTGATTTTCCAAAAAGGAAGAAAATGGAGTCTGAAAACTAATGGCCAATAAACTTGACTCTGTCTCCTGTCAAAATCTAGAACTAATTAAAGGAATGACTAATAAATATTAATGAAAAGGGAAGTCATGATCATGGAAGTCAAAGTGGTTTTATCAAAAAGTCACACTAGACTAAGTGAATTTTCTTTTTTTTTTTCTTCAGAGTTACTAGACTGGAAGAACAAGGAAATGCTATAGAGTTCACATTTTTGCAAAGGATATGACAAAGCATCTCATGTTATCCTTTTCAAGATGAGGAAGATATGAGGGATAGATAATAGTACAGTTAGATGTATTTAGCCCTGGGTGAAAGGTCATAACGCAAAAGCATTAATAAAATTACAGAAGCTCAGAGTTCAAAGAGATCTCAAAGGCCACCTAGTCCAAACCATGCCTAAACAAGAATCCACTCAACATCATGCCCTATGAATAGTTATCCAAGCTTTTCTTGAAGGTCTCTAAAGAGAGGAACCTACTTCCTCCTAAGAAAGGCCCTTTCCCTTCTCTATCACTCTAAGTACTTGAAAGGTTTTTTTTTTTTCTGATATCAATTCCAAATTAACCTCTTTACAACTTCTGCCTGTTACTCCTGCTCTCTAGGGCCAAGAAAAATGAATCTAATCCATTTTTTCCAATATGGCAGGCCTTTGAATACTTGGAAACAGCTGCCTCATTGCTTGTTGAATCTTCTCTTCTTCAGGCTCAGCATTCTCTTGTCATTCTACTCATGATATGCCATACAGGTGAAGCCCTTTACTATCCTACTTGTCGTCTGTTAGACACTCCCAGTTCTTGTGAAAATGAGGTACCTAGAGATAAGTACAATACTTCGAGATATGGTTCACAAAGTCTGTGATATGCCTTCCAGTTTCTAAAAATGCAGTAAATCTGGCCTCCAATAATTACATTAGGTTTTCATAATATAAAAGGCAGCAGAGCATAGTGACTAGAAAGTCAGCTCTTTAGTCAGTAAGATGTGGCTTCAAGTCTTAACTCTAGCACATATTGAATATGTGACCCTGGGCAAGTCACCTAACATCTCAGAGTTCTAGAAAACTTTCTAAGACTATAATTCCCAGAGAAATTGTAGACCTACAAAAGTAGACAGAGTTTCCTCCTCCAGGGTTTTCCTATATTGATGAAATGACCAGTCTATTTCTTAGCCTAACACATCTTATTAAATTGAGCCCAAAGTTCTTGCCTCTCTGTATCTTTTTGGCTCCTGGCTCTGTCGTCCAGTGTGTGAACTTAGCCTGCTACCTTTCTGTCATCTGCAAATTTGATAAGCATGACATTTATTCTTTTATCCAATACATCCATAAAAATGTTAACATAGGCTGAGAACAGATCCCTGGGGCTCTCCATTTTAGAAAAGCTTCCAAGCTGTCATCAAATCATTAAGGATTCTTCTTCAGGCCTAGCCATTCAAACTATTTAATGTCATTATAGTACTTATGGTTATGTTCTAGCAAATATTCAGTGACATAGTGGTAATGAATTTGGAGCCAGAGATCCTGGGTTCAAGTCCAGAATCAACTATTTAACCTCTGTGGAACCCAGAGCAAATCATTTAACCTGGTGGACTTAGTTTCCTTTTTCTGACAAATTAGATAATTAAACTAGATAATTGCTAAATTCTCTTCTAGTCAAATTTTAAATACTTTCCAACTTAGATTACTTTCCCTTTTGTTTTTATTATGAAGTTTAAGGGGAAATAAGTGCACACACACATACACACAAACCGTGTGTATGTGTGTATATGTGTATGAATTTAAATTTATTTGGATTTCTTTTCCTTTTTGAGAGCTGATTACTAAGGGACAAAATGTATTAAAAGAAAAAAAAGGGAAGAAAAGAAAAGAAAATCTTGGAACCTGTGAAAACTCATGACCAGAATACAGAATATTATGGAGACTGTGCTATATAACTCATATGATAGTCCAATTTTCCAGCAGTTTGTGATTTTTCTACTTGCATTCATATAGCAAGTCTGGTGGGCAACATGTATATAAGAAAAATGTTATTATTTCTGTCTGATGTTGTTGTTGTGTTTTTTTTTAACAATCCATCTGTTACTAAACCTTAAGGTGAATTCATAAAAAAAAATCCACTTAAGTATCTATTATGTCTAATGGGACATTACATTTGTTGAATCCCACACAAAACTAGCAAATGCCTGACAACACAAATGAGTTTTGCACTAGCATCATGTCTTAGAAAATAAATTATTATTATTTATGAGCATAATAATGTGCATTTACATAATACCTTTCTCCAAGGATTTTGAAGCATTTTCCATTTATTTTCACACCAGCTCTCATTTATGTACGTCAGAAAATTGTAGCTCTCTCGTACCCACTGAGAGAATAGGTTATAAAGGTACTGACCCATCAAAGGAAAAATGAGTCTTCGGGCTGTAGCCCATAAGTCAGTGTACACTGATAAATTACAAATCATGCAAGGTTCAACCTGTTCCTTTATTGTTTGGGTTATTTTTTTATAGTAAAAAGACCAAATATTTTAGAGATATTAAAAAAACTTCCTTTTAATGTATATAATAGGTGATGATAAGGGTTATGAGTTTAATCTCCCTAACAGTTTTCCTGTTAGTCCCTGAAAATTTACTCACAATTGAGGTTCACTCTATTAATGACTCACTGACATCCACTAGAACAGGGATTTTTAATTTTTATCATGTCATGGAACCCTTTTTGAAATCTGGTTAAACTTATGAACCCTTCGGGGTGGTTAGGTGGCACAGTGAATAGAGCACCAGCCTTGGAGTCAGAAGGACCTGGGTTCAAATGCGACTTCAGATACTTGATCACACTTACTAGCCGTGTGACCTTGGGCAAGTCACTTAACCCTGATTGCCCTGCCTTCCCTCTCCAAAAAAGAAAAAAAAACTTATGGACCCTTTCTCAGAATAATGTTTTTAATGCATAAAATAAAATATATAGTTTAACAAGGAAATTCATTTTATTGAGATAGAGTCATCAAAATAATTTTTAAAAAATTATGAGCGGGCAAGATGGCAGAGTAAAGGCAATGATTCACCTGATTTCTCTCAAATTCTCCTCCAAACAACTTTGAAATAACACCTCAGATCATATTTGGGGTGGCAGAACCAACAAAAGGCCAGCGTGAAACAATTTTCCATCCTATGACAATTTAGGAGGTCTGAAGGAAAGGTTTATTAACCAGGGTGGGAATCCAGCCTGGAGTGCAGTCCCCAGCAAGCCAGCAGCCAGCTTTGGAGGCAGCAGAAGCAGACAAAGCAACCAAGAGTTCTCAGTTCACAGATGATAGAGAGGTCACATAATTGGTCAGAGATTATAGTGCCCCCTTTGCTTGCACTAGTACTATAATCCCTTTACATTGCCCATACACAGTTCTGGGTCACAGCAAGCATTATCTGTAATTGGGATGAGCTAGAAGCCTTTCCAATAAGATCAGGGACAAACCAAAGATGCCCATTATTACCATTATTAGTTGATATCAAACTGAAAATGCTGGCCATGGTAAAGAGAAAAGAAAAACAAATTAAAGGAATAAAAATATGCAATGAAAAACCTATCACTTTGTAGATGATATGATGGTATACTTAGACAACCTTAGAGAACCTACTAAAAATTAGTTGAAATAATTAGCAACTTCAGCAAATTTGCAGTTTATAAAATAAATCCACATAAATTAACAGCATTGCTATATATTACCAACAATGTCTGTCAAGAAGAGATAAAAGGAGAAAAATAATGGTAGACAATATAAAATACTTTGGAGTCTACCTGCCAAGACAAAGACAGGAACTATATGAACAAAATTACAAAACACTTTTCAAACAAAGAAAGTCAGGTCTAAACAATTAGAGAAATATTAATTACTCATAGGTAAGCTAAACCATATAATAAAAATAACATTTCTACCTAAAATAATTTGCTTATTCAATGTCATACCAATCAAACTAACAAAGAATTATTTTATAGAGCTAAAAAAATCATAACAAAATTCATCTAGAAGAATAAAAGGCCAAGAATATCAAAGGAATTAATGAAAATAGCAAGAGATGGTAGCCTAGACACATTAGATCTTAAATTGTATTATAAAGCAGCAACTTCCAAAACTACTTGGTACTGTCTAAGAGATAAAGTGGTGGATCAGCAGAATAGGTTAGGTACACAAGACACAGTAGTCAATGACTATGGTAGTCTACCATTTGATAAACCCAATGACTCCAGCTTCTGCAATAAAAACTCACTAACAAAAACTGCTGGGAAAAATTGGAGAATAGTATGGCAGAAACTAGGCATAGACCAAAATCTAAAACCCTATACCAAGATAAAGTCAAAATGGGTAAACAATTTAAATATAAAGGATTTATGAACAATGGAAGAATTTATGACCAAACAAGAGATAAAGAATATTATTAAATGCAAAATAGATAATTTTGATTACATTAAATTGAAAAGTTTTTGCACCAACAAAGCCAATGCAACCAAGATTAGAGGGGAAGCAGACAACAGGGAAACTGGAAAAGCAGTTTGGCAGAAGCTATGTGTAGACCAATACCTTACAACACATACAAAGGTAAGATCAAAATGAGTACATAATTTAGACATAAAGGGTGATATTATAAGCCAATAAGGGGAGCTTGGAATATTTTACCTGTCAGACTTACAGATAAGTGGAGAATTTGTGACCAAAACAAAAGATAAAAGGCACTATGGCAGGTAAAAACAGACAATTTTGATTACATTAAATTAAAAAGATTTCTGCACAAACAAAACTAATACAGCCAAGATTAGAAGGAAAGCAAAAAACAAGGAAGGAAATTTACAGCAAGGTTCTGTTTCTCAAATATGTAGAGAACTGAATGAAAATCATAAGAATAAGAGTCATTCTCCAATTGATGCATGTTCAAAGGATACGAACAGGCAATTTTCAGAAGAAGAAATCAAAGTTTTTTATAGTCATATAAAAATACTCTAAATCAGTATTGATTGGAGAAATCCAAATTAAAAAAAAAATCTGAGATACTACCTCATACCTACAGATTGACTGATATGACAGAAAAGGAAAATGACAAATGTTGGAGGGGATATGAAAAAGTTGTCACATTAACAGATTATTGATGGAGTTGTGAACTGATCCAACCATTTTGGAGGGCAATTTGGAACTATGCCCAAAGGGCCATAAATCTGTGTTTCCCCTTGACCTAAAATACCACTACTAGATCTGTATCCCAAAGGATTTTTTTACAAAAGGAGAAGGACCTAAATGTACAAAAATATTATAACAGAACTTCTTATAGTGGCAAAGGAATGGAAATTAAGGGAATGTCCATCAATTGGGGAATGACCGAGCAAGTTGTGGTATTCTATGTACTATAAGAAATGATAAGCAAGACACTTTCCGAAAAACCTGGAAAGACATATATGAACTGTTTCAAAGTGAAGTGAGCAGAAGACAGAACATTGTACTTAACAACAACAATATTGTGAAATAATCCAAGTCAATTCCAAAGGATTTATGATAAAAATGTTTTCTACCTCCAGAGAAAGAACTGATGGAGTGTGAATGCAGATTGAACCATATTTTTTTATTTGATTTTTCTTGTTTCTTTTTTGTGTTTTCGTTCTTTGTTTTCTTTCACAATGTGACTTATATGGAAATATGCTTTGCATGACTGCACAGGTATAATCTATATCAAATTGCTTGCCTTCTCAAGGAAGGGATAGGAAAGTGTGGAGGGGCAGCTAGGTGGCACAGTGAATAGAGCACCAGCCCTGGAGTCAGAAGGGCCTGAATTCAAATCTGTCCTCAGACACTTGACACTTAATACTTCTGTGACCTTGGGCAAGTCACTTAACCCCAATTGCCTTGTCTTCCCCCTACCAAAAAAAAAAAAGAAAGAAAAAGAAAGTGTGAGGGAGAAATTTTAGAACTCAAAAATTTAAAAAACAATGTTTAAAATTGCTTTTACATGTAATTGGGAAAATAAATTTTAAAAATTAAAACAAAAGGGGCAGCCAGGTGGCTCAGCGAGTAAGAGCACCGGCTCCAGTGTTGGAATGACCTGGGGATCAAATCCGGGCTCAGATACTTAGCACCACACCCAGAAATAACTGGCTGTGTAACCTTGAGTAAGTTACTTAACCCCTAATGCTTAAAAAAAATTAAAACAAAAAGTTCATAGCTTCAAATTAAGAACTAAAAACTCTCCTTGCCTAGATCTAGTCATTAAGAATAACTTATGCCTTATATGATAATAAAAGCAAAATAATTTGCTTAAAATAGCAAACATTGTGATACCAAGAAAACAACAAAGGATAAATACCATAAAATAGAGTAAAGCCAATTATGCCACCAAAAGTATATCTTCTCAAACACCTAACTCCCCTGTTCTGGTGGTAAGCACTATTTATCCTTCATTACTACTCCCTAGCAACAGCCTTTTTGGAAAATGTCTCTTTTTAAAAATATAAGTAAGTTAAGCCAACAAGTATTTTTGCTATGTGCCCAGTAAATCACTATATTCTTTAGGAGGATTATAAAAAATTTGGAAGTCATATTTACATTATTTAAAGAGTCCATATTACCAGATAATTTGCAACATAAGAAGACTGGGTAACAACTCAAGCAGAGCTTTAATTGAATCACTTTGTTCTAGAGGGTATTGGAGGGTACTGACTACACCTACACTACTCCTGCCATAGAAACATCTTTAGCATCAAGAGAGCAAGAAAAAATATTTACAATAGGAAACCACTAGATAGCACACAGCAACTTCACAGTGTCCTGGGGTGGGACCAATGTCCTGAAACTATCCCAGTGCCCAAATGCCAGTTACATCTCTGAACCCAAGACAGAAAGCAAAGCTTTCTTTTTAATCAGTCAACATTTATTAAGCATATATTATGTGTCAGGAATCATGCTAAGTTCTGGAGACACAAAAAGAGGCAAGAGACAGTTCCCGCCCTCAAGATGCTTATAATCTAATAGAGAAACGTCAGTACCTTTAAACCATGGAGACCATTTCTTTAATTACTTATTCTGTAGACAACCTAAAACAATAAATAATGATAATGGTAATAGCTCCCATTAGGTCTGTGCTAAGTGCTTTGCAATTATTTTCTCATATGATCCTCACAACAAATCTGGAAGGTATTTGCTATTATTATTCTCATTTTATAGATGAAAAAAAGTGAGGAAAACAGTGGCTAAGTGATTTGTCCAGGATAACACAGCTACTGTGTCTGAGGCCAAAGGTGAACTTAGAATTTCCTTACTCCAGGTCTGGCACCGTATCCATTTCACCATCTAGCTGTCCCAATAATTGAAATAAACTTTTTATCTTAAGTATAAAATGATTTTTTTTAAAAAGTTGGTTCTACTTTCCAAGGCCCAAAATAGGTGAGAATTAATGATCTCTAATTCAGTCCTATTCTATCCAATATATATTTATTTAGCAATTATCATATGCTAGGCACTGGGATAGGTGTTGGGGTTTGGGATGGGGAGTGGGGGAAATGAAAAAAGGTCTTCCTTTAAGGAGCTTATTTTCTAAAGTATCTTGAATTTCATAAGTGTTTTTATTCTAGATAGATAGATACTATGTTTTACTTTACTTTTAAGATAGCATTCACTCTTCAGAATGTGTATGGGGAAGACTGTCATTGTCTAATGCTAGAGGTAATTTAATGTAAAGGTAAGCAACACTAATATATATCAGAATTCACCTTAATGTACTAACTAATTTTTATTTCAAGATCTATTGATAAAACATAATTTCATCTACCCATAACCACCCAAAAAGAGAATTGTTAACCATGGGGTTGAAACTTCATACTTTGCTAGACACAGTCAATATCTTACCTTATTTTGCTTAACTGCTTCTCTTTGTTACAACTATGGATTCTATGAGGGGCCTGGAGATAATGGGAAATGAAAGTAATTATTTGTTTCACATCAATTAACATTTTCCCAATTAAGGAAAAAATTAATATAATATTATATGCACAGCAATAAAAGACTTGTATTGGAATCCCATCTATTTTACTTACCAGTTATATAATCTTGAGTAAAGCGTAGTATTCTAGCTAAAAGACTGGAAACAACCTTGAATTCTGTTTAATCCAACCCTCTTATTGTACAAAGATTAAATAGTCACCTTCAAATGTCATCACCAATCTAGGGTTTGAACTGAGGTGCCTCTAACTATAAAGCCAGCATTTTTTCCCCATGTCATGCTCCCTCAATATTTATTCTTTTAGTTGCGTGCTTCACATGTTTCCTTTTACCATATTTTGGTCAGACTTAGAATCTACAAGTTAAATACAAAGTTCTAATTTTGGGACACAGTGAGCCCCCACAAGAGGAAAAACTCTGGTTTGTGTTTTCTCCGGTCTCTTGGTAATTAGGCCTTTCAGAATCACTGGCATTGGTGATTTTATATCATCCAAAGAAATGTTTAATCAATACTCTTCCACCTCACCCCTCACAATTATCCTTATCCAATAACTGACTCTCTTCCCAGTAGAATAATCCCTTGTATCAAAGTTAAGCAAAACAATGAACACATTGACCATGGATGATCATATGTGTCTCATTATGCAGCTATATCCCACCATCTTTCTGAAAAAAGGAGGGTCTCTCTAACATCTTCATACAGTACTTTGACCATTACCTGTAGCTCAATTTCACCACTGTAAATTGATACTAGCTTCCTGTCTCAGAGGAATAATTTTAACACTTATAGTGGAGTTTGTCTAACATGCTTTAATCTCCAAACAAAAAGTGGGACATGAAATTCTGCAGTCTGACAAGTCTTAACGCACACCATCACTTTTCTCTTTCAATATAACCAACAAAATGTAAGATCATTATGTTTTTAAGCAATACTTATACATCCTCAAACAAATAGGGTGTTCTGAAGTCTTTATTTTCTCTCTTTATTTAGCTCATGTACCTTTTAGGACAGCATATTTGTACAGCTATTCAGCTGTATCAGCATATCTTTTGTTTGTTTTTAATCTGCCAGCACTTAGTAAGTATTATCTTTGAAAAGAACACCTTCATTTTCATTTTAAAAAGTAATATTGGGATTTACTCCATCAGTGGACATTAAGGTTAGAGTTTATTTGACTTTAGTGGCCTTGATTTTCCTTCAGCTTTACACCTTCTTGGAAAGAACTATGGGTCTTGTGCTCCAGGCAATGCATGCAAAGAGTTGGCCTTTCTGAAAGTGCTCCTCCACAAGCAAAATTGATCTTCTGTTCTTTCTATCCTTCTATTCTTTGTATTTCTAATAGATCTTCTTTGATCCACTTCTGATGTAATTTTTTTTCTCCTTCTTGTAAGTCAGTTTTGCCTCCTTCTTCTAGCCACAAGCAGGGCATGGTGGGTTTGGAATTACCAGGGGTAACAGGTGCTGTCCATGAGTAGGATGCAGCTGTCTACCAGTGTTTTAGTTCAGACCAGTTCTTTGTTGGATGTGTTGAAGACTACAAAGGTGATGCTAGTTTTATGGGCATAGTATTCTAATCCTCAAGAGACGTTGTCCACATCCATTCTCAGCGCCCTGTATTTCTTGTTCTCATCTTGAACTCACACCACGTAGCTGCCACTAATGCTGACCAGGATGAATGAGTGTTATTTATGCTCCTTGTGGAAGGACTCCCCCTTATTGATGGTCAGTGCCAATTGCCATGGAAGATGCCCAAAGGTACCATGAATTGCCAAGAGAACAAAAGCCCTTGGTCATTGCCAGTAGGGACAGAAAAAGAAGCAAAGAATGCTTCAGCAGGAATGTGTCTTAAGAGTCAGGCAGATCAACCTCATCACATGACACATGAACTTGAAGTTTAGATGAGAAAGGATTTGCTCAAGTTCACAGAATCTCAGAAGTAGATGGGACCTCAGCAGTCTTCTAGTCCCATCTCATACCTGAACAAGGATCTCCCTATAATATCCCCAACAAGAAGTCACTCTTCAATGAAGGGTAACTCACCACTTCCCAACATAACCCATTCCATTTGGGGATAGTTCTAACGGTTAGGAAATCTTTTCCTTACCTCAGACCTCAATTTTCTCTGTCCTATGGAGCAAAAAAGAATGATTCTGAATGCTCTTCCACATGACAGCCCCTTAAATACTTGAAAAGAGTTCTTATGCACCAATCTTACAATATTTTCTTCTCTGGGCTAAACACCCTCAGTTTCTTCAACCAATCCTCATAAGGCACAGACCTAAGATGATAATTAGCAGAAATGAGCTTTGACTGTAGGCCATCTAGCGGCAAATTAGTGCTGCTTCCACTACATTGGCTCATCTCACCCTCAGTCTTAGCATTAAGCCACCAATAGACAGGCAAAGGTACCAGTGACACACATGGCCCCTTTCAAAAGAGTGATGGCACTGCTTAATGAAACTATTAACATCAAACACCAAACACTCAGTGATGTCACATAAGCCCACTAGATCACAAGATGATCATAGAATGGAGAAGGATCAAAGAGGTCAAACCTCTTATCCCACATAGAGATCACATTTACAAAATGCTTGACAGATGACCACTGGTTGTTGTTATTGGTGGTGGTACTACTGCTGCTGCTGTTATTGTTTTTGCTGTTGATTGACACCAAGAGGAAATATGATATAGTGGAAAGAATACTGGAATAAGTGTCAGAAGACCTAGACTCTAATCCCAATCTACTCCATTTACTTTCTGTCAAGTCACTTCCTGTCTGTGGAGTTTTCTTTAGAAGAAAGTAAGACATTTGAATCACTGAATCTCTAAGATACTTTTAACTCTAGTATTCATGACATTTTTACCACCATTAATTATTGAAAAAATTTTTGCTTATATTGAGCCAAAATCTGCATCTCTGTAACTAACATTCAGCTACTGATGCTAATTGTATTTTCCAGAGCAACAGAGAATGGCACATTTATACAGTGCTATAATATTTACAAGGCACTTTCCTCACAACAATCATGTGAAGTAGGTACTATAAGCTTAATTATTTCCATTTTACAGATGATGAAATGGACATGCAGAGAGGTAAAGAGATTTTTCCAGTATTAGAAACCAAGTAAGAATCAGAATTTGCATGCAAACCCAGGACTCATTGGAGCTACGAAGTTCAGTACTCTTCCATGATACCATGAAGGCATTCATATTACCAAGGATGACTTGAATGTGAAAAGTGGAATAAAAGAATAAGTATAATCAACAAAGGCAGTTGATTAACCATGAGTAAGAGTGAGAAATAGTACATGGACATCTCAAGTGCTACATAATAACAATATGTGCATATTATATCATAAATGTAAAATATTTACTATATCTACTTTAAAGACACCAAGAAAGGAAGCCTCTAGTGTATTAAATATATTTTCCATAGCAGATTCATAGAAAGATGTGGATAAGAATGGCAGCACGAAAAGGCATGGATAAACTGCATTCAGTATTCATGGACAAAGTACCCATATTAATGAGATCATGGATTTACCCAAATATTAAAGTAGGTATAACACTGGGGCCACCTCTCTTAGAGTATGAGTGACCAGAAGAAGGTGAGACTGTTATAAGACTATGAACTTAAGAAATTGGCACATGGCTGTGAATATGAAATAATTCCATAAACATAATGTGATGTTTTTAATAAGAAGAAAATAGAAGAATATGATTAAAAAGAAAAAAAAAACCCTCCATCTCACCAGAAATGATTTGGTGTCTACCAGCAATGTTTTGCATAAACTAGGCCTTAGTCAATGTGTATTGTCTTTTGTCTTAGCACAATATAATACACAACCCATATAACTCATCCGGCGGTACGTGAATCTTGGACAGACACTACAAACAGACAACAAGCATGGACTAGGATTGACCAAGAGATGGAGAATGGGATGGATTGCATTTTGTTAATTATATGTTAACTATTTGTTAACTATAACTATATTTTAACAACTTTAAGCTTTCTGTCAAAACAAAGTCCCATCTTTTTAACAGCAATATTCTTCCGGTGATGTTGTATGGCTACGAACATAATAGTCTTCAAATAACTGAACTCAGATATCAAATAAAGGCCAAGGAAGAGGATCCCAATAGTCATGAATAGACTCTAACACATTACAGAGAAGACACTAGATAGGAGAAGTGGTTTCAAGGATATCATGGAGGTTACATGTAGAGCAAAGAATAGCCAGTGAACAGACTACACTTGATCATTGGTATCTACACAACCTCAGGAGGATGAGGAGAATGCTCAGCATAATGTGTAGTCTCCCCTTGTGGTGAATTATACACCAGAGGACACAGATACACGTCAAGGACAGAAGATATTCACCTGGGTATGGGTTCCTATTTGAATCATTTGAAGAAGTGTCCCTATTGGTGAGTTCATGAGTCCATTGGAATTGTATACCCATAGAAAAAATGTCCTATTTTTCTTTTCCTCTCTCTTCTCTACACACACACACACTTTTCTGTGTGCACACTGCCTAAGTGGAGTTACATAGAATTTTAATTATCAGCAAGGGAATATTAACACTAATGAAGGCCCACAGATGAATAAGATTATCTATGAATTCCCTTTGCCTGACACTAGACGAGGCCATTGGGGCCAGGATCAAATTTCCTGTTAGGGACTTAATTAACATTGGAAATGGCGATGTCTATTTAGAAAAGGCCCATTTAATTTGCTATGGCATTATCAATGAAACCTTCTCACTTGCCCACCTTAATAACCTTGCTACTGTAATTAGATTATTCAATCAAACTCTAAATGAATACATCCTAAATTCCCAGGAAGGCTTGGCTTTTCCTTGGGAAACCTAGCTATTCTGTATGTAGCAAGCTAGTTATAAATTAACATATTAATGCTTTCCACAAAGGTACAATTTAACTTAACTTGGTCATTCTACTCTATGGTTTAAAGTGTCCAGAGTCTTCATCCTTTCTACACCCAAGACTGATCAGAGATTAAATGTATTCCCTTCTCAGAGTCATCTATACTATCATAAGTATATTAGGAAGTTGGTCCCTTTGTAAAAGACGTATGATGTTATTGACACTTAAGATGCCCTAAGGAGGTATAGTTTCTCTGCGCTAAGGAGGAGGAGCATGGTAACGGCTACTGTAAGAGGAGAGGAGTGAAGGGACATTCAGATCTTCCCAATGGCCTTGAGACTACAAAATGATTTTCACTACCTGTTTGATTATGGGCAAATTACTTAAACTCTCCGAACTTATTTCCTTATATGTGAAATGGGCATAATAATAGCACCTAACACAGAGACTTGTTGTAAGGGCCAAATAAAATAATGAAGTTGAAGTGTTTTGCAAACCTGAATGCATTGTAAAAGTAATAGTTTTCATCATCATTACTGTTAGCCTTTCCATAAGTCAGTCTTGGCCAAGACTATGAAAAGAATATGATATTTTAGGCAGAAGTTAATGGATTCTGATCCTGGCTTCCCCCATTAATTGACTTTTTGACCTCTGTACGTCACTTCATTTCTCTGAGGTTATATGTCCTTTATCTGTAAAATAAGAGAATTGAATTATATAATCGCTAAAGTACCTTGAAGGTATAGGCTTCTGCAATTATAATAGGACTAGGAATACATTCTTGTTGCTGTTATACATCCCATTCAGATAAATACATGCTAAATTTGTTACAAAACCTGACAAAGTAGATCTCCCTAGCAGACCAAAATTCAGGCATTGAAAATCAATTATGGCTAAAATTCAGCAGCTCAAGTTTGAAGAGCATCCTAGAGAGATACGAAATGAAATGTCATTGTAACTGCAATTGAGATCCATAGATCATTAGTATTTTATTTTTAGTTCAATGCTTTAACATTCCGAAGTTTGCCTGGAGACTGGTTAAAAAAAAAGAAAGAAAGAAAAGAAAAGAAAAAAGCTCATGAGTCAGAATATGTATTCCAGTGACATTGTTTTGAAGGACATGTTCCACCTCTCATGAGACTGCAGTAGATTTAATTTTTATCAACAGGCCTTTGGGGATCTATTATATCTAAAATAGCTGTAGAAATGGCTAAGGAGAAAGTCACCATTAGGCTAACAGGTTAAGAAAAGTCAGTGTGATGCACAGATTTGACTGTATATAAGTCCAGTATTTAATCAACCTTTCAAATGTTTGAGTACAGCATCAACTTAAATCAGAGTTGAGAAAAATCCATTTATTAATCTACTTGACTGGGAAAAAGTCACAGAAATTAGACTATTGTCTAAGATTTTTCTTTTCCTTCAAATGAACAAATATTCCTCCTGTCTACTATGTCCAAGGTCCTTTGCTAGGACCATAGGATCAAAGATTTAGGACTCAAAGGGACTTTTACAGGCCCTCTAATGTAACCCCTTCCTTTTGCAAATGAGGAAACTGAGGCCCTGTAAGGGTTATGGGATTTAAAGATCTCCCATGCCCCATGGACGTGCTGACATAGCAGAGCAAGAAAAAAAAAAAGCCGAGCCAACGGTCCGGCGGTTGGGAGTTGGGGGCAGTTGCCTTTTTTTTTTTTTTTTTGAGTTAGGACCTGCTGAGCACTGCCAGCAGCCGGAGCTGCTGGGAGCAGGACTTTCTGCTGAGGACTGCCAGGGGCCGGAGCTGCTGGGAGCGCTCTTCCAGGACGCTGGGTGGTTACTGTGAGTGGGGAGAGGAGGACCTTTGCCTGAGGTAGCCTGTTCTGTTTTAAAGGCTTGAAAATGTGGGTGCTTTCTACTTTATCTACCTGTGCCAATGTCATAACTACTCTGATGGCTTTCACTTTCTGGTTTTGGGACTCAGTCTTTTGGTATCTTAATAAATTTTCTAGTTTATTTCCCCAAATGGCAAACCTGACGTATTTTGTGATGGATAATTATATCAGCATATTTGTAATCTCTATAGGCATTGTGAATATGGCATTGCTGATACAGGCCCACAGGGGTTAAATGTCTTAACATCACACAGACAATAAGTAGCAGACCTGAGATTTTAACCCAAATCTTCTGACTCCAAATCCAAAGAAGAGAGATATACAAAGAAAATTCAGCTCCTGCCATCTGGGAGCATACAAAGAAGATGCAGATACCTTTCCAAATTGAATAGTAATCAGTTCAATGCTCAAATAACCATTCATGCAAACAATAGAAGAGATGTTCCAAGATCAGTTTCTGAATGGAAAGAACATGCAAGGCATTAAGAACAAGGAGAGTTCAGAAAAGATAAAACAAAAATGTCAGCCTACAGTGTTCAAGTTGAGACTCTAATGGAGAAAATAAGATGTGAGTTGTTCTCAGTTTTTATTGATATGTTTTGTTTTTATATTATACACATTTATACAGTACTGTTTCTTCATAAGAGCTAAGTAAACTCATGTAACAGCAAGCAAAGAAATATTTAGTGGCTTGTTTCAGTTATTTAAGTATTTAGCACCTTGTCTGAGCCCTACCTTGTGATTTTGAAGGTAGGAGGAACTTGCTGAAGCAACAGGAAGGGTGGGACAGGAGGGAGAAACATCATATATTTATTTTTTTTTATTTTTTGCTTTGGAGGGCAATTGGGGTTAAGTAACTTGCCCAAGGTCACACGGCTAGTATTGTGTGTGTGTGTGTGTGTGTGTGTGTGTGTGTGTGTGTGTTAAGTGTCTGAGGCTGGATCCAAATTCAGGTCCTTCTGACTCTGGGGCCAGCACTCTACTTACTGCACCACCTAGCCGCCCCGAGAAACACAATATAAAAGGAGGGGCACAAGCTGGGACCGAGCAGAACTGAGAAGAACATCTGTGGTGGCCAACATTTTGTCTGTTCTGTCTGTGTTGATTTGTGTTTGTGATACTTTGTACAGAAGCCCTGGAACCTTACTGCTAGTTTAGAAGCCCTGAAAGAGGACTTTCTTGTCATCTGTTTACAGAAGTCCTGAAGGAAGGTTTCAGAGGTCCTGGGACAATACTGATGATTTGTGTTGATTTTTCATCTCAAAATGCATGCAACATTCCACAGCTACAGCCCCCCATTCATCTTTTTTTTCCTATTAACAGAAATCTCTGACTTCCTACCCCATTGGGAAAAAAGAAAAGAAAAACAAATTTCTTGACAAATAAGCATAGTCAAGTGAAACAAATTCCCTCAATGACTATCTTCAAAAATAACTTTGTCTCATTCTACACTCTAAATTCATCACTTTTCTGTAATGGATAGTAAGTTTCATTATCGGTTTCCTGAAATCATGGATTGTCACTCTATTCATCATAGCTCTTACAGCTTTCAAAGTGGTTTGTTTTTACATTATTGTTACTGTAAAATTTGTTCTGGTTCTGCTCATGTCATTCTTCATCAGTTTAAAAAATTTCTCAAAAATTATTCAATTTTATAATATTGATGTTAAGTATAAATTATTCTTCTGGGTCTGCTTACTGCGCTCTACATAAGTTCATATAAATCTTTCTGTCTTTTTGAAATCATCTATTTCCTCATTTCTTACAACACAATAGGGCTCCATTACATTCATATACCACAACTTATTCATCCATTTCTCAATTGGCAAGCATTCCCTTAGTTTTCATTTCTTTGTCACCATAAAAAGAGCTGCTATAAATATTTTTGTGAATAAAAGACCTTTTCTTCTTTCTTTCATCACTTTTGGGTATATACTTACTTAGCGATGGTATTATTGGGTTTTGAAATATGAGTGAGATTTGGATTAGTGGAGATGAGAGCATTACAAGGGTGGGAAAAGCATGTGAGAGAGAAAGAGACAGAGAGAGACAGAGAAAACACAGCTAATGGAAAACTTAAGGTGTATTTGGGGGGTGGGGAGAATGACTAAACCAGTTTGACTAGAAAAAAGAAACTGTCCTTTGGGGACAAATTGCAAAGACCCATGAATTCTCATTCCTACCTGGAACACTGATTTTTAAAATGGTGTTATAGTTAGAAGATGGACACAGGAGAAGTCCTATAAGGTAATGTGTAAGCTTTTAAGGGATGGTAACAATGTCTATTCTTTTCTGTGAGCACTACAACGTTATAATGACTAAAGCTACAGACCTTCTAAGATTAACATATAAATAAATGTGTGTACTCATTGGTTTACTTTCCCTGAACTTATTTTTGCATGTCAAGGCAGGGTGGTGGTTGTTGTTTTGGGGTGTTTTTAAACTTTTAAAGTCTTTAGAGATGACATATAGGTTGGTACATATAGATGTAGACACATGAATGGATAATAATAAATAAAATAAAATATATTAAGCACTTACTATGTGCCAAACACTGAAGAAATATAAAAGAGACATGTTGAACTCAGAAGTCAAAAGACCTAGGTTGTACTCTTGTCTTTGCTGTGAATCCACTCATTCTATGAAAATGAACAAATCAGCTAGACCCCTCTGGGCCTCAGCTTTCTCAGTTGTAAACTTAGAAGATTGGATTAAATGATGTCTTAAGTTTCTTACAATTCAAAAAAATATGATTCTTGTATTACACCCAGTTATTCTCTTTTTCTAGGAGAGACAACAAAAATGCATATATTTGTTATATATAATATACACACATTTGGGAATATTCAGTTAGAGATGAACAAGAACTTTCCAAATAATAGCAATCACTGGATAAAGTTATTGGATCATCTCTGATATCTTTGTCTCTTTGATAGAAGTAGAAAAAAAAGGAGAAGTAGAAGAAGAAAAAGGAGGAGGAGGAAGAGAATTTATATGAAAGTATGAGGCTGGTAATGGCATAATTAAGACAGTGCATATGATAGAAACAAAACAGAATGAAATAGGAGAGGGAAAACATGAGAAGCTTATTTTAAAAATGACACTATCTTTAGGAGGTATAAGAGACAAAACAACTTCTAGAATAAGCTCTTTTAAAACCTAATGAAAAATTATGTAACTTTTTTTTTGGCATTTCTATCTTTGGGATTAGTTGTTCTGAATTTCATTCAATCAGTATTTCTTGAGAACCTTATTTGTACATGGACTTTTTGTGGGACACAACTGTATCTGAGACATGGCTCCTTGCTGGGCCTCAAAGGCATTATATTCTAGTAGGGCAGCCAAACTTCAGGTAAGTTATCAAAACACAAGGCAGCTGTGATAACAGTCTAAAGCTTATTACAAATGTCATGGTGAGAGGGAAAGATAATAATGACTATAATGTTCAATGATGGTCTCATGGAGACCTTAACCTTAAAGGAGCAATCGGACAATCAGAGATGCAGAGAAAGGGAATGTTGGGGGAGGGTCTTCCAAGGAACCTGAAAGGCATTCCTAAGGGACAGAGGTGAAAATGGTATGTTCAAGGTATACTCTGGGAAAGATTCTAGTCTAATTATAGTGAATGAGTAATGAATGACTGGAGATAAGCCTGAAAAGGAGTTCAGGCTCACTAGAAGGCTTCAACCAAAGCTAGAAGATAATTTGTTAGGCATTTTGTGGGGGGAATTTTAGTTCAGCAATTAGTTGGGTTGAATGCCCTTTGATGTCTCTTCCAAGTCTGAAATTCTGTGCTTTCTGATTATTGTGATGACAAGCAAAGAAGTACTTAGCACCTTGTCTGAGCCCCTTGTGATTTGAAGGTAGGAGGAAGTTGCTGATGCAATAGGAAGGGTGGGACGGGAAGGAGAACCACCATATATAAGGAGGAGCACAAGATAGGAGAGAACAGAACTGAGGAGAGCACTTCTGGTGGCCAGCACTCTGTCTGGTCTATCTGTTGATTTGTGTTTGTGATACTTTGTACAGAAGCCCTGAGATCCTACTGGAAGCCCTGAAAGAGGATTTTCTTGTTGTCTGTTTACAGAAGTCCTGGAGAAGGGTTTCAGAGGTTCTGGGACTATGCTGATGACTTGTGTTCACTTCTTGGACCTTGTTTGTGGGTCTGTGTTGATTTCACAGGCAGATAGTGAATTGATGATGGTTCTGGCAATGTGTGTGAATGTTGTTTTGGCTCTGTTAAGCTTTGTATTCACAGAAACAGAAACTGTGAAGGACTTGAGGTGGACTGGACACTGTGAGCTTCAATATGGAATGGGAACTGGATGAGGAATTGGACAAGGAGATGGATGAAGAGCGGAGAATTGCCTACCTGTGAATCCAGGTGATGGTTGGTTGAATTCAGGCAAAAGTTGGGACCATGGAAGAGGAACCATGGAATCTGGGAGCCAGCCTTGAGCCAAGATGAAAAGACCTCTCCTTGGGTACTGACTGACAAGTGGTGACTGACAAGATCATGATTTATTGTGATCTAGGGGTGGGAGAACTTTGTACTTTGTACTTGTACTCCTTAAGGATGATTGAGTTAAGGATGACTGGAAGCTAATCTCCAATCAAGAAAAAAGATTGAAACTTGAGAGATTAAGACAATGCTACCTAAGGATTGCTCCTTAAGGATGATTGAGTTAAGGACTTACTGAATGATATCTTTTGCTTAAAACTACTTGGCCACTTTAGTGATAAGTTGTTATGTTATATCATTGTGAATGTTGTACTTTGTTTTTTGTGAATGTTTTGCCTTAGTTTACTGCTAAATAAAAGATAGTTCACTATACTATGTGATAGAAACTTAAAGTTATTCACAGCAGAAGTCTTCTGGAAAACTGCTCATGCTTGGCTTTACAATTATGTAGCTGGGGACAAATTGTTAAGGCATTTGAATTTCAAGATGAGGAGTTTAAACTATTTACTGGGCAATAGGGAGTCAGTGAAATTTTTAGAGCTGAGATATTCTATTTATATTCTATCAAAGAGATAGTTTTGAAAGATAAATCTGGCAGCAAGGCATAGAAAGCTAGCTTTGGAGTATGTATCTGGATTCAAGGTCTGATGTCTACTAGCTGGAAAAATCACTTAACTTCTCATTGACCTAGATAACTCTCAAAGAATGTAAGTTGCAGGGAAGATTTTGACTATTATAGGAGAAGTTTCTTACTCAGAGCTCCCCACCCTGATAAAATTACAGGTCCAACCAAAAACAAAAAAAATCATCTATCAGTCTCATGGAAGGAGAAACTGGAGATGGGGGGGGCATGAAAAAGTTATTACAACAACCCAAGAAGGAAGGAATGGGAGCATAAACTGGGTAAAGAATGGCCACATAAATGGAAAGAAAGATATTAGGCATTGTGAAGAAAAAAGGCAAAAGACTTAGCAACTGACAGAGGCTTTGAGCTTGGTTAACTGGAAGAATGAAAATGCTATTATTAGATATAGGAAAATCAGGAACATGGAGATAGTTTAAGAAGGTTTAAAGTATGTTATACTTAGAGCCGGAAAGATCCTTATAATCATCTAATCATTTTACAGATGAGGAAGATACGGTAAAGGGATCATATAGGTAGTAAATGACAGAGCCAGTATTTGAACCTAGGTCCTTGTTATTTTTTTATTTTAATTTTTAATTTATGGAATAAAACAAGCATTCCTGTAACATAGTATAATAAGCACATTGAGTTTGGTATGTTAGGGACTTTTAGCTGGAAATAATTTGCCTTTAGAAATGTCAAAATAGATTTTGGGAGGCTAGGATTGGAAACACCAGAGTTCAGGATCAGCTACATAGGGATGATAGTTGGGGCTCTGCCAGGAAATAAGATGATGAAGGGAGAGCATTTAGGAATATTGTGGGCCATGATGCAGTCTGTGGGCAGAGTATTTGACAATGTTGATCTAGATAGTTCCATGGGTTGGTGTATTGATACTAAAATAATGGCACTTCATGAAGGAGGAGGCAAAAAGTGTCTAAATCATGAGTTCAAAATTCTGAGCTCTTGACTTATACCCTAGATTTTATGGAGGGATTACAGAACCCGATGAAACTCCTTGAGATGGAAGATAATCAGATATATTCAAGAAACCCAAAGGGAACCTCCTTCTGGACTAGTCTCAGAAATCTAAGAGATCCCTGATGAGTTGGGTAGTCTCATAACATGACACAGTCAGGAGGTTTAAGGCATAGATTCCTGCAGCACAGAGATACTTAGGTATCTACACCACTCTTAAGGGGGCATCCAAGGCCACTCCAGCTACTAAATTTCATACAAACTTGTCAATCAAACTTGTACATTCTAAAGTCATGTAGGTAGTGAGAAAGAAAGCTGGGATTTAGACACAGTTCCTCTGACCCTAGACTCAGTACTTTTTTCTAATGAACAATATCCAAAGCATTTACATATGTAAACATACTATCAGACAAGATACATAGGAAAGGAATACTTACATGGTGGGTATTGGTTAGTGAGGAAGATACAAATATTTCAAAGCCACACTTTAAGTGTTCAAAAGAATGCTAAATGCTAGTCAATAAAGCCCTACTGTCTCCTTTCCTGTTGACATTTTTGTCAACACAGGGTGCTTAATTAGTCAGGCTAACATTTTTCATAATTGCTAACCCATGCCCCCTACATGGACACTCTAAGTAAATGTTCAGAGCAGCTAAATACAATTTATGTAATTTATTTTCTCAATGACCTTATTAGTGCTTCTGCTGGTGAATTTATGTTCAGAGGTAGATGTGTATCCAGAAATATAGCCTTGGGTTTTGAAAAAAAAAGTTATATAACTTTATACTTCATAAATTTAATAACCAAAATGTTATCTGTAATAAGTATTTGGGGAAAAACACTATTTTACCACTGACTGGTTTGATGTGATTTGATTAAAGAATGGTATTTAATCTCTTGTTCTGATACTGGGTTCTGTCCAGTGGACTTCAATGGTGTCTAAATACTTGCAAACAAAGATTAACTTTGATGGATGTGGGTTCATGAATATAGGTCATGAAACATCTATATAGGATGTCATATGTAATTCTACTATACTGCTTCTTAAGGGGCAGGGTATGATGCTGGAACACTGCCTTTTCCTGCATCTCAAAAGTAGCACATCAGTTTCTAGGGCACTGAAACTGGAGTTTTCATCTTAAGAGTTACAAGTTCAGGGCCTCTGCATTTTGACATTAGTCTTACCCCCAGATCTGCCAATAATGTGCTGTGTGATCTTAAAGAAGTTTCTTCCCCCCTCTGGGCATCAATTAACTCAACTGCAAACTGAAGGATTTAAATGGGATAATTTTTAAGTTGTGCTTGCAACACTAACATCTGATGAGTGACTCGATGAACAATATGGCTAAAAAGGCTGACAGATGACCAACACCTTTGTCCTGCTGATGTATATATGGAACATTTCCTTTGGTGTGGGCTCACATGACCTATTCCATGACTTCTCAACCTTCACAGAATATGAGCCCCTGTATCTTATCACTGAATACCAAAGGACTCCTTGACACCATGGTTCAAGAAATACATGCTAAGTTGGTCTGCATTTTTCTTCTTTCCAACTAGGACTCAAGGACAAACTCTACCTTCCAGAAAATAGGCTCATGTTGCTAAGTGTTACCTTTGTTAGGTGTGCCAAGGGCCTTATTAAGAAGGAAAAATGGATAATAAAATTAAAATACTTTTAAAGCTTTTTGAAATCTAGTCACCATCAATACAGGAACCCTCCCAATGGTATAACAATTTGAGTTCTCATAAGCTGACATTATGATTGTTTTAAATAGAGAAGTAATATAGGGGACAGAAGTTTCTGAATAAGAAAAAAAAATTCCCATTTTTCTAGATTGTCATGGGACTTGACTCAGGTGCATAAATCTTGATGGAATCACAAATTGAGTAGGGACTGAAATACACTAATATGTTAAAAAATCCATGACTGTGACCCTTCTACTATATAAAGAATAGTTTGAGAGAGATCCCTGAGGCTCAGAGAGAGGGCCTGAGGCTTGCTAGTCAAATAAATAGTAAGGATCAGAGGAAGATTTTCAGCCCTGGTTTTCCTGAATCCAATTCCAATATGTTATCTACTATGTCATGCTTCCTCTCTCAATATAGTAGAGTCTAAAAATGAATTTAAGCAAGAAGACAACCAGAGCATTTGGAAGAGCACATTCAAGTTTGAACAAATAACTCATTCTTAACCTATACAACCAAAATGATGATAATTAACATTTATAGTCTTTTAAATTACAAAAAAAGGGCTTTTAAGGACAGTCTCACAACAACCCCTTGAAAGAGATACAATAGGAACTTTTGCCCCCATTTTACAGATGAGCAACCTGAGACTCAGAGTGGTTAATGATTTGCCCAGGCAGTGAGGTCCTGATTAGTGCAAATAATGAGTCCCCTGAAGTGATCCCATGCATTCAAATTCATACTATTTTTAGTTATAATTATGTAAAATCTGGTCATTGGTTCCAGCTCAATGGAAGTACTCAGTGTGAATTCAAAGAATGCAACCATTTAAGGGGATTAATTGTTCATAGTAATTGGGACCTAGCAGTACAGATAAATAAGTATCTGGGATTTGAAGCATTCAGAGTTCACCGCTCAATCCTCTATGCCATGTTTCTTTCAAAATATTCTAAATTAATGAAAGACACACAAGAAAAGCATTGTACGCTTGGAAGATGACATTCAAAGTGGAGGCACTCTCTCATGGTTAAACTCCATTCAACGTAACTCTGTGGTTCAAAGATGTGTTATTGAGTTACTGAATATCCACTTTTTCCTTTTTTCCTTCTTTATTATACTTTCCTGCAGTTGCAGCATTTCTATAAAGACTTCCATTAGGGCATAGAAAGAAGAGGAGGGAGGGCTTCCAACAGAGCACAGAAAGAGGGCCAGGGAAGGGGAATTTGAGTTCATTAGCAGTAATAACTGGCATTTATGTAGCATGTTAAAAAAATCTCAAAGTACTTTTCATCCATTGCCTCATTAAATCCTCCAGACAGTCTTCTAGGTATTTTTATCCCAATTTTTTAGATAAGGAAACTGAGTCTTACTTAGCTGACTGGTCAAGGCTTATATATGTAGAAAGTGTCAAAAGTCAGATGTGAACCTAGGTCTTCATGATACTTGGTTTAGCACTCGATCCACTCTATGTCACATACTTCTTGATAAGTTCATCAATCCCTAAGTCTTACATGGTCATATTAAACTATTGAATATATATGTATATAGATACATATACATACACACACATATATGAGCTATGGACACAAGTGAATATAATATGTATATAGATGCATATATACATGGGTATATATACATGTATGTATTATGCATAGGTTATATGTGTATATACATGTGTATGTATGTATGTAGGTATATCTTTAGCATTTCAGAGCACCATTCCTCAAGCTGTGAATCATAGCCTTTCTGGGTAGGGATTGAACTGCAGAATCACATCACTTTTACATCTGTCTAAATAAGAGCCATTGCCTCAAGTCACTGTGATGGGTTATAGGGAGGGGCCATGCTAGGTGGTCCAGGGTGCTAGATTCGGAGTCAGTAAGATCTGAGTTTGAATTCTGCCTTAGATACTCACTAGCTCAGCAAGTCATTTGATCTCTCAAATATTTCCTCATCAGGAAATTGAAGGTATTAATAGGATCTACTTCCAGAGGTTGTTGTAAAGATCAAATGAGATAATGAATGTAAATCACCTAGCAAACTTTAAATTGCTTTATAAATATTAGCTTTTATTAGCTCTCATTAGTATTATGCTATACTTTCCTGATAGGAAAAAGCAAATAAAAGGAAAATTTCAGTCCCCAGCACCTCTATGTACATATTGACAATACAACATGCACACATGCACACAGAGAGGCAGCTATGAGATGGAGAGTTTGGGGTGGTTGGGTGCTTACATTCAACTTAACAATCCAACAAGCATTGATTAGGCACCTACTGTGTTCCAAGTACTGTGCTAGCCACTGGGAATTCAATGATAGCCATAAAACAAGCCCTTTCCTCAAGGAGCTTACTCTTCACTGTGAGGAAAACATATCTACAGATATTCAATATAGGTACAAAATAAACCGGTAGCAGCAAGGAAGTTTTAACAACTAGAAGAATCAGAGAAATCTTCCCATTGGTAATAAGACTTGATGCTGAACTTCAAAGGGACCTAGAGATTGCAAGAGAGGTAAGGAAGGAGAATGTCACGCTTTGCTGCTCCTATTATCACTACTACCTTGGTGTTGAGTCATTTCAGTTATGTCTGACTCTTTGTGACCCTATTTGGGGTTTTCTGGATTAAAATCATGAGGTGGTTTGCCATTTCCTTCTCCAGTTCATTTTATAGATTAAGAGACTAAGACAAACAGGGTTAAATGACTTGTCCAGGGTCATACAGCTAGCAAAGTTCTCTGAGGCTGGATTTGAACCCAAGAAGAAGAGTCTTCCTGACTCCAGGTCCAATCCCCACTGCCCCCACTGCTACCTGAATACCTGTTTAAGTTGTCTTGAGAAACAGCTTCCCTACTTACCTTCTAGACTTCCTGTTGGTATAAAGGAATAAGGGGTCACCATATTTCAGACAACTTTGTCTGGGTTGCCAAGCATGTTCTCTCTAGGTCATAACCACCCTCCCTCCCTTACAAATCTGTATACTTACCATTCTCCCAAGTAGAATGTAAGGTCCTTGAGGCCAGAAACTATTTCCTCTGTGCCTTTGCTTCTGGAGGACTAAGTACAGCACATGTAGCTAGTGGTCATTTAATAACAAAGTTTGTTGAACTGAATTGAATACAAAGACAGGGATATCAACTTCTGCATTTCCAAAGAACCAAGATCAGAAACATTACCTTGGAAATTATTAAAAATGCTATAAATTGATGCCTGTCTTAGTATTTTTATTCATTTGTTGTTTATTGGTACCAACACCTTTCCTGCAAATATACTGCAAATTGTACTCTGCCCCCCCAAAAAACTGTTAGAATTTTCTCCATCCTCAAATTTTATTTTATTTTCTTATCTCTTCTCATGGGATAGCCCTCCCTTACACACATACTCACTCACACACACACAGACACAAACACAGAGAAACTAGAACATAAGCTCTTAGAATTCAGAGTCCATTTTCCATTATTTCTTTTTATCTGTTGTACCTTGTACACAACTGTAATAGTAATGGAATTTAAAGATCCCCCTGTATTGGCTTGGTTTTTGGTTTGATTGTGTTAAAACCCAGAGCTTGTGAATCCCACTTGTGGGATGGACTTGTTGATGTGAAAAGAGAGTGCTGAACTGGGAGGAGCTGGTAACATAAATTTAGAGAGACAAAAGCAAAGAGGGAGGCAGAAGAACTTTTTTGGAAGCAGCATCTTGGAGGCAGAGAGAGATGGAGAGGATTGCTGAGGACCAGTTTGAATTGCCCAGGACTTTTGAGAGCTGCCACCCAGAGCTTCCAAGGACTGAGGAAACATGGCTGTTTTGCTGGTACTTTGTCTGTCTGTTTTGATGTTGTTTTGCAAGATTTGTTCACTGGTGAAAGACAGTCCTGTTGTTGCAGAGGTCCTAGAATCTTGCTGTTGGTTCAAAGCTCCTGAGACTGTTCTGCAGACAGAGAGTGAATTCTGTCCACTGGTGAAGGACAGCGCTGTTGTTGCAGAGGGTCTGGAACCTGGCTGTTGGTTCAGAAGCCCTGAAGAAGGATTTTCATGTTCTATGTTTACAGAAATCCTGGAAGAGGGTTTTGCTAATGTTTTCAGGGGTCCTAGGACTGTTCTGCAGACAGAGAATGAATTAATGAAGACACTGGCAATGTATCTTGTAGCCTTGCTAAGCTTTGGCTCCCCAGGAACAAAGATTGCTGAGAACTTGCCTCTTGTCAAGATGAAGAAAAGACCTCTCTTTGGGTATTAAATGCTGTGCTTAAGCTTGTTGTAACTCTGGGGTAGATTCAATTGTGATCCAAGGGTGGGGAATTTTTGACTTTTTTGTGCTCTGTGATTGACCAAATGAATGTACTTTACTTATAATTGGAAACTAATCTCCATTTGAGAAGAGGGGCTTTGTGGTTGACTAAATGAATATACAGCCTAGGGCTGGAGTAGTACTTAGAAGAGGGTCTTTGGGATTGACTAAATGAATTATAATGTTCATGGGTGGAGTAGTACTTGGAGATTATTGAATTATACTTGGTAAATGCTGTATTTTGAATTATGCTATATTTTGATTTTCTCTGTTCTTAATTTGTCACTGAATAAAATGGAGAGCACCTATGCTGGTATTTTGAACCTTGGGAAGTTGCCTTTGCTTGGCATTACAACAACAGAAGATTATTAAATTTTTATTGAATCAAAAAGGTCCATTCTTTTTTTTGGCCTCTATTAATTTGTTTACTTTTAGTTTACAAGATTCATTACCACAATTCATTGACTTTCAAATTTTCTCTCCCTCCTTCCCCCCTCCCCATGGCAGCATCCAACATTAGGCATTAGTCAGGTTATAAAGGATTGTAACAGATGGAATGAACAATGGGAAAGAAGAAATAAAACCAAACAAGAAAATGAAAAAGGGCAGGGAGTTTGCTTCAGTCTGGGTTCAATCTCAGTTCTTTCTCTGGATGTAAACATCTCTCTCCATCATGAGTCTTTTTGGGTTGAATTATGACTCTGGATTTCTGAGAAGCATCTAGTTTATCAAAGGTGGTCATCACACATATGTTGTGTCTGTAATTGTGTACAAATTTCTTCTGGCTTTACTCTTGCCACTCAGTATCAGTTCATATAAGGCTCTCCAGGTAAATATGAAGCCTATCTGCTCCTCATTTCTTATTGCATAATAGTATTCTACAACATACATATACCACAACTTGTTCAGCCATTCCCCAATTGATGGGCACCCCCTTAATTTCTAATTCTTTGCTACCACAAAAAGAGCTGCTATAAATATTTTTGTATATATGGGTCTTTTTCCCACTTCTATTATCTCTTTAGGATATAACCCTATTGCTGGATCAAAGGGTATGCAAGTATTTATAACCCTTTGGGCATAATTCCAGATTGCTTTCCAGAATGGCTGGATCAGTTCACGGCTCCACCAGCAATGCATTAGTGTTCCAATTTGCCCACATCTTCTCCAGCATTTGTTATTTTCCTGTTTTGTCATCTTAGCCAATCTGACTGGTGAGATGTGGTACCTCAGAGTCGTTTTGATTTGCATTTCTCTAATCAATAGTGATTTAGAGTTTTTTTTCATATGCTTATAAATGTCTTTAATATCTTCCTCTATAAACTGCCTGTTCATATCCTTTGACCATTTATCAGTTGGGGAATGACTTGTGTTCTTATTGATTTGACTCAATTCTCTATATATTTTAGAAATGAGTCCTTTATCAGTGAAATAGGTGTAAAAATTTTCCCAATTTTCCACTTCCTTCTTTTTTTTCAAATGCTTTATTAACTTCTGATTTACATCATTCATTTCCATCAGATTTTGAGTTACAAATTTTCTCCCCATTTTTCCCCTACCCATCGCCCCAAAATAGCAGTCCCACAGGATATCCCCTCTTCCAATCTGCTCTCTCCCATGTTTTCTCCCATACCCTTTCAACTTTTCCAGTAGAGCATGGTGGATCTCTATGCCCCAGTGCCTATATATCTTATTTCCCAATTACATGTAAAATAGTATTAATAATTATATACATATATATATTTATATATTTAAACATTGATTTTAAAACTTTGAATTCCAGATTCATTACCTTCCTCCCTTGTCACCCACCTTTACTGGAAAGATAAGCAGTTCAGTATAGGTAGTACATGTGTAGCTAATGCAAAACATTAACATAGTAGATATATTGTAAAAGACTGACTATATTTCCCTCCCTCCTATCCCACCTCCCACTTGTTCTATTCTCTATTTTGATCCCATAACTTTTCAAAAGTGGGTGCTTCCAACTTCCCTCCCCCGAGCCTGCCCTCCCTTCCATCATGCCCCCTCTCATCCCCTTGCCCCCTACTCTCCTATAGGATGAGATACCCTATTTAGTGTGCATTTCATTCCCTCCCCAAGCCAAATTCAATGAGAACAAGGTTGACACATTCCCTTTGGCCTTCCTATTCTTCCCCTCCATTGTAAGAATCACTGTAAGTAAGTTTCATCCCTTTCTATTAAATTGGTCCTGTGCCCTCTATCTATGTATACCTATAAACATATATACACACATTTATAAATGTATTCATATGCCCATATACACTCATATATAGACATATATATTTCTATTCTCTTCAACTATTTTTATACTGAGTAAACTTTCATCAGTTACAATTATTGTTTTTCCTGTGTTAATAGTTCAACTTTGATAAGTTCCTTAGGATATCTTTTCCATTTATGTTCTCATGCTTCTCTTGCTTCTTGTATCTGAATGTCAAATTTTCTATTCAACTCTGGTTTTTGCAGCAAGAATGCTTCAAAGTCCTCTATTCCACTGAATGACCATATTTTCCCCTGAAACATGATACTCAGTTTTGCTGGGTAGGTGATTCTTGGTTTTAATCCCAGCTCCTCTGCCCTCTGGAATATCATATTCCAGGCCCTTCGATCCCTGAGTGTAGAAGCTGCCAGATCCTGTGTTATCTTGATTGTGTTCCCACAATATTCAAATTGTTTCTTCCTGGCTGCTTGTAATGTTTTCTCCTTGATCTGGGAATTCTGGAACCTGGCTATAATATTACTAGGAGTTTTCTTTTGGGGATTTTTTTCAGGAAATGATCCATGGATTCTTTCAACCTCTATTTTGCCTTCTGGTTCTAAAACATCGGGCAATTTTCCTTGAGAATTTCTTGGAGGATGATTTCTAGGTTCTTTCTTTGATCATGGCTTTCAGGTAGTCCAATAATTTTAAATTATCTCTCCTGAATCTATTTTCCAGGTCAGTGGTTTTTCCCATGAGATATTTCACATTGCCTTCTATTCTATCATTTGTTTGGATCTGTTTAACCTTATCTTGATTTCTCATAAAGTCATTAGCCTCCTTTTGCTCCAATGTAATTCTGAAGCAATGACTCCCCTCAGTGAACTTCTGAGATTCTTTTTCCATCTGGCAAATTAGGCTTTTTAGGCATTCTTCTCCTCATTGCCTTTTTGAGCCTCTTTTGTCATTTGAGTTACTCTGTTTTTTAAGGTGTGATTTTCCTCAGTCAGGCTGTTGTCTCTTATTTCATAATTTTCTTGCATTTTTCTCATTTCTCTTCCCGATTTTTCTTCCACTTCTCTTATCTACTTCTTAAGGTCTTCTATGACCTGTAACCAGCTCATATTTTCCTTTGAAGCTTTTGGTGCAAGAGTTCTGACTTCATTGTCTACCTCCTATTCCATACTTTGATCCTTTTTGTCCCCCAAATAGGAGTCTAATGTTGGAATCCCTCTGATTTCTTTGTTTCCTTTGCCTGCTCATCTTGCCACTCAATTAATTGATTTTTGGGCTTTTTGTCACAGTAGGTCTCTGCAACAGACAGGGGTGCTTCATACCAAACACAGGGTCTTTCTCAGCTGCTGGAGGTATTAGTTGGGTTCCCTTGCTGAAGCCTCCACATGTTCTGGCAAACTGGACATACACCCCAGGACCTTCACCCTAGTTCACAATCCAGATCCAAGCAGATTAAAGAAAGAGTAACTACCCCTTAGACTGGTTGCTTTGTCCCCCTACACTGTAGGCCCAGGAGTTGAAGCTGCCACGAGGTTGTGACTGTAGGGCTGTGTCTCCTGAGAGGCTTCTTGCCCCAGGGGCAAAAGCTGATGCACTCCCAACTATTGGGTCCCAAAGTCCGCAGTGCAATAACCTCTTACTTTGTCTTTTGCTTATGTGTTGATAATTCTGGAGACAGTCACAGCTGCTGATGCTCTGGAGTACCTTCAACCAGTGGCTGGTCAGGCCTGCCCTGGGGCTAAAACCTCCAGGGTGGAGCTGGGTTCAGCTCCCAGAGCACCATGTTGGCCAATTCCTGCCAGCCTGCTGGGCTATCCTCAGAGGGAGATTAGCTTCTCTGTGTCATTTTGTGGGTTCTGCAGCTCCAAAGTTTGTTCAGAGTCCCCTTTTACATGAATTGTGAAAGGTGGAAACCAGAGCTATGTGGAGGTCCTGCTTCTACTGCGCCATCTTCTCCACTTCCCTCTTAATCCTGGTTACATTGGCTTTCTTTGTACAGAAGCTTTTCAATTTAATGCAATCAAAATTATCCATATTGCATTTTATAATGCCCTCTAATTCTTGCTTGGTCATAAAGTCTTAACCTCTCCACAAATCTGACAGGTAACCTATTCCTTGCTTTCCCAGATTGCTTAGAGTATCAGCTTTTATACCCAGATCATGCACCTATTTAGACTTGATTTCAGTATATGGTGTTAGATAATGGTCTATGCCCAGTTTCTGCCATACTATATTCCAATTTTCCCAGCAGTTTTTGTCAAATAATGAGTTCTTATCTGAAGAACTGGGGTCTCGGTTTATCAAACAGTAGATTACTATAGTCATTGACTACTGAGTCTTTTGTACCCAACCTATGCCATTTATCCACTACTCTATTCCTCAGCCAGTACCAAGTAGTTTTGAGGACTGCTGCTTTATAATACAGATTAAAATCTGGTATAGCTAGTCCACAATCGCTAGAATTTCTTGTCATTAATTCCGTTGATATTCTGGACCTGTTGTTCTTCCAAATGAATTTTGTTACTATTTTTTCTAGCTCTATAAGGCAGTTTTTTGGCAAACTGATTGGTATGGCACTAAATATATAATTTAATTTAGGTAAAATTGTCATTTTTATTATATTAGCTTGACTCAGCTGTGAGCAATTGATGTCTTTCCAATTAGTTAGATCTGACTTTATTTGTGTGAAAAGTGTTTTGTAGTTGTTTTCATATAGGTCTTGGGTTTGTTTTGGCAGGTAGATTCCCAAATATTTTATAAGGTCTATAGTAACTTCAAAAAGGTTTTCTCTTTCTATCTCTTGCTGTTGAATTTCATTAGAAATATACAGGAATGTCGAGGATTTATGTGGGTTTATTTTATATCCTGCAACTTTGCCAAATTTATTTATTGTCTCAAGTAGCTTTTTACTTGATTCTCTAAGTATATCATCATATCATCTTCAAACAGTGATATCTTGGTCTCTTCTTTGCCTAAATTGATTCTTTGATTTCTTTTCCTTCTCTAATTGCTACTGCTAACATTTCTAGTACCAGATTGAATAAGAGGGGTGATAGTGGACACCCTTGTTTTACCCCTGATCTTGGAAATGCTTCTAGCTTCTCCCCATTACACAAAATACTTGCTGATGGCTTTAAGTAGATGCTACCTATTATTTTAAGTAAAGCTCCATTTATTTCTATTCTTTCTAGTGTTTTTAATGGGAATGGATGTTGTATTTTGTCCAAAGACTTTTCTGCATCTATTGATATAATCATGTGGTTTTTGCTAGTTTTGTTGTTGATATGATCGATTATGCTGATGGTTTTCCTAATATTAAACCATCCTTGCATTCCTGTAATAAATCCTACCTGATCAAAGTGTATTATTCTTGTGATAAATTGCTGTAGTCTTTTTGCTAATATTTTATTTAAAATTTTTGCATCTATATTCATGAGGGAGATTGGTATATAATTTTCTTTCTCTCTTTAATCTCTTCCTGATTTAGGTATCAGTACCATATTTGTGTCATAAAAAAATGAATTTGGTGGGACTCCACTAATTTTCCTGAATAGTTTGTAGAGTATTGGAATCAATTGTTCTTTAAATGTTTGATAGAATTCACTAGTAAATCCATCTGGCCCTGGAGATTTTTTCCTAGGGAGTTCACTGATGACTTGTTCAATTTCTTTTTCTGAGATGGGGTTAAGTAATTTACTTCCCCTTCAGTTAATTTGGGCAACCTATATTTTTGTAAATATTCATCCATTTCACTAAGATTGTCAAATTTATGTGCATACAACTGGGCAAAATAATTCCTAACTATTGTTTTAATTTCCTCTTCACAGGAGGTAGATTCACCCTTTTCATTTTTTTTTTAAAGCAATAGGGGTTAAGTAACTTGCTCAAGGTTACACGGCCAGTTATTTCTGGGTGTGGTGCTGAGTATCTGAGCCCGGATTTGATCCAGGTCATCTCGACACTGGAGCCGGTGCTCTTACTCGCTGAGCCACCTGGCCGCCCCTGACCCTTTTCATTTTTGATACTGATAATTTTGTTTTCTTCTTTCTTTTTTATCATATTGACTAAGGGTCTATCAATTTTATTGTTTTTTTCATAAAATTTTTTTTTATTTATTAATTCAATAGTTTTCTTAATTTCAATTTTATTAATCTCTCCTTTGGTTTTCAGTATTTCTAATTTAGTATTTAATTGCTGATTTTTTATTTGTTTTTTTTTTCTAGCTTTTTCAATTGCATGCCCAATTTATTTACCTCTCTTCTCTCTAATTTATTCATGTATGCACTCAGAGATATAAAACTTCCCCTAAGAACTGCCTTTGCTGCATCCCACAAATTTTGGTATGTTGTTTCATTATTGTCATTCTCTTGAATGAAGTTACTGATTGTTTCCTTGATTTCTTGTTGGACCCACTCATTCTTTAGGATTAAATTGCTTACTTTCCAATCAGTTTTTAGTCTGTCTTTCCATGGCCCTTTATTGCATATGACTTTTATTGCATCATGATCTGAGAATGATGCATTTATTATTTCTGCCTTTCTGCACTGAATTGTGAGGTTTTTATGTCCTAGTACATAGTTAATTTTTGTGTATGTGCCATGTACCACGGAGAAGAAGTTATATTCCTTTTTATCCCCATTCAGTTTTCTCCAGAGATCTGTCATACCTACCCTCTAAAATTCTATTCACCTCCTTAACTTCTTTCTTATTTATTTTGAGGTTGGATTTATCAAGCTCAGAGAGGGGGAGATTAAGGTCCCCCATTAGTATAGTTTTGCCATCTATTTCTTCCTCTCATTCCCTTACCTTATTCTCTAGGAATTTGGGTGCTATACCACTTGGTGCATATATGTTAAGTAATGATATTGCTTCATTCTCAATGGTGCCTTTTTGCAGGATATAGTTTCCTTCCTTATCTCTTTTAATTAGATTAATTTTTGCTTTTGCTTTATTTGAGGTAAGGATTGCTACCCCTGTTTTTTTTTTTTACTTTAGCTGAGGCATGATATATTTTACTCCAGACTTTTACTTTTACCCTGTGTGTATCCCTCTGTTTCAGATGTGTTTCTTGTAAACAGCACATTATAGGATTATGAATTTTAATCCATTCTGCTACCCACCTCCATTTTCTGGGAGAGTTCATTCCATTCACATTCACAGTTATGATTATTATCTGTTTTGTTCCCTCCATCCTATTCCCTCCCCTGTTAATGCTTATATTTTTTTTCTCCCATTCTCTCTTTCCCTCCTTAATAGTTTTCCTTTTGACCACCGCCTCCCTCAGTATTCCCTTATCAGCCCTTCCTCCCTTTTCCTCCCTTTCCCCCTTACTCACTCCTTCCATACTAACCACCCCCCTCCTTCTGTAGCCCTTTCCCCCTCCTACTGCCTGTAGGATATTTTTATACTTACTGAAGTATGTTATTTATTTTTCACACCAACAGTGACAGGAACAAATCTCATGAGAAGCTCCTCTCCATGCCCTCTTTCCATCTAACATGATACATTTTGCATCTCTTCTCCATAGAGTCTTATGCTTAACTGGTTGTTATTCCCTCCTTGCACCAGACCCAATGAGGGAAAAGCTCATATAATACTCATCTCCCTCCCTTCTTTTCCTCTCCTATATTGTTATTATGTCTCTTTGTATAAATTTGCATAATTTACCTTTTTCCACTTCATTCATTCCTCTTCTTCCATTGCAGTCCCTTTGTAGTGCTTAATAAGATTTTTTTTAATTATCATTTTGTGTAATTTATACTCATACTCTCTACTTGTCTATAAACAGTTTGCTTTTATTAAATAACAGTGTGTGTGTGTGTGTGTGTGTGTGTGTGTGTTTTCCTCTTTAACTTTCTATGTCACTCTTGCAACTTGTAATTGGAGGTTGAATTTTCCATTGAGCTCTGGCTTTTTCATCAGGAAGGCCTGGAAATCTGTTATATCATTGAATAACAATCTCTTTGCCTGGAAGAATATGCTCAGTATGACTGGGTAGGTGACCCTTGGTTGTAACCCAGCTCTTTTGCCTTGCGGAAAATTGAATTCCACTGCCTCCAATCTTTCAGTGTAGAGGCTGCTAAATCCTGTGCAATCCTCACTATGGTTTTGTTTCTTGAATTTTTTGAATTTGTTTTGAATTGTTTCTTTCTAGCTACTTGAAGTATTTTCTCTTTTACCTGGTAGTTCTTGAGTTTGGCCACAACATTTCGAGGACTTTTCAATTTGGGATCTCTTTCAGCAGGTGTCTGGTGGATTCTCTCGATTTCTATTTCACCCTCAGATTCTAGTATCTCAGGGTGGTTTTCCTTAGTGAGCTCTTGGAGAATGTTGTCCAGGCTCATTTTTTCATCATGATTTTCTGGTAGGTTATCTCTCCTGGATGTGTTTTCCAGGTCAGTTATTTTTCCATTGAGATATTTTGCCTCTTTTTCTAACTTTTCATTCTTGTTGATTTGCTGACTAATTCTTGATTCCTCATAGAGTTATTTGTTTCAATTTGGTTGATTCTGGTTTTTAAAAAATCATTTTCTTTGGTTAGTTTTTGGAGCTCCTTTTCCACATTATACACTTTTTTTTAAGGAGCTGTTTTCTTCATTAGAATGGTTTTCCATTTTGGCAATTTTGATTTTAAAAGAATTATTCATTTTGACTTCTATCTCTCTCATTTGGTTTTCAAAGTTCCTTTTGAGCTCATCTAGGAGAGCTTTCTGTGCTTGGGATCCGTTCCCTGTTGATATTTCAACTGTGGGTGTGGAGTCCACATTTTTTTCCTCTGAGTTTGGTTCCTCCCTCTGAGGATAGTAGGACTTTTTAGTCTGCTTTCTACCCATCTTGAGGCAGGGCCCTAGCCACGCCCTTCCTCTAGGGTTCCCAAGACTTTACTGTTGAGGGTTTTGCCCTGGGGCAATACTTACTATGTTTTCAGGGTCAAGGGGAGTGGGGTTGGAGCAGGTTGGGTTCACTCTGCCATCCTGGTCCTTGGAGGTCCTGATAGGGGCTTTTTTTTTTAAATTTCTGGGCTATGGAGTGGTAGTCCCAGGAATATTTGCTATCCTGAACAGGGACCTTGCATTTGGTTCTTACCTTGCTCTTTCCACTCCCAGCCCTTTGGTGAAAGGCCTGGTAGTGGCCCTTGTGATTGGTGGGACCACTTGCCCCCCTTATTGTTCAGGCCTCCTCCCGGCCTGCCCTTCACCGTCACTTCCTGGCCTTCCCCTGCACGCAGTGCCATCACTTCCTGGTCTGCCCCTCAAAAAGTTCCATTCTGACCACTGACATGGTTCCCTTCATGAAGTAGTTGGACTGACTGGCCATACTTAGGTTGATGAGGAATATTCTAGAATTCTTTGACTTTGCTTTTCATCTACAGAAGGAAAAAACCCGATAAATCCAACCTGTTTCTAACTCCCAAACTCTCATTTTGGAAAACAACATAGCCCACCACCAATGGAACATATGCTAGTTTTACCTTTTTTTCTCCCACATGGTAAATAATTGAAAGATAACACAATTTTAGATCAAGAAGACCAGGGCTCTTGTCTTGCCTTTGACCTGTGTGACATTGGAAAGTCTCTTCACTTTTCACTATCCCAGGGAAATTTCAAAAACAGAGCATTTCCCATTTTACATCAGTAAAGGAAATTTCTATATCAGGGAATTCTCATAGCCATGAAATTACAGATTTGGTTTTTAAAAGGGGTAAAGGAGGCATAATTACAAGGCTAGAGAAACTTTGTCACAAGATTAGCAAAAAATGGATATGACTATATGGACATTACTGATGATCAATGAGATGCTAGTTTGCATTGGCAGAAGGAGAGTAAATATAAGTTACTCATGTGAAAGAAATAAAAAGCAAAGAACAGACACAAAAACCTAACCCGCAAATATATTTAATAGGAGTTTAGTCTCTCAAGATTCTATTGCTTCTTAAAGATGCAAGTTTTGTATAAACTGCATTCAATAATACTGACATTAATATTCTGTGGGAGAAGCTATTGAAACTGGTGTTTGAAAAGTTTATCAGATCAAGGCTGTCATTTTTCTTTTCTCCTCTCCAACTCTTTTCTTCTGTCCTAAACCATGACAACAAAAACCAGGGTGACTTTGTTTGTGCACTGTTAGTTCATCTGGAAGAAAACCCATGCCCCTTTCTCCTCCTTATTTTGCTTGGGTAGCACAGCCCCTCACTCACTTCCCGCTGTGGACTTTCCTGTTTGTTCTCAGGACTCTGGGAACACTCAGAGGGAACTTGAACAGAGAGTTGCTGTTGTCTTCTTGGCACCAGCCTCATGTCCCCCAGTAGGTGATTTCTCACCCCCTTGGCTGTTGCTTTAGTACAACATGGGACAAGATGTTAGTCTGCCCAGAATGAGTTATGTAACCAAGGAAAGAGCCAAATTAGGTTGGAGATCTACTCAGCAAATCTGCACAATTTCTTAAAACAAAATCCCAAGTCTTTTTTTTCCTTAAATCTTTTTTTTTAATTTTTAAAATTTTTTTCCTTAAATCTTGATAGTTAAAGATGGCCCCCACCAAATCAAGAAAAACTTACCCAAGAAAAAAAGGAGAGGCTCTTTTTCTTATAATTATGTGAATGATTGAATTGCAAACCATTTGCTATGTGCTTATTATGTGTCAAGTATTTGTGCAAAGGGTAGGAAATAGAAAAGTTGGAGAAAATAGAAAAGCTAGATAATCCTAAAAAGAAAACCTAAATGACCCCTTCTCTCAAAGAGTGAACATTCTAATTAGAGGAGACATCACATATAGGATCAAGTCAGGTTGTACAAAGTCCCAATGGTCCTTAGGATGCAGTGTAAAACAAATGTTATCTCATTTTCTTTAGTGTCATTTCCCTTAATAAAACCACTTCCATTTCTAATGTTGAGCCATTCAATATTGCCAAAAACTTTGGTGAGAAAACTGCCTAAATCTTTAATAGCTGTCCCTGAAAGGATACAAATCAGCTGTTTTGTTTTGTGGTGTCAAAGGAAAAATAGTAAATATTACTTGACAAGGTACATGCTTACAAAGTAATTAGTTATTGTGCCCATGTTAACTCAAAGACAACAAAATCCTGCAAAGTTCCTGGCAGGAGAGTTTTATGAAACCAAAGTTATAAAGAGTGATTTTTTCATGACCTTGACTAAAATGCCATGGGTCAGCTACTCCTCACTAGCTCTGGTTTATAGCTTTAAGTCTTTAAGAGGAAATGTAATGGATACACAGATAGACGATGCCCAAGGACGCAGGTTTGCATCCTGCCTTGGAGGTTGTTTGCTAGTTTTGTGACACTGAGCAAGTTGCTTAATCTCTCTATCCCCCAATTTCATCACATGCAAAATAGTTGATTATATCTTGTCTAAAATCTTCCTTTTCCTTGGTTTCTTCTGGGCTTTCTAAAGACAAATGAAGGAGCAAGTATTTATCGAGTGTCTACTATGTTCCAGGCATTGTGCTAAGTGCTTTACAAATATTATCTCATTTGATCCACACAAGCCCTCTGGGAGGTAAGTACTATTGCAATCTCCATTATACAGTTGAGGAAATTGAGGTAGATAGAGGCAAAGTGACTTGCCTAGGGTCACAGAGCTAATAAGCATTTGAGGCAGGATTTGAACTCAGATCTTCCTGACTCTAGGTCCAACTCCTTATCCACTGTTCTGTCACCTCTAGCTCTGTTCCCTTCTAGCTCTAAATCTATGAAACTATGAAAACTAAGATAGTTCACTTATTTGAGCTTATTGCCTCTGAGTAACTAAATATCTTGTGAAACATGATTACTAAAGGAAAGTCAACTTTCAGTTTAGGCAACAATCATAGTCACTCAGCACTCCCTGAAGTTCCAAATACTGATACACTTGGTGGGCAAAACACCTCCCAGGTCTCCTAGTTCAATGCATGTCATTCCTGAATCTCTTTCTCACAAAGATGCCCTCTAGATCCCTATGTAGCCTAACATCCTACTTAGTGGAACAGAGATACTGCTGGGTCACCCTCTATTTCACTGAAAATCACCAGTCTACCAGATGAGGTCAACAGGTTTCTTCAGAAGCTCTCGGAGACTTTTGAAAGCTACTTTAGAGTTAAGATCAATGGCAAATATATGAAGTTCAAGTATTTTGGATCCTTTTCAATACTAAATCAGAATGTGGCATGAAATATTCTTACCCTGATAAAACCATCCTGGGGGACATAATCACATCTATAATTAATAAATTAGTATAGGTAGGTGTCAAAATCAAATAGAAACCATGGTCACTAAACCATTCATAAGTATATCTGGAGGTTAAATACTGACTTAGTTTTAAGATGTAATATTGTCTATGTTTTATTATATTTTAAAGTTTTTTTGTTAACTATTTTCCAGCTATATTTTAATCTGGTTCAGCCATACTCAAAAGTATGACCCATACACTATGTGTTTGACACTTCTGATAGTGGATAGAGAGCTGTAATTGGAATCAAGAGAAGACTGGACTCAAATTCTACCTCTGGTGATAGCTTCTGTACCCTTAGGCTAGTCACTTAACTTCTTAGATTCTGTTTCCCCATCTCTAAAACTGAGATAAGAATGCTATCTGTTGTTACCATGTCGTTATGAGTATGAGGCTTAAATTGAGAGAGGGAGAGAGACAGAGACAGACAGAGACAGAGACAGAGAGACAGAGAGAGAGAAGAGAAACAGAGACTGAGAGACAGAGACAGACAGAGAGAGGAAGAGGCAGAGACATACAGAGACACAGACAGAGAAAGAGAAAAAGAGAGCTCTGCAAACCTTAAAGTGCTATATAATTATCACATGTTCTTAAGGGCAGGCAGTGTCTGTCTTTTTGCTTGTATGTATACCTTTAGCACTTACCACAATGCCTGGCACCTGAAAGGTGCTTAATAAATTCTTGTTGCCTTGCTTTACCTTGCCTTATTCATATCCTGCCCCACAATGCAGTTTTGAGCTGGCAGGTGACTAGGTATTATAAATACTAGCTATGGTGAAGTTAGGGGACACTGATTTTTATGATCTTGGTTCTAGTCCAGATTGAGCAAGAGAGGACTTCCAAGCATTTCTGATGAAAAGACCAGAGTGAATAGAAAATTCAACATTTAATACAAGACTTAAGAGAAGCATAAAAAGATAAACATGAAAGAAAAGTCCTAAGGGACAAAGATAAATTATTTACCTTTCTATATAGGAAGATGATACATATATCTTCTAAGAACTTTATAATTATTATGGCATTTAGAAGGATTCTATATAGAAAGAGGGTATGAGAGTTAATTGATCGTATTGTGATGATGTAAAAAAATGGATAGACCAGAAAGACAGATGCTCTGAGAGACAGGAGAAGGTAGAGGAAGAATGGGAGAAATTATCTCACACAGAATAATCATGGAAGAAAGAGCTTACAGTGGAGGGGGAAATATTTGGGGTGTGTAAAGTAGACAACACTTGAACCTCAATCACATATAAATCAATTAAGAGAAGGAAAATATATCTACATGTTCAACTGGTAATAGAAATCCATCTAACTCAATAGAGAAAGAGAAGGAAACATGGATGAGAAAGAGGGGGCAGTGAACAAAGGGAATACAGGTAAAAGAAGGCAGTGGTCAGAAGCAAAATGGATTTTTGAGGAAGTACAGGATAAAAATAAAGAGAGAAAGATAAACAGAAGAAAATAGGGTACAGGGAAATGCAAAATAACTAATCATAACTGTGACTGTGAATGAGATGAATTTACCCATAAAATGGAAATAGACAGCAGAATGGATTAGAAACCAGAATCTCAACATATGTTGTTTACAAGAAGCACATTTGAAGTAGAGAGACACACATGGAATTAAAATAAGGAGCTGGAGCCATTTCAACTAAAGTTTAAAAAAAGGCAGGGGTAGCAATCATGATCTCAGAGAAAGCAAAAGCAAAAATAGACCTAATTAAAAAGGCTAAGCAGGGAAACTATAGCTTACTAAAAGGAACCATAGACAATGAAGTAATGTCAATACTAAACATGTATGTACCAAATGACATAGCATCAAAATTCTTAAAGGAAACCTAAATCAATTACAGAAGGAAATAGACAGTAAAACTATACTGGGGGAACCTCAATGTTCTCCTTTAAGAGCTAGATAAATCAAGAAGTCAAGGAGATGAATAGTGTCTTAGAAAGTTAGACATGATAGATGTTTGGAGAAAACTGAATGGAAATATGTATAATTGTACAAGACACCTTCCAAAAATTGGCCATGTATTGGAACATGAAGACCTAATAACCAAATGCAGAAAATCAGAGATATTAAATGCACCCTTCCCAGACCATAATGCAAAAAATTATATTTAATAAAGGACTATTGAAGATTATATTAAAAATTAGTTGGAAACTAAAGAATCTGATCCTAAAGAATCAGTGGATCCAAGAACAAATCATGGAAACAATCAGTAATCTCATTAGAGAGAATGACAACAATGAAACAACTTTCCAAAATTTGTGCAACACAATCAAAGCAATATTTAGGGAAAATATGCATGTATCAGTAAAAGAGAGAAAGAGCAGATCAAAGAATCAAGCATGCAACTAGAAAAAACACTAGAAAAAGGACAAATTTAAAATCCCCAATTAAACACCAAAATGGAAATTCTGAAAATAAAAGGAAAGTTTAATCAAATTGAAAGCAAAATAAAAATTGAACTAAAAAATCAAAACCAGGAGCAGGCTTTATGGGGAAACAATAAAATAAATAAACCACTGGTTAGTTTGATTTTTAAAAATTAAAAAATGAAAGTGCTAGTGTAAAAAATAAAAATGGTGAATATACCACTGATGAAGATGAAATTAAAGCAATCATTAGTAGTTATTTTGCCCAATTATGTCAGTAATACTGAGAATTCAAGTGGAATAAATGAATATTTACAAAAATATAAATTGTCCAGATTAACAGAAAAAATAGAATACTTAAATAGCCCTATCTGAGAAAAAGCCATTGAACAAACTATTAATGACCTCTGTAAGAAAAAATCCCCAGGACCAGATGGATTTACAAATGAATTCTACCAAACATTTAAGGAACAATTAATTTCAATACTATGTAAATTGTTTGAAAACATAGTTAAATAAGGAGTCCAACCAAATCCCTGAGGAGCAAAAACAGAAAGAAAACTACAAACCAATTTCCTTAATGAATAATGATGCAGAAAAAAATAAATAAAATACCAGCAAGTAGATTACAGCAATATGTCACAAAGATCATACACGATGATCAGGTGGGATTCATAACAGGAATGTAGGGTTGGTTCAATGGTAGGAAATCTATCAGCATAATTGATTATATGTATTTAAAAAAAACATCAAAAATCATTTATGTCAACAGGTGTAGAAAAAGCCTCTGACAATATACAACACCCATTCCTATTAAAAAAAAAACACTAAAAAGCATAGGAATCAATGGAGTCTTAATATAGTAAAAGTACTAACTATCTAGATATATGGCAAGTAGGCATAAGAAATTAAATGCAAATTTGGAGGGAGTTCTGTGGAAGCTGCAGATAATTTGCAAAGACCAGAAGGTAACAGAGAAAATGTTTAGAAACTCAGAAACACATAAAAAATATATGCATAGTATTGGATAATATCAACATATTTTATCTTTTAATAACTTAATTATTCTGACTTCTCTGGTATGAAAAAAGGGTCAAAATTTTTTATACAGATTTTTCAGATTGCCTGAGAGTTGGGGTGAGGGGATATGTACCCCTTAATTCTCCCTTCCTTTGAATTACCTGCAATGGGGAAAAGCTTGAAGTCTCCCCACTGAAATCAGGGGTGATTCAAGGATGTGCATTATTACCGCTGTTATCCAATATTGTAGAATATTGAATATAGCTAGAAATGCTAGCTATAGCAATAAAACAAAAAAAAACAAATTGAAGTAATAAAAAAGACAATAAGTAAACAAAACAATTACTCTTTGCAGATGATATGATGGTATACTTAGAGATCCCTAGAAAATCAACTAAAAAGTAGTTGAAACAATTAGAAAATTTGCAATGTAGAAAATAAAAATAAATCATCAGCATCTTTATACACTACCATCAAAATCCAAAAGGAAGAGAGAGAGAAAGAGAAATTTCATTTAAAATAGCTGTAGACAATATAAAATATTTGGAAGTCTAAGACAAACCTAGAAATTATTTTAATACAATTACAGAACACTTTTCACACAAAGACAGATTTAGACAATTGGACAAATAACTCATTGCTCATGAGTAGGCCGAGTTAACATACTAAAAATGACAATTCACCCTAAATTAATTTACTTATTCAGTATCATACCAATAAAACTACCAAAGAATTACTTTCCAGATCTAGAAAAAATACAACAAAATTCATCTGGAAGACCAAATGCTCAGAAATATCAAGGGAATCAGTGAAAACAAAAATGTTAAGGAATAAGTCCCAGTAGTTCCAAGTTTCAAACCGTCTTACAAAAATGTAATGATCAAGACAATCTGATAGTGGCTCTCAGAAATCCTCAGTTGATCAGAGGAATAGATTAGGTTCATAATATACATTAGTAAAAGATCATAGATGCAGAGCCAAGATGGCGGTGTAGAAGCAGGAAAATTCCATGTGCTCCCCCTATAACCTCCACAAATACCTATAAAATATGACTCTAAACAAACTTCAGAGCTACAGAACCCACAAAATTACAGAGAGAAACAAATCTCCTGCTTAAGGAAGCACATGGAGCTGAACCCAGCCTTGCATGAGCCCATGATTTTAGCCCCAGGGCAACCCCAACCATCTGCTGCAGAGGACTTCGAGAGAGTGGATCACCAGTAGCTGTGGTGGTTTCCAGAAATATCAACTCATAAAAGACAAAGTAAAAGGTCAGGGTAGAACTCTGTTGGAACTGGGGGGAACTAGGAGTGCTGTCCAGCCTCTGCCCCCAGAGCCCGAAGTAGTGGAGGCACGGCAGCCATGCAGCCACCTACATGTGGCTGCTTCAGAGCTCCCAGCCTGCACATCGTAGGAGGGCCAAGCAACCATTCAGAGGGCAATCACTCTTGCTTTAATCTGCCTGGATCTGGATCACGGTTTTGGGTGGTGGTCCTGAGGTGTGTGACCAGTGAGCCAAGTTTGTGGGGGCTTGTAGGGATGACACCCTCCTAATAGCTCTGGCAGCTGCAAAAACCCCAGTGATGTGGGACAAAACTCTCCCCTCTGGAAGCAGAGTTCTACTGTGCAAAGAGCTCAAAAGTCAAGCAACTGAGTGGTAACATGAGCAAGAAAGGAAGCAAAGCAAGCACAACAATCCAACTTTAGATTCCTTTTTGGGGGACAATAAGGATCAAAGCATGGAACAGGAGGAAGACAACAAAGTCAGAACTCCTGCATCAAAGGATTCCAAGAAAAAGATGAACTGGTTACAGGCCATGAAGGAACTCAGGAAGGATTGTGAAAATCAAGTAAGAGAAGTAGAGGAAAAATTGGGAAGAGAAATGAGAATGATGCAAGAAAATCATGAAAAGAGAGTCAACAACCTGACTGAAGAAAATAACGCCTTAAAAAATAAAATAACTCAAATGGCAAAAGAGGCCAAAAAAGCCAGAATTTGCCAGATGGAAAAAGAATTTCAAAAGCTCACTGAAGAGAATAATTCCTTCAGTATTAGATTGGAGCAAATGGAAGCTTTATGAGAAATCAAGATATTATTAAACAGACCCAAACAAATGAAAAAAATAGAAGGCAATGTGAAATATCTCATTGGAAAAACCACTGACTTGGAAAATAGATCAAGGAGAGATAATTTAAAATTATTGGACTACCTTAAAGCCACAATCACAAAAAGAACCTAGAAATCATCCTTCAAGAAATTCTCAAAGAAAATTGCCCTGATGTTTTAGAACCAGAGGGCAAAATAGAGGTTGAAAGAATCCATTGATCACCTCTTTAAAAAGATCCCCAAAAGAAAACTCCTAGGAATATTACAGCCAGTTCCCAGAGTTCCCAGATCAAGGAGAAAATATTACAAGCAGCCAAGAAGAAACAATTTGAATATTGTGGAAACAGAATCAGGATAACACAGGATCTGGCAGCTTCTACTCTGAGGAATTGAAGGGCTTGGAATATGATATTCCAGAGGTCAAAGGAGCTGGGTTTAAAACCAAGAATCACCTACCCAGCAAAACTGAATATCATGTTTCAGGGGAAAATATGATCATTCAATGAAATAGAGAATTTTCAAGCATTCTTGATGAAAAAATCAGAGTTGAATGGAAAATTTGACATTCAAATATAAGAAGCAAAAGAAGCATGAGAAGGTAAACAGGGAAAAGAAATCATAAGGATCTTATTAAAGTTGAACTATTTACATTCCTACATGGAAAAATGAAAATTGTAACTTATGAAACTTTTCTCAGTATGAGGATAGTTGAAGGGAATAGAAATGTATGTACTATATATATATATACATTTCTATTACCTTCAGATATATATGGGTATATGGGTGTATGAATACATATGTGAGTGTGTGTATGTATGTATTCAGATATACATAGACAGAGGGCACAGGATCAATTGAATAGGAAGGTGAAATTGAGAGGTGAGAGAGGAATATAATGAGAGGAGATGGGGAGAGATAGAATGGGGTAAATTATGTCATACAAAAGAGGCAAGGGATAACTGTTACAATGGAGAGGAAGAACAGGAAGGCAAAAGGGAATGGGTCAACCTTACTGTAATTGAATTTGGCTTAGGGAGGAAATGACATACACATTAAATTGGATATCTGCAGCAGAGTAGGAGGGAAGGGGCTGAGAGGGTGGATAATGAAGGGGAGGGCAGGTTGGCTGGGAGAGATGTCAGAAGAACCCACTTTTGAAAAGGGACGGGGTCAAAGTAGAGAATAGAACAAGTGGGGGGCAGGATAGGATGGAGGGAAATATAGTCAGTCTTTCATAATATATCCACTATGGAAATGTTTTGCATAACTACACATATACAACCTATATTGAATTGCTTATCTTTCCAGTAAGAATGGGTGACGAGGGAGGAAGAGAAAGAATCTGGAATCCAAAGTTGTAAAATCAAATTTTAAAAAATTATTATTATTATTACTATTATTACATGTAACTGGGAAATAAGATCTATGGGCACTGGGGTATGGAGATCCATCTTGACCTACCAGAAAGTTGGAGAGGGGATAAGGGAAGATATAGGAGAGAGCAAATTGGGGGAGGGGGGTATGCAGTAGGATTGCTGTTTTGGGGTGGTAGGGGAAAGATGGGGTTAAAATTTGTAACTCAAAATCTTTTGGAAATGAATGATGTAAACTAGAAATAAATATAAAATTTTATTTAAAAAAGAATCGTAGAAAACTAATGTTTAAAAAACAGAAAAATTTAAGTTATTTAGGTAAGAACTCAACATTTGACAAACATTTCTGTGAAAACTGAGAAGCAGTTTGGCGGTGACTAGGCATAGACTAACATGTCACGTTATATACCAAAATAAAATCAAAATGGATAGATGTTTTAGGCATAAAGTGTGATATTATAAGTAAATTAGGAGACCATGGAAAAAAATGTGACTGTCAAATCTATGGATAAGGGAAAAGTTTGTGACCAAAACAAAAGATAGAGAAGATCATGGAAAGTAAAATAAATAATTTGGATTATATGAAATTAAAGTTTTTTTTTCACAAACAAAATTAATGCTGCCATAAATTAGAAGGAAACAGAATACTGGGGAGGGGATTGAGGTAGGTTTGGTTGTGGTGGTGGTGGTGGAATTTTACATAAAGTTTCTCTGATAAAAGCCTCATTTCTAAAATATATAGGGAAATGAGCCAAATTTATAAAAATAAGAGTCATTCACCAGTTCATAAATGGTCCAAGGATATAAACAGACAGTTTTCAGAAGGAGAAATCAAAACTAGTTACTAGACATATAAAAGCTGCTCTACATGGCATATGATTAAAAACCTGGAAAGATTTGCATGAACTAATGCAAAGTGAAGTGAGAAGAATGAGAACATTGTACACAGTAACAACAATATTCTAAGGATTATCCACTTTGAAAGACTTAGTTACTCTGATCAAGACAATGATCCAACGCAATTCCAAAGGACAGGTGATACATTATCAACATCCAGAGAGGGAATTGATAGTCTCTGAATGAAGTTTGAAGCATTCTTTTTTATTACTTTCTTTTTCTTTCTTTATTGGCTGTGTTTTTTTCTGCAACATGACTAAAATGGAAATATATTTGGCATGACTTCACATATCTAACTAATATCAAATTGCTTTCCTTCTCAAGGAAGGGATAGAGGTGAGAGGGAGGGAGAGAATTTGTAACTCAAAAAAAATTTTTTTTGGTCTTTATTAATTTGTTTACTTTTAGTTTACAAGATTCATTACCACAATTCCTTGAGTTTCAAATTTTCTCTCCCTCCCTTCTCCCCCCTCCCCCCCCATGGTGGCATAAAATCAAGTATAGTATCTACAAATACTTTCACATTAGGCATTAGTCAGGTTGTAAAGAAAGATTGTATCAGATGGAATGAAGAATGGGAAAGAGGAGACAAAACCAAACAAGAAAAAGAAAAAGGGCAGGTAGTTTGCTTCAATCTGGGTTCAATCAGAACTCAAAATTTTTAAAAATAATTGTTAAAAATGTTTTTTTTAACCTGCAATTGGGAAATATTTCATTCAATAAAAATAATTTTTAAAAAAGCAAAGCAGGAAAATATGCCTTTGCCACCACTCTAGAGCCTTGATTGCCAATACCATCTAGACTTGGTGACCTCTACCTTTGATATTCATCCTGATGGACCAGTTGACCATCTTGTTGTGGGAGGGAAGGGGTGTGAAGTTTACTTAATTGCACTTCTGGATATTGTTGTGTACATGACTAGAAGCATTAACTAGGGGACATGAATGACAATACACTAAGTTACAATGGTAACAGAAAACAACCTTTCTCAAGTTCCATACTAGGGCTAGTCAGATCATGCCACAGTAGTCAACTGAGTCTTCTAGACCCAATATGGCCTTTATGAAATTAAGCTTGTAGTATTTGGAGTTTTGTAATATATTCTATTTCTCAGAGTTTCATGAATTCAAGATTTTGTGACATTTTCACTGAGACTGATTTGTCTCAGTAATACATTCTTCTATTCCCAATATCATAGCCAGCATGCCTAATTGAATCTTTTTTTTTTTTTTGTCTAGCATCTACACTAGCACTAGCTGATTGGAAAATGAGAAAATTTGAGAAGTAGAAGAATGAGGTCCTGGAATATATAGTAGGGGGTCAGGGAATCCATATGGATGTAGTCAGGGTGGCAACTATGTTGCATTATGGGTATCTCTACCTCCATGAATGACCTGCAGGGGTACTTGGGGTTTACCAAGTACTACAACCATCACAATTTCCCTTCCAAGTACACCTCAAGTGCCACATGAGACATTGTCTGATCCCCTAATTATCATTGTGTTTCACTCACTGACATTTATGTTATGTTTATATATGTGTGTATGTATATATGTGCATATATACACACATACTTAGATACATAGATGTATTTATAGATATAAAATATATTTAGATATAGATATATAAACCTATTGTTCAGCTTTTCAGTCATTTTTCAGTCATGTCTGACTCTTTGTGACCCCATTTGAGATTTTCTTGGCAAAGATACTGGAGTGGTTTGACATTTCCTACTCCAGTTCATTTTATAGATGAGGAAACTGAGGCAAATAGGGTTAGGTGACTTGCCTAGGGTCACATAGCTAGAAAGTGTTTGAGGCTGGATTTGAACTTGTGAAGATAATGTATCTTGCCTTCAGGGCTAACGCCTTATCCAGGGCCACCTAGCTGCCCTTACATATATATATATATATGTATATATACACACATATATACATATATATGTATATACATTGACGTATTTCACCTACATAAATATGTATAGACAGATATTGTTATATACATATTTAGGTACAGATATAGATACATAGATATCTATACTTATATCTGACATATCCCCAGGTGGATGGAATTTGGCCAACTATCTCTCCCACAAAACCCTTCCTACAGCCAGGTAATTCTTCTCACCATCCCAGGAATATGCTGATTATTGACTCCAAACTTTAACTGTCCTACTGCAACATTCCTTTCTATCCTTTTGACCTAACTAAATCACATTCTTGTGGTGGATGGGGAGAGATTGGGAATGAAATTTTGGACTAATGATTTCATTGGTGGTGGGAAGTCCTGGTGTAGAAATTCCTTTTACAGAAATGTATCAGCAGCCCATTAGGTATAGTAGAAAGAGTGCTTGCTCTAGAGTTAAAGGATCTGGGTTTGAATTCTGATTCCTATATAATCTTGGTCAATTTACATAATGTTCTTGGCCCTCAGTTTCCTCTTCTGTAAAGTAAGGAGCATGGATGAAATAGCTTCTGAGGTCACATTATAGCTCTCAAACTATCACTTAGAATCAGAAAGTTGTCTACATAGATAAATAAATATCTATACCTACATATCTATGTAACTATATCTACCTATATAAACATATGCTGATGATCCATAGAGCTATATGTAGACAGATATAAAGTATATATCTATATTTATCTCTCTATTTTCTGTTTCTTCACTGAGTAGAATAGAAGTTTCTTTAGGGTAATGACTGTTTCATTTCTGTTTCATTTCTCCAGTACCAAATACACAAGTGTTAATAAATGCTTCCTAAATGGAATTGAATTAATCCCCCAGTTCTCAACCCTAATGGTGATCCAACTACCTAGTCAAACACCATAAGATTTTCCAGAGGATAACAGAGACAGAAAGTATATTTGAAGAACTGATAGATGATACTCAAACTCACAGATTAAATTGGCAGTTATAGGTTCTTCTTCTGCACATCCCCCCACACATACAGCCTTTGTGCTTGCCTGAACTCCCTTTGCCAATATTCTTAGACTCTATAAGCCTGTTTTCCTCCTTGATAATGGTAATAAAGTCCATCTGTCCCCACAATGTGCAAACACCCCTTACATGCACATTGCTTTATGTCTATAATGTCTAATCATCTATGGATATTTTGGCTTTGCTCAGTCAGATTGTGCTTATCTAGCCTGAGCCCAGGCCTTCATGGAACACCTCTCCTCAGCCTGCTCTAGCCATACCCTCCTCTATGTTGGACTCTGGGTCTTTTGAGTCTGGAAGTCAACTTTTTTTTTTTAATTTTGCAAAAGCCCAAGTCTCCACATCAATTTCTAGTCTACTTCATGCCACATTGCCTTAGTGTACTCCAACATCCTCCTAATACCATTTTATGGGTTCTTTCTTCATTAGAATGTAATCTCCTTGATGGCAAGGACTATCTTGCTTGCTTGCATTTGTATACTCAACCCTTAGCACAATGCCTACCTCTTCATAATAACTCAATAAATATCGATCTGTCTGTCTATCTATCTATTCATTTTATTTTAGACTCAAACGCCAGAACACAAACACAGAATAGAGAAAAGAAACAAAAATATATAATAAACAAATATTTGGACTTAAATAAAAAGTTAAAAAGAAAAAGCATGTTGTGCACATAGCAGAACATAAGAGAGCATTCAAAATAGGTAACAATACATTTTCATTTCAAGAAAGCCTGTAGGATAAATAATACACATTGTGTTGAGAATTGACCATCTTTGCTTCTTTGTGAGTTTTCTTTTGTTCTCTACTGTGCACTTTTTACTTTGTTCTTTTTTTTCCCCTCTCTCCACTCCCCAAAGGCTACAATAAAGTTTAGATATGTTTCTCTATAGCTATAAATACATACACACATATATATACATATACAAACATATAGTTTCCTTCTACCCACTACCTTGCCCTCCTATTGCTTGCCTACCCCCATCCAATGATCTTTCCCCTGTCATCCCATTTCTATAAATCTAAACACCCTTCTATACCCCCCTTTTACCTATTCCTTCCCTCTGCCCTCTAAAGATCCCTCTCTTGTCCTCTCCCTCCTCCCTATACTCTACCATTCTTCTTTTATAATTTAAATTTTTTTTTTTTGCCTTTTGGAGGGCAATTGGGGTTAAGTAACTTGTCCCAAAGTTACACAGCTAGTTGTTTTTGTTTGTTTGTTTGTTTGTTTTTTGCTGTTGTTGTTTTTGGCGTGTGTGTTAAGTGTCTGAGGCTGGAACCCAACACAGGTCTTCCCAATTCTGGGGCCAGCACCTTACTCACTGCTCCACCTAGCCACCCCTGTATCATTTTATTTCTTCTGAATTTAGAAGACTTTTATATTCTTCTAAGTATAAACACACACACACATACACACACGCATACACACACATTGTTCCCCCTTAAACCCATTCCTGATGAAAGTAGGTTACCAGAACTACAACCCTCATCCATCTATTTCCTCTGTATTGATTCTTCCTCTTGCACTGTATTTGTATAAAATAATTTCTCTTTCTAGTTGTTCCTAAATGGTTTTACTTTTTAAATTCATATCATATTCAGGTTTACCCCAAACTTTCTTATGAGCTACCCAATTACTAATAAGAATCTTTGACATACATTTTGCTTTTTATAATTAGTCTTTGGTATGTACCTTATATTTCTCTTGGTTCTTGTATGTTGAATCTTCTATTGAGTTCAGGATTTTTTTTAATAAAGTCTTGAAAATTGGAGAGTTTATCAAATGTTCATTTTTTTTCCTTCAGGATAATACTTAACTTTGCAGGGTATGGTATTTTTGGCCAAAGCCCCAGTTCTTTTGTTCTTCAATATGTTGTGTTCCAAGAACTGCAGTCCTTTAATGTCTCTGCTGAAGGTCTTATGTGAGTCTAATTGTGGCACCACCATATTTAAATTGTTTTAATTTTGATGCTTTTAATATTTTATCCTTGAGCTGGGGGTTTTGGAATCTGACTGTGATATTCCAATGAGTTTTCCTCATAGGATCTCTTTTAAGTGGTGATCAATAGATTTTTTCTATTTCTACTTCCCCCCCCTTATTCTAATATTTCTGGACAACGTTTTTCAATTATTTCTTGTATTATTGTATCAAGATTCTTTTTCTGATCATAACTTTCAGTTAGTCTAATTATTTTTATATTTTCTCTTCATGATCTATTCTCCAAATCCATTGTTTTTCTTATAAGATGTTTCACTTATACTTCTATTTTTTTCATTATTCATATTTTGTTTAATTATTTCTTGATCTCTTATAATTTCACTTGCTTCACTTTGCCCAACTCTAATTTTAAGGTGTCATTTTCTTCCTTAAGATTCTGGATTTCCTTTTCTAATTGGCTGGCTGCTTTCATAACCTTCTTGTTTTTCTTAGATTATTCTTATTTTATTTTTTTTTTTTTTAGTTTTTCCTCTATCTCTGTCATTTGATTGTTAAAGTCTTTTTTAAAGATCTTCTATGAACTCTTTTTGGGCAGGTGTCCATTTGACATTACTCTTTGGGGGTTTCTTTACCTCAATATCCTCCTCTGACGATGAACCCCAAACATCTCTATTTTCATAATAGCTTTCTGTGATTGGATTCTTTCTCCTTTGCCTATGTATTTTTATGGTAATAGCTTAATTTTTGTGATCAGCTCTAGCCTTGGGGTGTAGGGGATGGTGCCTCTTGCCCCAGACCTTCAGTTCTTCACTCTAGACTGGGACAAAAGTCAAACTTCCAGCCTCCTGTAAGTGCCCACAACTAGGGGCTTTCTGCCCCACACTGCTTCTGCACTCACCAGGTGTGTGCTGGTTCCTTCTGCCTCCCATCCCCCCAACCTTCCCACCACCCCCAGCTTTTCCCAGCACAGCTGGGTCTAGTGTTCCTGGTCAGCAGACATTCTCTCAATCTTCCTGGGCTCAAACACCCAACTCCCCTCATTATCCTGGGAGTAAAAGTTCCTGTGACTGGGCCTGAGGCAATCTTTCAAACCAATTAAGCCAAGGGATTACCACTTGTGGTTAAAATGGAACCCAATCTGGAGGTGTTTACTCTTCATGGGACCAAATATTGTCCTGGGATTTTTCTTCAGATATTTACAAATTGTCCCTGGAAGATCCTGGTTGTGCTGCTGTTCTTATTTATTTCCACCCACACTTTGTTTTGCTAAGGTGCTATTTTAACCCTTTTGTGGGGGGAACTCTTGAGAACCCGGAATTTTTGGAAATACTCCTCCATCTTCCCAGAATCTTCTCCTATCTATTCACTTTCATTATAATTATCTGTGTGTGTGTTTGGGGGGGGGGGATAACTTATTATGCTAAAAGTTAACTGAGGATAAGGATCTGCACCTAAGCTCAACTTTTTCTTTCCTCTGACATATTGACACAAAGTGGGCACCTTAATTACTGTTTGGTGAATTGAATTAACTCCATCACACTTTTTTCCAAAATCCATTTACTGTGCTCATAAAAATCTGCCCATTCCTTGCAGTCCCATGACATTCTGACTAGTACAACAAAACAGAGGCTAGTTACAAGAGGTTAGTCCTATTCAAAGAAGTCTATAATTTCCTGGGAAACGTTGGTTTTCTCCAGGTGTTTTGGAAGCAAAGCCCTCTCCTGTGGAATACTCTCTAACAAGAGCTCTCCTGACCATGTCCTTCCTTTCATCTCCAGTCAAACAGCACTTTAGAAAATGAGACACTCTTACCCATCAACAGAAACATCAATAAAAGAAAAAGATACCTTCCATTCTGAACTTTATGATGCAGTTTTTTCATCTCCCAAAAGATTGAAAGTCAAATGCTGTAGGAGCAAGCAAGAACTGTCTAGGGACAAGTCAGAAAGCTTCCAGATCAATATGGAGATAGTAGAACAAAGGTTTGACTTCCCTCTATTTCAGAAAAGGGATTCTGATATCATTTTTTTGTGTATGTGACCAGTGAACAGTAGGGTTGTGTTGTTACAGGTAGGGGTAATAGATTGACAGTCTGAATACTATGCTGGTAGCCACAAAATATTAAAAGACCTAGAAAAAGATCTTAAGTACATTGGGAAGATCTATTGTGAAAGATTTATTGAAATACTCACACAAGAATCACAGAGTGTAAAAAAGCATAGATAAGTTGCAAACTGCCCCAGAATACATCTTGCCATCACTGACATGGTTTTCTATGAAGGCTCAGAAATCCTGACCTAGAGGGAGGGCTCCCTATACTTCAATTTACATTCTTTTTCTTTTTTTTTAAAGCAATTGGGATTAAGTAACTTGCTCAAGGTTACACGGCCAGTAATTATTTCTGGGTGTGGTGCTGAGTATCTGAGCCCGGATTTGATCCAGGTCATCCCGACACTGGAGCCGGTGCTCTTACTCACTGAGCCACCTGGCCGCCCCTAAGCAATTGGGGTTAAGTAACTTGCTCAAGGTTACACAGCCAGGTGTTTCTGGGTGGGTGCTAAGTGTCTGAGCCCGGGATTCGATCTCCAGGTCTTCTCAACACTGGAGCCGGTGCTCTTACTTGCTGTGCTACCTGGCCGCCCCAATACAAAAACTCTTGACCTGAAAAAGACCTTGGAAGACAGCTATTTCTACCCACCCACCCACCCACCTATCCCTCACTATTTTACAGATGGAGAACCCAAGATCAAAACTCACAGAAGCTAACTGACTTGTACAAGGTCAAATAGGTAGTTTGCAAACATCAGAGGCAAGCTTTGAACCCATGTCCCATGACTTCATGGTAAGTATTCTTTCCATTGTAATACATCAAATGTTGGAGCAGGAAGGGACCTTAGAAACCATCTAATTCAACTACTTTGCTTTTCAGGTAGGGAAGCATAAGTCCAGAGGACTAAGTAACTTGTCAAGGTTTATATCCAAAAGGGTCACATTTCAAACATGAGAAATCAAGAATCATAGTCAATGAAGAATGGCCAAGTCACTTCTTGGTTGCCACTCCCTACTAGCTACTTTCTTGACCAGCAACACAGCAGTCATGAGATGATGATTGAGTCAAAGGATCAAAGGCTGCTGGTGGGTGTCAGAGAGAGTACAGTCATCTTAATTTCAGGTTTCTTGAAACTTAAAAATGACAATCAGTTTTGTTAAGATCCATTATCTGTACTGCAAAAACACCTATGTTGACTACCTCTGAGCATCCAAGAACTCTTCATCTGTGTTCAATAGCCATCCAGGCTTTCATCTGCCCAAGCCTGTGTTTTGTGAAGGGTAGGCTCCATGCTGAACTCAGCAAGGCACTAGCAGGGCAGGACACCAATTAGTAGAAACATTTGCCCAGGTTTGACAGGACCACTGTGCAGTGTGGTTCACTGAAGCCTGAGCACTAGGGATAGCATAGCCTTTGGCAGTCAATAATTAAGCTGAAAAAGGAAAGCTTTGTACTTTCCAGATGCAGCTTTCAGTTCCTTGTGTGTAAGAAAAACTGGAGTCTTTATCATGTCAGATCAGCCGCTGCACCTTCTCGACCAAGATCTTAGAGGTTTTGTCATCCTCAGGCTTTGTCTTCCTGATGCGATATTTCACTGCAGGGACCTAACCCATGACACTGTGCAGGCACTGAGGAACTTCAGAAAGAAGCTGTCTGCTTCCCAATCCACTGTCATTGAAAGTAAACACCATGTCTAGAGATATATGCCTCTTCCCAACTAGTATCAAGCCTTAATCTTTCAAAGATTTTCAGTAAGCTGTAATTTTCAAGTAACTTACCTTCTCATTTTCATTTCAATATAAATTGCTTTATTTTTTTGAGGGCACTGATAAGGAGTTTTGTGCATGTGCGTGTGCGTGTGCATGCGTGCGTGCATGCGTGTGTGTGTGTATTAGTAGCATGTGCTTTGCTTTTAATCTTGATTTCCAGTTCTAATTCTCTCTTGGTATCTTTCCAAATAGGCTGATCCAATAGAAATGATTCTGAGGTGAGATAACAAGCTAAATCCTCTCTCATAATATTCTTAGAAATTTTAAACAGCTCTAAGAGGTTTGTCCTCAGACTCAAACATTAACATGACCATTCAGTTCTAACAAGATCAACTAAATTTCAAGGGAGCTGGATGTTGGTCAAGGTCCTGACCTGAGTGGACAGAGCCATGTTGTTCTTACCCAGAGGGTGGGGCAAAGCAGCAGATGATGAAGTACACTGGGCTTCTACACCAATGTGCTCATATCTAATTCCTTGGATTTTCAACAAGGAAGGCCCTGAGTACCAGATGTGTGAGCACTTCTTTTTGCTCCTTGCATGGGGATGGGGGATGCAATGGGAGGCAGAGTCCTCCATGGGATGCTACCCATCCTTCACTGGAGCCTTATACTAGGGAGAACTTGAAACCTCAAGGCTGGAGAGGCATTGTCAGGGCAATAAGACCTTCAAAGTGATAGGCCACAGAAATGAGAGCCCACAAATAAGCAACCTACAGAGATCTATCCTTAACAGAGAATTATTCTACTTCCCAAAGAATGCAGTTAGGGGGAGGGGGTCTATAAAAATTTCTTTCTTTTTCTCTGGCCAATGTATCTCCATATCCTGAACATTTTATCCTTGGAATACTGAAATCATTATATTAAATATTTCATATTCATACTACCCAATGCAAATTTTAAAATAATATGATAAAAATATTTTAAAATTAAAAAAGGTTTAATAATAAATTATCTAAATACATGATTAATTGAGCAAGGTCACACTTGTAATTTAATGAGTACAAAAGGAAGTCTCAGTGTGGAAACTCCCTCTCCTGATTTAGATTCCATCTCCTCTATAATGTATAGCATTAGTTTACTGAGACATTGAGAGGTAAAATAAACTATCCATGGTCACACAGTATGTATCAAAGGCAGAATTTGAACCCAGTTCTTCCCAACTCCAAACCTGACCCACTAGATCACCCTGTCTCTTTTTAATTCCAATATTCTAATTTAATTCTAATTTCAATTTTACTGTAGTTAATATGAAGTAAGCACCAACATTATGCTAAGTACAGAACTATTAAGTTACTACAAAGAAGAAGCAAGTTAGGTGGACAGGAATCAGAAGACAGATTCAGATCTTACTGACTATCTCTGATCCATAATTTTCCTCCCTATATAGTGAAGTGCTTGGGGTAGAACAATGGTATCAAATTGAAATAGAAATGCGGACAAATAAATGATACATAAGGCTCCCTGTGAGTCACATGTTAACTTAATTTTAAAATACGGTAAGACAGGCAGGTGGTGAAGTGCAGGGCCTGGAGTTAGGAATACCTAAGTTCAAATCCAACCTCAGATGCTTGCTAGCTGTGTGAACCTGGGCAAGTCACTTAACCCTGTTTGCCTCTGTTTCTTCATCTGTAAAATGAGCTGGAAAAGGAAATGGCAAACCACTCCAGTATCTCTGCTAAGAAAACCCCAGATGGGGTCACAAAGAGTTGGACATGACTGAAACAACAACAAGAAATGTAATATTTCTATGATAGGTATTTTTATTTATTTATTTATTTTATCTATGATAGGTATTTTTATTATTTTTTTTATTTTTATTTTTTATATATTTTTATTTATTTATTTTTATTATTTATTATCTATGATAGGTATTTTTGTTTATTTATTTTGTTAAACATTTCCAAATTTTATTGTAATTTGGTTCAGGTCATGCTTTGGGAGTATTATGAGTTGCATGCTGGCCAAAGACCACATATTGACGCTTCTAGGCTAGACCATCTCTAAAGTCTTTTCCAGACCTGCATCTGATAAGTTCAGCAGAGAAAACCACATAGTCTTGGAAAATTAAACAGAAGGAACAATTTGAGGACTGACTCGCTTGACCAGCAAATGCCAAATGTTTGTGATTGACTCTGTTCCAGTCACCTGCTGAAGCACAAACCTACACAACCTTGAGCAGGAAGGGAAATGGTAATGTAGGGACACACACACACACACACACACACACACACACACACACACACCACATGAAAGAATGCTTTAATGAGAACCCTGGGCTTTGAAGTTGCAGAGTTGGATTGCTGCTTCTTACAGTTCATCCTGCCCTTTCCACCTCTCTGTAGCACTCATTTTGTAATTTTTCATTTCTCTAATTAATTTATTGTATAATATTGCACAGTACAAGAGTATGACATGATGGATGGCATGCTAGCTTTGGAGTCAGGAGGACCTAGACGGAAACCCCTCTCTGATACTCACTAGCTATGTGACTATGGGTAAGTAACTTAATCTCTGAGTCTCAGAACTGCACTATTAAGATATAGAAAGATTGCAATTTACTTCCATGGAGGACATTTTCACAATGTCAAAACCATACTTCTTTGACATATTTATTGTCAGTCAATTATTTACAACAGTGCTGAAACTTCTGTTTACAACCTGGTCCCCACCTATCTTTCCAGCTTCATCAGACAATTCCTCCTGTGCTCTCCAATCTAGCCAAAGTGGTACAACTATAACTTTCTCAGCCCACCCTCACCGACCCCACCCCTAAGTCTTCTCTTCTCAAAGCTGAGCTTCTCTGATTCATGTAAGTGATGGCACATGGCACACACCAGATTTTACAGCTCCTCTCTTGCCTAGATAACCATGCCAGTAGCAACAACATTTTTAAATATCAAGGACAACATATCACTAGGGTTGACTTAATAGTCTTCTCAGGGCATACAGGCTAATAATATAAAGAATACGTTGGCAAGCTATTCTCTCTTTCCCCTGAGGAAAAAACAAGGAGAAATGGAGTTGAATCATATCAAGGAAAATTTAAATCAAGCAAAAATAATTTTTGATAGTACAATGTTAAAGAATAGGACTGTGTTCTCAAGGGAGGCTGTGGAATCTCTCCCAACAATAATTGTCAAATATTACTTCCCAATTCTGGCTGCAGAGGATATTTGCCATATTATCATTTTACCTGCCAAATCCCCACCTCCTACTACCACTTCCCTAGAAAAGCAGTCTCCTTGAGGGTCGTGACTGTTTTGTCTTTGTAGCCCCCATTCTTAGAATTGTGCCTGACACTGAGCAGGTGTTCATGAAATACTTGGTGGCTTGGATTGAGTTATTACTGGATTTTGACGTTCATGTTGCAGATTCTGTTCAAGTGGCTCTCCACCCCCATCCACTAAAAGGCCTGCTTTATCTTTGTCAGACTTTCACTCCCACACAATCTAGTGAATATGCATAATCATTACTCTCACTGTATAAGTTCATAGTTAAGGTTAATAGAATTTTTACTGCATTATTACTAATGCTGTTATTTAGCTATTAAATATGAACAGTGTGACTGCCACCATACAGATGTACAAATGATATAGTTCTTTGTCTGAGGGTTTCACCCAAAATTTCACTAGATGACAGATAAAAACATTCATATTTACTATTATTGTTAATAACAACAACAATAAGCAATTCTCTAGGAAAAGTGGGATCTCTAAAGCAATTTGAGAAAAGAGCACACATGTGTCTAGGAGCTCCAGCTTGGGGAGGAATGAGAGAAATGGGAGAAAAATAAAAAGCTTGGAGTTAAAGGAGAAAACAAATGGTGTTAACAGGCAAAAGCCTTAAATAGACTAATAAAATTAGATGTATTTGTTAGTAGGACACATCAAATTAAGACAATGAATAATCATGCTCTTGTGGGAGAAGAGGACCCTTCCCAGGTGAACCCCAGAGACAGACTTCAACAAGTTTCTTGAGGCTGGAAGCTTGCAGTAAGCCTCCTCATTTCGTTTGCCTTAATTTCCCTTACCAAGAGCCCTGGTATGGCACGATGAATTTGCCTGATATGTTTATTATAATACAGAATCCATTTTCTCCTTAGAAACAAGCCTTCTGCAAAGCATGCAGACCCCATATTTTTTCTATCATCAGCCATTTTGTTATAAAGGAGCAGTAGTAAGATCAGCTACAGTCGCTAGTGTTCCTTGGTGTCTACTTTTTGCCTCAGTACAAAAGATTGTTGTACAATCTTGTTGCACAGTACAAAAAAAATGTTGACATTGAAAGATTCTGGAGACCTGTGAAAGTTCTAACCCAATGGGTAGATGTCTTTGATTTAGTAAAACTAGCTATTTGTTACTATAGTTCAGTCATTTCAGTCATGTTGGACTCCTCATGATTCCATTTGGGATTTTCTTGGCAGAGATACTGGAGTGCTTTGCCATTTCCTTCTCCAGCTCATTTTACAGATGAAGACACTGAGGCAAATTGGGTTAAGTGATTTGCCCAGGGTCAAGCAACTAGTTAATATCTGAGGTCAGATTTGAACTCAGAAAAAGTCTTCCTGATTTCAAACCTGGTGTTCTATCCACTGCCCCACCTAATTAGCAATAAAAACCAGCTACACACAGATAATAAGTCCCTCATCTATATCCAATAAATAATAATATTTTCTCCAACAAGTATACTATTATTTTGTATAATCACCTATGTTTTATGAAGACATCTTTCTTCTCTTAGTTTCACACAATGTTACTTTGAATAAATGTTTAGCTTATGAATTTTGGCCTAAAATATGCATATAAAGAAACTTTTATACCAGGCTTATTGTTGATACCCTCCATATTGGTATTTATCCTGGCCAGCTGGAATAAAATTGCTGCTTGTTTCAGTCTTAATGAACTTCTTAATGCTATTCTCTGAGCCCAACATCAAGAATCCAGATTGATGAGTTCTGATCTTCTTGGCTCCCCCAAAATTCACTGCACTGTGAAAGAGTATAACTGCTATAAATAGCACTAAATAAATTTTCCCCCTAAACAACAGCATAAATATTGTGAAAAACACTACAAATAATTGTGCATTTGTCTTATTTTATTTTATTTTAGCTTTCTCTATTTGCTCTAAGCCCCAAAGTAGAATGCCAAGCCTCAAGATCTAAACATTCTGGACTCTTGCTTTCCAGGGGAAAAAAGCATTTAGGGTCCTTTTATTTTGGATTTGGGGTTATCCAGAGGGATAGGCTCAGCTTACCAGCAGCAAAAACAAAGACTGGGAGAAGAAAGAGGTGGTGCAAGAAGGTCAGGAAAGGATCATTCGTTGGTGAACAAAGAAAGATTGTGTATGAAAGACTTGAACACTGAAATGCATTCGGGGAAGCAGAGAGAAAAACAAGAAAGATGAAATGAACAAAAAGTTAAGACAGATAGACAAGTCAGGGCTATCTTTCTGTTTTGTGTCCTCTCTTGTCCAGCAACTCTAAAAATGGCAAGTGCATGAAGAAGAGGCCTCCTCATCCATCTCTCTCCACAAGATCCACCCCATCTCCCATGCCTGTCACCAGGATAAGAGCCATACTTGGCTTGGTGAAAGAACACATGGAGCAGAGAACTCTTGGTTCAGGATCAGGAAACCAGGGCATGAATACTTTAATTAATGATCAAACAAGATAATATTTGTAAAGCCCTTAGCACAGTACCTGTCACATAGTAGGCATTTCATAAAGACCTTTTCTCTGCTCCATTCTTCCTTATATTTATTTGCTGTGTAACCCTGAGCAAGTCACCTACTGTTCAAAGCCTCACTTTCCTCATGTATCAAAAGGTATAATGAAATCTGTACAACCTATCTCATATGCAGAGATGTAACTAGTGATAGTAATTAGTAATAATAGTAACTAGCAATAATAGTTCAAGAAACTGGAACAAGCAACACAAAATGAATCTGGGAAAAGCCATGTGAAAGATGTCTCCCACAGCACACCCTGTCCCTATCCTCTCACCTGAGGACCTTGCCTTATGCTTCCACATATGCTTGTGTGCATACATAGAGTTGAGGTCATTCACCAAGAGCTCTCTCTTCTATTGTCCCCACCTTACATTACTTACCTTCGTCCAATAATTCCTTTTTCTTTTTTCCCATTCAATAAACATTTATTAAGTACCTACTATGACACAGTATTTAGCACTGAGGGTACAGAGAAAGTCAAGACACAGTCTGCTCTCAAGGAGTTCACAGTCTAATAATGGGGTATGCAACATGAAACAACTATTTATAAATAAGATACATACCAGATAAATTTGGATCAGTCTCAGGGGGAGGCACTAGGTTTAAAGAGGACAGTGACAGACTTTTTGAAAAAATTATTTATTTTAAGTTTTCAACATTCACTTCCATAGTGTTTTGAGTTCAGGGGCAGCTAGGTGGCACAGTGAACAATGGCTCTGGAACCAGAAGGACCTGAGTTCAAATCCAACCTCAGACACTTAACACTTACTAGCCGTGTGTCCTTGGACAACTCACTTAAACCCAAATGCCCTGCCCTTCCCCCTCCAAAAAAAAAGCAAGATTTTGAATTCAAATTTTCTCCCCCTTCCTTCCTTCCTCCTACTCCAAGATGGAGTGCAGTCTGATATGGGCTCTACATATACATTCATTTTAAACACATTTTCACATTAGTCATGTTGTAAAGAAGAATTGGAACCAATGGGAGGAACCATGAGAAAGAAGAACCAAAACAAGAGAGAGAGAGAGAGAGAGAGAGAGAGAGAGAGAGAGAGAGAGAGAGAGAAAATAGTGTGCTTTGATCTTCATTCAGACTCCATAATTCTTTTCTTGGTTGTGGATAGCATTTTCCATCATGGGTCTTTTGGAGTTGTCTTGGATCCTTACTTTTCTAAGAGCTAAAGCTATCAAAGTTAGTCATCATACAAGGTTGCTGCTACTGTATACAATGTTCTCATGGTTCCAATAATTCCTTTTTCAACCTTGACTAAAGTAAGGAGGTGGAACTTTTCCTTTGCCAAAGCAAACTTCTAGACTAGAGGTAGAGAACCTCTGGTCTCGAGGTCACATGTGGCCCTCTAGGTCCTCAAGAATGGCCCTTTGACTGTATCTAAACTTCACAGAACAAATCCTCTTTTTTTCCCCATTTGCAAATGCTTTATTAGCTTCTGATTTGCATCATTAATTTCTGCCAGATTTTGAGTTGCAAATTTTCTTCCCGTTTTTCCCCTACCCACCACCCCAAACTAGCAGTCCCACAAGATATTCCCTCCTCCAATCTACTCTCTCCCATATTTTCTCCCATACCTCTTTCGACTTTTCCAGTAGGGCATGGTGGATCTCTATGCCCCAGTGCCTGTATATCTTATATCCCAATTACATGTAACATAGTAGTAATAATAGTATATCATATATATATATATATATATATATATATATATATATATATATATATATTTAAACATTTGATTTAAAACTTTGAATTCCAGATTCATTCCCTTCCTCCCTTGTCACCCACCCTTACTGGGAAGATAAGCAGTTCAGTATAGGTTGTACGTGTGTAGCTAATGCAAAACAATAACATAGTAGATATATTGTAAAAGACTGAATATATTTCTCTCCCTCCTATCCCACCTCCTACTTCTTCTATTCTCTACTTTAATCCTGTCCTTTTCAAAAGTGGGTGCTTCCAACTTCCCTCCCCCAGAGCCTGCCCTCCCTTCCATCATCCCCCCTCTCATCCCCTTCCCCCCTACTCTCCTATAGGGTGAGATACCTATTTAGTGTGTATTTCATTCCCTCCCCAAGCCAAATTCAATGAGAATAAGGTTAACCCATTCCCTTTTGCCTTTATATTCTTCCCCTCCATTGTAACAGTTATCCCTTGCCTCTTCTGTATGAGATAGTTTACCCCATTCTGTCTCTCTCCATATCCTCTCATTATATTCCTCTCTCACCTCTTAATTTCACCTTTTAAGTATCATCCCTTCCATTCAATTGGTCCTGTGCCCTCTATCTATGTGTACATATAAAGATATATACACACATTCAAATATGTATTCATATGCCCATATACCCTCATATGTAGACGTATATTTATTCCCTTGAACTATTTTCACATTGAGAAAAGTGTCATCAGTTACAATTATTGTTTTTCCATGTAGGAATGTTAATAGTTCAACTTTGATAAGTTCCTTATGATTTCTTTTTTCCTGTTTACCTTCTCATGCTTCTCTTGCTTCTTGTATCTCAAATTTTCTATTCAACTATGTTTTTTTTCATCAACAAGGCGTGAAAGTCCTCTATTCCACTGAATGACCATATTTTCTCCTGAAACATGATACTCAGTTTTTCTGGGTAGGTGATTCTTGGTTTTAATCCCAGCTCCTTTGACCTCCGGAATATCATATTCCAAGCCCTTCAATCCCTCAGTGTAGAAGCTGCCAGATCTTGGGTTATCCAAATTATGTTTCCACAATATTGAAATTGTTTCTTCCTGGCTGCTTGTAATATTCTCTCCTTGATCTAGGAATTCCAGAACCTGACTATAACACTCCTGGGAGGTTTCTTTTTGGGATCTTTTTAGGAGGTGATCGGTGGATTCTTTCAACCTCTATTTTGCACTTTGGTTCTAAAACATCAGGGAAGTTTTCTTTGAGAACTTCCTGGAGGATGATTTATAGGTTCTTACTTTGACCATGGCTTTCAGGTAGTCCAATAATTTTTAAATTCTCTGTCCTGGATCTATTTTCCAGGTCAGTGGTTTTTCCCATGACATATTTCACATTGCCTTCTATTCTTTCATTTGTTTGGATCTGTTTAACAGCATCTTGATTTCTCATAAAGCCATTAGCTTCCATTTGCTCCAATCTAATTCTGAAGCAATGATTCTCCTCAGTGAGCTTTTGAGATTCTTTTTCCATCTGGCAAATTCGGCTTTTTAAGGCATTCTTCTCCTCATTGCCTTTTTGAGCCTCTTTTGCCATTTGAGTTAGTCTATTTTTTAAGGTGTAATGTTCCTCAGTCAGACTGTTGACTCTCATTTCGTAATTTTCTTGCATCGTCCTCATTTCTCTTTCCAATTTTTCCCCCACTTTTCTTAACTGCTCTTTAAGGTCCTCTATGGCCTGTAACCAACTCGTATTTTCCTTTGAAGTTTTTGGTGCAGGAGTTCTGACTTCACTATCTTCCTCCTGTTCCATTCTTTTCTCCTTTTTGTCCCCAAAATAGGAGTCTAATGTTGGAACCTTCTGTCTGCTTTGTTTCCTTTGTCTGGTCATGTCACCCCTCAGTCACTTGACCCCTGGGCTTTTTGCCACAGTAGGACTCTGCCACCAGACAGGGGAGCTTTTGTCCCAAAGGTTGGGGTTTTCTCAGCTGCCAGAGGTATTAGATGGGTGCCCTCTCTGAGGCCTCCACACACTCTGGCAAGCTGGACACACACCCCAGGATCTCCACCCTAGGCTGCAATCCAGATCCAAACAGGTTAAAGCAAGAGTGATTACCCCTCAGACTGGTCACTTTTTCCCCCTACAGTCCACAGGCTAGGAGCTGAAGCTGCCAGGTGGTGCTGGCTGGCTGTGCTGGAGTCTCAGCGTCTTCTTGCCCTGGGGGCAAAAGCCACACACTCCCACTTACTGGGTCCCAAAGTCCACACTGCACTGACCTCTCACTTTGTCCTTTGCATCTATGTGTTGATAATTCTGGAAATGGCCACAGCTGCTGCTGATCAGAGTTCCTCTGGCCGGAGGCTGGTCAGACCTGCCCTGGGGCTAAAACCTCTGGCTCACGGGTCCTGGGCTCAGCTCCCAGAATGCTGTGCTCGCCAATGCCTGGCTCCTGACAGTCTGCCAGGCTATCCTCAGCGGGAGGTTAGCTTCTCTGAATCATTTTGAGGGTTCTGCAGCTCCAAAGTTTGTTCAGAGTTCCCTTTTTACATTGATTGGGGAAGGTGGAAGCCTGAGCCGGATGGAGGTCCTGCTCCTACTCTGCCATCTTGACTCCACCCCTTCTCTCAGAACAAATCCTCTTAATAAAAGCAGTCTTTTGGTAAAACTTAGACTCCGTCAAAAGGCTGCACTTTGATCACACTCCCTCTTATCTTCTCTAGCAAATTTTCTCCTCCATTGTCCCCAGGCTCACTCTAATCTTCAATCTCTCCCTATCTACTGGATCATTCTCTATTGTCTATAAACATGCCTCTTTCTACCATGTCTCTAAAAGACATGATCTTACATGATCTTTCTATCCCTACTAACTACTGTCCTATATCTTTCTTAGCTAACTAAACCCCTTGAGGAAGCCCCATACATTAGATATCTCTATTTTCTCTCCTCTCACTAATTACTAAAACTTCTCAATCACTTCTCACCTGCCACTCAGCTTCTAACCTCATTATTCAACTGAAACTGCTCTCACTAAAGTTACCAAATTCTCTCTTAATTGCAAAATCTAATGATATTTTTATGCATCTTGATCTATTTGACAACTATTGATCAACTACTCTTCCTGAATTTTCTCTTCTCTGTAAGTTTTCCTGATACTACATGCTCTCCCAGTTCTCGTGAGACTTTCTCAGTCTTCTTTGCTGAATCCTTATCTGGGTCGCACCTACTAAATATGGGTATTCTTCAAGAGTCTATCGCAGACCTTCTTCTCTTGACAGCTAGCTAGCTCGCTAGATATGATATGATATGATTGATATGATATTATCTAGTTGTGTAATCAAATCCCAAGTATTCACTTTTCATATATATATATATATGTACGTGTATATATATATATATGTATATATATATATATATATATATATAATACTCCCTTCTTCATATATATACTCAAACAACCATCATTCTGATGTAGACCTTCACCACCTCAACACATGTACTACTGCAATAGCTTTCTGGTTGGTCTCCTTGCCTTGAGTCTCTCCCCATTCCAATTCATCCTTCACTCAGCTGCCAAAGTGATCTTCTGAAAATGTAGATCTACCTCCTCTACTTGACAAAGTCTCATGATTCCCTATTATCTCCAGGATCAAATACACAATCTTCTGTTTGACTTTTATAATCCTGCACCACCCAGCCCTTACTATTTTTCCAGATTATACTTTACTCCAGGCATGTAATCTGTGGTCTTGCTGTTCCTCTCACACTATACTCCAAACACCCCCTCCATGCTTATTCACTGGTTACTTCCATTTGCCCAGAATGCTCTTCTTAGCTCGACCTCCAGGTCTTTCTGTGTTTGGAGGTGACTCTGACACCAGCAATCTCTTAATTCAGGTTCTTTATTAGGTATCCATATGTCATTGAACAAGTTTTTGAGAAAGTTTACATATAGCAAGGCTATGTAACAAGGAGATAAAGGTACATAGCTTCTCTGGACATAACCCTCTTGCGTTTCCCTATAGAAATCTCACTGGTCATGAGGGAAACATACAATGAAGAACATGGTGCTTTGTGTGGTCCTCAGAAATCTACTAAGTCAAAAGGGCCTCAACTACCATGTGGACAGGACTTTGTATGTCCTTCGGTGATCAGGAAGCTACTTTGGGGATACAGCCGCTAATCATGTCCTAGCACCATTTTGTCTCCTTTCAGGAAAAAAAGAATTCTTTTCATAGGAGGAAAGGGGAAAGAGGAAGGGTCGGCCTAATCCATGTTATGGAGAAGTGCTACAAGATTTAAGCAGATTTAAGCCTATCATGTCGGGCTCTTAAAGACTCATCCAAAGACCTATCTTCTTCAAAAGGTCTTCTGCAGCTTCACCATCCTCCTCCTACTGGTACCTCCTGAGATTACCTTCCAATTATTATACTTACTGTGTATATCACACAGTAAGTATTTATATAAATAATATATGCACAGTATACTACACACTAAATATGTACTTGTAGTTATATGTGCATATGTATGCATATGTGCCTACATAACCACATATACATACATATGTGTATGTATATGTATATTGCATGTAAATAGTTAACCCTCATTAGAAGATGAACTTTTTGATGGCTGGGATGCTCTCTTTGCCTTTCCTTATATCTTTAGCACTTAGTTTGGAGCATAGGGCTTGCTGACTAACATCACTTTTTTTCAGACAAATTTAGTTAAATGTGTGTGTGGGGGGGACAATCCAAGGAAAGACTTTGGCACTGGTGACACTATTCTGCAATGAGTAGACAAAAATGCTGATAACATCTACCTTGGGGAAAATCTCCAGGATTTCATGTTACTGCTGCCAGGAATGCCATTGCTGGGGAGGCGATGCTAGATAAAGTAGGGAGTGTAAAAGGAGCCAGGCCAGAGACTGACGCACCCACAGGTGACTATCAGGGAGAGCTTCCTAGCTTAATAATTTATTCTTGATAACTGGGCATTAATCTCAGCTGCTTCTACCTGTTTCAAGAGGAAAAGTGCTGTCTCTTTTTTTCCTCTCCATCTATCCATGTCTCTTTTCCATCATGCTGGAAGTAATACTTTTTGTCCTTTTCCAAGTTGCTTTGGAGAGTTCAGTTTTCCTAACAATACCCTACAATGAAAGATTTATTATTGCTGTTAAAAACACGTGCATGGATTTCTCTCTCATCTGGTTATACCTTGAGTGAAACCCTCAGGGAAAGACAATGATCTTTTGTACTTTGTATCGTTGTTCCAGTTGCAATTTTTAGTCTTTAGGAGTTAAATAACATTGTGATAATGCACTAGCAAGTCTATTAACCTTAACTAGAATTACTCTAAATTCTAGCAGCCTGGAACAGCTGCCCAGTTGGGCAACCCTAGTAATAGAACTGCTTACAGGATGCTTTGGGAAAAATACTTTGCAAGCCTTCTAACACTATACAAATGTGAGTTTTCTTTTTGCTCCCTCAAATCAATCAATGTTTTGGTCAAGAAGCATTTATTAATACATAATATATGGCAGTATATTAAATTAGAGGGTTGTAGGCTTTGCCAAAAGGAACCGACATTCTAATGGGAACAATAATTAGGAACTTTCAAGATATACTAGAGAATAGAGAGAAGGTAATCTCAGTAACAGAAGGCTATTGCAATATTCCAGCCAAGAGAAAATGAGGGCTTGAACAAGGTGGTGACTCTATGAGTGGGACGGACATATATGAAAGATAATGGATTAGATATGTAGGGTGAATTATAGCTGGTTGAAGATAGCACCAAGATGGTGGGTCTGGGTGACTGGGAGTATCTTAAGTGTAAACTATTATTGTATGGATACATATGTCACTGGCTGCAGAGAACAAAGCCACTACTGTCTAATCCTTTGGTATTCACTATGATGAAGATCTCAAGCAGATTACAATATAGTCTGATGTTCCCACCTTCCCTAGGGAAAGATACAACAGTGGAGAGCACAAGACCATTTGGCTAATCAGAGAAACACTGAGCTACCATGAATAGATCTGACATAAATCTTTTGCTATCTTCCCTTCCCACAATTTGGCAACCTAACCCAGTGCAGTCATCCTAGTTCCCCCTGTGAGAAGTCTCAATGTGAGGAGGATGTTGCCGCTATTAGAGTCACTGGCAATATTCTTACCTCTCTTCATCCCTAATTGTCTAACAATTCAATTTTTTTTCAGTTATCTATATCCTTCTATATCTACTTTATTAAGTTGTTAATTTCTCAAGAACAGAGACTGTCTTATTCTGCTTTATAACCTTAGTACCTAGTACTTATGTACATGTTAACCACTTAGTTTATCATTAAAATATTGAATTCCAATATTTCCATTCCTTATTTGTAATTTTGATGTTATTTGTATCCTTCTGTTTTCTCTTACTCCTATACTTCTCTCTAGTTAATCTTTACATCTGAATTAATGAACAGAATGTGTTTCCTACACTGTTTCCTTGTCCTTGTGTTATAGATTAACACATCTTCATTAAAAGCTACAGAAAACTAGCCAAGGCTTTTGCAGAAAAAGGGAGGCAGGAGATGAGAAAGTATTTAGTGTTTCAGGAAGAGGAGTAATAATCACCCAGCAGTGTGGTAGGTAGGGTTCTTGCAGAAGCACCTTTCCTAAGGCCTCTTTGTGCTATTTCAAATTCCACTAGTGTTTTGTGGGTTAAATACATTTTCCACTGTCTAACAGGATTACTGAGAGCCCAGCTAAGCTCCTAGAGTGATACAAAAAGGCGTTTGTTCCTCTCTCTCACTTCCCCCAACTTATCCAAGTCAGGTCAGGAGGCCCAGCTCAGCAAATAGTTCTCAATTTTTTTAAATGGCCAAAGAAGTATAAATTGAGGTTGGTATCAGGGTTTATATGATTTTAAATTGAATATTCACCTTAACTACCTTAACCAAGGTTACTTCTTGCAAAAGACAAGTTTGAGTATAGTGGTCGCCATGACCACTGCAGCCCAACTGACCTGTACTGGGACAAAGGACGTGAATAAAACTAGGGGAGTGACAGAAATGACTTATAAAAGTAAAGGGCATTCCTAGCATGCCAACCCCTCCTCCTCTGTATTGTATCACAGTTATTCACGTGCACATCCTACCCTTTCCTACTCCTATTTGATTTGTAACCTACATGAGGCTTGTGTGTTTTTTTTAATGTTTTATTTACTTCTAATTTACATCATTATTTTCTGCCAGATTTTGAGTTACAAATTTTCTCCCCATTTTTCCCCTAACCACCACACCAGAATAGCAGTCCCACAGGATATCCCCTCCTCCAATCTGCTCTCTCCCATATCTTCTCCCATACCCCCTTAGACTTTTTCAGAAGGGCATGGTGGATCTCTATGCCCCAGGGCCTGTATATCTTCTTTCCCAATTACATGTAAGATAGTATTAATAATATTATATATAGAGAGTAATTTTAAATATTTGATTTTAAATCTTTGAATTCCAGATTCATTCCCTTCCTCCCTTGTCACTCACCCTTACTGGGAAGATAAGCAGCTCAGTATAGGTTGTACATGTGTAGCTAATGCAAAACAATAACATAGTTAGATATATTGTAAAAGACTGACTATATTTCCCTCCCTCCTATCCCACCACCCACTTGCTCTATTCTCCACTTTGATCCCATCCCTTTTCAAAAGTGCGTGCTTCCAACTTCCCTCCCCCCCGAGTCTGCCCTCCCTTTCATCATCCCCCCTCTCATCCTCTTCCGCCCTACTCTCCTGTAAGTTGAGATACCCTATTTAGTTGGTATTTCATTCCCTCCCCAAGCCAAATTCAGTGAGAATAAGGTTGACCCATACCCTTTTGCCTTCCTGTTATTCCCCTCCATTGTAACCCTTTTCCCTTGCCTCTTCTTTATGAGATAGTTTACCCCATTCTGTCTCTCCCCATCTTCTCTCATTATATTCCTCTCTCAAATCTTAATTTCCCCTTTTATGTATCATCCCTTCCTGTTAAATTGGTCCTGTGCCCTCTATCTATGTATACCTGTAAGCATATATACACACATTCACATATGTATTCATATGCCCGTATACCCTCCAATACAGACATATATATATTTCTATTCCCTTCAACTATTTTCATACTGAGAAAAGTTTCATCAGTTACAATTATCATTTTTCAATGTAGGAATGTTAATAGTTCAACTTTAATAAGTTCCTTATGATTTCTTTTCCCTGTTTACCTTCTCAAGGTTTTCTTGCTTCTTGTATCTGGATGTCAAATTTTCTATTCAACTCTGTTTTTTTCATTTAGAATGCTTGAAAGTCCTCTATTCCACTGAATGACCATATTTTCCCTTGAAACATTATACTCATTTTTGCTGGGTAAGTGATTCTTGGTTTTAATCCCAGCTCCTCTGCCCTCCGGAATATCATATTCCAGGCCCTTCGATCCCTCAGTGTAGAAGCTGCCAGATCCTGTTATCCTGATTGTGTTCCCACAATATTCAAATTGTTTCTTCCTGGCTGCTTGTAATATTCTCTCCTTGATCTGGGAATTCCAGAACCTGGCTATAATATTCCTAGGAGTTTTCTTTTGGGGATCTTTTTCAGGAGGTGACCGGTGGATTCTTTCAACTTCTATTTTACCTACTGGTTCTAGAACATCAGGGCAATTTTCCTTGAGACTTTCTTGGAGGATGATTTCTAGGTTCTTTCCCTGATCATGGCTTTCAGGTAATCCAATAATTTTTAAATTCTCTGTCCTGGATCTATTTTCCAGGTCAGTGGTTTTTCCCATGAGATATTTCACATTGCCTTCTATTCTTTCATTTGTTTGGATCTATTTAACATCATCTTGATTTCTCTTAAAGTCACTAGCTTCCCTTTGTTCCAATCTAAATCTGAGGGAAAGATTCAACTCATTGAGCTTTTGAAATTCTTTTTACATCTGGTAAATTTGGCTTTTCAAGGCATTCCTTTCCTTATTGCCTTTCTGAGCCTCTTTTACCGTTTGAGTTAGTCTATTTTTTAAGGTGTAATGTTCCTCAGTCAGGCTGTTGACTCTCATTTCATAATTTTCTTGCATCGTTCTCATTTCTCTTCCCAATTTTTCCCCTGCTTCTCTTATCTGCTTCTTAAGGTCCTCTATGGCCTGTAACCAGCTCGTATTTTCCTTTGAAGCTGTTGGTGCAGGTGTTCTGAATTCACTATCTTCCTCCTGTTCCATGCTTTTCTCCTTTTTGTCCCCAAAATAGGAGTTTAACGTTGGAGTCTTCTATTTGTTTTGTTTCCTTTGTCTGGTCACGTCAACCTCAGTTACTTGACCCCTGGGCTTTTTGCCACAATAGGACTCTGCCACCAGACAGGGGAGCTTTCGTCCCAAACGCTGGGGTTTTCTCAGCTGCTGGAGGTATTAGTTGAGCGCCCTCTCTGAGGCATCCACATACTCTGGCAAGCTGGTCATGAACCCCAGGACCTCCACCCTAGACTGCAATCCAGATCCAAGCAGGTTAACGCAAGAGCAATTACCCCTCAGACTGGTCGCTTTGTCTGCAGTCTGCAGGCCAGGAGCTGAAGCTGCCACATGGTGCTTGCTGTGCCAGGCGTTTCAGCGGCTTCTCAGCAGTTTCTCAGCCGCTTCTCACCCTGGTGCCAGAAGCTGATGCACTCCCAACTACTGGTCCCAAAGTCCACACTGCACTGACCTCTCACTTTGTCCTTAGCATCTTTGTGTTGATAAATCTGGGAATGGCCACAGCTGCTGCTGATCTGGAGTCCCTCCAGCTGCTGGTCAGACCCACCCTGGGGCTAAAACCTCTGGCTCATGCGGGCCTGGGCGTGGCTCCCAGAGCACTGCTCTGGCCACTTGCTGCTGGCCTGCCAGGCTGTCCTCAGTGGGAAGTTAGCTTCTCTGTGTCATTTTGTGGGTTCTGCAGCTCCAAAGTTTGTTCAGAGTCCCCTTTTTACATGGGTTGGGGAAGGTGGAAGCTGGAGTCAGGCAGAGGTCCTGTTTCTACTCTGCCATCTTGACTCCACCCTAGCTTTTGTTTATTTTTGATCTTGTATCCATGACTGATAAGTAGAGGTGTGTGATGGCATGTGTAGGCAACCCCTACAAACAAGAAATTAGGAGGTGAATATGATATAAAAAATGTTATGGGAAGACATGGATTAGGGCAGCAGGATGGGCAGGCACTGATAGGTTGTCATCAGTAGCAGTAAAGGGAATGCCCATTTGATACTCATAGAAAATGCTGTGGTAGGAATTACTTTTTTTAAATATAGGATGAACAAGATAATCATTGTTATCCCTTATGAATCAAAATAATTCTTTGATTCTGAGCATATTATTTCAGCAAATATTTATTCCCTGGATGACCCATATACATGAGATGACAGATCCGTTTCAATATCTAAACATTCTCAGTGGCAAGCAACTGAAAAAATCCTCCTTTGACTTTTAAAAGCTTTCACAACCTGGTCTGTCCCCAAATTTCTATATTTTATACTTTATTGCCGTTTGTGACCTCAGCACTGGCCTTCTTGCTGTTCTTCTACCTCTGACATTCTACCTCCTGACTCCCCATCTTTTCCCCAATTGTCTCCTATACGTGGAATCCTCCCCTTTTGTATCTTTTCCCTGTGCCTCCATCATCATCCCAGTCCCTACTGCTAATGCCCTCTTTGTTGAGATTATCTCCCATTTACACTGAATATCGTGCATAATAAATCGTTTTTCTGTTATTTCCACAATTGGCATGTAAATGGTACCCTATTTTGGCCTCTTTTTTGTATACCCAGAATTTAGCACAATGCCTGGCACATAGACAATATTTGTATATGCTTATTGGCTGTGTGATAATGCCTTACACAGTGAAGGCCTTAAATAAAGCCAATACAAAAAGCTTTCAACAAACCTACTATGTGCAAAATACTATCCAAAAAAAATAGTATCTGACCTCAGTGAATTTGCAGTTTTGAATTGAACCATAGTGACTGTGCCAGATTTAAGCATGTCTTCAATAAGGTAGTCCTTTTTTTTGCTGCAAAAACTACTGCAACAACCACACTGGACTCACTAGCTGAAATCACCCAGAATTACAGGTGAGCATAAGTATGCTTAGAGCAGAGGCAGATAGTGCTAACAGAAGAGTCCTCCCTCTCTATCAGTGCTTATGGAGATCATGTAATCACAGGATCTGAGAAGGTACAATGCATTCACATTGAAGGGGCAGTTAGGAGGTGCACTGGGCCTGGAGTCAGGAAGATTCATCTTTGTGAGTTCAAATCTGTATTCAGACACTTACTAGCCATGTGATCCTGAGCAAGTCACTTAACCCTCTTTGCCTCAATTTCCTCATCTGTGAAATGAGCTGGAGAAGGAAATGGCAAACCACTCCAGTATCTTTGCCAGAAAATCCTAAATTGGGTCATGAAGAGTCAGATATGATTGAACAACAACACTCACATTGAAACATAAGCACCCACTAATAAACATGACATTTAAGGAAGATATTTTTAAAATTGCTTCCAGGTTCCTGAAAACTGCATTTAACCACCAGTCATTAGAGAAATGAAGCAAAGGATAGAATGAGGGAGTATGAAACCTTTCAATGAAAATAAATTCACTTGTCTCTGCCTTCAGTTCAACAGGACATACAAAAATGCCTCTCTGTATTCCCCAAATATATTGAAAAGACTATTGACTTAAAAAGGAGGATTCATGATATTCAGTTTCCAAGAATGGATTCAGCCATAATAGAAATATCTTTTTTTCCCATTATGTTTTTGCCACATAATGGCACAATTTAGAGAACCTCGATGTCATCAAAGGACTAGTCTTAACTAAAGGCACAAAAAAAAACGAAAAGCTTGCACTAAATGTACACCAAAAAATGTCCACTATTTTTTCATTGATTCCATTATCCAATTATGGTGACTTGAAATATAATAGGTCCAGCAGATGTCTGAAAGGTGAATACCAAGGTCACTTCCCTGAATCTGTGACCAGAGGTGGAAACTTTGAAAGAAAAGAGGAAGGAATATCATTGACATATAGCTGGCTCTACCACTATTTTCCTTTGCTAAGATTTCACTAGTAAGATAGAACACCTTGAGCCATACAAGTCATGTGCCACATCCTGGTAAAAGTACATGAGTCATGAGCCACATCGTAGTACAAGTACTGAGCAGATCTGAGTGAAGCAGGAAGTATCTGGAAAACAGAGAGATTAGGACAAAGGGACAAAGTTCCTGTGATGAGGTAGATGGGCTACCAGATTAGACATCTATATTCTGTGATGAGGGATAAGGCATCTGGCTGTCTACACTTCCTGCCAGTGCTTGAGGGGGCTTAGAGAAGAATGAGGTCACTTGGGGATGGGAAATCAAGAATGTATAGTAATATGAATAAATATCAATCTGACCCTCACTGATACTTTAAAATTTGCTATGTTTTTATAACTTCTAATAAACATTTATTAAAATGAGACATGGAGGTTGAAGTAATTAGGAAACAACAGGGTATGAGATGAAGAGGAAGAGTTTTCCTAGTAGGATGTAGTCTGAATTAAGTAATCAAGTAATCCACACAAAATTCATGACTAGATGGATAATATTTACCATAAAAGAACAGAACTAAGGAAATATAAGCAGAATATATCTCAGTTCCATACACAGGTGGGTACTTAAAATAATGATAATTTAAAACAATCTCCTTGTTTAATCATTTAAGAGTCCCCTTTGTTAGGGGCAGCCAGGTGGCTCAGCGAGTAAGAGCACTGGCTCCAGTGTCGGGATGACCTGGATCAAATCCAGGCTCAGATACTCAGCACCACACCCAGAAATAACTGGCCGTGTAACCTTGAGCAAGTTACTTAACCCCAATTGCTTTAAAAAAAAAAAAAGAGTCCCCTTTGTCCATGTAATATAATACCAAGCAAAGGCAACTTCCCAGGTTCAAAATACAAGCATAGGTGCTCTCTATTTTATTTAGTGACAAACCAAGAACAGAGAAGATCAAAACATGACATCATTCAAAATACAGCATTTACTAAGTGTGATTAAATAATCTCCAAGGCCTACCCCACCCCAGGACTTTCCAATCATTCAATCAATTACAAAGTCTCTGTTCCAAATACTTCTCCACCCCTAGGCTATACCTTCATTTGGTTCACCACAAAGCCCCTCTTCTCAAATGGAGATTAGTTTCCAAACACAATCACAGAGCACAATAAGGTCAAAAGTTCCCCACCCCTGGATCACCATTGAATCTACCCCAGAGTTACATCAAGTTTAAACACAGCACTTAATACCCAAATGGAGCTCTTTTCTTCATCTTGACACGAGGCAAGTTCTCAGCAATCTTAGTTCCTGGGGAGACAAGGCTTAGCAAGGCCATAAGATACATTGCCAGTCCCTTCATGAATTTATCCTCTGTCTGTAGAACAGTCCTAGAACCCCTAAACACATTAGCAAAGCCCTCCCCCAGGATTTCTGTAAACATACAACAAGAAAATCCTTCTTCAGGGCTTCTGCACCAACAGAAAGGCTCCCAGACCCCTGCAACAACAGCACTGTCCCTCACCAGTGGACAGTATTCACTCTCTTCAGGGCTTCTGAACCAACAGAAAGGCTCCCAGACCCCTGCAACAACAGTACTGTCCCTCACCAGTGGACAGTATTCACTCTCTGTCTGCAGGACAGTCGCAGGCCTTCTTAGCGAACAGCCAGGTTCCAGGACTTCTTCAACAAAAGGACAGTCTTTCACCAGTGGACAAATCTGGCAAAATAACATCAAAACAGACAGACAAAGTACCAGCAAAACAGCCATGTCTCCTCAGTCCTTGGCAGCTCAGGGGGCAGGTCTCAAAAGTCCAGGGCAATTCAAAGCGGCCACCAGCAATCCTCTTAGTCTCTCCCCCTCTCCACGAGGTGCTGCTTCCAAAAAGAACTTCCGCCTCTCTCTTGTCTCTCCAAATCTACATCACCAGCTCCTCCCACTTCAGGACTTTCTTTTCACATCAACAAGCCCATCCCACAGGTGGGATTAACAAACTCTGGGTTTTAATACAATCAATTTGAAAACCAAGCCAATACAGGGGAATCTTTAATTGCCATTACTATCACAGTCCACTATCCAAAAATCTAAGTCACTTATCTTTGTTTCCCTTAGTTTTCCCATCTGTAAAATGAGCTGGAGAAGGAAATGGTAAGCCATTCCAGTTTCTTTGCCAAGAAAACACAAAATGGCCATCACAAAGAGTTGGACATGACTGAAACTGAACAACAATAAAGCTATGAAGGTTAAAATCATGTAATAGAAAGTTTTGTGTTAAAGATAACGAGAAGTGTATAATATATAAAATTTTATAAGTCAGAAATAAGAAATTTAAACACATCCCCCCTCAGGATTTGAGGACTCAAAAAGTAGTCACTAATTGTTTCTGAAATTATCATTTGCCCCTGAAACAGCCCAAATCAAACAACCAGTTGAGGAATTCTCATCACAGATTAGGGTAAGTTTTAAATGTCCACCTTCATGTTTACTGGATTATTGGATTTTCAAATGATAGAGTGAGTAGCAGCACAAAATGGTAGTGAATCTAATTTAAGCTTTGGAGCTACAGGATTTGGTGTTTGTAATCATTGGATGTTCTGTAGCATGACTAAATCAAGTTGTTGATGATAATTTTATGACCATAGTCTGCTTTTTAGCAGTTATTATATATGCTCATGATGTATTATGTCACACTTTCAAAGGCCCTTTTGGTAATTGGAGCTTCATAAGCCTGATTTCCGAGGCTCATTAACATGAAAAATTGTCTTAAAAGTTAGCAAACTACATTCACTTTATTTTTTCCAGGAACTTCCAATTACAAAATACATTTTTCTATACCACTAAGAAAAATGTGTTTGATTAGAGCTCATTCTTTTGTACTTCACGATGAATTTATGTTAAATATAGTTGCACCAGGTAGCATTTTCTTTTTTTAAAAAATCAACATAACCATCCCAAACACCCATTTTACTTGGCTTATAAATTGATCCCCAAAACCATTAGGCCTGTAAACATTTCGCTTATTCAATAGAATTTGCATTGATTCCAGTTGAGGCAGTATGGTGTAATAATAATAACAATGATAATTTATAATAATAACAAATTGACATTTACATAGAACTTTTTATAAAACACTTCATAAGTATGTGTATGTATGTGTGTATATACATACATATACATATGCATATACATATACACAATACACATACATATACATCATTCAATCCTCACAACACATCTACAAAGTAAGCATTTTGCTGCTCAGTCATGTCCAACTCTTCATAACCCTGTGGACCATACTATCCATGAGGTTTTCTTGCCAAAGATATTGGACTGGTTTGTCATTTCCCTCTCCAGTGCTTTAAAGCAAACAGAGATTAAGTAACTTGCCCAGGGATTTTCTTGCTAGGGATATTAAAATGGTTTACTATTTCCTTCTCCAGCTCATTTGACAGAAGAGGAAACTGAGACAATATGGATTAAGTGATTTGCCCAGGATCACTCAGCTAGTGTCTGAGGTCATATTGGAACTCATCTTCTTGATTCCAAGTCTACTGCTCTATCCACTGTGCCACCTAGATGCCAAGGATTAAACTAGATGACTTCAAAGGTCTCTTTCATATCCAGATATGTGAAACCACGTGAAAATTTCCTTAAAGAATTTTGGAGGGGGACAGAGCCAAGATGGAGGACTAAAAGCATAAACTTGGTGTGAGCTCCCACTCCAACCACTTCCAATACCTGTAAAAAAAATGACTCTAAACAAATTGTAAAGTTACAGAAACCACAAAGTGACAGATAGAAACAAATCTCCTGCTGAAGGCAGCCTGGCAGGCCAACAGGAAAGATCTATCACAGTGTGCTGGGAGTCCAGCGCAGTCCCCTGTGAGCCATGGTTCCAGCCCCAGGGCAGCCCAGACCAGCCAGAACAGACTTCAGGAGAGTGAATCTCCAGCAGCTGTGGTGGTTTCCAGACTTCTCAACCCATAAACTCCAAAGATAAAATAAAAGGTCAGTAGGGAACTCTGTTGGAAGGGTAAAGGAAGAGTGAGATCTGGACCCTGTCTCCCCTTCCCCCCCCCCGCCAGGGTTAGAAATTGCAGAGGCATGGCAGCTGCAGGTGCTTCTGTGTGGGTGCTTCCAGAGCTCCTGGCCCACAGATTGTAGGAGGAACAAGCAACCATTCAGAGGGTAATCACTCTTGCTCTGGATCTTCATCATGGTGTTGGGTGGTGGTCCTAGAGTGTGTGTCCAGTGTGCCAGAGCTTGTGGGGGCTGTAGGGAGGGCTCCCAACTAATAGTTCCAGCAGCTGTGAAAACCCCAGCAATTTGGGATAAAGCTCTCTCCATCCTGTAAGCTGAATTCTACCATGGCAAAGGGCTCAAAAGTCAAGTAATTGGAAATATGAGCAAGCAGAGGAAGCACAATCAGACCATACAATCCTTTTGGGGGGACAAAAAGGATCAAAACATGGAACTGGAGGAGGAAACTAAGTCAGAACTCCTGTATCAAAACCTTCCAAGAAAAATATGAACTGGTCACTGGCCATGGAGAAGTTCAAGAAGGATTTTGAAAATCAAGTAAGAGAAGTGGAGGAAAAATTGGGAAGAGAAATGAGAATGATGCAAGAAAAGCATGAAAAACTAGTCAGCAGCCTGCTAAAGAAGACCTAAAAAAATAAAGAAAATAATACCTTAAAAAACTAGACTAACTCAAATGGCAAAAGAGGCCCAAAAAGCCAATGAGGAGAAGAATGTCTTAAAAAGTCCAATTTGACAGATAGAAAAAGAATTTCAAAAACTCACTGAAGAGAATAATTCCTTCAAAATTATATTGGAGCAATTGGAAGCTAATGACTTTATGAGAAATCAAGATACTATAAAACAAATCCAAACACATGAAAAAAATAGAAGGCAATGTGAAATATCTCATTGGATAAACCACTTACCTAGAAAATAGATCCAGGAGAGATAATTTTAAAATTATTGGACTAACTGAAAGCCATGATCAAAAAAAGAGCCTAGACATCATCTTTCAAGAAATTATCAAGCAAAATTTCCCTGATATTCTAGAATCAGAGGGCAAAATAGAAATTGAAAGAATTCACCAATCACCTCTTGAAAAAGATCCCAAAAAGAAAACTCCTAGGAATATCATAGCCAAATTCCAGAGTTCCAAGATCAAGGAGAAAATACTATAGGCAGTCAGGAAGAAACAACTCCAATATTGTGGAAACACAATCAGGATAACACAAGACCTAGCAGCTTCTACATTAAGGGATCAAAGGGCTTGGAATATGATATTCTGCAGGTCAAATGAACTAGGATTATTACAAAGAATCACCTACCCAGCAAAACTGAGTATAATGCTTCAGGGGAAAATATGGTCATTCAATGAAATAGTGCATTTTCAAGCATTCTTGATGAAAAAAACCAGAGCTGTCCAGAAAATTTGATTTTTAAATACAAGAAGCAAGAGAAATATGAGAAGGTAAACAGGAAAGAGAAATCATAAGGAACTTATTAAAGTTGAACTAGGGGGCAGCTAGGTGGAGCAGTGAATAGAGTACCAGCCCTGGAGTCAGGAGTTCCTGAGTTCAAATCCGGCCTCAGACACTTAACACAAAAACTAGCCATGTGACCTTGGGCAAGTCACTTAACCCCAATTGTCCTCCAAAAAAAAAAGTTGAGCTAGTTATATCTCTACATGGAAAAATTATACTTGTAACTCATGAGACTTTTCTCAATATGATAGTGGAAGAGAATATACATGTGTGTATATATATATACACATACATGCATGCATACATATATGTATGTATAGGAGGGTGCATGTATGTATAAGTATATATGTGAGTGCGTGCATGTGTGTGTACATGTATACATAGAGAGAGGGCACAGGATGAGTTGAATATGAAGAGACAATATCTAAAAAATAAAATTAAGAGGTGAGAGAGGAATATATTGGGAGAAGGAGAAAGGGAGATATAGATTAGGGTAAATTATCTGATATAAAAAAGGCAAGAGAACACTGTTACAATGGAAGGGTAGAGCAGGAAGGTGAAAGGGCATGGGTCAACCTTACTCTTATTGAATTTGGCTTAAGAAGGGAATAACATATACACTTGATTGGGTATCTTACCCTACAAGAAAGTAGAGGGGGGGATAAGACGGGGGATGATAGAAGGGAGGGCAGATTGGGGAAGAGGGTAGTTAGAAGCAAACACTTTTGAAAAGGGTAAGGGTCAAAGTAGAAAACAAAATAAGTGGGGGGCAGGATAAGATGGAGGGAAATATAGTCTTTCACAATATAACTACTATGGAAATGTTTTGCATAACTACACATGTACAACCTATATTGAATTGCTTGTCTTTCCAGTGGGGGTGGATGAGGACGGAAGAAGGGAAAGACTCTGAAAGTTAAAGTTTCAAAAGCAAATATTTTTAAAAATGTTTTTTTTCATGCAACTGAGAAATAAGTTATATAGGCACTGGGGTATAGAAATCCATCTTGTCTTACTAGAAAGTTAGTGGGAAATGGGGGAGGATATGAGATAACAGATTGGGGGAAGAGGTATTCAGTAGGCTGACTATTTTCAGGTGGGTGTAAGGGAAAGATGGGGAGAAAATTTTGTAATTCAAAATCTTGTGGAAATGAATATTGAAAATTAAAAATAAATTGGAAAAAAGAGAGAAAAAATTGGAAAGCTTAAGTATTATGGAAATGCCATCTATTATTATTAATCCTGTTTTTCCAAATGAGGAAACTGACTATATGAGGTGAATAACCTTATCCAAGATGACCCTGCTAGGAAGTGTTGGGACTAGAATCCATGTCTTGTGGCTTGGGGATCTAAGAATAGTCTCAGTTTAGTAAGTATTTTGGAGATTTATTTGTAAGTCCTTCAGTAAGAATAATATTTGAGAATGGAAAAACTTCTTCTCCTCATGGTAAGAATGGAATAATAATGGAGGGGGGAAAGCGCAATATGGTAGCTGTTTAAAGATGATTTGGAACCCAGGATTAGAGTTAACTAACTAAAGAGAAAATGCAGTCAAATTTCCCTCTCTGTGGGAAGAAGACAATTAAAATTCTCATAAATACTACTCCTTCAAGTCCTGTAATTTACTTTTCTCCAAAACACAGCAGAAATTCTTGCCTTTTGTGGCCCATAGCCTCTTTCATTACTCTGGAGAACAGAAAGAGATCCTTAAATTCACATGAATTTACAGCCCAGCAAGAGAATTACAGTCTTCATACCTATTGGTAATGACTCTTACACTGCATAAATGCCACTGGTGAATGAAAACTAATTACAGTTCTTTCAGGCTAAAAGCTGGCAGTCAAATACCAGTAATTATGCAATGGAGCTAACAATAATACTAAAAACAGTAGCAATAAATGTAATAGCAAGGAAGACAAATAGAGACAATGCAGAAAATCAGCCACTGTGAATAAAAACAAAGGCAAACAGCTCTACTCTTACCCTGACTCACAATAGAGAGCTAATAAACATTTAAAAAACATTCTGATTATCACATAATGTGTGTTGGAGGTTTAATTCCCCCAAAGGCATATTATTGCATCTATTCTAAACCCCAAACCTTCAACAATAAATGCATATTCTATATACACATATGTATAAGTAGATACATACATATGTGTATATGTACATGCAAACTTTTTCTGTAAATAAAATAGGACACTTCTCACGTATAAATGATTATCCATCTAATAGTTACAAAAAAACAGAGAATAAAAAAGAAACAAAAACTTATCATAAACTTAAATATTGAAACAAATACAAAGTTAGAAAGAAATGAAAGTATGTCACATACATAGCAGAACATGAGAGGATTCAAAATATGTAACAATAAATTTTCATTTCAAGAAAGCCTATGTGATAAATAATACTCATGCTGAGAATTGTCCATCTTTTCTTTGCTTCCTTATGAATTTTCTTTTGTTCTCTGCAGATACAGTTTCCCAAACTTATTCTACTCCTGACCTTTGTTTTTTATGTATATATCTCACTTGCTATTCCTTCTGCCTCCTCTACTTTGCTTCCATCCACTACCTTGCCCTCCTATGACTTGCCTACCCCACTCCAAGGATCCCTCCCCTATTCTTCCATTCCCATAAATCTAAACACCCTCCTATACCGCTATTTACCTATTCTCTCATCCTCCCCTCTAAAGGTTCCTCCCTTGTTCTCTCCCCCTCCCTATGCCCCTACCATTTTATTTCTTCTGAATTTAAAGACTTGTGTATTCTTCTAAATATATATGTATTTGTCCTCTTAAACCCATTCCCTATGAAAGTATGTTACCAGAACTACCAGCCCTTCTCCCCTATCTGATTCTTCTGTATCAATTCTCCCTTTTGCACCTCAAATAATTACTCTTTTCAGCTGTTCCTAAATGGTTTACTTTTTAAATTCATATCATCCTCAGGTTTATTCCAATCTTTCTTATAAACTACCCAATTATTGATAGGAATCTTAGACGTCCATTTATATTCAGTCTTTGTTATATACCTTATATTTCTCTTGGTTCTTATATGTTGAATTTTCTATTAAGTTCAGGATTTTTTAAAACAAAGTCCTGGAAGTCTAAGAGTTTATCAAATGTTCATTTTTTCTAAATTCAGGATAATATTTAACTTTGCAAGGTTTGATATTTTTGGTTGGAGTCCCAGTTCTTTTGCTCTTTGATATGTTGTGTTCCAAGACCTATGGTCCTAAAAATGTCTCTGCTGCTAGGTCTTGTGTAATTCTAATTGTGGCACCATCATATTTAAATTGCTTTAATTTTGATGCTTCTAATATTTTTTCCTTGAGCTGGTGGCTTCAGAATTTGACTATGGTATTCCTATGAGTTTTCCTCATAGGATCTCTTTTAAGTAGTAATCGATGAAATTTTTTTATTGCTACCTTCCTCCCTTGTTCTAATACTTCAGAACAATTTTATTTGATTATTTCTTGTATTATTTTATCAAGATTTTTTTCTGATCATAATTTTCAGTTATTCCAATTACTTTTATATTTTCTCTTCTTGAAAAAAATAATTTTGTTTTCCCAGCTCCTTTCTTCTGTACACCACTGAGCAAGAAAGTTGATAAGTAACCCCAAAAACTATTCCATAGAATGCAAATTCATTGGAAGGGCTATTGAGGATCTACATAGTGGGGACAAGAAGGGTAGTACTGTTCTATGACTCTGGTTTTTGGTCCTAACCTATACATACAACTCATATATGTGTTGATTTTGTATTGTTTTGTATTTGTTTTTGTTGTTAGGAGTAGGGTAAGGAGGAGTTGTGATATAACTCACTAGGAGGAAAGGAATCTTACCTACCAACAAGATCGGTATGTGTGTCCATCAGGACAAACTCCAAACTTTTTAAATCTTGTATTCCATCAGTTAAAAAGTGGGCACACTCACCATATAGGTATATTTACTAAATTGTATTCACATATTGTGGGGCAAATCATTACATACATTATAAAACTGATATGATATTCTTTTTTTTAAAGACCTAAGGTCAATAAGAAAGCACCGGAGCTGACCCAGTAGGGAAGAAATACGGTCAAACCTAATTCTTGTGGAAATCACTGGCAGCTGTGTGAAAGATGAATTGGAGGAGAGACTTAAGAGGGCCAGTTAGGAGGCTGTTGCAATAGACCAGGAGAGAAATGCTGACACTCTGAAGGAAGGTGGTGTGGCTGGGTGAATAGAGAGAAGTAGATAAATGAAAGAGACACTGTAGAGAGAAAGAAACATCTTAATTTGGCAATGGATTGAAATATATTGGGGTGAAGAAGAACAAGAAGTCAAAGATGACAAGGAGGTTGTGAACCTAGGTGATTGGAAGGATGCTGGTCCCCTGGACAGTGAAAATGAACTTCAGAAGAGAGATAGCTTTGAGGAGAAAGAAAAGTAAAGAATCGAACTGTAGTGTTTCATATATTTGCATTTTATATATTTACATATTAGATTTGTCTCATCAGTCCAACCTTTACAATCTGAATTTTATCATATTTAAATAAACGACTGTGCCTTACTTATCTTTGTATCACCCTTAGGACAAATAATGAGCATTATTCACAATAAGGGGTTAATAAATGTTGAATGACTTGATGGTCTGTGGACAGATGATTTTAAATATACCAACTGCAATTATACTTGCATTGATATAGGTCTCATTCAGTAGGTATTCTATAAATGCCTGGTGAATAAATAAAAGGAATTGAATGGAGGAGTGAAGAGAAAGAAAAGTCAAATTTAGACTGTTAAAGGAAATATTTTGAAGATGAGACTCAGTCTCTGCTTTTGTCCTCAGAATAAACTGGCAGGTCCCAGAAGAATAGGTAATATTTTTATTTCTTCTGAACTGCTCTCAGCTTCTGAAGGGTAAGATATTCATTTCTGCCATCAAGGATTGGAAAAGGAATATTTCCATAATTTCATTTGGGCATGTTGTCATATCAGCTTTGAATCTTGTAGTGAGTTCAATAAATTGGTAGAATTAGATGTGATATCTAAAATTAATTAGAACAAAAATTCACAAACCTTTCAGAAAGCAATTTTCATTAAAGGACAATACTATCCCAAAATTTACTTTGAATCTTCAGATCTTATTTTCCTGAAGGAAAAGGACTTTCAGACAAAGATAGATTTTGACTCTGTCATATTTAGGTGTGTGTGCATGTGGATGTCAGAAAAAGATACATATATTTGTATACAACTATGATGATATAGGTAATATAATTACATACATACATACATACATATGAGGTAGCTAGGTAGTACAGTGGTTAGAGTGTCCAGTCTAGAGTCAGGAAGACCTAAGTTCAAATCCAACCTCTGACATTTATTAGCTGTGTGATTTTGGGTAAGACACAACCCCATTTGTCTCAGTTGCTCACCTATAAAATGAACTGGAGAAGGAAATGGCAAACCACTCCAGTATTTTTGGCAAGGAACCCCCAAATGGGGGCATGAACAGTCAGATACTACTGAAACAATTGAACAGAAATGTACACATTTAACACATATATGCACATGTGTATATACATTATACATATATGTGTGTGGACACGCACATTCACACATATATAGTATCATACATCTATGTACAGAAAAGACATATACATATATAACATGTATGTATATACATGTTATCTTGTAGTGGAAGGAGCACTAGATTTTCTATCGGGGTACCAGGGTTCGAGTCTCCCCATCAGTGAAAAGGAAGTGTTAGACTAGATGATTTTGGGAGGGGTCTTTGCAGTTCTACATCTCTGATCCTAAGATCCTATGCTATTGGTATCTGTATAGCTATATATATCTAACATTATCTCATTCTTTCTTTTAAAGCAATTGGGGTTAAGCAACTTGCTCAAGGTTACACGGCCAGTTATTTCTGGGTGTGATGCTAAGTATCTGAGCCCAGATTTGATCTCCAGGTCATCCCGACACTGAGGCCAGTGCTCTTACTCGCTGTGCTACCTGGCCGTGCCTACAGGTCATTTTCTAAAAGCAGCCTTTTGTTCAGTCTCACAATAAGCTAAAAAGTATAGCAAATATTAGATCTCGCTATGTCTATTGTTTGCTGATTTGAAATAGTCATTTGACTCAGTAGAGCAAAATGTACACATATTAAAAGCTCCCATCAAACAAGGTATCTCCCATAGGGGATAGGAACAAGACCTATGATTTCCTCTGTTATAGAAATTACAACCCAATGAGAAATCTTGCTCTATCTATGCAAGTTGACAGGTTCCATAAAACTTATCATCTTAGCAAATTGCCTAGAACTCAAATATAAATGAATCCCTGAAAACCACATATTGACTTGTTCAGTTGCTCAGTTGTGTCCCACTCTTTATGATTCTGTATGGGATTTTCTTGGCAAAAATACTGGAGTAATTTGTCACATCTTTCTCCAGTAAATTAAGCAAACAGGTTTGAGTGATTTGCCCAGGGTCACACAGCAATTTAAGTGCCTGAGGCAGGACTTGAACTCAGGTCTTCCTCACAGTTTTGCAGCCCCCCCACCCCAGGTTTAACATCTTTGACCTAGATGGTAAATTACTTTACCCAAGTTCACACAACCAGGATGTATCGAAAGCAGGAACTGAGCCCAGGTCTTTCTGGCTTCAAGGTCAGTTCTCTCTGAACTCTATCACATATGCTATGTTAGATGCTACCATAGAGGTAATTTTATTCAACAACACTTTGGGCCATCGATCAGGAAAACAATATGCCCCACATCTAGTGCGAATAGAGGAGTGATTTCCTATAAATAGCACTTCTGTTGTTCCTGGTTGACATTGCAAAGAATCCAAGAATATCAACATATCCATGTATGATATATAAATGTGCATACAACATATAATAATATCTACTATATTATATAATATGATATATTCTATATGACTACATAATATATCATATAGGGTTATATATTATATATCTACATATCACATCTCAGCTACATATGCTATATGTGTATCATATAATGTGTGTCATATATGTGTGTATCATATAATATGATATATTACATGTATACAATAACAAGTAATATATAATATTTTCTATATGACTATATTATATATACAAGATATAGATATTACATATGTGTGATTTGGGCCATAAATTGACAATCAACGATATATGCACATATCATATGTATAAAATGTACATATATAATTATGGTGTCATATACATAATTCTAAGAAGTGGGTTAAATGGACACGTTTGTATTAATTCAAATTTAATCACTCCCTTCCTCACACTTTTGCTCTGTTCTTGCTCTTCACCCTTACTCTAGCTCCATACAGAGACATGATATCCATTGTGGATTTAAAATAAAACATAAAAATAAGACAATTATCTAGATAATTTAGGTAAAATTGTTTCCATTTTCTATTCAATTTTGACTGGATGCCTCAGTCATATTAAGATATCTGACAGAATTGAAGTGTTTGATTCTAACCCATTCAGGACCTGCTGATGAGAAAGAAAAATGATTAATTAAATTTGAAATTGCACTGAAAGTTTTCTGGGGATGATGGAAAAAAATAATATTTGTAGAAGGGAGAAATGTGCACACATTGTATAATCAGAAACCAACTTATCTACTGTGATAGGAAATAATCTATAAATGGTTGATGTGGTGCATAACAATGAGTTTCTATCATTCCATTGCATTCAGAAAATTCTGCTGGAATCACATAATTTTGTAAAAATAGTATCTACAGAAATGTTGTTCGACTTCTCCAGCTTTAAGTTTCTGTGGGATGAACTCAACTTTCTGAGGTAACTCAGAGATCAATGCTTTTTATTTCCTCGGAAAAATAATAGAAGATACTCATAGATAGCATGTGATTTTAAAAAGTTTATTTTCATTTAAATCAGGTTTACATAAATGGAAATCAATAAACAGCACGATATCTCTGCATTACAGAAAGTACTGATTTCACAGTAGATTGAATGAATGAAAAACCCCAGCGTTTATTAAGTATTTACAACAGTGCTAAGTGCTATAGATAGAAATACCAAACTGTCCCTATTCCCAAAGATCCCAAATTCTAATTAGAAGAGAAAACACATATGAGAGGATTCAGCTGAATGGCATATGGGAAAGCTTAGTAGTGCTAAGAGAGAGATGGAAGGGCCCACCTTTGAAAGATTGCAGTTATTTGAAAGGTATCTCCCTGACCATCCAAATGGTGTGAATAGACATGCCCACAATTTATGACTATTTGGAAAGGGCTGGTAGCCTCCAGAGTTAGAATGGAACAAGAGTTCTGGGAAGCCTCCTGTGGGGATAAGGCTGGGGAGAGGGGCCAGTAGACAGGCAGCAAGGGTATACAGATAAAACAGTAACCACATACTTGGTCTATATAGTTGGTTCTGGAAGTAAGTATATCCCAGTGAGAGAGAGAGACAGAGAGAGAGAGAAAGAGAGAGAGAGAGAGAGAGAGAGAGAGAGAGAGAGAGAGAGAGAGAAGAGAGAGAGAGAGAGAGAGAGAGAGAGACAGAGACAGAGACAGAGATAGACAGAGACAGACAGAGACAGAGATTTTTTTTGAGTGTGGGTCACCCTATCTTACCTAGGCTGGAATTGTAGCAACCACTCACAGGGCTGACTGATCCTAATACTGATTGGCATAGAAATTTTAACCTGCTCCATTTTTTCTGATTTGAGCCAGTCCCCTCCTTACTCAATCTGGTGGCCCTCTGCTTCCAGACAGTCACATATTGGTTCCAGAGTTAGTAGAGACTCCTGACCTTAACCCTATTGTAACTGTAATCTCCCAAACGCAAGCATTCCACCAGCCTCAGCCTCCTAAGAAGCAGGGACTACTCACTCAGATTATATGCCACCATGCCCAATTATCCCTATAGGTTTTAATAAAAATAGCAATCAAAGATCCTTTTTTTCTCTCCAGATGAGCTGACAGGAGCCACCATGGGCATAGCACAAAGAATTCTGAATTTGGAACATAGTAAACTACTTAATAAATGCTTTATCTCATTAACTAGATAGCTCTGTCACCTGGGCAATAATTTGGGAAAGTCAGTGAGCTTCTTGGGGTCCCAAGCTTTCTTACATATAAAATAAAAATACTGAACTACATGATGTCTGAGGTTCTTTCTACCTTAAAAATGCTATGATCTTATGATCTACTTCATTCACATGAATGTTTGTAAAATAAACAGGTAACATGCAATCTTCTATTTGGAACTAGAAAGCATCTCAGAGCTCATTTAGGTGAAACTCTTCATTATTTAGATTAAGGAAATTGAAGCCCAGAGGTGTAAGAGCCAATATTCAAACCCAAGTCCTCTGACTATCCATATAGCAATTCCTGATTTACAACAGAGCAGGGATGAGAAAACCAGTGACAAAGTCATCCACTCTTTATTGCTACAAATTAAAGCAAAGGACAATTAATGTAGGATAGGAGAGAAGATCCTCCCATCTCCAAGATGACTTCATGAAACACTGGACAGAAATGATTTAAATTTTAAGACAACATCAGTAACCAAAACACTGTTTTATTAGATCTTGGAATATATTTCCTCATGTCATCTGGACACAGAGTATCTGTTAATTTGTGAACTGTAATTACAAAGTTTTCCAAATAGTCAAGGCTTGGTGATTACTTGGTTAATTCAGATTCAGTTCAGGGCCAAATAAAATAAAAGAAAAAAGAATAATTCTGAGTTCTAAATGATAACAAACAAGAAAATAACTGCATGGCACACATCCTCAGCTGGGTTCACTTTTTATTTAATTTTCCCCTTATGATCTGAAAGAAAAGCAATCGTTACATAAAATTGAAACTGCTTCTGAATTGGGAACCAATCTTGTGAAATATAAGCAGGAAATAAGAAAATAATGTTCAGCTCAGACAAACCAAACCTAATATGTCTTAGGTAAAATCATTCAAAATACCTGGAAGGAAGTAATGATTATACAAGAGTAGGGGAAGAATGGATGCGCATGGACAAAGAGATTGAATGTGATAGAAGGAGGAGGAGGAAGAGTGGGAAGAGGAAGATGGGTGGAGGAGGAGGGGAAGGAAAGGAAGAGGAGAGGAGGAAGAGAAGGTGGAGGAAGAGGAGAGGGAGAAGGTGGAGTAATTAATGCAATTTTGTATTAAGTTTTTATAGGAAGGAGATGTAAGGTACTCAGAGTACTGGATGTGTAAAAGAGCCTCACTACACAAAGCCACAGTATGCCATTCAAAATGCAACCTTCAGCCTCAGCCGGTTGCTGTTAACCCAATCTATATAAATGAGCAGTTAACCGAATGAATCAAAAAATTATGTAGATATCCTGATCTATGCACTCAAACCGGGTGAATCACTAAGAAATCGATATCAGCCTTTTTGAAGTTCTTCATACTCAGAGGAAATTCTTCTTCTGGTTTCTTTATTCTTCAGAACTGCTGCAAATTCCTCATTCTCTCCTTTTGCTCTGGACTCTGGAGAAGAGCAGGCCTTTCTACTTGCCAACGTCAAATGCCCTGCTTCTGTCCTTGAAAAGATACACTCTAGCCTCCTGCAGGATGTTGTACCCCACCTCCTCCCGTCAGTGATTCCCCTCTCTCAGCTTCAGTCTCTTTCTTTCTATGAGGCAGCTAGATAGAGCAGTGAATGAAGCATGAGTGTGCGTACACACACACCTCAAATCTGTCCTTTTCTCTCACACAACCATTGCAAAAGGAGGGAACTGGAGTCAGTGGCCTCTAAGGTCCCATCCAGATCTAAATCTATGGTCCTATGATATACTACTATGGAATATAATCTCCTTGGAGCAGTAACTTTTTTTCTTTTTGTCTCTGCATGAATTGGTTTATCTATAGAAGCCATTAATAAATATTTGTAGAGAAGAAAAACTAATCCAGAATAGATATCTCTCAACCTTCCTTCACTCCCCCACACAGATGTAATTGATTAATTTAAAGGAATTTAAGCCAACTTCAGTTGGAAAAACTACCTGTCTACCCAATAAGACTGGGGCAATCAGATCACATTAGCCCATTTTTCATCTTTTCCTTTTCTTGGACAGCTAATTAAAGTATGTGGCATCTCTTTGCTATGAGTCTTGGTAGAAATGGGTTCAAGCATCCCATTAGCTATTTCAGTTGGGAAAGTCAGCTAGTTGGAGTCCTCACAGCATTTTTTTAGGAATAGAGGTCTTATTCAAAAAGGGGTTTAGCCCCAAAATAATTAAACTTTTTGGTGTCATGGACCCCTTTCATAGCCTAGTGGACTCCTTTTTGGAATAATATTTTTAAATTTATAAAATACATAGGATTACAAAGGAAACACATTATTTTGAAATAGGTTTTTTTCATCAGGTCATAGATCCCAGGTTAAAAATCCCTTCTTCAGACTATTTAAATTCTTTTGATCCTTAACTATGATTAATTATGTTACTATTGGTTCCAAAATTGGGAGGGGAAAAGAAGGTAATGAGACTCTCAAAAGATTATTGAGGATTTCTGAGGCTACATGCCTACCTGAATCCAGGACTGTAGCATATTTGCCATCCTCCTTGACTGACAAAATGAAAAAGAAAAAAGAAAAGAAAAGTTTAGGGGAAAAATCAGTCATTTAACACAGAAATGAACCAGGAATCTATGCTTGTTTTCATCAGACTGAGTCCCATGTTCAAATCATAGCTCACCTTTGGCAAAAGGTATCAAGTAGTACTTAGAAAATGAGCCAGGCAGCCTGGCCTTAGTCATAGCACCACTATTAATACTTTCTATTTTACGTTTTACTCCCTTTGGTCACATTTCCCTTCCCTTTGAAAATGGGAGCTATCTTACCCACCAACATATCAGGACAGATGGACTTGTTAAGGCAGAAAGGACTTAAAAGCATTTTCTTGAGGGAGGAGGCAGGCTTTCCAAGGCATATCTTATTAACAGAGACCAGAGAGCATCAAAATAGAGATAACAGGAACTGAGAGCAGAGGGAGAAATTCAATGTTCTCATTAATTTCCTTGTGACTAGAAGATACATAAAGGGTTTCACACCATGTGGCTGCAGGATATCTCAAACTTGTCCATTAAAAAAAAAAATACCCTACCTTAGGCCATCACAATTGATCACCTAACTTCCTTTGCTCTATAGTGACATCTGGAGGTAGGATGAAAGGATCATTTTTTTTTTTTTAATCTTCCCAGATGAGATGAAGCAGAAGGTCCTCACATAGGGAGGGAACAAAAGAAAAAAAAAAAAACTCTACATCAAAACCCCATCTTCAAAGCATGAAATAATTGTCTTTCCAGAATGGAAATTACATTTTCTCTTGGTTGCTGTTGTTTTATGAAAGCTCTCACCATTTAAAACATATGTATTACAGCTGGTTCAACGAATGTATTTGCTACCCTGTGGTTGGATTTGTGTCTCTGATAAAAACAGTTCTGACTGTGGCTTCCCTCAGGTCATCTGGAAACTCTTCTTCAGTCTGGGGCCTCAAGAGAAGCGTGCAGACATGATATCTAGCAACTTTCTCCTGCCTACTTCAGGATGTCAGCAGGGACTCCACCAGCGTCAGAAGCCTCATTGTTTTTCATCTGCTTGATGGTTTTTCTCCTTTCATCAAGAAACACAGAAATTCTGAGCTTGATTCTTATTGGAACTGTCAGCAACTGAGCCTCAATTAAGAAGACTCATCCTTCCAAAAGGAGTTTCCATTGAACACTCTTGTCTCGCTTCCTTTCCCAGCTGTCATGGTAGGCACCCATTAGGAAAATGAGAGAAGAACCAAAATGGTATTTTCAAGATCAATATATAAAAGTCCATTTGGAAAATTTTTTTGCATTAATAGACTTTCATATGTGATAGAGATCAGATGATCATAAGTTTCACAAATTAAAAAAATTTTTTTAACGCTCTTGGAAATGTACACAGTGATGGAAATGAAGAATATGATCAGAGATAATTGAGGTATGTTATTGGTCACCTTGGTAGAATTTCCTCCATTCTTCCTTTGCTTCACATCAAGTCAATCAGTCAATTAGCATTTACTAAGTGCCTACTATGTGCCAGACATATTCAAAGCACTGAGGATGTGAAGAAAGGCATAAAAGAGTTTCTTCTTTCAAGGAATTCACGGTCTAATAGGGAAGATAACATGCATGCAATCATGTACAGAATTTGTATATACACACACATATATGTGTGTGTGTGTGTGTGTATACATATTATGTATGATAAATTGGAGATAATCTCAGAGGGAAGGCATCAAGATTAAGGAGGACTGGGGAAGGTTTCTTGAAGAAGATGATACTTCAGCAAATATTTGAAGGAACCCAGGGAACCTAGGAGGTGGAATGATGGACAGTATTCCGGGGGTGGGGGGGAACAGCCAGTGAAAAAACTAAGTCAAGAGATGGAGTATCAATGAGGAGACCAGTGTCACTGGATCACAAAGTATGTAAAGAGGACTAGAATATAAGAAGACTGGAAAGGTGGGAAGGGGCTAAGTTATAAAGGGCTTTGAAAAGGAAGGAGAATTTTTTAATTTAATCCTGGAGGTAATAGGGAACCATTGGAGAAACACTCCTTTTGTTCAATTCTGTGTCGATGGATAATGACTATGTAAAATGCAGCAACTCTATGTAGTGGCCCAACTGACTAGTATTGTCTGGAAAACAGGTGTCCTTGATCCTTCTGATTTTATGTAACCCCATCCCAAAGTCCATTGTTATGGGACTCTCTCCTTATTTTTACTTATTTATTTTAAATTTAAGTTAATTTATTTATTTTTAGTTTTCAACATTCACTTCCATAAGTTTTAAAATTTCTCCCTCTCCCTTTCCTCCTCCCTCCCGAAGATGGCATGCAATCTGATATAGGCTCTACATATACATTCCTATTAAACATTCCTATTTTCACATTAGTCATGTTGTATAGAATAATTATAATGAACAGGAGAGACCATGAGAAAGAAAGAAAACAAACAAAAAAAAAGAAAATAGTCTGCTTCACTCTGCATTCAGACTCCATAGTTCTTTCTCTGGATGTGGATGGCATTTTCCATCATGAGTCCTTTGAAATTGTTTAAGGTCCTTGCTTTGCTAAGAAGAGTTAAGTCTATTAAAATCAGTCCTTACACACTGTGGTTGTTACTGTGTACAGTGTTCTGGTTCTTCTTACTTCACTCAGCATCAGTTCATATAAGTCTTTCCAGGTTTTTCTGAAGTGCACCTACATTCTCCTTTTTGGTGGAGATAAAGGCCATACCTGTATTAGGAGTAAGGCAGAGTTAGTGAGAGGCAAGGGAGTTCCAGGCTTCACCAATACCCTTTGTGCCCCCACTTTAAAGATTCTTCAAGCAGAAGTGTATTCTTGGGGCTCTTCAGGGCCAGTTCTCAGGGACTTGTCAAACTTTAAGTCTTCCTCTGTAGTGTCAAAAGAGAGAAGATGGAAGAAGCCAACTGGACTTCAGGTTGCTGAAACAAAAAACTCTGGGAATTCATGAGAGGAGTAGACAGTCTCCATCATGTCCCTATTCCCTATTCTCAGTTACACTAGAGACCTGGAGAGTTTCCCCTTGGGAGGGGTATCCAGGACTCTGTCTCTCTCTTGACTGAGCTTTTATCTCACTCCCAGTTGGAGATCTCCTTCACTATATTTTCTAGGGCATATCCACATATGTATTTGTTGTTGTTGCTGTTATTGTTGCCATCATCAGCATTGTTGTTCAGTAGTTTCAGTCATGTTTGATTGCTCACCACCCCATTTAGAGTTACCTTGGCAAAAATACTGGAGAGGTTTGCTATTTCCTTCTCCCTACATATACTTCCCATGATTTCTGTTTTGCTACAATTTAGATAAATTGGATTCTTTGCTATTCACTCTATGTTCACTGTGGAACTAGTATTTGGTAGAAAAGGGATCAAACCTTGATATAGAGCTTAGAGTCCTCCCTCCCCCCCCCTGCCTTTGAGAAGAGCAGAGTAGTGGCCTCCAGCTCCAACCTCCTGCTTCCCCCCAGCAGGAATAAAAGTCTCCCTTGGAGGAAAGGTGGGAATGAGGTGGGGGGAGGTCAGAGATATCTACACTGCCTCCCTTTGAACCATACACAAGGATGCATCCTTCCCACCACAAGTGGAATCTCACCATAGATGTAGGGCCCACTCCTCACTCCATTTCATTCTGCTACATATGGAAGGGGAGCAGCATAAAATATGTCATCAGAGAAATGTGTGACCAGAAATAAGTCAGCTAAATGACTCCGGAAAAATCACTTAACTTCTCAGTGCCCTCAGGCAACTCTCTTAAGACTTAAGTCACAGAGACAGTACCTACATTGACAGAGAGAATTTCCTATATGAGGAGTAATTTATACCATGCAAATTGCAAGTCTAGCTCATATCCCTACTTACTAATCAGGGTACATAAGCAAAGAATAGCAAATAGAGAACCCACATGCTTCACTGCTATTCACAGAATTTTTCAAGCATTGGCAAAAATTCCCCACCATGTTGGCTAGGCTCCCCAGAATAGGATTTATAGGAAGATAGAGACAAAAGTTTCAAAGGATCAAAAAATATGATGAAAGTGCAGTCTGTGTTGCAGCATAAAGTAGTTATATTGATGAGATCATAGATCCAATGACGTACCAATGGATTGGTTTCTTTCCATGGCAAAGGTTAAAATTAAGCAAAAGGAAAATTCTATCCACTTACTGTAAGTTGTAGAGTAACAGCTCTATCAGGAATTCATCTATCCATCAACTTCAGCTATCAGGAAATCAACTAGAAACAAGAAATTCAGAGAAAAAGACACGGTGGGGTGGGGTGGGGAGGTAAGAGACAACACTGTGATAGTAATGGAATATAAAGATTCCCCTGTATTGGCTTGGTTTTCAAATTGATTGTGTTAAAACCCAGAGCTTGTTAATCCCACCTGTGGGATGGACTTGTTGATGTGAAAAGAAAGTCCTGAACTGGGAGGAGCTGGTGACATAGATTTGGAGAGACAAGAGAGAGGCAGAAGAACTTTTTGGAAGCAGCACACCTTGTGGAGGCAGAGAGAGAGACTGAGAGAATTGCTGGGGGCCACTTTGAATTGCCCTGGACTTTTGAGACATGCCCCCTGAGCTGCCAAGGACTGAGGAGACATGGCTGTTTTGCTGGTACTTTGTCTGTCTGTTTTGATGTTGTTTTGCCAGATTTGTCCACTGGTGAAAGACAGTCCTTTTGTTGAAGAAGTCCTGAAACCTGGCTGTTGGCTAAGAGCTCCTGAGACTGTCCTGCAGACAGAGAGTGAATACTGTCCACTGGTGAAGGACAGTGCTGTTGTTGCAGGGGTCTGGGAACCTTTCTGTTGGCTCAGAAGCCCTGAAGAAGGATTTTCTTGTTGTATGTTTACAGAAATCCTGGGAGAGGGTTTTGCTAATGTTTTCAGGGATTCTAGGACTGTTCTACAGACAGAGGATGAATTAATGAAGAGACTGGCAATGTATCTTGTGGCCTTGCTAAGCCTTGTCTCCCCAGGAACTAAGATTGCTGAGAACTTGCCTTCTGTCAAGATGAAGAAAAGACCTCCATTTGGGTATTAAGTGCTGTGCTTAAACTTGATGTAACTCTGGGGTAGATTCAATTGTGATCCAGGGGTGGGGAACTTTTGACCTTTTTGTGTTCTGTGGTTGAACAAATGAATGTACTTTACTTATGTTTGGAAACTAATCTCCATTTGAGAAGAGGTGTTTTGTGATGGACCAAATGAAGGTACAGCCTAGGGGTGGAGTAGTATTTAGAACAGGGACTTTGTAATTGATTGAATGATTGGAAGGTCCTGGGGTGGGGTAGTACTTGGAGATTATTTAATCACACTTAGTAAATGCTGTATTTTGAATGATGTCATGTTTTGATCTTCTCTGTTCTTGGTTTGTCACTGAATAAAATGGAGAGCACCTATGCTGGTATTCTGAACCTTGGGAAGTTGCCTTTCCTTGGCATTATATTACAAACCCTCAAAATGGTATCTAAAAAGTTCATGGACTAAAGCTGGTGAATGTGGAAAAAGCCTCATATCCTCATTTCTTTAGACAGTCATAAGAATCTTGAACACCTGATTTCTATACCCACAGAAAATTAAAAACAAATTGTTTTGAATCAAAATAGTACTGTCTCTTACCCTCTTTAAAAATGACAACAACTTTAAGAAAAACATTGCAGCATGTGATAGAGGTTCAGATTTCAGTGACTTCATAGACAAAAATCAGGTTTCTGGCATCCATGATGAGAGGCAGCTATAGCCTAGTGGACAACAAGCTGGTGTCAGAGCTAAGAAGATGTGGAATTAAGTCCTGCCCTATATCAAACACACAACAGTTGTATAACCCCAGGGCAAAGCACTTAACCTCTCAGTATTCCAGGGAACTCTATAAGAACATAAATGGCAGAGAAGAGGTCATCTTCACTGAGAAGAGGAGTTTTCTTTATTTCTTTGAAATAATAGATACTATCCCCTCCCATTCTAGATACAAGCAAGGACAACATTTGGGTATCAGAGGGGTTCATTCATTCTAATATCCTATCTTAATACAATTCCCTAATGAACTGGCTAACTTCAGAGAATTGCAGACATTTTTTTTTTGCTTTTTGGAGGGCAGTTGGGGTTAAGTGACTTGCCCAAGGTCACACAGCTAGTTTTTGTGTTAAGTGTCTGAGGCCAGATTTGAACTCAGGTCCTCCTAACTCCAGGGCCAGTGCTCTATTCACTGTGCCACCTAGCCACCCCCGAATTGCAAACATTTTGTTGTGATTTTGTTACATGGGCATAATGCTGTGCTTCACATACAGAGTTCTATAGCATAATACCAAGCTGTAATGTCTCAGAGTCCAGGAGTACAGAATCACTTTATCTCAGAGCTGGTCATCTGGGCAAATCCACATTTGAACAAGAATCACTACCACATTCCCATGGTCAAGTGGTCATCTCATCTTTGCCCAAAGAGCATAAGTGAAACTGAGCCCACTGCCTCCTATAACAACCCATTCTACTGGTAAACAACTCTGATTGTTTAGTTGTTTATCTCAAGTCTAAATTTGCCTCTTTGGGAATTTCATTCATTGCTCCTAGTTCTTTTAGAAGAAGCAAAGCAGTTCAGTTTCTTCTTTCCTCTGTGACAGCCCTTAAGATACTTCACAACTCCTATTCTATCCTTCCTGATATCTCTTCTCCCTACCAAAGACCTCTATGCCCTTCAATTCATCCATATACAGATAAACTTGATGCAACTTACCCACCTGAAGGGCTTCCTCTTAATACTCCTCAGCTGAAGAACACCCTTATTAAACTATGGTAATCACAGCTGTAACCAATACTCCAGATATAGTCTGACCAGTATCAGCCCTCCAATCCTAAATACTATGCCTCTCAACATGGCCTTGGGTTTTACAGTTGCCATATCCCACTGTTGATTAACATTGAGTATATGGTTCAATAAAATCCCAATTCATTAGCTGACTCTACTGTTTCATAGTCATGATATTGACTTTTTGAATTTGTCTTTGCCAAAGTGTATTGTGTGTGTGTGTGTTCTTGTGCCTTCCGTGGTATTATATGCATCTACTCATTCCTAAAGGATTTATTTAATCACGTTACTCACCTGCTCATGAAGCTCTCCTGGCTCCTTCTTGCTTCTTGCAAAAATACCAACATCTCTGTTTGACTTTTAAATTGCTTCACAATCTGACTAAAGCCTACAGTTTCAGGCTTATTGTATAATATACTTTCCTTCATGGACAGTTCACCACTCTCCATCCATAACAGTTTCTTTCCTGTCTTTGTGCCTCTGCATAGTCTGCCCCTCAGGCCTAAAATATGCTCCTAGACTTCATAGAATTGTAAGCAGCTTTCACAGCTCAGCTCAGCTGCTACTTCCCATAGAAAGACTATTTTGATGTTTCCTGCTCCCCCTCCCCCAATTTGGTAGTGTCCTTCCCATGGAAATATGTACTTTCTGTTTTATTTTCTGTGTACATGTTATTTTCTCTTGGTATACTATAAACTCCCTGAGATTAGGAGCTGTTTCATTTTTGTCTTTGTACACCAGTGCCTAACACAGTGCCTGGTGTAAGACAGGTAACACCAGCACACAGGAGGGCTGCTAGGGCAGGTTCACTCTTGATCTGGTCAGAGAGGAAGGACAGGAAGACAACTTTGGAGGGATTAATAATCTTACTTTATTCTAATCTAGTCTTCTCAAGAGGGAGTTGCTGATAATGGGAGTACCAAGTCCTACAGCAATCACCCTTCTTGCAGGGGCCAAAAGAAGGGGGACAACTACCCCTACATCTCGATGGGGTCAATTGAGTCAGGCATAGCTTGTTCACTTCCCTAAGTCACCTCAAGCCCCAATAGGGAACAGTTGAGGCAAACACAGATTCCCCCGAACCTTGATGGGGGCTGATCAAGGCATGCACAGCATTCTAGCTTGTACATTCAACCCTAAGGGTTCCCCACTCACTGACTAGTGTTCACCTGCTTTATAGGGCAAAAGACAAAGAAGGTGTACTGCCAGCAATAGCCTCACAGGTTTACATTATCTCACTATTATATCTCATTGTGCAGTCTCAGTGAATATTTACAATTTTGAGCACAACTGTTTATATTATTTATCATTATATAATGCTGTGCAAGCATGGTGGAAATCTTTACAAGTCATGAGCCTGGGAAATAGAGATTATTGTGGCCATGGATGTTGGGAAACTAAACTCTAAGGAAGTATAACAAAAATCCACCTTACACACACTAAAATCTACCTTACTTACACCTGGCAAAAGACAGCATTTAGTAGATGCTTGCTGAATGAGTTAACAAACAAGTAAATGAACAAAGAAATGAATAACTTTGGTCAATTGTTACAATAACAACTAGAACTTAATATGATTCCCTGAACATGGTAGGAGCTTAAGCAATGCTGATTGAGTTGAATTGATGGGTGCAGATGGCAATAATATTAAGTAGTCTAGAGAACCTGGCTGATGATGACCCTTCACAATATTCCTGATTTTTACCTATATTTGCCATGACTTTGGTGTTGATACAGATCAAAACATCTGCCAAAAATCACCTAAAAGATGACAGCACCCTTGCTATGAGTCTTCTTTTGTATGTCACTATTGTTTATAAATTCTATTCTTTTATTCCTACTCTCTATTTTTTTTTTTCAGATTCCTGCTGGGGTTTATTTACATAGTGAGTACATTAGATAAACAATTGTTAGGCAAGAACCTAAGGAAACAATAATAACATGCTTCTGTCAACAAACTGATAGTGAGTAAAATTTCTTCTACAATTTGTAGGAATGTTGGAAATATATGAGGAATAAAGGTTATATATGGTCAAGCAAAATTGTTTCCAATAACTTTCTGTAGATATTTTGTATGCTTTGGGGAGAAGGATTTACCAATTCCTATCCCAGACTGATCAATGAATATCTGTGTATGTATGAGGGTGATAACTTCTCAATGAGTGGACTAAATTGAATTATAAGTAGTGTTTACTCAGTGGTTTGCTGACAAATGGTTAGCAATCAGATATCTGGGGGGAAGGGGAAGGTATTCAGGATACTCTTTTACATTTAATTATTAATATTTTAATTACTAATATTTAAGAGTTTTGTTATTATAAAAATAATAGGTAGCTTTATTAATTTATTCATTGAAATTTTAAATTGTATTTAAATATCTATTTTATATTTATTTATCATATATTAATATATAAATTATACATAATATAAATTTTTAATACATATAAATCTAATACATATGCTAATATTTATTTAAATATCACTATCTAAATAAATTAGAGCTACATATTATAAAAAATTGTAAAAGTGTATATCCAGAATGAGAAACATTTTTAGATCCACTGTACCATCCCCAATCAGAATAAATTTAGAGCAAGAGTTCCAAATCTGAAGTTCATGAACTTGTTTTGAAAATATTTTTATAACTGTATTTCGATGCAATTATTTTCCTTTGTAATCTTAAGTATTTTATTTTAGACACTGCAAAACTTTTTTTTGTCTGAGAAAGGATGCATAGGCTTCGCCAAACTGCCAAAGGGCTCCATCACAAAATAAAGTTTTGTGTTTTGGAGTATTCTAGCATTCAATTCTAGGAACAAACAAATGTCACAGAAGTCAAAGGAGGAGAGATTATCAAGAAGTATGGGGTGAGGGGCAGCTAGGTGGTGCAGTGAATAGAGCACCGGCCCTGGAGTCAAGAGGATATGAGTTCAAATCCTGCCTCAGACACTTGACACACTTACTAGCTGTGTGACTTTGGGCAAGTCACTTAACCCCAATTGCCTTCCAAAAAAAAAAAGCAAAGAAGAATGGGGTGGTCAAAAGTGCCAAATGCCAAAAGAAAGTTCAGGAGGAGGAGATAATTGGAGACTTTGGGGTAGTTCTCTTTCAGTAGAGTGGTGAACACCAGCCAGACTGGAGGAACATTACTAGAGAATGGTTACAAGGGTAATGAGATATAAAAGCTGTGTCTTATGAGGTACAGTTGAAGGAATTGGGTTGATGGAACTGGGAGAAGAGAAGATGCCTGTCTAACCAAAGAGGGGATAGATTATTCTGTGTTGCTCTGGAGAACAGAATGAAAACCACTGGGTGAAAGTTATAGAAGGTCAGATTTTGTCTTGAAACCAGGAAGATCAAGCTTCTAATCCTGCCTCTGACACACAATGCCTGTGTGATGCTGAGTAGAGCACTAAAACTCTCAATATTTTAGGAAACTCTCTAAGACTCTTAAGTTTCAGAGAAAGTGAATTGTTAGAGGGAGTTTTTTTTACCTGAGAGTGGTCTATGCCAATAAAATTGCATATTCAACTCCTATTCCTATATGCAAACATTATTTTTTTTAAGTCCTTCAACAATGTAGTGAGATAATGTATGACATAATTAAGTTTCCTATAACAGAAAGTGTTCAAGCAGAGAATGAACAGGACTACTATAGAAATGATTCTGGTAATGGGAATGAGTTTGGACTATGTTACTGTAAGATCCTTTGCTATTCAAATACCTGGTGACTTGTTGTTTGTCCTTCCTTCTCTAAGAGCACCATGGCATCACTTGAAAGTGAATTGGATTGAAATGAGGGAAGACTATGCAAAGTCACTAGTCTCACTTTTCTCCTCTGGAGCCATCTGGATCCAGTGGCAAGATATAAATGAGGAAGACTGGAGATGGCCTCAGATGTCCTGAAAGACCTTGGTTTTTATAACCTAAGGAAGGAAGAAACTGCATTGCCCAATTGGAACTGACCAGGTGGGTCCCCAGTGGGGCAGCTTATACTACTCATAAATTGTTGTTTGCCCTTCATTTTCAAAGAGGACCATGACATCAGGAAGGCGATGCCATGACTTGAAAGTGAATTTGAATTAAATGAGGGAGAGCTATGCAAAGTCATCAGCCTCACTTTCTCCTCCAGAGCCATCTGGAACCAGGGGCAAGACATAGATTATGACTACTGGAGATGGCCTCAACCTGGTAACTTACAGTTAAGACAGTTGGATAATTTTCTGATTTTTTTTTCATTTTTCATTGGATGGTTTGAGATAAAAAGATGTTTAAAATGGGGCAATTTTTAAAAAGGGGCATATGAATATGTTGATATAAATTTCTGGGTAGTTAGTTTGAATAGAATGTATGGAATATATGTTTCACTGATGTAAGGCAAGTATTAAGAGGAAGGAAGGAAGGAAGGAAGGAAGGAAGGAAGGAAGGAAGGAAGGAAGGAAGGAAGGAAGGAAGGAAGGAAGGAAGGAAAAGAAAAAAGTCTGAAAAATTTCTTTAGTTACATGAAGTACTTTCATGCAGAAAAGAAATTTGTTCTAATTGGCCCCAGAGGGCTGAGCTAAAAACGACTGGTAAAAGTCGCCTTGATGTAAAGCATAAATTCTCGGCAACTGAAACTGTCCTAAAGGGGACCGAAGCTGCATCAGAAGGTAGTGAGTTTCACCTCACTGGAGATCTTCAAGAAGAGATAGGTTGGGCTGCTACTATTGGGCTAGGTGGCCTCTAAAGAAGATCGTACTAGAACCAACTGGACCTACTCAATAGAGGTGATTGCTAAATATTCAGTGTGAGCATATCTCAGAAGTTGGTGAAAGCTACAAAATTAGGGCTTGATTTTTTGTTTTGTTGATTGTCTAGACAAGAGAAAGGGATACAGAAAAAGTTAATAATATTAATTCAACTTGAAAGTGTGTCATGCCTTTCAGAGAGTCTGATGTTAAATGTTTAAAAGCACACTCTTGTCTCTGAGGTTCCCTCCAACTCACAAATCCTATGATTGAGTACCCATAACTGATAAAGGAAGGAGAGGGAGGGGATATTGTGGAATAATAGACTTTTCATTTGAATTCTAGTTTTTTAAAACCTGTCAGCAGAAAGGGATGCTGGAAATGTATAATTTTCCCAGTGAAATTTCCTGAGCACAGCCACAAAATGAGTTTAAATGAAAAAATAATATCCTTCTGATCCAGTTAAGATATTTGCTTTGTAATCTAATATGACACAATTATATTCATTTTTAGGTGTTGCCCTTTAAAGAAGTCTCTTTTCTAATGAAAGGGGAGGAAGAAGAGGATTTTAATTAATTAAGAGAGAGAATGAAATTAATTAACAGAAATTGCAGTGCCTTCTATTTATTATCTTTGGGCTAGGTGCTAAGTATACAAATACTCAAGAGCGAAAGTTCCTGACTACAAGGCGCAGATATTCTATTGGAATGAAAGTTATTCTGTGTGGAAAACAACCTTGAATAAAAAACTGTTATTGTCATTTAAGACTGAAATCGAAGAGGCAATCTAACCTTTTCAACAAGGCTTCTGAGTACAAAGTGTGAGCAAATACAATACTTATGGGGAACCTAATTCTCCCAGTGACCTACACATTTAATAACTTAAGGAAGTTTCTTTTTCATTTAGAACAAGAGATGAAATTGCAGTTACATTTATTTTTATTTTCTTGGGAGGTAGTTCATGTGTAGTTTTCCTGAAGTAACGATGATTGACGGGACTCATATCTAATCATAACCCTTCCCATTTAGCCATCAAATTGAGAAAAGTAGCAGCTCCAATTTTCTTGTTCAGTGCAATTTCTTTTTTTTATTTTTATTCTATTTTTAATGTTTTGATTTGTTTATTTTAATTTTCAACATTCCTTTCCACAAGATTTTGAGTTACAAATTTTCTCCTCATTTTTCCCCTACCCCACCCCAAAATAGCAATCCTACTGAATGCCCCTTCCCCCAATCTGCTCTCTCTTATATCCTCTCCCATCCCCCTCTGACTTTCTAGTAGGGCAAGATGGATTTCTATACCCCAGTGCCTGTATATCTTATTTCCCAGTTGCATGTAAAAATAATTATTATTATTATATGTATAATTTTTTAACACTTTATTTTATAACTTTCATTTCCAGATTCTTTCCTTTCTTCCCTCATAACCCAACCCTACTGGGAGGAAAAGTGATTCAATATAGGTTATACATGTCTAGTTATGCAAAATATTTCCATAGTAGATATATTGTGAAAGAATGACTATATTTCCCTCCATCCTATCTTGCCCCCCACTTATTCTATTTTCTACTTTTACCCTATCCTTTTTCAAAAGTGTGTGCATCTAACTACCATCCCCCCAATCAGCCCTCCCTTCTGTCATCCCCCCTCTTATACCTTTCCTCCTTACTTTCCTGTAGGGTAATACCCAATTTGGTGTGTATGTTATTCCCTCCTTAAGCCAAATTCAATGAGAGTAAGGTTGACCCATTCCCTTTCACCTTCCTGCTCTTCCCCTATTGTAACAGTTTTCTCTTGCCTCTTTTATATGATGTAATTTACCCTACTCTATTTCTCCCTATCTCCTCTCATTATATTCTTTTCTCACCTCTTAATTTTATTTTTTTTAGATATCATCCTTTCCTATTCAACTGATCCTATGCCCTTTGTCTATGTATACATGTACACACATATACACATACATATACCCTCCTATATTAACATATATGCATGTATACATATATATATACATACACACACACACACACACACACATATATATATTCCCTTCAACTCTGGAATATCACATACAAGCCCTTCAATCCCTCAGTGTAGAAGTTGCTAGATCTTATGTTATCCCGATTATGTTTCCACAGTACTCAAATTCTTTCTTCCTGGCTGCTTGCAGTATTTTCTCATTGACCTGGAAACTCTGGAATTTGGCTATAATGTTCCTAGGAGTTTTCTTTTGGGGGTCTTTTTCAAGAGATGATTGGTGAATTCTTTAAAATACTATTTTGCCCTCTAGTTCTAAAATATCAGGGCAATTTTCCTTGAGAATTTCTTGAAGAATGATTTCTAGATTCTTTTTTTTGATCGTGGCTTTCAGTTAGTCCAATAATTTTAAAATCATCTCTCCTGGATCTATTTTCCAGGTCAATAGTTTTTCCAATGAGACATTTCACATGGCCTTCTATTTTTTCATTTGTTTGGATCTGTTTTATAGTATATTGATTTCTCATAAAGTCATTAGCTTCCATTTGCTCCAGTCTAATTTTGAAGGAATTATTCTCTTCAGTGAGTTTTTAAAATTCTTTTTCCATCTGGCAAATTTAGCTTTTTAAGGCATTCTTCTCCTCATTGTTTTTTGGGCCTCTTTTGCCATTTGAGTTAGTCTATTTTTTAAGGTATTATTTTCTTCAGTGAGATTTTTGACTCTCTTTTCATGATTATCTTGCATCATTCTCATTTCTCTTCCCAGTTTTTCTTCTACTTCTCTTACTTGATTTTCAAAATCCTTCTTGAGCTCCTTCATAGCCTGTAATCAATTCATATTTTTCTTGGAAGCTTTTAATGCAGGAGTTCTGACTTTGTTGTCTTCCTCTTGTTCCATGTTTTGATCCTTTTTGTCCCCAAAAAAGGATTCTATGGTCTGTTTGTGCTTCCTCTGCTGGTTCATATTGCCAGTCAATTACTTAACTTTTGAGCTCTTTGCCATGGTAGAATTCTGCTTCCAGAGAGGAGAGCTTTGGTCCAAATCACTGGGGTTTTCTCAAATGTTGTAAGATGTATGAGGAGGGCTCCCTCTCTACAGGCACTACACTGGCAAACTGGCATTTCTCACCCTAAGACTACCACCGAAGAAAGCGACCCAGATCCAAGCAGGTCAAAGCAAGAGGAATTACCCTCTGAATGGTTGCTTGGTCCCCCTACAATCTCCAGGCCAGGAGCTCCTGAGGCAGCTACGTGGCAGATGCTGCAGTCACTGTGCCTCCACTACCTCTCACCCTGGGGACAGGGGCCAGACCATACCCTTCCTCTGCAACATAGTTCTCAACTGACCTTTTACTTTCTTTTTTGGCATGTATGGGTTGAAAAGTCTGGAAACTGCCACAGCTGCTGGTGATTCACTCTTCTGAAGTCTGCTCTGGCTGCCCCTGCCTCCTTGGGGCCAAAACTGCATAGCTCATGCAGGACTGTGCTCAGCTCCCAGTGCACTGTGACAAACCCTTCCTGTCAGCCTGCCAGGCTATCTGCAGCAGGAGATTTCTTTCTCTCTTTCACTTTGTGGGTTCTGTAGCTCTAAAATTTGTTTAGAGTCATATTTTATAGATGTTTAAGGTGGTTGTGGTGGGAGGTCATGGAATTTCCTGCTTCTACTCCGTCATCTTGGCTCTGTCCCCTCTTTGGTCTTGTTCAGTACAATTTCAGCATACTAGGCTATGAGCCATGTTCACAAAGATGAATGACTTTGGGCAACTTCTTTTACCCATTGGGGCTTCAGTTTCTCCATCTGCAAAATGATGGGATTAGAGAATATTATCTCTAAAGACATTTCCAGCCCTAAATATCTCTATGGTCCTATGCTTCCACTGCTAGGGGGTGATGGCCAGTTGATTGTCCTTCATTCCCCAAGAAGGTGTTCACATGACCACCATATTTCCAGATGTGCCCAAACAGTATAGTTCAGGGGAGAAAGTATTGGATCAATAATCAGTGAACCTCGTTTCAAATCCTGGTTCTTCCACAGACTTATATTCTGAGTTATCTTGGAAAAATCACCTCAACTTCTTCAACTGTAAACTAAGTTATATGAACAGAACCAAGATAACATTGTATGCAGCAGTGGCAATATTGTTTTAAGAACTTCTTTGAGTAACTAAGTAATTTTGACTATTATAAATGCCCAAATTAACTACAAAGGACATATGAAGGAAGATGCCATCTGTATCCAGAGAAAGAACTGATAAATAGAAATATGTATAGAATGATTTTACATATACAAACATATTTGTGTCAAATAGTAGCTATCTCTAGAGTGGGGGGAGGGGGAGGAAGGAAGGAAAAATATTTACATGATAATTTATTATATATTTAAAGGGAATTGCAAGTTATACATAGTGGATTTGCAGTTTCATGTGCAATCATCTTTTTTCATTATACTCTGTTGTGGAAATGCCCATATTATTCCATAAATTAAACACAAAATAATTTTTAAAGAGTTATACTAGATGATCTCTACAATTCATTCTAGCTCAAAATCTATAATCCTATAATCAATAGACTGTTGCTCCCCTAATTCTAAGAGCAACCACAGCCTATTACCATAGCCTTTGACCCCATTAAATTTTTTGGCTGCACTTCACACTCTTGGCTTAAATTAAGCTTGCACTCCACTAAAATCCCCGAATTGTTTCCACATGAACTGCTAAGTATCTATCCATATTTTCCCCACTTTGTACACCAAGGGCCTCTGACTCCACAGTTGGAGTGGAGTATTTCCCTTGAACTACACTGCCTTATAAATAGACCAGAAAACACTGGGATAGTTATAAAACATTAAAGAAGAGGGCAGAAAATTCATTACAGATAATCCTTGTCCTAAGTCCCTTCCCATCATGTTAGCGCACAGGATAACAGAAGTGAGTATAAGGCCTTCGTTTCATCTCCCCAGCATTGTCTTGCAGCATAACATTGAGAAACAGGGTAGAGACAAGGTACACAATTTGATCCTCACATTAAGGGTGTTGGTCCTGAGGGACAGGTGTAGGTAAGGACAGGTAATCTGGGCACCAAAGGTAGGTAGGGACAGGTAATCTGGGCACCAAACCCAATTATACTTCATTCCTTGTTTCTTCCTTCCCTCCCTTCTTCATTCTATTTTCCATTATTTCCATTCCTTCCTTCCCTCCTTTCTGTCTTTCTTCTTCCTTCCCTCCCTTTTCCTTCCTTATTCTTTTCTTCCTTTCTTTCCGTTCTCTCATTTCTTCCCTACTCTCCTCTCCTTCCTTTCCTCCTGCCTTTTTTCTTTCCCTCCTTCCTTCCTTTCTTCACAAATGTCTTTCTAAAATGATAAACTTCACTATGATCTTGGCTAGAATTTTTATTAAGGGAAAAAGGTATAGAGAGAGATGGATGTGTACTAATTTAGAGTATCTAACTCCTCGCACAGTATAGAAACACAGATAAAAGCAAAGCTAACCAAATATCCCCTCAGGCTAGTATCTCTGTTCTTTATACCCAAATCCGTCAAATAAAATTGTCTATATGTGTTATGCCCTGAAATCCTGCAAATGCATGTTTGAGACCTTTCTAAATCGTATCAAAAACACTAACACAGATCATATCATTATGCTGAGGTCATTGCTAATTAAGATGACGATTATAGTTATTAATAATGATTCAAATCAAACATAGACTCTGCTTTTAATGGCTGGTGCCAAAAACAACGTGGAATTGGCTCCACCTGACACTCAGAGGCTTAATTTGCTGCGATTGATTTTTCTCTTTACTTTAGCTTGCCTTTGGTCCTAGATTGCAGGCATGATGCTCCAGAATTGAAAATAGAATGGGATTCATCTGGCAGATGCTCACATTCAGACATGTGCCCCTAAAGGTAGCCCAGAAGTAGCAGGTAAATAACCAACAGCACCACTTCTACGACATTGACTACCCCTGTCACTGTACTTCGCAGTCAGCCCTCTGTTCAGGAGGTCACTGCCTTTAAAGACAAACATACCTCTAAGCTACAAGACATTTATTTCTACCACGAGCAGGAAAAATATATTTACATCAGAAAATGCTGAGCCGTAAAACTCTGGTGGTGGTAAAGGTTACTCGTATAAAGGAATAAGAGTTGGTATCAACACAATTCCCACACTTTTATTTTCATCATAAAGCACATTTTTGTCTTTGCAGCATGCTTTGCCTTGATATATTAATAACTGACATCCCTTCTGCTCCAGTTTCTCTATTAGACAAATCCCAAATCAAAACCTTTCAAGCCCTAACACGAAAACCTTGCGACCACAAGGGGTGAAAAATAAGGGAAATCAATGTTGGAAATATAGATGATGGAAAAGCAATGACTTTGTGAAATTGAAGAACAACAAAAGTGGATTTCAGATTCATTCTCTGCAGTAGGCACAGTATTAGAAATGGAATATCCAATTTCTAATTTCTTGGTAATCAACAGTTAATGAATACTATAATTCAGTTTTGTTCTCCAAGATTACTTCTACTTCCCTCCCCCTTCTTGCCCATTATCCACAATTATATGCAACACTTTCTATCTTCTTGCTTCTCAGATCTGTCCTGCTTATCTTTTCTGAAGTTTTTGCTCTCCTCCACATTACTGACTTTATAATTGTGTCAATCCATCTATCTATCCATCCATCCATCCACCTACTTACCTCTCTGTCTATCTGTGTGTGTGTAAACAGAATATTTTAGGAAGTATAAAAATTAAAAACATCTGCACATGGGAGAGAAAGCATGGCAATAGTGAATAGAACTCAGAGAATGGAAGGGTTCAAGTACTGTCTTTCACACATAATGGCTGCATCGACCCTTCACAAGTCATTTAACTTCTTACTGCCCTAGGCAAATCTTTAAGACTAACTTGCAGAATGGTGACCAGTCTGTATTAGTAGAAGCTCATACACCTCCAGCAGTTCCCTATGCTGATTAAATCACAGAGAGCGTACGGATATAATGGGTTTAATCATACAGGGAGGCAATACATGTTTGTACTGTTTGTACCCGCAAGGGACAAGAGCATGTGACTGGACCTCAAAGCACTGTCTGCCTTTTAGTGGTCAAGCAGAGATTGTGAGAAAAAGCTATCATCAAACCTAGCAGCAGCATTTGAGTTTGAGAAACCTAGGCTTTCTGGGTGCTGACTAGAAGTAGTTCTGTGTTGCCACTTGTTGAAGAGGGCTCACCTCTAACACAGGATCATACCAAAAACAGAGTACCCTAACCATTCTCTGACCACCCAAAAAACCTGAGTTATTACTTGCACAGTCTCACCTGTTCTTATCCCTATGTGTATACAGTTACCAGAAGTGCTGTTGGGGAGGAGGAGGAGAAAGGAGAAACTCTCCCAGCTACCAATCATGACTCATCATTGAAGACCAAGTTTTCAATACATACTCTTGAGAGGGAGCAGGAGAAAAAAGAAATGTCTGCCTACATAGCAAAATATCCAGTACTGGAAAATTAATGCAATCCAAGGACAGAAGCAGAACCAAGAACTCAAGGGCAAAGCTGCAATAAACAAAACTAGTAGGAGGCTAGGCCAAGGAAGAGTGACCTGAATCAGGTGAAAATGTCTTTGGGAAATAGTTAACAAAATTAATAAAAATACAAAAAACATAGCTACTCCTAAATCTTAAAATGAAATCAATATTCAGTCAGCAAGAATCCTTAGGTATGGTTTAGTCATTTTCTTTTCTATTTGAGTTTGACACCACTGATATATACCAAACAACTAGTTGACTAATTCTGGTTTTCATTTTTAAAAATTAATATATTTTATGTATTACCAGAATTTCTCCCAGTATCCCTCCTCCTCTTCCTATCTCATAAAATGGATGATGTTTCTAAAGAAGAAAAGAGAAGAAAAAGAGAAAAAATCAGCAAAACTGATCAATACATTGAAAAAGTCTATAAATACATTCAATTTACTGCATCAATATACTTTTCACCCCTGTAAAAGCAGATTCACACCATTTCTTCAGTTATCAGTTGGCTGCTTTGGAATTGCTTCAAGGCTAGATCTAACAATCCAAAGACACAGCTTAGCCATGGACATATTACAGCCACAGGAATTGGTTTCAGAAACAAAGCATTGAAGGCAGAGTGAAGATTGGAAATATGTTCTTAAGGTTGCACAGTTATTAATTTCATGGATGAATCAAGGAAGTAACAGCAAAGAAAGTCAATGTGATGCTGGAAAATACATTAAGGAGAAAAATGGCTGGAAAAATCAGCAACTAACACAAGACAAAATTAGATAGAACATATATCAATGATGAACAGTGTTAATCAGGAACTTGATATTTGGTTTTAAATACGTTTTTTTAATTTCATTTCCATTCTATTAAGTTATATAGACAGGCTACTATTTGCATTGGTATAAAACAAAATCATAGTTCCATGATTGATCGATTTTCATGTTTCATTTAGGATATTACTGATGGATAATTTTGCCTAATTTACAACCTTGTAGAGACACCTGCTTTATAGAAAGTAAGTGAACTGGGCATCCAGATCTCTTTGTCAAGAAATGTTTGTCAGAACTATTTGCCTTTTCTATATTTATTTCTACCGAAGAAAGCTGTTCCTCTTTGTATTGGTTGCTGTCTCTGAGACCATGTAACAGCCTGAGACTAAAGAAAAAACAATTATCTTGGATATTAAGTTTAATAAAATGAGAAAAGCACTGAATTTGGAAACCTGGGTTCAAGACTTTGCTCCACCATTTAGTATATGTATAAGCTTGAAATAAATCATTTAACTTCTCTAATCTCAAGCCCTTTTTATTTTAAATGGGAATCATAATAGTATTTAACCCTACCTACTTCACAGGCCTATTAAGAGCATCACATTAGATGATCTATGTAAGGTACCCTGAACTCATAACTTTTAAAAATTATTTTGCCTTGTTACTGGTACATATTTGAATTAGGTTGCTTTGCTATTTTCCTGTGTTTCCTGGACCCAGCATTTAGCACTGCTCCTGGTACATAGGAGCTTAATGTGTTTATTGATTGACATGGCCTTCTTGTCTTTCTCTGTCCTCTGGCATTGTTATTTCTTGTTTCTTGTTGATGTTTGTCTGACTCTTGTTGTTTGTGAATGCTTTTATTGCAATTTACTTACCAAGTTATAACTCTGACCTTTGCTAGTTGCTTTATCTCTTATCCTGTCTCCAGCCGGGTTCCAAATCTTTTCTTTTCCCAGTTCTTTACCACATATCTATCACCTTTTGTTGGCCAAAAGCATTGGAAGAAGAAGGGGGGGAGGAGGTGGAGGAAGAAGAAGAAGAAGGAGAAGAAGGAAAAGAAGGAGGAGGAGAAGAAGAAGAAGGAGAAGAAGAAGAAGAAGAAGAAGAAGAAGAAGAAGAAGAAGAAGAAGAAGAAGAAGAAGAAGAAGAAGAAGAAGAAGAAGAAGAAGAAGAAGAAAGACGTGTTATAACAAAAACAACACTAGATTTAGAGTGTGCAAATCTTGGCTCTGTTACTTATAAGCTATGTAACCTAAAGGGTATACTGGATAGAACAGTAGACTGAGAGTTACAAAGACCTGAATTCAAATTCTGCTGCAGATACTTAAGTCACTTAAGTGACAATGGCTAAATCGATTTCTCTCAGTCCCAGTGGTCTCATCTATAAAGTGGAAACAAAAATAGCACCTACTTCAAAGGATTGTGTGGATCAAATGTAACATATGTAAAGTGCTTTGCCAACCCAAGGTTTACAATGCTACATAAATGCTAGCTGTTATTGTTAGTCTTTGACAAGTCACTTAACTTCCTAATGATCAACTTTTTTTGTTAAAAAATAGTAATGGTACTATTTAGAACAATTACTTCACAGATTTGTTGTGAGAAGAGAGCTTCATAAACTATAAGTCATTATACAAAGGTGAATTATTTTTATTAGAAAATTATACAATTCAGAGATTGATTCTTCTCTTCGTGGCTGGAGCAACTTTTTTAGCTGAATCAACAAATTAATTAAATCATACTGATAATTCAGAAAACATAACTAGTTGTATTGATTTTTTCACTAAAGAATTGACCTAGCTATATGCCTAAATTAAAGAAATCAACTAGTTTGGGTTTGGTGTCTATATGTCTTATTTTTTCTCTCTAAAAGTTGACCCAAAGTGACATCAGAGACGAAGTCATTAGAGTTTGATAGTTGTTTCTACCACTATCTACTGTAATAACCTCACAAATATCTCAAAATATATTAATTTGGGGCATATGATTAAGACTGTTGAAGAGTTGATCATTTCAAATGAGAATAGCTGGTACTCCTTCCAAAGAAGCAGATCTCAAAGCTTCCCTACTGTGGATAAGCCTCTCTGAACCTACATAGCAAGTTTAGTCATTTCTCAGTCATGTCTGACTCTTTGTGATTCCTTCTGGGGTTTTCTTGGCAAAAGTATTGGAGTGGTTTTCCATTTCTTTCTCCAGCTCAAATGAGGAACTTGAGGCAAAGAAGGTTATGTGACTTATCCAGGGTCACACAGTACCTAAGGCTGGATTTGAACTCAGGTCTTCCTGACTCCAGGCCTGTCTCTCTATCCACTGTGCCATTTAGTGCCTCATAGAAGTAAAGCATGCATGGACAGTTCCAATGACCATCCTTCGGTGTCTTTTCAAAATGGTAGGATCTTCCAGAACCTAGGCTTGGTCACAATAGTTCATATACAAAGGACCATAAGGGCTAACAATCCAAGAAAATTAATTTCCCTAAAAATTGTTTAAAAGCTTTCTTCCTTATCACCTGTAGTGTATCATCTTAAGAAACTGACTGATACTGTTTCTTCCCAAACAGCAAAAAACTTAAGAAATTTCTATGAACTAAATCTATTAGATTAGAATGGGTGGCTATCTTCCTTGTTGGAAGCACCAACATGGATGAATCAGAGCTCTTTGAATGTATCTAAGTAAGACAATTCTTAATATCAATTCTACTTTTCATTTGTCGTCTTTCTAATTTTTTAAAGGACACTTCTCTGAAGGTCCATGGGATGTCTTCTGAGAATGAAACCTCTCTCTCCTAATGAATAAACAAAAATAAATGTATAATTGCATCATCCCTCAAAGGCAAGGTCATTATGAATCATGGAATTTGGTGTTATTGGTGTATAGTCTGTTATAGGCATGGAAAGAATTAATAGTGAAAATAGTCCTAAAGGATAAATAATTGGGAAACAGGAGAAAGTAGAAGGAAAATACTCAAGATCGTGAGGAGTAGAAATAGATGATATGTCAGCAGAACAGTGAACCAACACTTGGTATAATCCCTTGCTAGTGTAGTCATTTCATAAATATTCGTTGATTGACTAGAAAGAGATTTTCACCAAAAAAATGCCCTAGGAATCTGCAAGCAGCTTCTTCCAAAGTAAATACAAATTGAACATGATAGCAACAACAACTTCCTCATCTTATTCCCTAAATTTCCCTCTTTACAAAAACTTCATTCAGTAGCCCATCAACATGTCAATTTGCCTACCTTGGCCAAAGAAGAAAGTCAGACTCAGATCATTTGTGCCAATTAAGAAGAACAAACAGGAAAATTGCTGTGAAAATATAGGTTGTCTTCAAAATACCAACTCACATGATTTAAAATCATCAGCATGAATAAAATGCATTTGGTTTAAGAATTAAAATTCTATGTGACTTTCTTATCAGTACTCTGGGTGATATGCATCGTGTGTAGGGAAGATGACATGTTTCAAGAGACACATTCGAAACAGAAGTCATTAGGCCCTTTAATAAATGAGCTAACTCTCAGTTTTAAATACTTGACCTTTGAGATGAACAGAATGTCCTTAAACTGTCACCACATTATTCCTAATTTCACACATTTCTTTTAATGAACCGACCTGAAAGCAGTTAGGGGAAAGAAAGCATACCAGTTAACTTGCTAAATATGGTACAAACAGAAGCAAAATCCAAATACATCATTATTTCCATAATATTTAGCAAAGATTCTAATTTTAATTCAGTTCAACTAAGTTCAATTCAATTCAATAGACACCAAGCATGCACTTTGTTCAAAGCACTATATTAGGTAGGTATTGGAGACAAAAATGAAACAGACCCTCTGAGGCCTCAAGGAGTTGACATTCTACAGTGTTTTTGGTTTTTTTTTTTATTACATTCTACATTCTATTTTTTATATCTTACATTTTGAAATCCACACAGGACAACACACACTCACACTTGTAAACACATACTAATTTGAAGAACCAGAAAATAATAACTAGAAAGGCTTTAATGACGCTGCACCAGAGATGAACCTTGAAAGAAGCCAGGCTCCTAAGAGGCCGAGGTGAAAACAGAAGACATGAAGAACCTCACAGATAAGTGAGATTTCCACTCCCCTGGGTAAACCAGAAGTACTGAGTTATTTATACTCTGCTGTATAAGATTATGCATAGACCCTCAAAAGTTGTCAGCTGAAGACCTTTCCTGCTTATATCTGCTAAAGAGATCTGTTTTTCACTATCACATACCTTCCATCTAATTCACCATGATTGCTGGAACATGTCTCCCAGTTATACTTACTAAATCTGAACTTTTTTTTAAACATTACAATTTCACAAAATCAATAGTTTTCAGGAATTTCAATTGGAGAGAAAAGGGAGTTGAAGTGTCTAATGTCAATCCTTTATCATATTCTCAGTTTGCCTGCCGAACAGAGCAGTAATTTGAATAAATGGAGTATATTTTCCTTAGGTAATTAGATTATGGTTTCATTTAACCTGTCTGATGTATATTCCTCTCAGATTTCTACTGGAGAGAGAAAGCTGGCATGCTCTCTTGACTACTAAGGAAGACAAAGCCATTGTTCTTAAGGTGACAAGAATATTTAATGGAGTTGGGAAAACCTAATGAAGTGATGATTAATTTCTAAATACAGATGATTAAAATTCCTTTTCACACCTGTAAGTAATTGGGTTCCAGTACTTTTTTCTGTTTGGTATTTGGCTTTTTGGTTTGTTTGGGTTTTCTGTTTTGTATTGTTTTTCTGGGGCTTGTTGGTATATCTTGTGCAACATCTGAGAGAAAGGAGTTTAAATGCTTTTAACCCAAGTGACTTCATATCCTTTAGGGAAGGGCTTTCTCACATCATTAACTTTGGCTTGGAAATTTAAGAAAACTTCCAATACTGCTCCTTCCCAAATAGTGTAAATTACAGGAAACTCCAGACGTCTGAATATTTCAGTTAATTGCTAGTTACAATCTGCATCTTTAGAAGGAGTACTCCCATCAAGGAGACTACAAGTCCATGGATTACACAGAGGATTACACCTTCAGAGCCAGAAGCTTCCTCCAGGGATATTAAGTTCAACTCCCTCCATCTAGGAAATGGAAACCAAAAACAGTTAAGTAAATTGCCCCAAATCACACAAGTAGTAAATGGCAGAGCTAGATTTTGAACACAGTTTTCTGCCCCTAAATCCAGTCTTCTTGAAGCTGTATCACAATACCAATTGAAGATGGTTAATAAAATCAGACCTCCTTTTCATTTGTGTCCTTTCTCATTTACAAAGATAGTATTCAAAAGTTCCATTGGTGTCTTCCAGGAAGGATATGTACCATTTCTGAACTGATAAGTGTGAACGCAACGTTGATTTCTTCAGTGTAAAAGACTCCAGATAGAATATGATCTCTTTCCACTACAGGAGATTGGAACCTTAGTAGAAAAGCCCTAGGGAGTTGCTTAAGGCATATAGAGATTAAGTGATTTCCCCAGGGTAAGGCAAGTAATATCAAAGTTACAGTAGGATTGCAACCCAGATCTTCCAGACTCCAAATTCAGCACTGCATTACTAAACCAAGCTGTTTCTACCATTAACTAATAGAAACTGTAAAATGAACAATAGCCTAATGTAAGGGATGGAAAGGTCCACGTTGGTCAGTCACTCCATCCCCTTCATTCTGGGGAGAAGGACACTAAGGGAAATCCCTTTATGTAATAGTGCAGGGATTTGCTTTTTTTGTCTTTATTTATATCCTCGGCACTTTTAGCACAGTTCCTGGACCATATTAGGCACTAATAAATGTTTGTTGACTGACTGCCTGACTTTTTCTAACATTGATTTGCTAGTATGATTCCTAAAGACTCTCTTCTACTTGAGTTACATTACTAATTAAGAGACTTCAAAGAACCAAAGTGGCATGACAGAATAGATATTTGCTCTTTCCAAGTTTTCCCAAGTCATCCATCTTCATAGACAAGTGCTCAACCTACTTATAGCCAAGACCTATGGATGACTGGTGGAATGGAGGGAGAAAAGTGAAACTGTTGCCCTGTTTCTCCAGAAGTCAGAAAAGATAGTCCATACCGTGGGATGAATATTATTTCACTTTGGGAGAGATCCCTGGCATCCAAGATATCCTTTGTTAGAATTCCAATGCAACAGGTCAAGTGGGCAGCGATGGAAATCAAAGGAGGTAAAGAGATATTGTGCAACCCACACTCTTGACTTGGATGGAAATCTAGGACATAAGTAAAGCTATTTACTGAAGATACGAGACCCCATTTCCACTTTACCCAGCCTTTCAAGGCCACCACTGTGATACTGCATCAAAGCTGGCCGAGTCATATTGGAAAATGACAGGTCTATCAAATTACATGCTTCTTTTTTAAAGCATTCAAAAAAGGGCACATGAAATGGCAATAACACTAGAAAAAGCTGACAAGGAGTAGGAAGGACAGTGCCTGTTAGAATCGCAGCAATTGCTGGAGGTAAACCAGTGTGAGGCCTGCAAAAGGGAGAAAGAGAAAACCAGAAATTTGCTGCTGACAAGATGAAACAGCCCACAGCCATGTCATGCCAATAAAAAGTTAATTTCAACTTTCAAACACTCTTCATGGTACTTTAGAGCTCAACAGTGCCCAATGCATCCATTGTGTTCCATCACCAGCTTAGTCAGTGAGTGTTTACAGGCACTCAAATTCCAAACAGAATTTTTAGACATCTTTTCTTTCTGGAAGATGTCCATAGGGACGTAAGTGTTTGTGAGCAGGCTGGACAGTGGGGCCCTAGTGACCTTGCAAACTGAAGCTTCAGACTTTCAAATAAATCCTGAAACAGAGACAGGTGGACCAGGAGTTTGGTGCTTCCCTCCCCCAACCCCTCCTTTAACTGTAGGGTGTGCCAGGATTGTCAAAATCAAGGGATAAGCAGGGTTTCAGCTGAAAGAAAATTCTTAAATGCCTTGATAAATCCTTAGTCACCCTCATGACCTACTTTTTTTCAGACTGAAGTAAGCAGCCTATGAAACTTGATTTTTTTTTAATCGTGTCACTAAGTTTTTAATATGCTGTTTTTAAGACACTGAATCCAATCTGTTGAAGGTTGCTTTTGTGAGTCTTGTGGCTGTTAAAATTTAAGGAATTTTTGGAGAAAATTAAAATCTGCCAATTCCTCTTGTAGAAAGCTTCCCTTTGCTATTGTGGCCTGACTTTTAGAGAAAGTCACAGTGGCTTCCTCATTCCACAAAGGACAACACACATTATCCTGTGCATCCCTCCTAAACATCTAGCATAGGCTCTTTGCACATAAAAGACATTCAGTAAATTTCTGTTGAATGAATAAATGAATGAATTATTCTGACTTGTCAATATCAAGCAGAGAAAGTTTAATCATGTGGCTTTAACAGATCAGAACACTACACTAACCTCTGCCAGAATGCCTTCCAGAGAGCTAAGCTATTTTATACTTTACCAGCTAGAAAATGATCATTTCAGGTATTTTGCAATCCGTATCTTCAGTCTGTGCCCCCACTTAGCTAGGGTTGATAGAAAAGTCGCAACTTTTTATTCTTCACCTACGGTGGAGGGAAAGACAATGTTGAATAGTAGAAAGAGTCCTATATCCAGAATCAGCGGACCTGGGTTCTAGTACTGCCTCTGCTAGTCACTAAGATATGAGAACGCTCGAAGTAGCACGGTGAATGTCAATTTAATACTCAGATTCCTCATCTAGAAAAGTCTTTCCTCTTGGACTAGATCATCCCTAAGATATGTTCCAGTTCTAAATCTTGTGAATTATGGTCTGTTTCTCAGGGCTTTTTTGCAAATAACTGATGTGTTTACTGTGGTTTCTTCACACGGTGTATGGGATGTTAAAGAGAGAAGCAGAACCTTTGGTTTAAGGGCTTGCTGAGTGCTTCTTAGGGTTACTCACCATTGTTGGTGTCTACCTTCACCCAACTCTTTCCTATGGTTCCAAGAAGCTATAGCACATGCAAAAGTCACCGCCCAGTAAGCTCATATCTCAATAGATGGGCTAAACCAGGTCAAGAGTAGTTGACAGGCCTCAAACTTGTTGGTGAGTTAGTGGAATGTCTACCCCACGCATGTGAGGGCTTCCCTCAGTGGCATGGGTAGGTAAAAACAATTTTTTTCCAATGGATACAAAAGCAACAAAAGTGGGTGCTGTGGAGTCCTTAGAGCCTGGTCAGATACCAAAGATGCCAAGGTCATTCACTGCATCCTGGGCCATCATCAGTCATCCTGACTTTTTTCTTGTCCCTGAACTTTGATGCCTCTGGAAGAAAGAGTGAGGCTGAAGACTTTATGCAACCCTGCCTCACTTAAATCTGATTCCCATGCAATCTGTTCATTTGGGGTGAGGGCAATGAGCCAATGAGAGAGAGAGAAAGCTTGACTCTCTCCCCAACTTGGGGTGAGCCTTAATTCCCTTCCTCAACCCTGCCATGAATCCAGACTCATGTGAGCCCAGAGCCCAGGTCTTTTGTAGGAGAGGTAAGAATGTTGGAACTAACATTTCTATTCCTATATACCATTGGAGCACCCAATGCTGAGGCTTAGATAAATATCTGTGAACAAAAGAACAAAGAACACCTACAAAAGGAGGTGACTATTTTCATACAGCTAGAATTTATTCTGTATGCAACTTTAGATTTCAATTGTTTGTATCCATTATTTTCAATCTATTGTTTTGTCATGTAGAGAATAAGAAACTGTCTACTGTATATCTCAATCTTGGTATCATGCCTCAAACTACCAAGTCTACCCAGATAAAGAGTATATAGGGTAGAGAGTATAAATTCGATGTCCTTGTAATTCCCCACCTCATAACACAGGGTGCTTAGCCAAGGATATTGACCTATTACCACCACCACCACCACCACCAGCACCACCACCACCGCCGCCGCCACCACCACTGCTACCACTACTGCTAACAACAACAACAATAAAGATATAACTTTACATATATTCTTAGCTTCTCATCACAATTATATGGGGTAAGTACTGTTAGTATCCCATTTAAAAAAAACATTTATTTACTTTTAGTTTACAACATTCAGCTCCATAATCCTTTGCATTACAAATTTTCTCCCTCTCCTTCTCATCTCCCCTTCCTTTCCTCCCGCCATGGCAGCATGCAATCTGATATAGGTTCTACAGACACCTTCACATTAAACATTAGTCAAGTTGTAAAGAATTATAATCAATGGAGTGAACAACAAGAAAGAAGGAACAAAACAAAGCAAAAGAGAGAGAGTGAGTAGTTTGCTTCAATCTGCATTCAGACTCTGTAGTTCTTTCTCTGAATGTAGTTCTTTCCATCATGAGTCTTTTGGAGTTGTCTTAGAACCTGACATTGCTGAGAGGAGTCCAGTCTATCAAAGTTATTTGTACATATTATATATATACATATATATAAGCAAAGTTATATTGTACAGATACAATGTGTCTGTAATCATGTACAATGTTCTCCTGGTTCTGCTCTCCTCGCTCAGCATCAGTTTATATAAATCTCTCCAGATTATTGTGAAGTCCGTATGTGCCTCATTTCTTCCAGCATAGTAGTATTCCATTACATTCATATACCACAACTTGTTCATCCATTCCCCAATTGATGGGCATCCCCTTGATTTCCAATTCTTTGACACCACAAAAAGAGCTGCTATAAATATTTTTGTACATATGTAGTATCCCATTTTTCAAACAAGGAAATTGAGGCACATGAATGTTAACTAACTTGCCCATGGCACACAGAAAGTGTTGCAGGGATGATTCAAATTCAGATCTTCATGACTTCAAGTTCAGTGCCCTATCTATATTTCACCTAGCTGCTGTTAACTGTGGCACTAACTTCTTGTTGCTAGGAGAGTTTCTGATAATTTTCAGAGTCTGCTCAAGGGTCAAGAGCTCTGTTACTTAGTGAGCTATGAATAGGCAATGGACGTTCTTTACCATTAGCTTAACACGTATCTGTTCCACTTAGCACATCATGTTTAAAGATGATAAAAGCAGGTCACACAAAAACTGTGGCTCAGCAGCTAATGTGGCCCAGTTAGAAGAGGGTCATTCGAATCACTTGAGCTCTGGAGCTGGCATAGATCTCCGACACTGTGACTCAGAGTTCTTCAAAGAAAAAAAAAGTATAACTACTAATGAGGGAGGCAGACCTCTACCTGGTGGAGATGGCAAATCTTTTCTAAGAACTACCATTTATCTTTATTCTGGAATGTCGTTTCCTTTCTCTCCACTTTTTTTTAGCACAGAAAAAAATTCCATGCATCAGATATTCACAGAGTATAACACTTGGTCTGGAGCAAGTTTCTGCTCTGTTAAAATATGGAAGAGGCATCACCATAGAGCCATACAGTCATGGAAATAATAATGAAGACAACAAGTGGGTTATGATCTGCATCACTGGACAGAATGAATTGATGAGGACCCCCACGACCACCTTCAGAGAGCTGGTCCCCCATGAGTAAGGGCAATCTGCTCTGGGAAGTGGTGAAGTATTCAAATTTGTTTGAATTCACATTATTGGAAATGATCACTATATGTAAAATATCGTGATTGCTTCCAGCCTAATGGAAATATGCAGTGTGAATTCAAGTATGTCTGCTACTTCATGGGATTTGTGATATGTCCTAATTGGGATCTAGTTGAATAGGAGCATTAATAATAATTGTTATTTACACAGCACTTGATGGTTTGCAAATCACTTGTCATACATCCTGTCCTTTGATCCTTACAACAACCCTATGAGTAAGGCACTAAAGACATTATTATTTCCTTTCTACAGAAGTTGGAAAACAGGCTCAGAGAAGGAACCTGCCCATGTGGTGTCATAGAAGTGGGATTCCAAATCAAGTCTCTGGACTCCAAATCCAGGTCTCACTATGGATAGTATACAAGGGAAATCACTAGATTAAGAATCAGAAGACCTGGGTTCTAGTTCTCACACTGATGTGAGAACTTGCTATGGGACCTCAGAGAAGCCACTTTTCTGGGCCTCAGTTCCCTCACCTGTAAAATAATGGGATTGCACTGGATGGTTCCCTACAGCTCTAATATACTCCACACCTCACTTTCCTGCCACACATGAAGAGAACAGATAAGACGATCACATAGCCAGAAGTCCATGCCTAAAGTTAAGAGAGCAAAATGGTGAGGGAAGAAGCCCAGAATCCTTATTTTCTGTGGTTAATAGTCTGCACATTCCACAGCAAGAGGCAGCATGGCCCAATGACCAAGGCATTGCCTTGGAATTTGGGGCACCTGGACTCTGTCTCCAGCTTTGCGGTACTTATTTGCTGACTCTCGGTGAGGGACCCATTAACCTTAGAATGAAAAAAAATTCAATTGTGTTGGACAGTCAGTCATCACTCCATAGCCTCAAAGTTATAGGACTAAGTCAGAGGTTGGTTCGTTCTTGAAGAGGGCCAAAATGATGTCACCATGCTAGAGACAAGTTTCATTGTGTCCAACTGTGGCTGATCAGACCAGTACAAGCTCGGTGGGCTCTACCACAAGTCGGTCGCAAATAACCCATATGAACACTTGGGGTGGATACTCCAAATTTGTGCATCCTGTGTTTCCTGTGAACTGTCTCAATTCTGCTTTGTTCATAGAGCACTGTGCATTCTATGATATGGGCACACCATGCTGACTGGTCCTGTGCCAGTGTCTCTCATGTCACACAATAAGTTCCAAAGTTCTTAAGAGAGAGGGTGGCTAGATGGCTCAGTGAATAGAGCATTGGCCCTGGAGTCAGGAGGATCTGAGTTCAAATCCGACCTCGGACCCTTAACACTTACTAGCCATATGACCTTGGGCAAGTCACTTAACTTCAATTGTCCCTTAAAAACAACAACAACCAAGTTCTTAAGAGAGACCTTGAGATTGTCCCTGTATTGCTACTTCTGATCACCAGCCAACTCTATCACCAAAAGACCAAGTAGTAAGAAAAGGGTAGGAAACCTAGGCTTCAGGCTAACGTATGCCCCTTCTCCTGATAGACCAGAAAGCCTGTAGTTTTCTGAAGGGCTTTGGATCCTGTTCTTTACCACTATAACCTGTGATTGATCAGGAACCTTGGATAGAGGAATGTTGACAACCTTCCCCATTTCTGAAGCTGAAATCACTTTTCATCAGAGACAGCTGCACGGATCTATTGATAATGATAGGTACTTTTGAAAAATATTTTCTGAACTCGGCTAGTCAAAAAGCTCTCATTAAGTGTTTTTTCTCTGTGTGCCAAGCACCTACTAAGTGAGAGATGAAAGCAATTCCTGCCTTCAAGGAACTCACCTGCTAATGAGAGACATAAGATGCAAACAACCAGCAACCAGATATATACAAGAATATGTGCAATGTAAATGGGTGGCAACCTCAGAAAGAAGACATTGGCAGTAGGGAAGACTCAGAAAAGCAGGTGGGATTTGAGTGGAATCTTAAAAAAATCACAGAAGAAATGAATTGAAATGGCTCCTTTCTGTCACATCTTTCTAACAGATAACTTGGGTCACTTCACTCTTTAAGTTTGACCCTGCTCTTGTTTTTGGCATCAATGTTAGAAAAAGAACGGTCACTAGGGTGGTTCCAAGAATCAGTATCCTGGCAGATTTCCTGGGGTCCCCTTTGTCCTGACTTGGCTCCTTAGTTCTAGGATTTAGGTTGTTGCTTGTTAACATGGAACTTTGTACATTATCTTCAAGAATGGGATTCCTGTATCATGACCCATGCTTGCATCTCTGTTGCAGGAAGGACAGCCACCACTTACATGTCTATAGTATGCCAAGGTTGACAAAGTCCGTTCCTCATCTGTAAAGGGAGTAGGTACTTCAAAGAATGTTATGTCTCATGGAGGCAGCTGAAGCTTGGAGAAATAAAGTGATGCCTCCAAGGTTATAGGGCCTTTTAGTGGCAAAAATGTAGAATTTAAACACACTCTAAATCTTGGTATTATTGTTTCCCCATGGTGCCATGCCTCCTCTCAAAGGAACACAAAATGCCAATGCCTCTGAAGTGAAACTACTTGCTCTCACAAATCCTCCTAGAATGAGGTCCAGACACCAAATCCTTCTTTCTAAGGCTTGCTTCCTGAGGCAAGACTTCATTGACCATCTCAGCCCACATGCCTGGACCTTTGGGCTGATGCCAAGAAATTCTCCTGATTCCACATTCCACTCATTTGCCCAGACCTCCCTGATATTCACTTCCTACCCTCCCCCCTCCCCCCAGACCTCTCTCTGTTACCTGGGCTTGGCACATTTCCCAATATCCTATATTGTCATGTTTCTGCCTGTTCCCTGGGTCCATCTTCTGTGTAGCTTGACCAGGGTCAACCTTTCAACTCAGATATTCTCAGAAAACTAGGTCTGCTAGAAGGGAATAGAAGCAGCCTAAAGAAAAATGAAGAGGCAGCATCACCATTTAAACTTTAACAAAAGGTTTACTTGCCAGAATTATTTCTTTGAGGTTGAGGTCCTGTAGGCCTATGTTAAGCGGAACATAACTGAGCAAGGCACTAATTAAAATCCATATTTGCCTTTGGTTCTTAGGGGGCATTTACCTACCTTCAGAAACTCTCCTTCCAGATTCAGCCCTAGTTGTTTCATGTATGCCTTTCCTCAATGTTTGACCCCAGGAGCAAAAACTGATTGGGAATATTTCACCTATGTAGCTTCATTCTCTTTTTGCCTGGAAAATAAAGCTGGGAAATACTTCTGCCATTGACTGTAGCAGGCATTCCCATTGATGGGATGCCTCTGAAAAATGGGCAGACCTCTGGTCATTCCTCATCATCTGGCATCAGCCAGGTTGTCACTTTTCATGAAGCTTCTCTGGGAGCCATGCCATGTACAAAAATATTATTGTCAGCTTTGGAAAAAAGAAATGAAATGAAAAGAAAAAAATAGAGAAAAAAAGTGGGGAGAGACAGAGAAAGAAACAAAGACAGAGAGACAAAAAGAGAAGCGGGAGGAAGAGACAGACAGAGGGGAGAGGAGGGGAAAAAACACCAGGAAAGAAATAGAGGAAGACAGACAGACACAAAGATCAGGATCTTCCATATCTATAAACCATGGAAGGACTGCAAATGCAGAGCAAAGGATCCATGTTACACATCTGAAGGACAGTGGGGAAAGAGAGAAAACAACAAAGCATCATTGAACTCCAGTGCCTACCATCTCTGCAAGATATCTGAACCAAGGAAAATTCAAAGGAAGAATTCAAGTTGGGCATTTGGATGTTAAGGACAAACAGATAATATCATTTCTACTCAGGCAGGTAACAGGAATAAAGACACTGAATAAAGAAGAGAGCTACAGTGAGAGGAGAAATAGAGACAAAGCAGGAAAATAAGGGTATGGCTCTATGGGGGGAGAAAGACTCATAAGAGAGGGAGAGAGAGAAAATTGAGATCTTGACAGACCCACGTGGAGAGTAATTCTGCCTCATGCAGAGAGTTGGATGAGAAGATGCAAAAAAGGTTAACCCCAACCTGAGAATCTATGACTCTCTATCAGATTATGATTCCCCATTTTATTATAACAATTTTGGGGGAGGCCACATCGGTATAATGTTGACTCTAAAATGGCTGAGGCCAAAGAATAAACCTCAGAGTACTTAGACTCCTTGGCATTATGATTTCCAGCCCTGGAAGGGTTAACAACTATTTATTTTGATAAGGGAAGGACCAACTTTAGTTTATAGATCTGTGTGTGTGTGTGTGTTCATTTGAATGAACTTTTAAACTACAGGCCCTACCTGCACAGATAGGTTCTTTGGTATATTTTTTTTTCTTAAAATTGTTGTGCTTCCATATCTTTCCAGGAAATTAGAGTGGAATGACAGGTCAGCGGTATAGTGAGTAGGGTTGGTCTTGGGATGATGAAGTCTTTACTTGAGAACTCCTGCCCCTGACAGAGTGACTATGACTCAAGGGAAGTCACTTAATCTCCTCAGTGACCTGAATGACTCTAACACTAGAAATAGTACAGGGATTTTCCATGTCTGGGAGTTCCCTACACTAATAAAGACATAGAATAAGGTGAAAGAAAAACAGTAAAAACATGGAGGTTACGAAACCTTTAAAGTTCATGGAAACTGCTGTAACTGTAGAAACTCCAAAGTAGGGCTGGTCATGAAAACTAGCACTAGTCCACTGGCCTTGGAACATAGAGAAAATTGACTATGGAAGCAAATGTTCCTGTTTAATTTTGCTAAAATTGTGTTTTGATTAATGTTTATGTTTTTGTATCACTTTCATTTCTTTTTGTTTTAAAGCAATTGGGGTTAAGTAACTTGCTCAAGGTTACATGGCCAGCTATTTCTGGGTGTGGTGCTAAGTATCTGAGCCTGGATTTGATCCCCAGGTCATCCCGACACTGGAGCCAATGCTCTTATTCACTGAGCCACCTGGCCGCCCCTATCACTTTCATTTCTGAATGTAAATATCCATCTTCTCCATTGTGAAAAGGATTTTTTTAAAGGAATGATGGTGACAAAGCATTTCAGCAAAATCAGGCAATAATTGACCATGTATGATAGCATATATACAACATTCAATAGTATGGTTACTCATATCTTTAATGAATGGAAGTACTTGCATTTCTTTTTAAAATTTTGTTTTCAATTAACAAACAAATTTTGACGTTAAACTTTTCGTCCTTCCTGGAAAAAATGTCAAGCAAAACAAATTTTTGCATTAGCCATAAATGTCTCATTCTGCACACTTACTCCCTTCCCTCTCTGCCAGGACATGAGGAACACTCTTCATTCTCTGAAATCATGATTGGTCATGACATTGCTCAGAGGTCTTGAGTCTTTCAAAATTAGTTTTGGGGTCCTGTTTGTTTTTTTTTACTGTACTATTGTTATGGCATAAAACTTCTGATTCTGCTAACTTCACTCTGCCTCAATTAATTCATAAAATTCTCCAGATGTCTCTACAGCCATCCCCTTTATTTTTTTTTATGGCACAGTACATTGTTTCTTACAATGATATTCCACTCTCAACTCTTTTCCAAGGCCAAAATTGTTCATTACAATCAAACAGTACTCGGATTTGTTTTATTATTGTTTCTGCTTACATCATTGTAGTTATTTTGTTTATTGTTTGTCTAGTCCAAATTACTTCCCCCTGCATTGGTTCATATAAGTCTTCTCAGAATTTTCTGAATTTTTCATATATATCATTTCTCATGGCATATCGATATTTTATTACATTCATGTACCAGAATTTGTTTAGACATCCACTAACTGGATCCTACTAATAATATAGGAATTTTAATAAAACTTAAAACGTAACCCACAGAACAGTGATGGAACTCCTTCAGGTCACAGTTGCTCTGAGCTGTCAACTGTATAATTACTACAGCAGTGTGAGAAGGGCTTGTGATATCCCTACAGATTTAATTTTATGCCTTTGCACAGGATATTCCCCCAGGCTTGGAATACCTTTCCTCTTCACCTCTGCCTCTAAGAAAAATCTAGTTTTTTTTCAAAGCTCAGATCACTTGACTTCTCTGTGACTCAGGTTCAGCATCTCTTAAATGAGGGGGATGGACCAAGTAGATGCTGAGGCTTCTTTAAGTGCTAAGTCTGTGATTCTCAGGTCCAATGATAATGCGTCATTTTATATGAGGACCCTGTCTTTATCCCTCTTATTGGTATATCCCTTCCCATCATCAAATTCTCACATATATTATCTGTTTACACACAGGGATATCTGCATCCTCCCCCAGTTTACATGTTGACATATAGTATTCTCCAAGAAATATAAGATCCTTAAAGGCCCCGTTTGTAATTATTTCTGTCTTTGTATCACCAATACCTAACACATAGCAGGTGTTTCAAAGTGCTTGTTAGATTAAATGGAATGTATATAAGCTCAGTCTTAAAGTCATCTTGTTATTATTTTCATATATATATATATATATATATGTATATGGAGAGACAGAGAGAGAAATACCCAGGCTGAGGTACAAGAGGAAAAGGGCTTCAATTATTATAATCAATTGGCCCTCCAACATTTTCTCGTGGGAGAGTTTATCCATTCTTATTACTTTGTCCAGTGATTCCTATACGTATTTCTCTAGACCTGATCTCTCTCCAGACTTTCATATACAAATTAATATACAGTTAGTTCCTTGAGGTCAGGGAATGTTTTATTTCTTTCAGTATTCTCAGGAAGTAATACATTCTTAATAAATATTTGTTGAAAAATGAATTTCCTTAATGCTCTTGTAAATCTCTACTTGCATATCCCACCAATATCCTAAATTCAGCATATCTAAAATTAGTCTCTTCCTCTTCCTCACTCCCTATCCACAATATGTTCCTTATCTCTAGATTTTCTCATTTCTATTAATGACACCAATTTTGTCCTTAATTTTAAATCCTCCCTTCCCCTCACATACTTCCATCTAAACAGACATTAAACCCTATTTATTCTCACTCTGCAATATGTACTCCTCCCCCCACCCCCCGCTGCCAGTTCTTTACAGGCCTTTACTTCTAAAGGCCACTGTCATATTTGTCTTTTGTCTTTCACCTGGACTAATAGCTTCCTAATCTGTCTGCCTTCTTCTCATATTTTCTCCCTACAATTTCTTCAAATTATCACTCACTGCCAGATTATTCTTCCCATGATATCACTCTGATTATATTACTCCTGCTCAAAAACCATTTAAATGCCTCCCCATTGCTTATCAAAATTCCAGATTTCTTATTTTGTCTTCATTTGCCTACAACCTAGCTCCAGACTTAACTCACCTGATTCTTCATCAATTACTATAAGTTCTGCCCCAACCAAAGTACTTACCATTTCCCTATTTCTGGTGCTTTGTCTCTCTCTCTCTCTCTCTCTCTCTCTCTCTCTCTCTCTCTCTCTCTCTCTCTCTCTATCTCTCTCTATATATATATATATCTATCTATATATATATATATATATATATATATGTGTATGTGTGTGTGTGTGTGGTATGTGTGTATATATATGTATGTATGTAAATATGTACACACACACACACACATATATATAATTTCCTTTACCAGGATATGAGAAGATATATTTGTCTTTCTACAAGTGTCATTCCTCGAAAGTGAAAACATTGGGTAGCTTTAAAGCCATGATCTCAGATTGAAACCTATTTTGTTTATTCTGGGGCTCATTTTCATGAACAGTCCATCACTAATAGCTACCTGACTAGTTTAAGCCCTACTACCACAGAGATATAGGTTATTTGGGGCTATAACTCACCCTTCTAGCTATCTTTCACAATTCTCTTTCACAAATTTAATGTCCAGCCAGTTCACACTACTCACCATCCCCCAGATATGCCTCCATGCCTTTCCCCAAACCAATCCTTTCATCTAGAAATCTCTTCCAGGAGCACAGATGCAGGACACTATCATTTTGGCAATTCCAAATAGATTAAGAAGGAAAAAGACAAGTTCACAACAAAAGGCCACTTGAAGTATGGATTCAAGACACTGAATGAGGTGATTTCCCTGGCTCTCATGACTCTATGTGTATGTCCCAACTGCCAAACAACATAAAAATGTCTGCTCTTTTATAACCCTTCAGTGAAACTGTGAAAGGGGCATAAATCCAGTTGTGTATATCTCTGTGGTTTATATCTTCCTTTACTAACTGCCTCCAAAAGAAAGTAGTAACTCATGAAAATACCTTTGAAGTATGCTAGATGCTATAACGAGGGTAGAATAATGGTACTTCAGGGTGCTGAATTTGCAAGTAAATTACAATGCTATGGTATTTTTAGCAGCATAGAAATAAGAAAGATTATCATCTAGTCAAGAAGAATATTTAGTTAATATATTAAACTACGAGATGGCATGCTTGTATGATCTCCTGCCTACTCCATTCCCACCCATTCCTTGTCTACCATCACAGAGTGGTATTTACCATCTAGCTTTTCCCTTCCACAATGCACAGTAACACTTGTCCAGTTTGCTCCAGGCATTAAGTATTCCATATTTAAACATAAAATTATTAGTTATTCTAACATGCATTGGTTGTAGGCATGCTCCCCTTTGACCAGATTCCTAAACCCCTGAGTTTTCTCAATCTCTCTGAGTTGACAGAGGTCTCTGCTGACTCTAATGTGGAGTAAGCATGGATATCACCCAGGGTGCAAGTATTTGTTTACTTTCTGTCAGGCACCTGCTTTCTGGAGACTCAGAATATTTACCTATGATTGACCCCACTGAATTCTTATTGTTGACCAACTCTCTATCACAACAACAATGAGAATAATCATAACAACACTTTCAATGTATAGAGACCTAACAGTGGAAATCACAATCAAAAATCAGCTTGGGAACAACATGAGATATTGTGTTGCTGATATAACATGTTGAACAATATTATCCCAGTTATTCTATCTGCTTCCATGCCAATGGTGCTACATAGGAGAACCTTATAGCCTAATACTTCTATTCAACTCCATAAATTAATTATTTTATCCACCAGTGTAATGATCAATTGAACACTAAATATAAAAGAATAGTGGCAGGATAATTCATTATCCTGAGAATGTTTCTATCTGAATTTTTTTTAAAGAATGAGATATTGAAGAAGAAGACAGTGGACCTGTATATAGAACTTCAAGCTTGGCAAGTAACTTTCCTTCTATTATTTCATTTCATTCTAATAACTGCCCTGTAAAGGTGGTGCTGTCATTATTATTTTTTTCTCAGAAGAGACTAAGCCAGTTACCCTAGATCATATAGTTAATAAGAAGCTGAAATAGGATTTTCTGCCCAGGTCTTCCTGAGAGCAGGTCCAAGCCTATATGCAGTCTTCCACACTGTGTCCTAAATTCTCCCAGATGAAAGTGTACTCACTTAATCTTCATGTCTCAACTCAAATACCATTTCTTTCACGAAGGGGAAGAAGTGACAGGTGGAAGTAATCTCTCCTTCCTTTGAACTTCTAGAAGAGGGATGGGGAACCTGCAGCCTCAAGGCCACATGTGGCCTTCCAGATCCTTAAGTGCAGCCTTGAGGTAGCCTCAAGGCAGCAGGTTCCCCTGAATTCTAGAACATTCCTTGTACTTCTCTTATGTACATTTGCACTTTATGTTAGAGTGATTCAGTTTGTATGCCTCCCTTCTAGCAAGCTGAAAGTTCTTCAGGGTCAAGACAGGAGCTATTATATTGAATTAAACTGAGAGCAATTGGGTGGCTATCCTCTCTGTTAAGTCCTAAATTTCAGTGAGTTATAGATTCCTCAGCAAAAGTCCTACTATCATTCTTGATCATGACATGAAGGGTTCTTGGAGTCAACGCCAAATACAGTTTAAGTTCTGATAGGTTTTCCAGACAGAAAAACTGAATATACATCTGTCAAAGGACAGTGTGTCTATTGTCCAGAATCACCAGTTCATATTTTATGAGGGGGAGGAGGCACAGAAATGTATGAAGTACCATCTTCTAAAACCCATGTTCTTAACTTGGGATTCATAAAATTTTTTAAATGCTTTGATGACTTTCTCAATATAATTAGTTTACCCAATCATCCTATATATTTTATTTTGTCCATTTGTAGATAGAGTATCTGGAGTTAGGAAGACCTGAATTCAAATCTGGCCTCAGCCACTTACTAGTTATGTGATCCTGGGCAAGTCCCTCCTCTTCTTTTTGCTTTTTGCTAACCTCATCTATAAAACTGGAATAATAACGATGTCTACTTCCAGGGTAGCTGTAAGGATAGAAATCCTATTTCAGCTTCTTATTAACTATATGATCTAGGGTAACTGGCTTAGTCTCTTCCGAGAAAAAAATAATAATGATAGCACCACCTTTACAGGGCGGTTATTAGAATGAAATGAAATAATAGAAGGAAAGTTACTTGCCAAGCTTGAATAATAATTGTAAAGCACTTAGCATAGTGTCTGGTATATAGTATTTATAAACCATATAAATGTTAGTTATTTTTATTATTTATTGTACAGTGCTCAGCACAGGTCCTGGCACATGGTAAGTGATGTAAATGTTAGCTTTCATCAGTTATCATAATTATTCTAAGAAGAGGTCCATAGGCTTCTACAGATTGCCAAAGGGGTCTGCACCACAAAAAAGGGGTTAGCAATCCCTATTCTAAGCCATGTAAGGGTTCCCACACCAAAGAAATAAGAAATTGTTTGAATTATTGAAGTAAGAAATGAAAGATTATGACAACCTTCCACCGGGGTGGGTTATTTTTAAGACATAAGATATGAAATCTCTAATCTAATTCCCCAGTGGAGAAATCAGCACTTGATTAGTCTTCTTGTACTCTGCCTTCTCTGTTTTCATTCTCTCATTAGTCTTCAAGTTCTTGATTCAAAGGGAACTCAAGAGATTAATTAGATGCTTTTTTGCTTTCATTTATTTCATTCATTTAGGTATGTTGTGGTAGTATTTGAAACATAACAATTTTACTCCATGCACATCAGCAAGTCAAAACACCATGGATAGAATGAACAACCAGTAATTAGTCTTATATCTAATTTCAAGGTCAATGACATGCTATTGACCTTCCATGCTGTGTTGTAGTGAATGGGGGCAGTATTTGGAGTCATTGAACTCAAAGCCCTATTTTTCCCTATACCACTTATGTGACCATGAGCAAACCTCTCACCTCATTGGGTCTCTCTTTCCTTATGAAAAAATGAAGGGATTGGGCTGGATGACTAACATCCAACTCCAACTCTATGATCCTAATCTGTTATTTTTCTCTTGAGAAAATAAGTCATCAACTTCTATTATCTTCTGTCTCTAGGCAACAACTAGATCAATCAAAATATCAGATGCTTTTCATGCGGATGACATATGAAACTGATAGATCTGTCCTACCTTCTAAAGTTGCATATGGTTCTAGGATATCAAGAGAGTTGGAAGTACAGACAAGTGGATAATGATGAAAGATTAAGGAGGCACCAAAGTACAGAAGAGAAAGTAATGGTCTGGTAGTCCCAACCTGAGTTCAAATCCTAGATTGCTGTTGACTCTTTAATTCTGTGACCAATTCATGGATTATCTGTAGATTTGTGGTAAATTGGATCCTTCAGTGGACTGAGTCTGTGCCATAGTCTACAAAACAGACTTTTTTCACAGTTAGATCATTTATGAGTATTCTTTTGACTAATCATGTATATTAATAAGGAAGCACTTTCATCTGCCAACAACAGGACCTCAGCATCCATAGCTGAGGTAAGTGGTGTTAAGTGTCTTGCCTAGGGTCACACAGCTAGCAAGTGTCTGAGCCCAAATTTGAACTCGGGTCTTCCTGACTCCAGGCCCCATGTTCTATCACTGTGCCACCTTGCTATGCCATATAAAAACTTACCTTTAGATATCACTTTAAGATTTTCAAAGTACTTTATCTCATTCATCACAATTTATCATAGTTATTTTTATTTACTCTCCACAACAATCCCATGAAGTAGTTGTTATTATTATCCCCAATTTCCAGGGGAGAAAACTGACATCCAGATAGGTTAAATCACTTTCTCAGGGTCACATGGCTAGTGTCTGTGGCAGAATGTAAACCTGGGCCTTCCTGACTCCAAGTCTAGCAGTCAGTCTACCACATAGCAGAGCCTCTGCATATGCAAAGCTAGAAAGAAATACCAATCTCTTTTACCAGAGACATCATTTTTAGTTGCACTATTCCCTTTGACAAGTCACTTCATCAAGTCTAGGTCTCTGTTTCCACATGTGTAAAATGATGGGGTTGGACTAGAGGACATCTGAGGTCCCTTCTATAACTCTAACTAAATCCTATGACCTTCTCAACCTTCCCTCATGTGCTACAGAATGAGACTGACTGCTCTTACCTCCCATTCAATTGAGAACTCCCTACAGCCTCTGTCACTGCCATCATGTCTTAATTTTACTCTAATCCTTTTCCAATGCCCACCAACCCACCCCAATGTCAGCATGTCACTGTTGATCTTGGGAAGTCCCTTTGTTGTATTTCCCACTGAGTGGCTTTCTGTAAAGCATTAGCTGCCTTTAGAAGACTTCCCCCAGAATTTTTTGTGCTAACCGCTTGGGTGATAGAATAAAGAGATATGCCTTAGGTAAGTATTTTTGCAATGTGTTTTCAAAAGACATCTGTACACTTTAGTAGTCATCATAGACTCTGCTGACCTAAGAGATCTGGAGCTTTATAAAAGCTGTGGCAAACTCAAAAAATATTCATCTAGTCTTTTTCTTCTTTTGTTGGGGGTCCAGAAAAGGAATGACTTGTCGGCAAATATTGATTTTTCCCCGTCCTAAAGATCAACTATTAAGTATCAAAGAACAACTAGACATGAAGGAAAAAAAAGTTTCATTCGAAAACTAGGACAGAAGGTCTAGCAGCCAGGACATACTTCTTACCTAAGAACATAAGGACAAGTGAACAAGTTGGATTTTTTTTCCTGTGATATTTGCTGTGAGTCCTCCAAGAGCTGAGAGTAGGTGTATAACACACGATCCTTAGACCATTCCCAGTAGTGATTGGCCATGCTTGTCCCACAAGAAGCCTCATCCCCTTCTGAGAGGAAAGAGGAGAGTCACCACATCTGTATCTGCACTCTCCATCCCCAAGGACAGCCAATACAAGGGAGGGCCAGATGTGCATTATTCACTCATCTGCAACTCATGTAAGGAGGAGGCCCAGCAATGCTAAAATGCTTCATCTAAATGGGACTGCTGGTGTTCTCAGTTTGGGATCACACATTTAAAATTAAAAGGGAACTCTGAGACTGTGTCATCTGAACTCAGGAAGATGAGTCTTTCTGACTCCAGGCCTGGCACTTTATCCACTCTGCCACCTAGCTGCACCACCCCCCAATCCATCTCCCTGCCCAACTCAGAGGTCAAAAATCACCTAATCCTGGAATTCTGGGGTCTCTGGGTCACAAGTAGTTGTCACGATGTCCATGAACTTGGGTGGGAAACACCACATCTCTATTTCAATATAATATAAACTTTATTTTTAGAGGCAATTGATGATACAGTGGACAGAGTACTAGGTCTGGAATCAGGAAGGCACATCTAAATCGGGTCTCAAGCACTTAGTAGTTGTTTGACCCCCAGGCAAATAATTTAACCTCTGTTCTCATTTTCCTCATTTGTAAGACAGGGGATAATTGTAACCCTTACCTCCCAGAGTTGTTGTGAGATTCAAAAAAGATAATATTTATAAAAAGTGTTTATCACAATGCCTGACTATCATAGGTGATAGAAAATGCCTATTCTCTTCCTCCTATGTAATTTATTTTTGCATTTAAAATATTATTATTTTATTAATTTTAATAATATTTATTATTATTAGAATGGGTCCATAGACTCCACTAGACAACCACAAGGTTTCATGACATAAAACAAGGTTAAGTACTTCTGGCATAATCCAATGCCCCCAATGTATAGATGAGGAAATAGAGGCCCAGATAGGTCCAACGGCTTTCCTAATACAAGACAATTAGGAAATGAGTCAGAATTCAAGCCAGGTCTTCTGACTCTACCTACACAATGTTTTCCCCTCTGTCTTTGGGCTGTTTCATTTATGCCAAATCATTAGAGTAATTTTTATAAATTCAAATGGCTCTCATGAAAAGAATGTGGACAAAACTCTTCAGAGAATAGGCTATTGTTAACTGATTTGAGAGAATTTCTTTCCTCCACTGACTTCTCCTTTTCAAAATTGGGCTACCAGGCCCGCATGCATACCCCCAGGGGTCATGTAGAATATCTGCAGTGTCCCTTGTTTTGTTGGAGCAGTAGTAAAGAAAAGAAGAATTTTCAAGTTCAGGCTAAAAATACTAAATTTATTCATAGCTGAGTTTCAATCTCTAAGAGAGTTTTCCATGGATTTTTGCTTAGATCTTTACAGGTAGGCTATTCTAGGATACGTACGCCTAACAAAGAGAACAGAATTTCCAAAGCTCCTGTTTCTCATGACCGAGATCGCAGTTTTTCTGAAAAGTTTTTTAAGGGCTCACATTTATCAAAAAAAATTTTTTTATTTTTTTACTTCTTAATATAGGGAATAGTGGGCCCCCCATGTATAGTGAGGGACTCATATGTGGCAAGGGCTGTCCTTTTGTGACTCAAGGGAAGCCAAACAGACTTCTCTAACCTCTTCTCACCCTACCCTTCTCCAAGGGAAACTTTCATTCGTTCCAGGAGGGGAAGCAGGAAGTAGGAATCAGAGGACACCATTCTCTTCACCTCAGAGAGAGGGGATACTGGGCTAGGAGCAGATGCATCTGCTCCCTTAAATATTACTAGCCTAGAAGATTTGATCAGTTTCCATCTAACTTCCAATTACTTTGTCATTATTATTGGGAGGAAGCATTTCTATTCCCAAAGTTCTATATCCAAGACTTGACCCCTTTCCTGAAATGGACACACATAGAGAAAAACCAGAAACCCATATATCCAAATTGTAGCAAAATAGAAATTAGAGAAGGTATACATAAAATATGTACCAGATTATACAGAATGAAGGAGCTCACCCATTGGGAGCTAAAGGAAAACTCCCCTTAGTCACAGACAAGGGCATGATGGAAATGGCCAACTCCTCTCAAGTCTTCCCAGAGTTGTTTCCTTCAACAACCCAAAACAGGGTTGGTCTCTTCCATTTTTCTTCTGAAAGTTGAAAGCCAGAAGCACCAGAAGTGAGTGGTCACTTGAGGAATATCAAAGTCTGATGAGTCCTGAAAAGGACTAAAGCCTTCCGAGTCCCAAAGGGATTACCCCTTAAAGGATCCCAAAGGGGACTGGCAAAGGCAGGAACTCTCACACCTCTCACCTTTTCCCTACTCCTCATATAGGGCAGAGCAGGGCCATCATCTCTGTCAAAAAGGAGAGTCTCATACCAATGGGCTTTGGGACAGGGGCTCCATAAGCTTAATTCATATGCTTATATTAATATTTGGACGCAATCATATAGGACAGATCTCAATAAAAGAAGCAGTTAGAAATATGAACACTTAGAAATGGAAACAGCAATCACAAATAACCCATATGAGGTCAGTTTGAACAACTCATAAGAGACTAGCCTAGCTTATTTTATTTTTACATATTTTATTCTTTTTTCCTTATTTTTTAAAATCCCTGTTACTTCTCAGTGACCCTCCACAGAACACTCCCTTATAAAACATACATAAGCAAATCAGCACATTGGCTTTAACAGGGGCCGTGCTAGATCCAACAGACCTGGTTCTGTAAACCTGACTGCTAAATTTTCAGTGTGAGCTTTTACACCTCAGAAATCAGTAAAAGCTACAAATCAGGGCCAGATTTATTTGTCTCCTTGATTGTTTCAACTTAGAAAGTGATGGAGGAAATGTTAGTAATAAATATTAAACTAAAAAGTATGCTGTGCTGCTTTAGAGAGGCAGTGAGTGAATCCTGACCAGTACACCCCTGGCCGTATCTGAAAATGTATGCAGTATTCCATATCTCTAGCCTACCACCTCTCTCTGCTGAGAGGCTCAGGAGACATGCTTCACCACTGGTCTTCTGAAGTCATCACTGACCATTAAATGGATGCAAGTTGGGAAATCACTCAAATTATTCTGGTTCTATCAACTTTATTCTCTATCAGTTAATACAAGTCTTCCCAAATTTCTTTAATTTGTTCACATTTACAGTTTCTTAAATTGTAATACCTGGTTGTTGTTCAGTCATTTCAGTTGTGTCTGACACTCTGTGACCCCATTTGGGGTTTTCTTGGCAAAGATGCTTGAGTGGTTTGCTATTTCCTTCTCCAACTCCTTTTACAGATGAGGAAATTGAGGCAAATAGGATTAAGTGACTTGCTCAGGGTTGAAGTGTCTGAGACTTTGTATTCAGGAAAACAAGCCTTCCTGACTCTAGGCCCAGTACTCTATCCACTGCACCACCTGGTTGCCCCATTATAATACTATTCTATTACAGTCATATATTGCAATTTAGCTAACCATTCCCCAGTCAGTGGACACCCATGTTGTTTCCAGAGATATGTATTTTATTACTTCAAAAGTACTACTATAAATATTTTTAAATAAATTTTTTCCAGTGACTTTCCAATTTCATCTGTAGTCATATGCAGTAATAATCTCAGAAATTTCTAAAATTTCTTCAAGTTTGCAAAAAACTTTTACACTTACCTCATGTCAACATCACAACTACCCTGAGATTAAGTGTTACAGATATTCTAACTCCCATTTTAAAGATGGGAAAATTGAGGCCTAGACAGCTGAAATGAGTACCCTAGCATCATAGAGCTAGTAAATACCAGAGCCTAGATATGAACCCAGATCTACATTACTCCAAGCCCACCACTAAGTTTGCTTGGCCAATCTGTTGCCAGTGTACAAAGTAGGGTGATGGTCTGACCTGATGACAAGCTAAACAGAATTGCTCCTGGTTTGTAGTGTCACCTTATAGCCAGGCACAAACTTCCAAGTAGACAGAGTGAATGATTACCATAGCAGTGCAGTAGGCCCTCAGGATGCCCCCCAACCCATTACAAAATCTTTGTCCCACTTTTTTGCTAAAGAGCCATTAAAGATTGTTTCCTTTAATGTAAGGGGTCCTCTCCCATTAAAGAGCTCATTAAATGGTCAAGTCCTTGATGTCATTGGGCTAAGATTGGTTATCAAAGTCTTTCTATACTTTTTTATTCAAACTAAAATACCATGGCCTTTTTCAGTGCTTGCTTTTGCAAGATGAAGAGATGATGAGAATGGTTGAGTTCTCCAATAGAACTAACTGAAACAATGCTAGAAAGAATTTTCTAGAAAAGAAGCCAGAAAGTATAACATGTACCCATTGATGGGAAAATGGCTGACCAAATTCATCATACAGTAAAATAATGAAATGTTCCTCTTCCATGTGGGGCCTTTTTTTTCTTTAAACAAAACTTATGATTTCATTGTTATAGGGAACTTCCTCCAGCAATGCAGATCCCCAGGTTCTCTACAACTTACAATGGTCTGGGGCACTTAGAGGTTAAGTGACTTACCCAGAGTCACACTGGCATCATGTCAAAAAGAACTTGAGGCAAGAGCTTATCTATTGGTTCATTGCAGCCTCTCCTAATAATAACAAATATCAAAAAAAAATTCAAGGGGAAAAACAGGAAAAAATGAAGGAAGCAAGAAGAAGGACAGAAAGCACTAAGTATTTATTAATTACCTACTGTGTACCATTCATTGTGCTGAGCACTTTACAAAGGTCATATCATTTAATCCTCACAAACAATCTGGGAGGTAGGTGTTATTTATTATCTTCATTTTACAGTTAAGGAAACTGAGGCCAACAGCAGTTCAGTGATTTGCCCATGGTCACATTAGTGACTGAGGCTGGATTTTAACTCATATCTTCCTAACTCCAGGCCTAGAGGTCTATCCACTACCCCATCTAGCTGTAGGCATTAAGTTTCAGGGAGATATGATCAACACAAAAATAAGTGTGTGCAATGAGCTCCCAGGACAATTCTTGTGCACTCCATTTGTATAAAGGAAAACAACATTGAAAGACTTCAGAAACTTAATCAATGCAGATGAACAATCGTGTTTTCAGGTGATTGTTGGTGAAGTGTCTCACTTGTCAGCAGAAAAGTAATAGTCTTGGGGTGTACAATGAGGCATAGTTCATTTTTCTTTCTTTGTGGCTGGGCCTGGTCCCCAGTGCTCACTAACCTCCATCTATCTTGCTATACTGACCTCAGCTAGAAATATGAGTCACTATGATTTTTCCTTGGACTTTCTAGTCATGACTCAGTATGGCACTCTTTCTAGGTTTTTACTGCAGTAGTTGTGGGAGAGAATTGGGCTGTACTACCACTCTGTCACTTTTGCTAGTCTCTGTACCCCATGTAATCTCCTCCCAAGACAGTCAGAGGAACACAGAAAAACTCCATCACCGAACACGGGCCTAAATCCTCAGGAGAAGCCAAGTATAAGTAGGGCTCAGTTCCTGCCTTCTAAGATATTACAGGTGGATAAGACACAATAAACCAAATCATTACATGAGTTCTGAAGAAACATCTTACTAACTAGTGGTTAGAGGTAGGCTGGACTCTTAAGGATAGGCAAGAATTCAATAGGATAGGAAAGAGTGAGTGAAGGTGTGAGAGTATCTTGGAAGGACAGAGTTCTTTTGCTCCACTAGAGTATAGAATGTGTGGAGGGAAGTAAAATGAGCTAAAGTTGGAAATGCAGGAGGCATCAGGCTGTGGGTAGCCTTGAATGCCATGTAGAGGATGACTGAAGCTTTCTCAGTCTGCCAGAGGGAGCCCACAGTGATGTTTGAGCTGAGGAATAAATAGTATGACTAGATCTGTGTGTAAGAAAAATGGTTCTAGGGGCAGCCAGGTGGCTCAGCAAGTAAGAGCGCCGGCCCTAGTTTCGGGATGACCTGGGGATCGAATCCGGGCTCAGACACTTAGCACCCACCCAGAAACACCTGGCTGTGTAACCTTGAGCAAGTTACTTAACCCTGATTGCTTTAAAAAAAAAAAGTAACATCATAAATTATTGGGGCGGCCAGGTAGCACAGCAAGTAAGAGCACCAGCTCCAGTGTTGGGATGACCTGGAGATCGAATCCTAGGCTCAGACACTTAGCACCCACCCAGAAACACCTGGCCATGTAATATTGAGCAAGTTACTCAATCCCAATTGCTTAGGGGTGGCCAGGTGGCTCAGCGAGTAAGAGCACCGGCTCCAGTATTGGGATGACCTGGATCAAATCCGGGCTCAGATACTCAGCACCACACCCAGAAATAACTGGCCATGTAACCTTGAACAAGTTACTTAACCCCGATTGCTTAAAAAAAAAAAAAGAAAGAAAAATGGTTCTGAGAACTGAATGAGAGATAGACTAAAGAGGGCTAAAGGAGTGTGCGAAGTCAAATTATGTTGTACATCTGATCTGGCTACATCCCATGAAGGCAAAGCAGTGGATTAGTCCAATGAGAAACAGTCAGCAGATCTGGCTATTCAGCACCTGTGATGAAACAAACAATAGAAAGCTTAAACAGGTTTCACTTTTCAACAAAAGCTTTTGTAATTGCAGAGAGAGATCACCTCACTCTGAGTTTTCACATTAGATGGGAAGCCAAGTTTTTAATATTCTGGATCATAAACAAAAGACTGAACTTCTTGGAAGAATTTTCCCCCCTTTCATCTCTATAGCTCATTGCACTTCTGATCTCCAACTCAATGCCTGCTTGAAAGTCTGCATTTCACTAGTATCTAGAGCAGAAAGGTCAAACACCTGACCTGCACACCTCCTGCAGCCTACCACATGATGGAGTGCTGCTGAACTCAGATTCAAATGTAATTGGAAAATATTTAACAAAATAAATAAAAAGACCATATAACATCATGTTGTATGGCTAAGTTGATACGCAGCCCATGGGGATCCCTACACATGGATTAGAGGCACCAATTTCTATTTGAGTTTGACACCACTGTTCTAGATTCTCAGCTAACTCTTATTATCTTTTGGGCCCTGATTGGCTCAAAATAAATGCAAATAATGTTTATTTCTGTTTTGGTCTTCCCCTCCCAGATCTATTTTTTTAAGAGACCATTCTTTAGCTCATTGTTTTTAAGAAATTGGGGTTAAGTATCTTGCTCAAGGTTACATGGCCAGTTATTTCTGAGTGTGGTGCTAAGTATCTGAGCCCAGATTTGATACCCAGGTCATCCTGACACTGGAGCCAGTGCTCTTACTCGCTGTGCTACCTGGCCGACCCCTTTAGCTCATTTTTAATTAAATCTTGATCACTGAATGGATGCTGCCTCAGTCAAACTGAGACCTGTTAGAGACCTTAACTTGAAAAGGTCAAGGTTCCCCACTGCATAATAGGCTATCTCCAGTTATCCTAATCCATATCTGGCCACTGGACCTAGGAGGCTTCAGAGGAGAAAGTGAGGCTAGTGACTTTTTGCAGCCCTCCCTCACTTAAATCCAACTCACTTGCAAGTCATGGCATCCTCCTTGATGTCATGGTCCTCTTCAAGAATGAAAGACAAACAGCAGTAGCAGTGGCAGCAATTTCCATTGGAGTTTGACTCCACTGTTCTAGATTCTCAACTATCTCTTACTAGCCAAGGAGTGGTAGGATGTAACAGTGGAAAGTATACTGGATTTGGCATACAAGGATGGGGTTCGAAATCCTGTCTTTACCACTTACTGTCTTCTTGACTTTGGTCAAGTTACTTCAATTCCCCAAACCTCAATTTCCTTATCTGTTAAATGAGAACATTGGACTCGACCTCTAGCCAACCAACTCTAGAACTATGATCCTAGGACTTACTAGAAAGGTGTGTAACTGTTGTCTTTTCTTAAAATGAAATTTCAAATAATGAATAATGTTTACCATTTGTGATCTGGTGATTCCCAAACTATTTCAATAGAAATAGGATGCAAATCTTCATGGGCGAGTCTCTGTGTCCTTTACTTAATCTGACTGTATCTCCTATATTATGTGTCCTTGAAATTAGCAGATACATTTTGAGTAAAATTTCTGAATAAAAGGCTTTTAATCAGTATGCAGGATGATAGACTCCAGATTTAGAGCCAGAAGGGTCCTTAAAAGACATCTAGTCCAACTTTGGAGAGGCCAATTTAGGTTAAGTAAAGAGGTTAGAAGCCAGACTCCAGAGAGTTTAGAAGAGAGTTGAGGAAATAGAAACAGCAATCATAAATGGCCTACTCAAAGAATTTGGCTATGAAAGGGAAGATAGCCATAGGACAATAATTAGCAGAGATGGATGGATGAAGTGTAGATGTTTTAAGGATAAAGAGGCATATTTATAGATAATAGAGAACTAGCCAAATAGAAAAGGAGAGTGAAGTTTAGTGAGAGGGAATGAATAGTACAATGAGAAGTCTGCTGAATAAGAGGGAATGTGATATGATGGAGGGTCCCTGTAAAGAGGGTTGACTTGGCAAGGAGAAGGCCACCTCTTTATGTGAGTCAGGAGTAAGTGAGAAAATAATAGAGGGGATAGTCATATCTGAGTGCTACAAGGTGAGGAAGAGAGGAAAAGATGGCATTCTCTTTGAACATCATTTTTTTTCAGTGAAATATCAAGCAAGGTCCTCAGCTGAAAGGGTGTTGGGAAGGAACACAATGGGAGATTTGAAAGATGAAAAGAATAGAAGTAGTGAGTAGAATAATTACTTAATTTGGAAAAGGGATTGCCTTGCTGCAATGAAGGCCAAGTTGAGTTTAGTGGGCTCAATCAACATGGTTTTGTTATTTTCTCCAGATTCCTTCAGCAGCATGTGACTAGGACTAAAGGCAGAGGCAGTGGGAACAATGCAAGACTGGGGTTTCACAAGGCATAATCAGTAATGGGTTCAGAAACAAGGGACTCAAGTATAGAATTTGAACCAATTCACCAACAAGTCAAGATAGAGAAGAAAAGTGAGTATAACCAGTGCAGCCTTGATAGCCTTGGAAAGAACTGAGGGGCAAAGGGATTGGAGAACTAGGTAGGGACATTGAACAGGGTTAGGCATCATAAGGCAAAGGGAAAGATTATCACCTTGTTGTTCAAATGTCAGATTGACCTTTGTTACTAAATGGCTTTGCCATCATGTTCCATTCTGGTGTTCTTCATCAAGAAAAAAGAATTAGCGGGCTCAGACACTTAGCACCCACCCAGAAACACCTGGCCGTGTAACCTTGAGCAAGTTACTTAACCCCAATTGCTTAGGGGCGGCCAGATGGCTCAGTGAGTAAGAGCACCGGCTCCAGTGTTGGGACGACCTGGAGATCGAATCCCGGGCTCAGACACTCAGCACCACACCCAGAAATAACTGGCTGTGTAACCTTGAGCAAGTTACTTAACCCTGATTGCTTAAAAAAAAATAAAGAAAAGAGAAAAGAATTAGAAGGACCCAACTCCACAAATAAGTTCAAACTGACATTCTTCCCTCATAAGGGCCAAAGTCTATGGCTCAACTGTAGCCTCTATTTTCCCCTCCATTTATGCTCCAGGGTAGCAAGAGACTACTTTCTTGTTCTGTTCTGTTTTGTTTTGCTTTTTGGAGGGGCAAAGGCTGAGCAATTGGGGTTAAGTGACTTGCCCAAGGTCACATGGCTAGCAAGTGTTAAGTTTCTGAGCTGGATTTGAACTCAGGTCCTCCTGACTCTAGGGCCAGTGCTCTATTCACCATGCCACCTAGCCACCCCCAGGAGACTACTTTCTATCTCCTGTACTTCTTTACACTTTCCTTACTCTCCCTACCTGCTCTTACACTATGTTCCCTATCCTGGAATGCTCTCTCCCTCCACTCAACCCCACTTCTCTCTCCTTGCCAGCTCTTCTCTGTGTGTTGAATTTCTATGTATTTTTAAAAACTCAACTCAAATGCCACTCTTTCCCTAGGGTCTTCTCTGATCATCGTTGTTTGAAATGACTTTTTCCCCTTGGGTATCTCATAATATTTTGCTTGCAAATATCTATTTTGAAAAATTTTTTTTTGTTTTATTTTGTTCTTAAGAACCTAACATTGCACATAAATACAAGCAACTAAACTAGCTTAGTAATGATTTAAATTCAAATTAATCAATTTCAATGCAGACCATAACATCTTTTTTAGTCCCTATTTCTAAGTACCAGTCTGGATTCTTTTTCCATTCATTCTCATTCATTTTTTTTCTCAAACAATGATAATTTGTATGTACTCATTTTATTGGGATTATTATTTTTTCACTTTGCATTAATTCAAAGTTCTTTCCAGATTTCTTTGCTTTTCTCAAAATTTTCTATCTTGATTACATTATAATATTCCATTATATCATATTAATGTACTACTATGTAATTGTTGACGGGGCAGTTAGGTGTCACAGTGAATACAATGCCAGGCCTGGCATTATCTTCCTGAGTTCAAATCTGGCCTCAGGCACTTACTGTATAACTCTGGGCAAGTAACTTAACCCTGTTTGCTTCAGTTTCTTCATCTACAAAATGAGTTGGAGAAGGAAATGGCAAGCCACTCCAATATCTTTGCCAAGAAAATCCCAAATAGGGTCATCAAGAGTCAGACACAGCTGAAACAACTGAACAACAATTTATTGTTGGACATTTTGTTTACTGCTATTTTGGTTTGTAAATCTGTTATACATTAAACATATAGAATTTTGCATGATATTTGTTCCTGTGTGTCATATCCCCTTAAAGCTGGAAAGTTGGAAAGGGACCTTGGAGATATCAGGTTCAAGACCTTCATTTAAAGATGAGCAAATTGAAGGAGAGAGAAATAAAGTCAACCTAGAACCACAGAGCTAGTCTAAGGCAGTATTTGAACCTATCCAGAAATAAAATAAACATTTAATCAAATTAAGTTTGTTGAAATCTAACCCTGGCTCTACCAACAATTAGATGTGTGAATTTTGAAAGTGGTTTCATTTTTCTAGGCAGAAGTTTCCTCATTTGTCAAATATGACCTATGAATTCCCTTCCAACTCTAAAATTTTCTATTGAGAAATCTTGGTTGCATTACAAAGAGTTGAAAGCACAGAAGTTTGGTTTCTAACTCAATCCCTTGTTTTGATGCCACCCTGAAATACATTTACCTTTTCTTATAGAATGTAAACTTCTTAAGGGCAGGGATTATGTCATTATCTTAAAACTTTGTGTAGTACCTGGGACAGCATCACCCTTTCATAGAGGCTCAATAAATATTTGTTGAACAAAATTGATTTGAGATGAATTCCTGCTTGGGTAGTCTTCAAGGAAGAGTGATTTAATTTCTTCTCTATATCTCCATGGACACTGGTCATCATAATGCATGAGTCATGGAAGTCAGTGACATGACTACGTGTGTAGAATCAAAGAGGCTTATATGTCAAGAAAGCATTTCTTTTTGATGTTCCTGTTTTATTGGGGTTTTAATTTTTTTCAATTGATAAGAAGCATAGTATAGTAGATAGGGCATTGCAGTTGGAGTTAGGAAGATCTAGGTTCAAATGCTGCCCTGGACATTTACTAGTTCTGTGATCCTGGACTGACTTATCCTGTCCCTCCTTAAATTTTCTCATCTTTCAATGAGGGTCTTGGAGCTAATGGCTCTAACATCTCCTTCTACCTCTAAATCTATAGACCTATGATTAACAAACACCATATAAAACAAATATTTCCATACACAAAGCAGAACAAGAGAGGACTATACACTAAACTCTGAATTTCTTTTATGCAAAGCTTGCTTTTCTTTAGAAATGTACAACTAATCAAATATCTGCTTTTCAAAGCTGCCTTCCTTATCTGTAATTCTTCCTGACTTTCCTTACATTCTCCTCTGTGCTTTTTTTTAAACTTTCAAAAAACTTCTTTTCTCTTTCTTTTCCTTCCTTCTTTCAATTTCTTCTGTTCTTTCCTTTTTTCCTTTGTTTCCTTCTTCCATTCCATCTTTCTTTTTTCCTTCCTAGCTTCCTTGCTTCATTCCCTCATTTCTTTGTCTTTTTTTCTTTCTTCTTTCCTCTCTTTCTTTCATTGATTATTTCATTCTTTTATTATTTAATTCTTGCTTGCTTACTACTTTATTCCTTATCCCTTTCCCCAGCCACTCCAAAACTGGAGGAGAAAATTAAAACCTTTTTTCCAAATAAGCATAGTCAAGGAAAATAAATTCCCACATTGGCCGTTTCTGAAAATGCATGTCTCTTTCTTCATCTTGAATTCATCACCTTCCTGTCAGGAGGTGGATATCAAACTCCATCAATAGATTGAGCATTTCTGAGCTCTTACTATGAGATTCTGGAAACCCTTTGCTCATATTTCCATTTGTGTGAGTAGATCTTATTGTTGCCATACCAAAACAAAGTGTGGAAAATTATAATACCTATGTAAAGTAATCATGCCCTTGGCCATTTTTTAATAATGCAAATATTGCCTGTCCTCTTTATTAATTTAACAACAAAGGATGATCATAATTTTCAGCTCTAATTCAACACCCTAGTTGAAAGAGGGAGCTTTTCTAGGCAAAAAAAACAGCAGTTCTATGAAACAAGGGTTATAAAACTGTAATTTTTAAGAACATAAAAGTCATACTTATTTTATTTCAACAATTCTTTTAAAAGCACCATTTTTCTACTGTTCAATTATTATTACAGTGAAGGAGTTGTGTTTTCCTAAACTTGTCATTTATTGAAAATCTCCCTGGATTTCAAGCAATTTAGGGGAATGCAATTTGTGAAACGCCCTATGAAATATGTTTTCTTTTTTAAAAACTAATTTAAAGAATATCTACACTCTCTGCTCTCCAGTCAATTAGCACCCAACCACTAGGCCCTGTTTTAAAAATTGGAGTGGCAGAGGTGTGTCTGTGTATTTCCCTTTGATTGCTCCCTGATTTTAATTCCCTCATGTAGTACAAGTAGAATACATGAAGTCACAGCATGGCAGAGGGATAATGTATTTACTCTTGCTTCACTGAGTGTGATCTGTCCATCTTGACATCTTGAAAGTCCATGGTGCATTGCATCTATCCCATTAGGGAGGCTCAACCTAATAACATATGGATGTTCCAACCATTGCTGACAAACTTGCAAAAATAATGCCTTGTTCAATCTGAGAGATATGTGTCTGTCTGTGTGGAATCCAATCACTACATATAAGTGAGTTTTTATTCTAATTGTTTGTCTCCCCTAATAATAAGAAAAAAATTATTTTCACTCAGTTTCTGCAGACCCCAAACACAGAGTAAAATCTAATCAGTACAAAGGGACCTTAAAGTTCATCTCAACCAATATTTTTACTTTGCAAATGGGAAAATTAAAGTCCAAACAAAGGAAATGGTTTGCTAAAGGTCATGCTGATGATTAATGGTAGAACTTGGACTAGAACCCAAGTCTACTTATTCTCAATTTTGGAGACTTTCCATGAAGTCATATTACCTCCAATGACTGTGCTGTTAGTCTTACCAGCAGTGATGTTGTAATGTTGAGTTTTCTTTATCTAACACCTAGAATAGAGCCATTTAGAGGTGAATGCTTATAACACTATTTGAAGATGGAGGTCATATAGTCAAGGGTTTTTTTTTAATGCATGGTTCTAGCTACACCCAGCTTTATTTAGCAAAAGTAAGGGCAAACTTTGGTAAAAATGTATAGTCCTACCAGACAACCCTTAGAAGAGTCACAATGTCACCTGCCAAGCTATGTTGCCACAGAATCTGAGAACCAAAAGGAGCCTCAGAGGCCATCTAGTATGACTCATACTTGTAAAAAGAATCTTTACTATAATCCATCCAACAAGTAGTCATGGAGACCATGCTCCATCCCCCTCAGGGATGGAGAGGCCTACTCCTTCCTTAAGGTATCTTGTTCCACTTGGAGATAGCTCTGGTGCAGTGGATATGCTAGAAATGCTAGTTATAGCAATATGACAAGAAAAAATATATTAAAGGAATGAGCATAGGCAATGAGGAAATAAAACTATCATTCTCTGCAGACAATTTGATAGTTTACTTAGAGAACCCTAGAAAGTCAATTAAAAAAACTAATCAAAACAATGAACAACTTCAGCAAAGTTGCAGAATATAAAATAAACCTACATAAACCATCAGCATTTCTTTATATCACCAACAAAACCCAGCAGGAAGAGATAGAAAGAGAAATTCCATTTAAAATAACTACAAGCAATATGAAATTCTTGATAATCTACCTGCCAAGGCATACACAGGAATTCCATGAACACAATTTCAAAATGTTCTTCACACAAATAAAGACAGATCTAAGTAATTGGGGAAATATTGTCCATGATTAGGCCAAACCAGCATAATTAAAATTACAACAATGCCTAAATTAGTTTTCTTATTCAGTCATACCAATCAAATTACAAGAGAATTACTTTAAAGAGCCAAAAAAATCATAACAAAATTCATCTGGAAGAACAAAATGTTAAAAATCCCAAGGGAACGGGTAGAAAAAATGGGAAGGGGAATTAGCAGTACTTGATCTCAAACTATATTATAAAGTTATAATTGTCAGAATAATTTGGTATCAAGTAAGAAAAAGTTTGATCAGTGGAACATATTAGCTGATAACAAATTGAGCAAAGTAACCTACTATTTGATAAACCTAAGTATCATAACTTTAGGGGCAAGAACTCACTATTTGACAAAAACCATTGGGAAAATTGGAAAGCAGTCTGGCAGTAAATAGAGATTGACCAACATCTCACATCATATGCCAAGATATACGAAATCAGTACATGATATAGACGTAAAGGGTAACATTAGAAGCAAATGGTATAAATGAACTCTCAGATCTATTGACAGGAGAGGAGTTCATGATCAAAAAAGAGACAGAGAGGTTAATAAGAGATAAAATGGAGAATTTCAATTACATAAAAATAAAATTTTTGCATAAATAAGATCAATGCAGCTAAAATTAGAAGAAAAGGAAGAAAGTAGGGGGTGGGGAGGAATCTTTGCAAATTTCCCAGATAAAAGTCTAGTTTCTAAAAGCATTGTGAAAAAATGCTCTAAACCACTAATATTTAGAAAAATTTAAATAACTCTAAGACACCTTACACCCATCAGATTGGGTAAGATGACAAAAAAAGGAAAATGACAAATGATGGAGGGAATGTGGGAAAAGAGGTATACTAATGTACTTGTTGGTGGAACTTTGAACTAGTCCAACCATTCTGGAAAGCAATTTGAAACTATGCCCCCCCCCAAAAAAATTAGTAAATTGAACATACTGTTTGATTCAGTGATACTACTGCTAGGTCTATATTACAAAGAGATCAAAGAAAGAGGAAAATGACCTATATATCCAAAAATATTTATAGCAACATTTTTTTTCTGATGGCACATAATTGGAATCTGAAGGATGCCCATCAATTGGGGATGACTGAATAAATTATGGTATTCGAATGTGATGAATTACTATCATGCTGCAAGAAATGTTGACAGAATGGTTTCAGAAAAAGATGGGAAGACTTGTAGAAGCTGAAACAGAGTAAAGTGAGCAGAACCAGGAGAACAATTTATACAGTAACAGAAATATTGTAAAGATAATAAACTTTCAAAGACTTAGCAACTCCAATCAACAAAATAAGAAGCCACACTCCCAAAGAACTGATGATGAAACATGCTATCCACTTCCAGAAAGAGAACTGGTGATTGCAGAGTGCAGATTGAAGCATGTTTTCTTCTTTTTCTTTGTTTTTAAATGGAGAACGGGGGTAGGATAGCACATGCCTAATGCAGAAATTTGATTTTGCATGTCTATACATATTTGTCATGGGTTTAACTTTTCTAACCTTAGTGACTGGGGAAAAGAGAGGAGAGAGAATTTGGAACTGAAAATGAAATTAAATTGACTTAAAAAAAGAAACATAAGCTAGTAAGGATTGCAATCTAAATTGACAATCATTAAGTCAATGGCTATTCTTTTTTTGCCTTAAAGTCTAGGCTATCATTGTGGTGAACCTAAATGGAAGTCCAATCATATAGAGTAAACCTGGGAGATTCAGTTCAGAGAGTCCCCTGACCTCTATCTATAGTGGTCAAGTCTATTTTCTCCCAGGATAGAGCTAGGCTGGGTACTCTAACCTAATCTAGAGTAACCTCTGAAATCTTTAAGGCTGTTGACATCACTTTCTGGTTCCAAATACAAAACAGTTATAAGGAGCTCCAAATGTGCTCTGAGGCTTGCCTAGAGGACCAATATGAGCAATCAATTCAGTTTACTTCATACATACATGCATACATACATATATGCATGCATACATACATATGTGTGTATGTGCATATATATATAATTATTGAATATCCCTCTCCTACTATGGCTAAGTAAATTTTTTGTAAATTCTTATATGGCACATGATTGTCTCATATCACCCCTATATTGGATATAAATTATCATAGGACTAGACTGAATCAGACCTAGCTCAGAATACTTGTGATGGATAATTTTAATAGAGATACTAGCATGAATACAGACTTGCTTTATACTCCTTAATTATAATCAGATCCTCATTGCAAAACAAAGAAGAGAATTGAGTCATAATAATAATGGTAATAATGGCATCAGATTCTAATTTTTAAGAGGAACATTATATATATATATATATATATATATATACATACATATATATGTATAGGTGTGTATAATGCCATTGGATCATCCCTTCAACTTATGAGGAAAACAATGTCTTCCTTGATCTGTCTCCATAATTGCCAAAACTGACAAGACCATAGTTCACCATGAAATGAGGAGCACAGTTATATCTTGCTGAGTCGTTTACCAGGATGACCAGAGCAAAAGAGTTGGGGAGAGAACTGTAAGAATCTTTCCTGTCCCCTGCAATTAGATGGTAATATCCCTGGCACCTTATTCCTCATCCTGAAAGAGGAAAATTAAGCTTAGTATTCCTTAACAGTAGGAATCACCATCACTGAATGAGTTCGTTTTCAATATTCAAAGGTTATTCAAACTATTTATCTTTGATTGCTATTTGACTCATGAACAACCTTGTTTCCTAGACATAACTAGCACCACATTTTAGGAAAGATATGAAAAAGCTGGACAGAACATCCAGAGAATGATCAGAATGGTCAAGGTCTTTAACTCCTGTCATATGAGGATTGTTTCAAAGAAATATTGAGAAATATAGAAGATTTAGGATAACATGATTGCTGTCTTCAATTATTTAATGGGATATCAAGTATCTTTCTATGTGCCAGGAACAGTGCTGAGCATTTTACAATTATTTTCTCATTTGATGAAAGAGCCATCTTTTCATTCAATAAGTACTCATTTAGCATCTATTGTGTGCTTGGCACTGTGCTAGGCACATGGGAGTCAAACGAAAAGAGAAAATCTTTGTCCCCAAGGAGCTTATATTTGTCTAGATTGTTCTCATTGGTTTTCAAGGACAAAATAAAGTTATTCTGCAGGGCTCCAATGGACAGATCTCATGACAATGTGTAGAAGTTGCAAAGAGATGCATTTAACCATTCTACTTTTTGCCTGTATGATCTTAAACAAATCATTAATCTATGTGGGCTTTAGTTTTCCACATCTGTAAAATGGGTGGGTTGGCCTAGATGGCCTCTAAAGTGTCTTCTAACTGTATATCTAGGATCTCATATAACCATAAATTGATTCAAAGTATTTAAGAATGGAATAGGTTTCCTTCGAGAGAACTAGGCTCCACTCTGACAAGAAAGAGGAGCAGAGGCTGAATGGGCTCAGAGAGACAGACAGTAAACAGTCATTGGTGGGGGATTTTGTAGAAGAATTTCTGGTTTGGGTCTAGGTTAAATTACATTGATTCAGAGGAAGGTCCTAACTTTGAGATTTGTGTCTATACCATGTTGATCTGCACAAGGTTTTCAGTAAAATCAGAGATTTCCAGGGTATCTCTTAAGTTCAAATCCAACAGCCCATTTCTATAATTCATAGGAAAGCACTTAATATGCTACATTGGAACATGCAATGACAATTACAGCTACACAGAAAGTAATTGGCATCTATCAGTTTCCAAGGCATACAAATGCCACAATTATTTTCCATTTATCTTAGAATTTACCAAAACAAATGGCGGTTTTCACAGTGGCAATGCTATTGTATCATGGCCATGCACATGTCCCTCTGTGCCTGTCACATCCGCAGCTGGGCTCCACTCAAACATAACTCTTACTCACTTCAAAATCCAGTCCAAGGGCAAATTTCATTGAGCAAATCTTGTACTTTCTGGCATAAACATTGGAAATTCATGAAAGCTGGACGGCTAGCCGAAGGGAGTATCGGCTCTCCCTCAAGTGGCTCTCCAAATAGAAAACAAGAGGCCTCATGTAGCTCTAAGGTCAGGGTTATCTGTGCAGCATGAGGTACGGTGGAGTGTCAGCAATTATCCAGCTAATTTGGGAAGTGTGGATCACTAATATAATTAATTTATAGGACAGAGGAGGGAAGGAGGTACTTGTCAGACATTATTTTGTGGAAAGTTTTCCTACATTGCCTGAAATGACAAACCATTTGCTTCAGTGGGCACGTTGTTGCCTTGGTGGTATTTGTAAGTATGACCTTGCTCAGTGAGTTCCTTCACCTCTGAGCCTTGAGAAAACCAAAAATAAGCATGCCAGCATAGTTAAGGATTGCAGGGAGTGAAGAATGAAGCACAGAAAGAAGACTTCATAGGAGGGCTGCTGCTGTCCAGTGAGTTAAGAGAGCTTACTTCTCAGGAGCCCTGAATCCTTCTAGCAAATAATGAAAGTCAGACCAGGTATCCTCCAAGTCCTTTCTAACTAGAAATCTCACACAAGTGGCACATAGCTTAGAATGAAACCAGCAGGACATACTTTCTTCCCACATATAGGTAAGACATACTTTGGCGACATGCAGTTTGCAATATTCCTTTCCCATCCTGCTTCACAACATAGGGGAGGGAGGAAGTGGACAGATCAACTTGGCAACCAGAAAGTTTTACTACAAACACTTTCTGAAAGAGTTCCTTTTGACTTTCATGTATATATAAAATATCCTAATGGTAATGATGATTCCTGACAAATAAAATGCATTTCTTAATTGACCAAAGCTTTGATGCTAATAAATTGACTATTTTCTCTGCAATAATCAGGGGAGTTTAGGCTCTTAACTGTATTTGGACATCTTCTGTTTGTTCCTACGCTTATTGACTTACTGCAAATGCACATTTTGGACTCTATTTTTGCAGTCAGTTCTTTCTGACAATTGATATTGTTCAACATTTTAATTCAATTCAACAAGAATTTTGGCAATGCTTTGTTAATGTTGATGATGTGCTAGATGCTGGGGAACAAAATAAAAAATATAACAGTTCCTCCCCTCAAGAACTTTATACTCTACTGAGACTAAGGCACAACGTGGCCACCGAGGTACTTTCCAACCTGAAAATTCTACAATTCTATGATATGTGCATAAACAACTAAATACAAAACATATACAAAAAGGAGAGAAGAGGAGAGGAGAGGAGAGGTAGAGAAAGAGAGAGAGAATAGAGAAAAAGTGAGAGAGAAAAAAAGAGGGGAGAAAGAGGGAAGAGGGAGGGAGAGAGAGAGGGAGGGAGAGAGGGAGGGAGGGAGAGAGAGAGAGAGAGAGAGAGAGAGAGAGAGAGAGAGAGAGAGAGAGAGAGAGAGAAGAAAGGCCCTGTGGAGGTGTCGTCTGGCTTGTGCTTGAAAAAAACTAGATTTTGCTCACTTTATGCCCACCCTTTGTTACTTAGTCCTAGGATGCAGTAGTTTTCATTGCCTCCATCACTGATTAGCACTGAGATTACATAGAGTGATTGATTATAATACATTATACGATTTCCTGCAAAAAAAAATATCTCTTTAGCTAAATTTTCTTTTCTGTACATTATTATTTATTCTTCCAAGCTATTCATTACTAGAGGTCTGTCTCTCCCTTGGCTGCAGTAGACCAGTTGCTCCTGGTCTAAATAAAATTTATATATTATAAATAATACAATTTCTGATTCAGCAATTCAAAAGGAAGGAGGCTTGGAACAAAAGTATCTAAACTTTCACTGCAAAGAGCAGAAAATCTTTCCTAGTTCCTTGATCCTCTTTGGCCCTGAGAAATAGAATGGGATGAGGATGGGGCTTTACATCTCTCTCCCATCAACAAATGATCATTTGGGCATTGCCTATTAAGCTTCATGGTTTGTGAATGCTACTTAGTGCAGGTCTATTAATGGCATCATGTACATCTGTAGCTAGGGCTTCCAAGTCACACTTGCCATTTTCCAGGAATCTATTAAGAAACCACAGGGGAATAAATAAAAAATGGGTACAATTAGGCATCTGGAAATGAATCAAGAGGCTTGAGGAGAAAAAGGGCAATGATGTTTCCAGTCAATACTGCAAGGATATATATGCATATATAATATGAGTTAATAATAATCATCATCAAGCATTATTATACATGGATAAAAACCAGAAGCATATTAATGTGCACATATACATACATACTCTCTCTCTCTGTGTCTCTGTCTCTCTCTGTCTCTCTCTCTGTCTTTATCTCTCCCCCCCTCTATCTCCCTCGCTCTCCCTTTCCTCTCCCCCTCCCACACACACACTCAAAGGGCAACATAAGTGATAGAGGACCAGCTTTGGAAGCTAAGAAAGATGAGTTCAAGTCTTTTTTTCTGGCATAGACTGGCTATGTGACCTTGGCAAGTCACCTAACCTCTTAGTGTCTTTAGAGGAATCTCTAACAAGAGCCAATTCCTTTCATTCTGGGTATCTATTCTACCCTGTTCTAGTCCAAATACTGCTCTCTTTATGACAGAAAATAGAGAGAGAATACAAGTGAAAAGGGAGTAGTTCATAGGGAAGAAGAGGGAGTGTGATAGTAATGGCAATTAAAGATTCCCCTGTATTGGCTTGGTTTTCAAATTGATTGTGTTAAAACCCAGAGCTTGTTAATCCCACCTGTGGGATGGACTTTTTGATGTGAAAAGAAAGTCCTGAACTGGGAGGAGCTGGTGAGGTAGATTTGGAGAGACACTAGAGAGAGGCAGAAGATCTTTTTGGAAGCAGCACCTCGTGGAGAGAGAGAGACTAAGAGAATTGCTGGTGGACGCTTTGAATTGCCCTGGACTTTTGAGACCTGCCCCCTGAGCTGCCAAGGACTGAGGAGACATGGCTGTTTTGCTGGTACTTTGTCTGTCTGTTTTGATGTTGTTTTGCCAGATTTGTCCACTGGTGAAAGACAGTCCTTTTGTTGAAGAAGTCCTGGAACCTGGCTGTTCGCTAAGAAGC
>NW_027186473.1:41035917-41087604 GCF_028583685.1 Petaurus breviceps papuanus
CTGGGGTAGATTCAATTGTGATCCAGGGGTGGGGAACTTTTGACCTTATGTTTGGAAACTAATCTCCATTTGAGAAGAGGGGCTTTGTGGTGGACTTAATTAAGGTATAGCCTAGGGGTGGAAAAGTATTTAGAACAGAGACTTTGTAATTGATTGAATGATTGGAAGGTCCTGGGGTGGGGTAGTACTTGGAGATTATTTAATCACACTTAGTAAATGCTGTATTTTGAATGATGTCATGTTTTGATCTGGAGAAGTATTTAGAACAGAGACTTTGTAATTGATTGAATGATTGGAAGGTCCTGGGGTGGGGTAGTACTTGGAGATTATTTAATCACGCTTAGTAAATGCTGTATTTTGAATGATGTCATGTTTTGATCTTCTCTGTTCTTGGTTTGTCACTGAATAAAATAGAGAGCACCTATGCTGGTATTTTGAACCTGGGAAGTTGCCTTCTTTTGGCATTACATTACAGGAAGTAAGTATTTATATGGTACCTATTATGTGTGAGGCACTGTGATGAGTGTTTTTACAATCCTGCAAGGTAGGTGCTACAAATATCCCCACTTCATAGATAAGGAAACTGAAAGAGACAATGGTTAAGTGACTTGAGCTGGTGTCTGAGGCTGAATTTGAACTCAAGTCTCCCTGACTCCAGGCCCAGCACTCTGTTCACTGTACCACTGGTTGCCTGTCTAGAATCTCACAGTTGAAAAGAACTATAACATCTAACCTGTTGTTTTTGTTATCACTGTCCAGTTGTGTTTGACTCTTCCTGATCCATTTGGGATTTTCTTGGCAGAGATCCTGGAGTAGTTTGCCATTATATGGCAGATCATTTTATATATGAGTAAACTGAGGCAAACAGGGTTACATGAGTTGCCCAGTGTCACATATCTAGTAAATGCCTGAGACTGGATTTGAACTCATGAAAATTAGTCATAGGCCTGTAAGTGATATAGTTTAGTAAGGATATACTCAGACCAATTCACACCTCCATCAATAGGCTACTATTCTAACTGTTTTTTTCAAAACCCTTCCAACATTTGTCATGATTTTCTCTTTTTGAGTTTGCCAATCTGACAGGTATGAGGTAGAACTTCAAAGTGGATTTAATTTACATTTTTCTAATTATTAGTGATTTAGAGCTTTGTTTCACGTATTTACTAATAGTTTGAATTTCTTCCTTTGAAAGCTTGGGTCCTGTCTTTCAGAAACACATAGTAGCTCTGTGACCACAAGTCACTTTACATGTTGGAATCTCAATTTTCCTAATCTGTAAAATGGGGATAATATAAATGTTCATACTACCTACCTCAAGTATCAGAGATAAAGTATTAAGAAACTGAGCAGCTATCATTATTCCAAAAGGCTCTACAAGGACAAACACCTTTGTAAGTCTTTAAGGAAGAAAAATCTCAGAAACTAAAAGGATTACTTTCTTATGAAAGTACAAAGGAACTTAATCAGTGTAAATGTTAAGCACAGACAGGATAATAGTCTATAAGTACATGAATGATGTAAATATTCAAGAGAAAGGGAAATTATTTGGCCTGGCACAAGGGTATGGGAGAAAGAATAATGGCCCTCTGATTTCTGTGTCATTCTCTGTCAAACAGAAAGTTGCTGATTCCGTTGCTTCAGTCATTTCTGAAAAATATTTTCTGGTATCCACAAGTGAAACTCTTAAGAAATCCAGGACTGCTGATGTGAATACAACCAGAGTTTATTTACAATTAGGGCCAACATTCCCAAAGGTAAGGCCATTAAAAAAATCTTTAGTAAACTTACCTCTGCAAAAACTCTATTCCCTGTCCCTCAAGGGTGTTAAAATGGGATGGGTGAATCAAATAATCTATTTGCTGAGTAGCACAAATATTTAGTGAAGGCTCTGCATCTCTCAAAGTGTCTGCTGACTTTAAAAAGTTTATGAGTTTTGCACTTTTTTATTTTTATTTGTTTTATTTTTAATTTATGGGATAAAACAAGTATTTCTATAACAGTATAATATAAAAAGATTGCACATGAAACTGGAAATCTATTACATACAACTTACTATTCTATTTAAATATATAATAAAATTATCATGTACCTTTCTTTTTTTTCTCTTTTTTCCTTTTTTTTCCTCCCCCCTACCTCTGAGATGGCTACCACTGGACTCAAATATGTGTGTATGTATGTATGTATATATGTATGTATTTCCAGTGTGACCTGGATTATTGATGGTCCAAGCAACCCAGTAAAACTCAGAAGTTTATAGTCCTAAAAATAGTTAGTGAGCCTGTTGGAGATCCTGTCTTTCAAAGAATCACCCAGTCCCACAGTTTTAGAGTTGGAAGGGACTTCAATATTCATCTAGATCAACCTATACCCTCAAAGCTTCCCCATTGTATCATACCCAACAAACAATCCTTCAGCCTCTGCTGGAAGTCTTCCATTGAAGGGGAACTCACACCCAAGGCGACCCATTCCACTTGTGAACATCTAAGATTGTTAGAAAGTTTCCCCTTGCATTAACCCTAAATTTGCCCCCTTTGTGACTTCTGCTCTTTGTTCTTAGTTCTATGGTCTCTGTGCTCTCATATTCTTGCTGCCCTGCTCAGGGAACTGTCCAACTTACTGATGTCCTTCTGAAGATGTAATTGCCCAGAAATAAACACAATTTGTAGGAATAGTGCTGTGTATGAGTGGGCCACAATATATACCAAATAAAGAATTTCAGAGAATAACCAAAGTAAAGGGTAATCCTCAGAAATATGACAGAATTTTAAAAAGAGAAGATAGAATTATCCTCGTGGCAAGATCTGACCATAATAAGTAACTATCCAAGTGTTCCCCTAGTATAATTACAATAACACAAGAAAGTAAGAAAGGACCTCAACATATGGCTAACTTATAGTAGGCCATAGGAAAGCATCTCACAGACTGGGTGGAAATGGATGGGATTACCAACTGTTTTGTTGCAGGGAACATATAAATTGATGAGATCTTAAATTCATTTGAATACTACAGATTTGATCTGGCTAGGGCAGAATACAGAGAGATATTCACCATCTTCTTCATTAAAGTTATACTTCCTTTAATGCAGACCAAGGCCATCTTTGCTTTTTATGCTGCCATATCACATAGTGAACTCAAATTACAAATATGAAAGAAATAATCTCCTAACATTCATTCAGTAGTCATTTCCACTAATATCACGTCCTTTCAAGAATATTTCTTCAAAGAAGTTAATTCTGGACCATTTATTCAGCCCTTTTGAGAATGAAACAATCTTATTCTTAATTTCACATCAGATTTTTCACCCACATTCCTCATTCTTTATTTTGGGTAGGCATTCCATAAGGACAAGGAATACAAGGAATTGAGGCTATAATTAAACAGGAGGAATGTTCCAAACTGTATTTGGGAAATTATGAAGGGTTATCAAGGCTCCCAAACTGCTCCTTGATACAAAAATCTTAGTTTTTAAACACCATTATTCTCCAGGTGATGCTATTGATTACGAATCAAGGAATAATGCTATCTTCAAAGAACCTAAAGGACAATTGCATGGTGGGCGTGAGGTAGACCACAGCATATTACCAAGGATGACTTTTGCACAATACATAACAAAATATTTCATTTTGGCTTGGGGACAAACTTCCAATGACTAGAGGTTTTTAAAAGTGGAGTGGATAGTGTCAGCAGGAGGGAGTGACTTCTCCTTCATTGAAGTCCTTCAAGCAAAGGCTAGATACTCACTTATAAAGTACATTATAGTAAGGATTTGTGATGGGAGACAAGAAGGAGAGGGGTTGGATCAGGTGTCTACTGAATCCCTTCCCACTCTGAAATTCTGCGATTCTTTTAAAAGTATGATTAGAAAAGGATTATGATTAGATAATTATAATTAGAAAAGGATTGGTCAAAAAGATCAACAAACATTTTTTAGCCCCTACTTGTGCCAAGTACTATGCTAGGATCTGCTGACATAAATTCAACGAATGAATGAAATTATTCTTAACATCAAGGAGCTTATAGTCCACCAGGTCTTGCAATGAGATAAAGGCATAATATAAGGACAGGCTGAGAGCTTCTCTAACATTCGTGGAATATTAAAAGACTTTGAGAAGAAGACAGTCGCCATATTGAATAAAATCTCTAGAAAGGATTTCTGGGAAAGACATGAACAAGAATGGCCCATGATGAGAAGGCACAGTTGGGTGGCATCTCACACCACTGGAGTAGATAACTTCATCAATAAGGCTATAAACCCATTGACTTAGTGAAGTGTATTTCTGAGGAAATTCTAATTGTAATACTCTCTTCCTCCTGGCTGGGGGCAATGCTAAAGACTTCAGATGATAAAAATCTAGTTTGAAAGATGGTGAGGCTTGGATCAAATTGTGCAAAATTATGCAATCCTATGAAAGGCTTAAAGGAAGAAAGTAATGGATCACTGAAGAGAACAGGATTCAATAGTAGCAACAGTGGGAAAGGGGCTGGGTGCTGCTTTTCCTAGTGGCTAAAATCAATAATGGAAACAGATTAGTGAGCAGCATGGTGATGGCAGTACCTGGGGGAGAGAGAGAGACAGAGAGAGAGAGACAGAGACAGAGAGAAGAGAAACAGGTGACCAAAGTGGGGCTGGTGAACCACAAGACTTCTGTGGCTACTGAGACCAGACTAAAGGTACAAATTCTTGAGTGTCTATTGTAGCCCTAGGACAAGGAACAGTGAGTATGCTTGTCAGGAAGAGTTATGCCATTTCTTAAAACCAAAAGGAAACTGCAAACATTTCCCTATCTAATCTCCTTTCCCATTCCATTTGCTTGGCATTAACAGGTGTCTATTAGAATTTGATCTTCCTTTGTTCTAATGGGGTTTTTTATGCTTTTTCTCTTCACCTCTCTTGAATCCATCCCCTTCTCTCCATTCACATCACAACCAGCCTAGTTGAGGTTCTCATCACTTCTTGTCTAGACAGTTGAAATAGCCTCTTAATTGGTCTCCCACCTCCAGGCTCTGCCCTCTCCAATCTATCTTCCACAGAAATGGCAAATTACACTACTACAACATAAGTCTGGATGTTTCACTTTTCAGCCTAGGAGCTTATGAGAACTAACCAGCTATGAGAACTGATTATTAAATTTTCAATGTCAGCACTTACACCTCAGAAATTAGTGATAGTGACAAATAAAAGCTTGTTTTATTGCTTGGTTTAAAAGTTTTGTGAGTAGGTTGTTTTCTAAAAATCTGATTGTTAAACAGTTTACCACCATATTCTTGTATTGCTCTATAAATATCAGAGGCACAAAAGAAGGCTCAGGGAACAAAGTCATGATCAGAATGGCAGCCTTGTTAATAATAATTAATAACAATTATAACTGTAATAATAAAAACTGGGATTTACATAGAACTTTAAATTTTACAAAGTGCTTTACACCTATTATCTCATATAAGCTTCAAAATTCCCCTGCCCCTAGAATGAAATATCTGACATTTAAGTTCTTCCCAAACTGGCTCCAATCTATCTTTCCAGGAGGATTTTTGAGGCACTCTACCGTCTAGTCAAACTGGCCTACTTCCCATTCCCTAGACATGACATTCCTTCTCTCCCTTCCAATACTCCAATTTCTCCAGCTTTTTCCCATGCTTGGAATCCTCTCTATTCTCACTTCTACCTCTAACTCCATTTGAGGGTCAGCTCAAAGTCTACTCCCCTCCCCTTACAAAAGACCTTTCACTATAACTCCAACTCTTAATGCTCCCAACCCCTTTCCCCCCTCAAATTATTGAAAAGATTCAATTGGATCCGTGATCTCATTGATTTGCATATTTACTCCAACACTACAGATCTGAACCTATCTGCTCCAATTACTTTTTTTTAACTTATATATATTTTGTATTTATTTGTTTCTGTGTACAGGTTTTCCCCTAGTACAACAAGCTCTCCTTTAGCACAAGAACTATTCCATTTTGGTATTTAAAACCCCAGAAGCAAACAGTGTCTGGCACATAATAAGTGGGTACTTAATACATGCTTGTTGAATTGAATCATATGGAATTTCTTCAAAAGTTTCTGAGACCTGCCTCAACCTCTGATTCTCTGTTGTGTCTATGGTGGATACTCCATCAATGTTGCGTACTGAATCTTTTTTTAAGGGTCACTAAGTGCTGGCTCACAGCTTTGTGACTCATTTCAAGCAAGCAACTATGGCAGAACACCTATCACCAACAGCACTTCGAGGTTGCAGACTTTCATCTGGAGGAGCCATTGCTAAGAATTAATTGCTTCTGTGACTCTGGATTGCATATTGCTTATTACAGCCACTCTACTCCAATACCCAGGAAGCACAAATAGTGATCCCTGAAGCCGCCTTAACCTTTTCAAACTATAACAATTTGATTGTCTGCCTCATTACACTCTCCAGGCCCTCTCCAGAATGACAGACCAGGATGGCGGCTTCTGCTCTCATCCTTCATTAGCCCTTTCCCTGAAGCTTCCTGCAGCCTGCAAATGTCCCTGGAGTTCAGGCAGAAAGCAACATCAACCATCCCTCAGCATTTCTGAATTAATCCCTAAAGTCCCTGGGCACATTTCATAGTCATTAAATCATGTATGTGCTTTTAAATCCATGAGTTTAATGAGCTTCACCCACCCCAGCTGGCCCAAGTACAAAGCCCAGCCACCGGAAAATTCCTCTGGCCCTCCTACCAAACAGCCAAAGCAAAAAACCCAGGAGCCCACAGAATACAGCCAAGTCCCATGGAAACTTGAACAACTTGAGACAAGCTGATGAGGCTCCCTGATAGGATCTGACGACCTTAGGGGAAAGATAAATGCCAGTACTTCACTGTAAGGGACTGGGACTGCATTCATGTGAAACATCTTCTCTCCAGTACAGATTGACCGCTGCCTCTTTCCAAAGTGGTAGGTCAGCTTCAAGAGTCTATAGCAGCTCTTTTTGTGATAAAAAAAAAAAACCATAGGTACAAAGTAAGTGTTCATCAATTGGGGAGTGGCTAAACAAATTGTGATGCATGAATGTAATGAAATTTTCCTGTGCTATAAGAAATAATGAATATGATAAATAGAGAGAAGCATGGAAAAGAACTATATAAACTGATGCAGAGAAAAATAAGCAGAGACAACAATACTATGTACATAGTGACTACAAACAATACAAGCTGAAAGAACAAGCACAGGCCAAAAAAAATCCAAAAATGAATGTTGCAAAATTATAAAGGACAAGCAGGGCTCAAAGGAAGACAATCCACAGATGTTGAACATGGCACATAATTTCAGACCTTTTCTATAGATTGATCAATTATACTGATTTTTTTCCTCTTCCTTTTCTTTTTTTGCCTTTAAAAATAGCGTTGTGTGGAATGGCTTTTGGGGAGGGGAAATCTACTGGGGGAAATTATGGTGATGTAAAAAAAAGATAATAAAAAATACTTTAATTTTTTTAAGAGTCTGTAGTGGAAAGAAACTTTATCTGCCTGTGGCCAACCTGGTCATTATCCATTACAACTTTAAACAAAGATAGTCCTTAGACAACAAGCATCTGGTCTATGACTTGGCCCCGACTAGCCTGATAGCATCTGCCCAAGCCTGGGCTTCACTGGCACAGGCTTAAGAACCCAAGATCACCTTTGCACTGCAATGGGGCATTGGATTAAATAGAGGCTGGTGACAATAATGCAGACTGTGTCTAAAAATACAATTTGATGATTGATGATAATAATTTAATAATGCAGATAACAATACAAACAATAATATAATATTCTTTGGTCTATATGTAGCAATTGGTCCCTTTTCAGTTAGGTATCTTTCTAGGCATGAACCCATCAGCTCTGCCTAAATATAGAGGAAGCACTGAGGATCACTCGAAAGCAATAGAAATGGTAGGACACTTTGAATGGAATCTATCAGCAATGTAAATGTGAAATTACCTGCCTAATTAACAAAAAATATTAGAAGTACGTATGCCTCATTGATACTTAGAGAAATTAGAAAAAAAATGCGAGATAAGTCTCAGTTTGGTAGAATTCTGTTTACACTGCTTATTTGCAATGATAAACAACAATGTCAGTGATTGTCAGTGGCCCTAAAACGTACTTACCTCGTCTCTAAAATAAGGAAACTGAACCACGTAATCTTCTGAGGCATTTTCCTATTCTAAATGTCCTGATTACATGAATGTTGAGTGGACACTTATTGACATAACTATCAGCCAACAGGCCTCATAGATAAATGGGCGATGAAGAAGTATATTTGTATATATCATAGCATTAGGAAAGAACCTCGATTTAACATAGGGAACTTTCAGGTTGGGATCATCGTCCACCTAATATAGGTTGCAAGCATCTTTCTGATTTAAGGAAAGGAGGAGGGAAGGAAGAGATGGAAGAGGGAGGGAAGAAGGAAGGAAGGAAGAAGGGAGAAAAAAAGGAAAGAGGGAGGAAGGAAGAAAGGAAGGAGAGAGGGAGGAAGGAAGGAGGGAAGGAAGGAAGTAGGGAGGGAGAAAAGAAGGAGGAAAGGAGGGAGGGAGGAAAGAAAGAGGGAAAGAAGGAAGGAAGCAGGGAAGGAAGGAAGGATTAAGTTCTTATTATAAGCAAAGCCTGGAAACATGATACTGCATGTTGGGGATACAAATGAAGAAGAATGACAGTCCCTGTTCACATTCTAGTAAGGAAAGACAACACTTTTCGAGTATTTTGCCTGCAAGTCAAGAGTGAAGGTCCTACAATCCCTGGCATATGATGATAAGTCCTAAGGAGTTGCTTTAAGTACCTAAACATTAACTGGCTTGTCCACAATCACACAGCTAGTAAGCAACAGATGTGGTATTTAAACTAAGGTCATCCTATCTTAGGCCGGATTCCTTTCCACAATGCTACTCAGCCTTCATAACATAGCAACATTTCCAAGAAATTTCAAGGAAAAGTAGAAAGGTTTCTTTTTTTAATTGACAAGGCAGTAAAGGAAAAACAAATATTTAGATCTAATAAATAACTTTAGTACTTGAGAGCCAAACCCCAGGTTATCTATTCAGTTGAGGATTTTTATTTCAAGGCTTCCTTCCCCATGGATCAGGAAGACAGGTTCCCCATGTTGTCTCTGCATGCTGAGCTCAGAATTTCACTTATTATACTATTCACAGGAGCTACCATCTCATTAAGTATGTATTTGCAACACCTGGATCCAAAAAGGGGAGGAGGAGCAGGCAATGGCAGAGAGGAAATTTGTTTCATTTCAGGTATGCTAACTTCTAATTAAACAGTGAAAAGATCATGGAAAACCACTTCCATTGGGGATGGCAGGAGGGAATAAAAAATTTTGCCAAACTCAAAAATGCTCCTGATAAATTCATGATAAGAAAGTCTAAGCAGATGCCAGCGAGTTTCAGGGGACTCATTTCTTATGTGATGAATTCAAGGTTTCCATTTTGTTTCTTCTAACTTTGAGCTAAATTCCCTTCTGCAGGATCATGAACTTAGAACTGAAAGGCACCCAAAGCTCATCTCTCCCAACCCCTTTTTCTTATAGTGAAAAAACAACTATCAGAGAGAAGTAATTTGGCCAAGGTCACATAGAGAGCAGGAAGCAGGGCTGAGATTTGAAACTCAGGATCTGGGACTCCAAGCAAGTGCTCTCTCTAATTCACCACACTACATCTTGGCCTTGAAGATAAAAGGGACCTTGGAGATCATGTAAATAAGCCACTTCCTTTTATAGATAAGAAAACTGAGCCCCAGAGAGGTTAAAGGACTTGTCCAAAGTGATACAAGGTAGAGCTGGGATCTGAGCTAAGACCCTCCAACAAGCACTGCTTCTGTTGAAAAATTCTACCCCCTCCTTTCATAATTTTTTAATTGTCTGAACATAAAATCTTTTTAATTTGGATAATGATAATCATGATTTATTTATTTCATATGCACACATATATACACATGCATGTACTTGGGGGCATTAAGTGATGTGCATACACATGTCTATGTATTTATCCTGGATGTTGCTGTATGTGGTTACTTGGTGGTGTAAATGGCTTATCATTTATGTGTGTGAGTATATATGTGTGTACTAGAGAAGGAAACAGCAAATCACTCCAATATCTTTGCCAAGAAAATCCCATAACAGTATTGGCATCCACAGGGTCACAAAGAGTTGGACATAACTGAACAACAGTATACACACACACATATATAATGTATATATACACACACTATATGTAATGTATATACACATGCACTATATAATGTATATGTGTGTGTGTGTGTATATATATATATATATATATATATATATACCATTCATGCCACCAAGTGTGTATATATCAAACATATACACACTTGGTGGTATAAATGGTGTGTATAATATATATGTATATAGTATGTGTGTATCATATGCATAAATATTATGTATGTGTATATATGTTCATGCACATATATTTATACTACCAAGTAACCACATAGAGCAACATCCAGGAATCACGGGACCCAAAACGTGGCATAGTTGTCACCCATCAGGTCAATAGAATTACTTTAGATGAGTCCTAATTCTATTCAGAATTTGCAAACTCCAAGGGTCAAATTGAAATTTGTTTCGGTGCCATAATGAAAATGCTGCCATTTGGAAACTATAGAGTTGGCATTTCTAAAGACTGGCCAGGGCCTTCACAAAGTCACTCAGTCTTTTCTTCTAAATTCATCCTTCCAAATATTTCGAATCCCTCTGCTGGCTGAAAGAGGCTTTACCGAGATGGGGTGTCATTCTTTTCTCTTTTGTTAATGGAAAGGGGAGTTTAATCTCATTGAGCTCCTTCTAGAATATTCAAAATGGGCTCCCTAGAGTTCTGCAGATGCTGCATCAGCAGGGCAGGCCGACTGGCTGGCAAAGAAGACAATTCTCCTGGTATTATAAAGATGAGGTAGAAGGTCATGCTACTTTCCTAATTCAGTAAAACATAATTACACCACAAACTGCTGGCTCCTTTTTATTCCTCTTATTGATGGGCAAAATCCTTGCCATTTCAATTGCTTAAGTGCCCTGGGTGTTAACTAACATACATATGTGGCAATACTGTGGGTCCTGCATGGGTGATGGACTGAGAATAGGAATTTGCACCTCAACCCAAGAGGAAGAGAGGTAATGTTAGGAAGCCACATCCTGAGCTTCTGACAGTGGCCTCCCTCCTTTCCTTGTGTCTGGGCCGTTCCTCTCCACTGCACAGACATGCAAGAAACAGACAAGTGATTTCATATTATTTATCCTTTCTGTCAGAATCCTGCCAGAGGTAAGTGAACCCTATACAAGCAGGGAACATACTCTGATTACTCACATAGCCTCACTACAGCATCACAGATTTACAGAGACTGCACGTTACCCAATTCTTTTCTCAAAGCCATTCTCATTTCCTTTTCGGAAAACCCTCTAAGGACCAAATTGTCTACAGCATTTCATTTTTTTAATATAAGCTTTTCAAATCTTTTCAGTGTATACAGATTCCTATAATACATGACAAGGACACTGACAACACAATGTTGGCATATGTAGCCTAAAACAGGAGAAAGTTGTCAATCTATTACAGATTTCATTGCCACATCAAAAAAATTTTCCCAAAATTTGAGCTGTCCAAAAATGGAATGAGCTAATTTCATGGATCAAATGACCTCCAAGGTCTCCATCACTGGAGGTCTTCAAACAGAAGGTGGATTATCACTTTTGGGGGATGTTATTGAGATGTGGGTAAGAGGAGAAGACTTCTGAGATCATTTCCAATTCTCAGATTCTCAGATTCTTCCTCTAATTGATGGAACATGAGAAAGTTTATGACCCTCACCACTATTGGAATCATTCCTCTCTTTCCCAAATAGCTCCAGACACTGGCCTATTCTTAAACCTCTCCATGAAAGACAGTGTTTCCCCATTCTAACGCTGTACAGTCATTATAAACATAATTTCTTCTTCATCCCTAACAATTTTGATTCATCTATAAAGTAAGACTATTTCTTTGTGTGCTCTTCTCAGTGGTAATAGAGAATGTCAGTAAACATCCTCGTAACCAGAAGGCCCTTTGCCAGTGTTCCCTGGGTGCACAAAAAGAAAGTACAAAATAAAGCACTCATCTCAAAATGAAGAGATGCCTATTTACATGGGTTTTCTCTCTAGTAGAATATAAGTTCTTTTAGAATGGGGAAATTATGTTTGATTTTGTCATTGTATTCCTAACACCTCACACCATGTCATAAAGATTCTATGGTTTTTCCTTTGTTTCTATCCACAGTGCTTAGCCCAGTGCCTGGCACATACACAGTAAGCACTTTAAAAATCCTTTTTGATTAATCAAAGCTTGGTAAATGCTGGTCAGACTGGAACAAGACATAGAACATTTAATATCTTTGCTTTGCCTTAAAGACTTGAAATGAAAGATAATTTTTCCAGGGCAACAGAGAAACAATGGCTTTCTAAATTTGGAAGTATTTTTCATAGACCTTGATGGCAATATTGTTCACTCAATATATATATATATATATATATATATATATATATATATAATTTCAACTAATGTATAATTCAAAGCAACTTTTATTCCCCCAGCTAATTTGATACTCTATGATCCTTAAATGAAAATTTAAATAAACTAAACCTGATTAATTAAGGTTCATCTTTTCTGTGCCCTCTGAATTTGAAATAATGAAGTCTTAATTACCTTTCTTATATTGAGTGGCAAGGAGTGAAAGGAGGGCCTCTTTCCCTCTTTGTTACCCTCGAGCTGTGCTTTCCTAGAATCATAAACCAAATCTAATAAGATTAAATTTAATAGGGAGAAATGTAAATTCCTGCCCTTGGGTTCCAAGAATCAACTTCATGAGAGTTGGATTAGGGAAGTATGGCTAATATAGTTTAGCTAAGAAAGATCTTGGTTTCACAGACAAAGACATAGTGACCCCAAATCTTGAGTCAACAGTATAATATAGCATCCCAAAAGCCTGAGGTGGTGATTGGCTACATCACTGGAAGAAGAAAGGCAATAATATAGTCCTGCTCTTCTCTGACCTAGTCAGACAACATCTAAAATATTATCCTCAATTCTAGGTAACACATTTTAGGTAGGAAACAGACAAGTCAGACCCACTACAGAGGGGCATGTATAGAATAGTAAGGAGAAAAATTTGTGTCATATGATAATTAGTTAAAACATCTAGGAATGTTTATCCTGGAGGAAAGAAGATTTGATAGAGACATGAAGGTTTTTTTTTCAAGAAATCAAAGGACTGTAATGTGGAAAATGGATTACTTTTTTTTTCAAATTATCCCCAGAGGGCAGAACAGGAACAATGGGTGGAAATTACAGAGGCAAATTTCAACTCGACATGGAGGATGTCCTCTAAAAGCTGTGATAATTAATAGTGAGTTCTTCTAAATGAGAAGTCTTTTAGAAGAGGGCAGATATTCACTTATTAGGGATGCTATTTAGGTTGGACAAGATGATTTCTAGGGTCCCTTTCAATATTAAGATTTTTTTTAATTCAAGGGCCCTTAAAGAAATTTTATGATCTTCTGTACCATTGAAAATCCTAGACTCTATCTATATAGTTCTTCACGATTTCTGTTGATGAATTGGCCTGTTAATGGCACTGTTAATGGGTGAATGACTTCTAGTTAGGAAAATGGTATCTTTTTCAACTCCAAGTTCTCAGCTCATCCTTCAACAAAATGCTGGCCATGGAAATGCTTCCAGAGCTAACCTTGCAGACTACAGCTACTGCTTTGTATTAATTTATCTCCACCTTCCAAAGTCAAGTCAATGTCTGCTGGTCACTACAGTTATTACCTTATAGCAGATTTAAATTTTTTAAAAGAAAAGTTGTTGATGTCTCTATTTTACCTAAGTAAAAGTGGCAAGGAGCATGGAAGAGAAATTTGGTGGAAGATGTTATCATGCTATAAATAATACTGTACTAAGAGTAAAAAAAAAACATGGGTTCTGATGCAATCCTGTTGCTATGTAACCTTGGGAAGGTTATTTAAAATTTCTAGGTCTCATTTTTCTCTTATGTAAAATGGAGATAATAATAACTAAATTACTTACCTTATAGATTTGTGGTAAGGAAGTAGCTTTTTTTAAAAAAAAGAACAAAATCATATAAATGTGAATTACTATCACTAGTCTCTACCACCCTTAGATCCCACATCTGTAAAATTAATTGGTTAGGCCAGAAGTTATCAAACGGTTTTTGTCTGAGGGTTCCTTTTACAATCTTAAAAAAAAATTATTGAAGACCCCCCTCCAAGAACTATTGTTTATGTGTATTTTATCTACCAATGTTAATCATATTAGAAATCAAAATATCTTAGCATTAGTACAAAAATAGTTTTGACCTTGATGATTCCCTGAAAGAAACCTGGGAACTTCCAAAGGTCTCTGGAACATATTTAGAGAACTACTAGGTAAGACTAAGGCTCCTTCCTCTAACAATCTATGAATGTCTATGATCAGGTCAATTGGCCATGCAGAACTCTATAAGAAGATCAGTGGTGCCACGGCTTGCTCATCCCTGACACCTTCATGAAACAGAAACAAAATACAAGAAATCTTGGTGGTTTGCTATAAGTGTAGGTCTGTTGATATCTCTATGTATTACATCCATCCCTCCTAAAAAGGAGAGAAGGAAAAAAATAGTAAGATGGCTTCAGTTTATCCCTCTGATTCCCTTTGCTAAGTCAGTTCCTGTTGTAGTGAAGAAAGTCTTATAATCAGATTTGTATGAGTATTTCTGTCCAGGCTCTCTGAGCTTTGTCAGCACAAAATATTTGTAAACTGCTAACACGTAACTTTTTTCAGTCAATTTATGTGGTTTCATTTAATTTAGCTTTTTTTCACCTTCAGACCAAATATTTCTTTTGCAGACAGAAATGTACATAAGTACTCACCTTGGAAGTACATTTTCCCCCAGTTCAAAAAATCAGTATGGGGGATGTGGAGCCAAAAGGAACAATTCCCTAATTTTGGAGTAGGTGGGAATTTCTCAGTGGTCTAAGAATCAGCATGCATATCATGGGATATTGAAGTTAGAGGTCATCTCATTCATCTGACCCTGGCTGGGATGCCATGGTTTTTCACATGCAATACAAGTTCTTGAAGATTTACCATAGGTGGACTCTGCTTCTCTAGATAACTGGTCTTCAAAACATTGGCTGCATTACTGGGAGCCTTGTACCTGGAAGGAGAAATCCTGCTCTATGCTGACCTAGTCAGACAACACCTAAAGTATTATATTCAATTCTAGGCAACACATTGTAGGTAGGAAACAGACAAGTTAGACCTGATACAGAGGGGCACATATGGAATAGTAAGGAGACAAATCTGTGTCCTATGATGATTAGTTAAAACATCTAGGAATGTTTATCCTGGAGGAAAGAAGATTTGATAGAGAGATGAAGACTTTTTTGAAATAATATTGGGGCTTAGACCTTCTTGGAGGCATGCCATAATTCCCAAGACAACATAACAAGACCACAAAGGGTGTATGATCAAGCATTCTGAGGGCAAAAAATAATGACCCCCAATACCACACAATCACGGGGATTATTTCCATATAATCACACCTATATTTCTCCCATTATGGTTCACCACTCCCTCACTTTACCCCTTACCAACATGTAAGCTTTCCCCTTTCTAAATCAAAAGTTAGCCCACAGAGTAGCCATAATCAAATTCTAACTTAGGAACCAGAGCAACAGTTACAACAGATGCCCTTTAGAAATCCCAACCTGTGCAAACCAACCAAAGGAAAAAAAAATAATGTTATTGATAAGCATGCATCATTAAAATTTGTATAGATCACTGCTCTAGACTCCTGTGTTCTAAGTTTCTAGACTTACACTAGTTTTCTTAAAGTAGTACCCCAAGTTCCCTTTCCTACAGAAAGTCTATCTTTACCTCCAATTACTATTGTCTTTCATGCCCCTTAAAATAATTTTGTCATTACTTTATATACACTCTATAATTATTGGTGTGCATGTTATTTTCCCGCAAAAGAACCTAAGTTCCTTGAAGTAAGGGATTTCTTTATTTTTTTTTTGTCTTTGCATTTCTAGAGCCTAGTATTATTAGAGATTCTTAATCAATGCATGTTAAACGAATAAGTAAATGAAGGGTCAGGTCCTTCTAGACACCTGTTAGCTGATCACAACAATCTTTTCAATGTCAGAAAGGATAAAGAATGGAGCTGTGCCAAGAGGTAGAGTGGCCAGTAGTTACCTATGCTTTCCAAGATGGTGTCAAGAATCCAAACAAGTGAACTACTCAAAGCCAAGCTCAGGTCAACTTCTAGAAAGCAAACAATGTCATAAAATGAAAAAAAAAACTTCCTCCTTTTCCCACTTTCTCCTTTTTGCCCATTCCCCTTTGGATTTCTCACATACTGTCAAGACACTCCAATCAGGAACTACCAAAACCAAAGGGAAATGGTGCAAAGGGGAAAATCAGCAGCTATGTTCAATAATAGCCAATTGTTTCCCTGACAGCAGTGAGACAAATGGTCTAAATCACAAATGCATTTGTGACCCTTGCTTTGGAAGGGCTGCTCTAATCTTTAGGATTGGAATTGAACTTCAGAAATGGGTATCAAGGTCCTCAGGGGCCCCTCAATTTATTGCTCCCACACCTCAGTAGCTCTGCTGCTCCCATCCATTTTCATTAGACTAATAAAGATAACAAGAAAACCTATAATAGCCAAATTTTTCTCACAAATGCCATTGGACAGGGCAATCCTTTCCAAAAGCCAAAGCGAGGAAAACAACCCCTTTTTGAACAATGCTTTATTTTCTCTGACTTTTTTCAACAAAACATATCAGCATCTCCAGGAGAGGAAACACTACAAAGAGTTGGCCAGAATGTTTTTTAAATTGAAAGCTACTATCCATAAAGATTTATTTGTAATATAAACTAATCTCTACCCCCCAGTACCTTGACCTTCCATCACATTTATTTAGGAAGGCAAAAAGCAATGTTAATAAGAAACTACTTTCCACAAAATAGGAGCTTAATAAAGGTTCATTGAATGAATTGATGAATGATCAAAACATAATTGAAAATGGAATCAAGGATGTCCATGTTAGTGGATTATGGCCCATGAATGAGCCCCCACTGGTTGACAAACCAGGAGAAATTAATGAGGACTTTTTTTTTTCTTTCTGCCTGCTACAGATTTTACACAAATCTTAGTTATGCACTGCTGGATTGGCTCAAGTGACACATGCATTAGTGTATGAAAGAACAAATCCTTCGCTTGCCCTTTTCTCGTAGATTCTCTGCATATGAAAGAGTTACCCTTTAGGAGCATTTCCCTGAAGTAATTTCAGTTATCAAAATACAATTATATTAATGGTGTTTCTGACACTATTTGACACTTTCAGACACTATTGATTTCATGTTTAATGCATGGACAATGATAAAAAAAGAGCAAGATACCTATAAAGAATATAATCTACAGTATACAACTGCCTCTTCACTAAAATCCTATGTAGGGATCTCATTATGGCAAGGAAGGGATAACCCTGTGCACTTGCTAGCTTTGCCAGAAGAGCACAAGCTCACACAGATCTTGCCAAGCTAGAAGGGCTTCAATTATGGACCCAGTGATGGACTGTGTTTCTGTTAGTGTCTGAGGACCAGCTAAGAGAAAATCTTAGAGGTTGGTTTCAGGATCATAAATATTTAGCTATAGGAACTCTAGAAACCATCTATTAAATTGTAGAGGGATTGTAATTTCCATTGAGAGAGAGCTCACATTGGTAAAAATCATTGATCCTTGAATTTTTAAAATAGTAGAGGATTTGGAAATGAAGTTGTTGTTATCATAAAAATAAAACAGCTATATGTTTCTTTTCATATTCCTACCAATGGTGATACTCCCTCCATTGGTGCAAATCACAACCCCATCCATGGTCTTTGTAACTCCAAATATTCCACAGAGTACCTACACAAGATATTGAAAGATTTTCTCTATTTTTTTTTAATAGTTCATGAATACAACTTGGATGTTCACCTTTTATCCCTTTGGCTACTGAGCCAACTGACCTCCTTTTCCAGTCATATGTGTGCTTAATAATATACAGAAGGAAACAAGGGTTTATTAAGTGTCAATTATATGTCATGTATTCTGCTAAGCATTTTATAAATATTATCTCATTTGATCTTCACAACCATCCTAAAAGACACATGCTATTATTACCACCATTTTATAATTGATTAAGCTAAAACAGATAGAAGTTAATTTTTATTTATGTGTGTATATATATATATACATCAATTTACATATATACAAATATATGTGTTTATTATATGTGTGTGTGTTCTCATGTACAAACAAGGGAAAGAAGCAAGATATATCTATAAAATTTGTAGGTGCATTGGACAATTACACCACATAAAAATTTTATTTCATGGTCATTCTTTTTTTTTTTTTAAAGCAAGAAGGGTTAAGTAACTTGCTCAAGGTCACACGGCCAGTTATTTCTGGGTGTGGTGCTGAGTATCTGAGCCCAGATTTGATCTAGGTCATCCTGACACTGGAGCCGGTGCTCTTACTTGCTGAGCCACCTGGCCGCCCCTAAGCAATTGAGGTTAAGTAACTTGCTCAAGGTTACACGGTCAGGTGTTTCTGGGTGGGTGCTAAGTGTCTGAGCCTGGGATTCGATCTCCAGGTCTTCTCAACACTGGAGCCGGTGCTCTTACTCGCTGTGCTACCTGGCCGCCCCCATGGTCATTCTTAATGAAGATACCCAAAAGGAACTTAACATAAAAAGAAATCATGTGTTGTCTTGTTTTTCAACTTTCTGACTCCTTAGACCTGTAACATTTTTGCTTTCAACTTCTAGCCCAGCTAGCCTCATTAATATAAGACTGATTCATCCTTTTGTTTCTAGTTTCTTGGCCCTCAGTGATATCTCTGACAATTGAGTCTAACATTAATTTCTACCAAGCAAAGATGACTAGTAAGTAATAAAAGCTTAGTACTTGACAGTATGACTAATAAAAGGTGTAATGAAAAGAGTACTGTATTTGAAGACAGATGACTAGTGTTCTCTTTTACCTACTGCCTGAATGACCTGAGAAAAGCATTTAACCTCCTTAGGCCTCAGTTTCCTTATGAATAATGATGTGTTGGACTTACTGACCTCAAAAGTGAAACTCTAAAATCTCTGATTCAACAAGTTAAAAAGTAAAATGACACTCAATATATATCCATTTGACTTTCATTTATTCCATACTAGAAAAGAGCAGTGCCTTGGATAATTCAGAATAATGCATACACCAAGAATTGTGATTTTGCATCACATTAAGATTTTTCAGCTAGACTTGAATAATTATAATATTCACAAAGTACCAAAGACTTATACTGCAATTCAAATCATACTCCTCCTTCATCCTTTGTTTATGTATCTCTCTCACTATATTGTAGAATATCTAAAAAAGTGAATTGGTTGCTTATCCATAAAAATAAAAATAATACAATCACATTTTCTTATGCATATATTTCATCTCTACTCCAAATTCCTGCTAATAGGAAGAGTCACTGACTAATCTTGCTAACACCTGAGAGAATAAATAAAAGATGAAATATTTCTATTACTAAATAATCACTAAATCTTATAATAATTATAACTTCAAATTTTAGATAATTCACCTGGAACCCAAGTTAATAAACTTTCTTTGCTCCTTCCAAGATTTAGCACATCAATATTCAAATTAACTGATTTTTGTTAACATTTTCCTAAAATTGAACTTAGGCCAAAATGTACCCAAGAATAAAGTAGTTGATCCAAGTAGCCATTTTAGCATTTGGTCATCATCAATTATAACACACATATGGTTCACATAGCTTGATGCTCCTATGATAGATAGAGAGAGAGAGAGAGAGAGAGAGAGAGAGAGAGAGTAGATGGAAAGATGAGAGGTAGATAGATGAAATAAATGTAGATGGAGTATGTGTATATGTTTATATGTAGAAGCAAATACATGTACAAATGTATAATGCATATAGTGATGTGTATGTATTTGCTTGTAATAAATTATATAGAAATGTTATATATATAATGTTATATATAAATATTGTTTTCATATATACTTGTATTATTGTATTATGTCCTATATAGTATATATAAAAATATGTATATAGCACTATATAGTACTTTTATAATGTTATATATATATAGAACTGTATATATGTATATGTTGGTATATATCGAACTATATATAGTATTTTTATAATGTTATATAATAAAACAATAATACAAAATAGTACAATAAAATTATATAATATATGAATATATTGTATGTATGAGAAAATAATACAATATTTTCTTATACATACAAGTATATATATATGTATATATATACACACATATTTTTACATATATTCAGAAGCCTAGTGAAATAACAAAGAAGCTACAAAAATTTCCAGTCATAAAATAAAATTTAAAGATGTCTTATGAAATCAATTAGTCCCTACATATAACTGCCTACATATTGAATTTTGTGTCAAAAGATACAGAAAATTTGAGCTCCTGTCCTACCTCTGCCACTTAATAATTATGTGATCTTCAACAAATTACTTCCTTTCTCTGAATTTCAGTTTCCTAATCTGTGAAAGGATAGATTAGATTATCTCTAAAAAAAATCCCTTTCAAAAATCTCTAAGGACCTTTTTTTAAAGCCTATGATACTATGAGTGGTATGGATGAATTAAAACTGTATAAGCTATTTGCTGATGGAATGATCATCAAAAGAATGATCAGAATTTTTGACTTTGTTATAAGTTTCTTTCCATGAAACTTATAACAACAATAATAATAGCAAACATTTGTATAGCATATATTACATTGCAGGTACTGTAATAAATATTTAATAATTGCTATCTCATTTGATCCTCACAATAGCCTTGGGAGGGTGTCACTATTATTATCCCCATGTTATGACTGAGAAAACTGAAGCAAATGAAAGTTAAGTGACTTGCCCAGGTTTATACATCTAATGATTGCCAGAGACTGAATTTGAACTCAGCTCTTCCTGACTCCAGGTCCAGCAACTATTCACTGCCCACCTACTTGCCACATATGTCTACCACTGTATCCCAGGCCATCTATAGTCATCCTGATCCATATCTGGCCACTGGACCCAGATGGCTCTGGATGAGAAATTGAGGCTTGTGACTTTACACAGCCTTCATTCATTCAAATCAAAGACCTGATGTCATGGTCCTTTTGGAGAACAAAGGACAAACTACACACACAAGAAAACATAATGGAAGTCAACAGAGAAGTACAATTCATTGTACACATTTTTGATCCCTACATAATTGTCAAAGATGTCTTTAATGAATAAATCAAAGTGAAGATGTAAATTTAAAAGGCAAAATCCAACTTTTGTTAAATATGCAGTAATAGCTTTCAAAAACTAAATATTATATATGAAAAGTATCTGTGTTATTTGTATACAAGCTGCTACTAGCTATAGATATGATGTTCTTAACAATAATACTAAGTAGTTCCACAGTATATAAAACCCTCGGTTTACCATAACCCTGTGGAATAGATAAAATTATTATGTTCATTTCACAAATAAGGAAACTGAGTCCAAAAAGTTGAATAATTTACCCACAGGCACAATAGCTAATAGATAGATAAGAAGGGATAATGTTTATTATCCCTTCTTATCTAGACAATGTGCATAAGCATTTTGCAAACCTTAAATCACAATATATACTAATTATTTCTTAATTTTGATTTATGGAATAAAGCAAGTACTTCCATAACACAGTATAATACAAAAAAAAATGATTGCACATGAAACTTTAAATCTATTGTATACAACTTGCTATTTCTTTTTTTTTTTTTTGAAGTAATCGGGGTAAAGTGACTTGCTCAAGGTTACACAGCCAGTTAGTTCTCCAGGTCATCCCGACATTGGAGCCGGTGCTGTTATTCGCTGAGCCACCTGGCCGCCCCTAAGCAATTGGGATTAAATAATTTGCTCAAGGTTACACAGCCAGGCATTTCTGGGTGGGTGCTAAGTGTCGGAACCCGGATTCAATCCCCAGGTCGTTCCGACACTGGAGCGGGTGCTCTTACTCACTGTGCTACCTGGCTGCCCCTTGCTATTTCTTTTAAATATATAATAAGGTTATCTTGTAAACTTTTTTCCCTTTTTTTCTCCCCCTCACTCTAGAGATGGATACCATTAGACATAAATATAAGCATGTATGTATGTGTGTGTACATTCTAGACATATTTCTATTTGTCAGTATTTTTAATGGATACAAACAGTGTCTTCCTTCATATGTCCTTGGTAGTCAATGTGGGTACTTATAATACTCAAAAATTCATTCAAAGTTTTTCTTAAAATAATATCAGTTACTGTAAAGTTTTCTTGGTCTTGATCATTTCACTCTTTGTCATTTCATGCAAGACTATCCTTGTTTTTCTAAGATCATTGAACTCATCATTTATTCTTTTTCCTTCAGTTTATTTATTTTTATTTTCAACATTCACTTCCACCAGATTTTGAGCTCCTCTCCATCTCTCCCCTCCCCCACCCCAAGATTGCAAGCATTCTGATTACCACTTCCCCCATTCTGCCCTCCCTTCTATTTCCTGCCCCATCTCTTATCCTCTTCCCTTTATATTTTCCTGTAGGGTAAGATAGATTTCTATACCCCTTTGCCTGTGCATCTTATTTCACAGTTGCTGTAATAGTGATGAAATTTGAAGAGTCCTTTGTATTGCTAAGCTAAGAGGTACTTAACACCTAGTTTTTAGTCAAGCCTCTGTTAAAGAACCAGAAGGGGGGAGGGGGGAGCCAAGATGGTGGAGTAGAAGCCCAACCTTCCCACAGCTCTGGCTTCCACCCTCCCCAATCCATGTAAAAAGGGGACTCTGAACAAACTTAGGAGCTGCAGAACCCACAAAATAACACAGAGAAGCTAACCTCCCACTGAGGACAGCCCGGCAGGCAAGCAGGAATCCAGCACAGGCTCTGGGAGCCGAGCCCAGCCCCACACCAAGGCTTTGGCCCCAGGGCGGGCCTGACCAGCCTCTGGCCAGAGGGACTCCAGATCAGCAGCAGCTGTGGCTGTTTCCAGATTTATCAACACATAGATTTGAAGGACAAAGTGAGAGGTCAGTACAGTCTGGACTTTGGGACCACTAAGTGGGAGTGCGTGACTTTGGAGATGCTGGCACAGCCAGCCAGTGTGCCACGTGTGGGCTTCCACTCTTGGCCTGCAGAGTGTAGGGGGACCAAGCACCAGTCTGAGGGGTAATCACTCTTGTTTTAACATGCTTGGATCTGGATTGCAGTCTAGGGTGGAGGTTCTGGGGTGTGTGTCCAGCTTGCCAGAGGGTGTGGAGACCTCAGAGAGGGCACCCATCTAATACTCCCGGCAGCTGAGAAAACCCCAGCGTTTGGGACAAAAGCTCCCCTGGCTGGTGGCAGAGTCCTACTGTGGCAAAAGCCCAAAAGTCAAGTAATTGAGTGGCAAAATGAGCAGGCAAAGGAAACAAAACAGACAGAAGATTGCAACATTACACTCCTATTTTGGGGACAAAAAGGAGCAAAGCATGGAACAGGAGGAAAACAGTGAAGTCAGAACTCCTGCACCAAAATCTTCAAAGGAAAATAGAAGCTGGTTACAGGCCATAGAGAACCTTAAGAAAGATTTTGAAAACCAAATAAGAGAAGTGGGGGAAAAATTGGGAAAAGAAATGAGAACAATGCAAGAAAATTATGAAATGAGAGTCAACAGCCTGACTGAGGAAAATAATACCTTAAAAAACAGACTGATTCAAATGGCAAAGGAGGCCCAAAAAGGCAATGAGGAGAAGAATGCCTTAAAAAGCCGAATTTGCCAGATGGAAAAAGAATCTCAAAACCTCAGTGAGGAGAATCATTGCTTCAGAATTAGATTGGAGCAAATGGAAGCTAATGACTTTATGAGAAATCAAGATGCTGTTAAACAGATCCAAACAAATGAAAGAATAGAAGGCAATGTGAAATATCTCGTGGGAAAAACCACTGACCTGGAAAATAGATCCAGGAGAGATAATTTAAAAATTATTGAACTGCCTGAAAACCATGACCAAAGTAAGAATCTAGAAATCATCCTCCAGGAAGTTCTCAAAGAAAACTGCCCTGATGTTTTAGTACCAGAGGCCAAATAGAGGTTGAAAAAATCCACTGATCACCTCCTGAAAAAGATCCCAAAAAGAAAAGTCCTAGGAATATTATAGCCAGGTTCTGGAATTCCCAGATTAAGGAGAGAATATTACAAGCAGCCAGGAAGAAGCAATTTGAATATTGTGGAAACACAATCAGGATAACCCAGGATCTGGCAGCTTCTGCACAGAGGGATTGAAGGGCTTGGAATATGATATTCTGGAGGGCAAAGGAGCTGGGATTAAAACCAAGAGTCACCTACCCAGCAAAACTGAGTATCATGTTTCAGGGGAAAATATGGTCATTCAGTGGAATACAGGACTTTCAAGAATTCTTGCTGAAAAAAACCAGAGTTGAATAGAAAATTTGACATTCAGATACAAGAAGCATGAGAAAGTAAACAGGGAAAAGGAATCATAAGGAACTTATCAAAGTTGAAATATTAACATTCCTACATGGAAAAACAATAATTGTAACTTATGAAACTTTTCTCAGTATTAGAAATATATATATTTGTCTATATATGAGGGTATATGGGCATATGAATACATATGTGAATGTGTGTATATATGTTTACAGGTATACATCGATAGAGGACACAGGACCAATTTAACAGGAAGGATTGATACTTAAAAGGTGAAATTAAGAGGTGAGAGGAAGATAATGAGAGGAGATGGGGAGAGACAGATTGGGCTAAACTATCTCATACAGAAGAGGCAAGGGAAAATGGTTATAATGGAGGGGAAGAATAGGAAGGCAAAAGGGAATGGGTCAACCTTATTCCCATTGAATTTGGCTTGAGGAGGGAGTGAAATACACACTAAATAGGGTATCTCACCCTCCAGGAGAATAGGGGGGGAAGGGGATCAGAACGGGGATGATAGAAGGGAGTGTAGGCTGGGGGGAAGGGAAGCTGGAATCACTCACTTGAGAATAGATGGGATCAAAGTAGAGAATAGAACAAGTGGGAGGTGGGATAGGAGGGAGGGAAATATAGTCAGTCTTTTACAATATATCTACTATGTTATTGTTTTGCATTAGCCACAACCTATACTGAACTGCATAGCTTCCCAGTAAGGGTGGGTGACAAGGAAGGAAGGGAATGAATCTGGAATTGAAAGTTTCAAAATCAAATATTGAAATATATGTGTGTATATATATATATGTGTGTGTGTGTATGTGTATATGTATATATATATATATATATATATATATATATATATATACTATTATTAATACCATCTTACATGTAATTGGGAAATAAGATATACAGGCACTGAGGCATAGAGATCCACTGGAAAATTCGAAAGGGGTATGGGAGAAAATATGGGAGAGAGCAGAGTGGAGGAGGGGATATCCTGTGGGACTGCTCTTTTGGGGCGGTGGTTAGGGGGAAAAGGGGAAGAAAATTTGTAACTCAAAATCTGGTGGAAATGAATGATGTAAATCAGAAGTTAATAAAGCATTAAAAAAAGTTGTACATTGAAACTTATAATACAGTTCTGTACAAGCTACTTACTTATCACTGGAAGAACTGCTAGGGAAAAGGGAGTGTCTTAACTTTTTTGGTTGATCATTAGGAAAAATTAAAGGAATAAAAAAATATTTTTTATTTAAATTTTTAAATTCTACATGCAAATTTTATAAATACAGAAACAAATTCATAAATTTATTTGAGTACTAAATAAATTCTGTTTAATAAACTCCAACTGATTATCTCCAGCTAGCACTGGTTCAACACTTTTATTGATATGCAAAAAATTGTACTCATTCATATGTAGTGTTCAAAGGATGTGCTCATGAAGCAATTCTTAGTCATTTACAGTTTCTAAAATTGTTCTAAAGTAGAAGATTTTAGTTATATTGATAAAACTCCCACCATGCCACAGAGTCTCAAAAAAATAAAAGATAAAAAAAAGAACCAGAAGGTATGAACCCCTGTCGCTGATATGACAGGAAGGGGCTGAAAAGGGAGGAGTAATACTGTATATTGGGAAAAGCCCCAGAGGGTGAGGTCAGATCTTGTTGGAGCCTGGTTCTGGAGGCTGAGGAAGAGAGGCCCAGGCTGGAGAGAATGATTTTTATTTTGAGAACCTGGATGAAGTGATTTTGATTCTGGAAACCAGCTGAAACTTCTGCTGAGTTCAAGGGCCAGCCAGAGCTACAGAAGACTGAGGAAACATGACTGTGGTGTTGGTATTTTGTCTGCTTGTGGCCTTGTTAAACCTTGACTTCCTGGAAACATAGACTGTGAAGGTGGACTGGAAACTGTGAGCTTCAGTGTGGGACAGGAACTGTACAGAGAAGTGGACAAGGACCTGGGACCTGTCTGCCTTTGAACCTAGGTAATGGTTTGGTGAATCCAGATAGGAGCTGGGTCCATGGAAGTGGATCCAGGGAATCTGAGAGACTACCCTGAGTCAAGCTTAAAGAAAACTTTACTCGGATATTGTGTACTGACTGAGAAGATTATGATTTACTTGTGACTAAGGGGTGGGTGACCTGTGTATTTTCTGATGATTGAATAGTGAATGATGATTGAATAGTGACTTATTTGTAACTTAGTGTGTCCCATGAGTTGAGAACTTTGTGACCCTGTTATGGGAATGGGAAGCTAAGATCTTCCCTGCCCCCTATACCCTTTGATAGGCTTAAGTGACTCTAAGAACTTTCTTTGATTTGAAAATATACTCTGCCCCCTAAGAGGCTGAACCTGGAGTCTGTGGCGGAGGCTTGTTTTTCAGGAATGCCACACCTTGATACTTTGTGATTGGGCAGTGGGCCAAGAGGGTTGTGACATTCTCTGAGCCAGGAGAAGACTATATTTGATTGATTATTTGATGATTGAATGATTGAGTTACTAAGTGATTGGTTGACTAAATGATTATACTTTGTTCAAAACTTTGTGACCACTGTGGTGAAAACTCTGTGGCCATCTTAGTGATAAGTTGTTCGACTGCTGTATTTTGTTTCACTGTAATAAGTTGTGACATTGTGAATGCTGTACCTTGATTTCTATGAATGTTTTGCTTTGATTTACTATTGAATAAATAGAGTGTTCACTATACTATGTAATCAGAATCTTGAAAAGCTGTTCACAGTAGCATTCTTCTGGAAAGCTGCTCATGCTTGGCTTTACAGTTGCATGTAAAAACAATTTTTACCATTCATTTTTAGAACTTTGAGTTCCCAATTCTCTCCCTTCCTCCCTCCTCACCCACCTTCATTGAAAAGGCAAGCAATTTGATATAGGATATACATGTATAATCATGCAAAACACTTCCATAATAATCATATTGTAAAAGACTAACAATATTTCCCTCCATCCTATCCCACCCCATTTTTATTCTATTCTCTCCTTTTTCCCTGTCCCTCCCCAAAAGTGTTTGCTTCTGATTAGCCCTTCCCCCATTCTGTCCTTTCTTCTATCACCCCACATCCTCTTCCCCCCTACTTTTCTGTAGGGTAAAATATATTTCCATACCTAGTTGTGTATGTTATTCCTTCCTTAAGCCAAATACAATAAAAGTAAGATTCATGTATTCCCTCTCACCTCTGCCCTCTTCCCCTCTACAGCAAAAGCTTTTTCTTGCCTCTTTTATGTGAAATAATTTACCCTGTTCTACCTTTCCCTTTCTCCTTCTCCCAGTACATTTCTCTCTCACCCCTTAATTTTAGTTTTTAGATATCATGTCTTCATATTCAACTCACCCTGTGCACTCTATCTATAGATAGAGGGTATATATGTATATATACATTCCCTCTAACTATCCTAATAATGAAAAGGTCTCATGAGTTACAAATATCATCTTTCCAGGTAGAAACATAAACAGTTAAACTTTAATAAGTCCCTTATGAAAAGTCAGTTTTTCTGTTTAGCTCTTGTGTTTGAAAGTTAATTTTTTATTTAGCTCTTGTTTTTTCTCAAGAATGAATTAAATGTCATTAAATATCAATTTCTCCCCATATTGATTACACTCAGTTTTGCTGAGTAGCTGATTCTTGATTTTAACTCCAGCTTCTTTGACCTCCAAAATATCATATTCTAAGCCCTCCAATCCCTTAATGCAGAAGCTGCTAAATCTTGTGTTATCTTGATTTTGTTTCTGCAATACTTGAATTGTTTCTTTCTGGCTACTTGCAATATTTTCTCCTTGACCTGAGAAATCTGGAATTTGGCTAAAATATTCCTGGGAGTTTTCCTTTGGGGACTCTTTCAGGAGGTGATCAGTGGATTCTTTCCATTTCTATTTTGTCCTCGGGTTCTAGAATATTAGGGCAGTTTTCCTTGATGATTTCTTGAAAGATGATGTCTAGGCTCTTTTTTTTATCATGGTTTTCAAGTAGTCCAATAATTTTTAAATTCTCTTTCCTGGATTTATTTTCCAGACCAGTAGTTTTTCCAATGAGATACTTCACATTGTCTTCTATTTTTTCATTCTTTTGTTTTTGTTTTATAATTTCTTGATTTCTCATAGGATCATTAACTTCCATTTGCTCCATTCTAATTTTAAGGAATTATTTTCTTCAGTAAGCTTTTGGATGTCCTTTTCCAATTCTGCTTTTTAAGGCATTCTTCTCCTCACTGTTTTTTTTTTTTTTGGTCCTCTTTTGCCATTTGAGTTAGTCTATTTTTAAGGTATTATGTCTTCAGTATTTGGGGTGGGGGGGCTCCTTTAGCAAGCTGTTGACTTGTTTTTCATAATTTTCTTGCATCACTCTCATTCCTCTTCCCAATTTTTCCTCTACCTCTATTACTGGATTTTCAAAATCTTTTTTCAACTCTTCTATGTCCTACAACCAATTCATATTCCTTACTCTCTCTCACCTCACAATTCTGACCATTTGTCAGGTTTTGATGGGTCTGCAGCCAAAAGATCTCTCATATGTCTTCTCTTTTCTCTATGAAAATACTACTTTATATACAGAAGAATAAGTCATTTCTACTCATACAGCCCTATAGCACCAATGTGATATTCACAACGGCTATGAATATGCTGGTGTAAGTCTGAATCACAAAATATAACAGACTCTCCACATGGAAGACAGAGCCAAAATGTTTATTCAAACACTAGAAAGCTGAATCCCAACACCAGAAAGTCAAATCCATCATAGCAACAAAGAAATCTATACACAATAACAATGCAGGAGGCACAGCCATCCCCAAGCCTTCCCCCTATTAGGACCTTCCCACAAACACTCATAGCTCACTGCCTGCTTCCTCTCTCTCCCTCAGCTCTAACTGCTCTGACCAACTTCCTTTCAGCTCTGCTCCCTCTCTACCTCTTCCTATTCCACCCATTCAGCAAGCTCCTCAGGCTTTCATGTGACTCAAGCAGGTCACATGGTCCTATTAACAGATGGGAAAGATCTTCCAATTTACATTACCATTACAAGCTCCCACCCTTAGTTCAGGCCTTCATCACCTCTTGCCAGGACTATGGCAATAGCCTCCCTAATTGGTCTCTCTACCTCACATCTCTTCCCTCTCCAATTCATCCTCTACACAGCAGCCTCAGTTTTCTCACCTGTAAAATGAGGACAACAGTGGGACCTAAGACCCAGGGTTTGGTGTGAGGATAAATAAAATATGAAAATATTTGTACTTTGTAAATTTTAAAGCACTGTATAAATTCTAATTATTATGATGATGTCACTGTCTATCCTGGTTTGATGCCTTTGCCCAGGCCATTCCTGGAATGTGCCCCTTCTCCTTATCTCTGCCCCCTAAAACCCTAGCTTGCATTAAAGCTCAAATCAAATGTCATCCCCTACCTTGTATTCATTTTTAACATACTTGTTTCTTATATGCTTACCTGTGTACCTATTGGGAAAGGACTGCCTCCTTATTGTCTTTGAATCTCCATCTCCTAGCAAAGTGAATGGCTTGCAACAGGTCCTTATTAAATACCTGTTGGCTGATTCATTGACTTTTATATAATAAAAAACAAGATATCGGTCAGTTCTGAATTTATCTGCATTTTTTCTAAGCCAGATAATAACCACATTTCTATGTGACTTAAAGTTTGATTAAACATTTTCCTAACCACAGCAGTAGCTGCTACAAGTGGCATCATCACAGAGCTAGTGCAATCTAAAACAAAATCAAGACCCCGAGTCTTGTGCTCTTTCCACTTCGGTAGTTCCTGGAGACTCTCATACATAGATGAGTACTTATTCTCAACTCTAAAATGCCTCTTACAGCTCAGCTTTCTCTCCAAAATTCTGTTCTTTCCTTTTTCTAAACTCTATTTTTTTATTTAACAAAAAATTTATTTTTTCTCCCTCCCCATTGGAAAAGAAAAAGAAAGTCGTCATGGCAAATATGCATCATCATATAAAACAACTAGCCAAGTCAAAGATTCTATGTTTCAGTCTGCTGCTTGAATCATTCTTTTCAATGGGCTTTAGACTGCAAAGTGTCTAAAGTTTCGGTTTGGGGTTAATGGTCTCTCACAACTACAGCTAACAACCCATAATCTCTTTTTTTTTCTTTTTTTCATAATCTCTCTTTTAACAAGGAAGCTGTGCTTAGGATTTAGCAAACCTTGAAAAGCAGAGTCAGGCCTGGAGCAGGCCCAAGGAAGAAGAGACTGAGAATCAGAGATTTCAAGTATAATCTCATAATGTATAGTGATCATAATATCTCAGGAGATCATGGCACTTCTTAGTTCTTCAAGCACTTTCTTACCCTGTAAGATACAAAGTACAACAATTGTTCTTAGTCCTATTTGGCAGAAGAGGCCACTGAGACTCAAAAAAAGTGAGCAATTTGACAAAGGTCATGTAGTCCCAATCATTAATACTGAATCTGAGAATTAGATTCCCCAGTATGTGTAGTAGAAATGTTACTTTGGCCCAGTGAGAGATATGTCACTTGCTTGTAGTTCCTCTGTACTACAAAGGTCAGTCTGTCTGAGCCTATTCAGGGGAAAAGAGAGATCAAACAGAGGATGTCCTCAGGAACCCAGAGTTCATCTGAGGAAGAAATCATTGCAAGTCAGAAAAGCAGGATTTACTTTAAAGTATCTGTCTCCAAATAAGTTAACTAATGAATAACTGATAGAAATATTGTGTTATTAATATGTACCACTAACATTAGATGATTGCTCTGTTCTAATAAGATAAGGATTTTGGAAGGGGAGGGTCATTTTGAACCCGAGTAGGCTGACTTCTGAGCAGTGACCACTAGGAAGTGATCAATAATCTTTTATTTTTAAATTTTGAAACTATAATCACAAAAGTTGGTATGGTATAACTAGGCCATTTTATATGATGCTTCCTTGGATTTTGTTTATATACATTTAATCAATGATTAAGAACTCCCAAACTGTTCTTATTGTGCTTGTAGCCTGAGACCACAGCAATTATTCCAATTTCTATAATTATGCCCATAGCCTCTAATCCTCATTACACCAGTGTGCAAATTGCTCCTAGCCCCATCCGAATAATCCAAGACAATCCCTATTTTCAAGGAGTTATCACCCCAGCCTCCATTCTGGTGGAAAGGTGGGGGTAGGGTAGGTAACACATATAGGTTTCAGCTACAAGTCAGATGGAAAGACTACATAGTCATTAGGGTGCAGTGGCAAAATAAATGCATATTTTTAATGTCTTTTACATTAATAGAATCACTTCTCTCTTGGATGTTGAACCATTTGACAGTGCCAAGGAATTTGGTGGCCCAAATTTGGTTCAATAGCCAGTGTATTGATATCCTGAGGTTGCATCAAAGAAAAAGTTATGGGGCTTCAAATGGCCATTGGAAAAATAAAAAAACCTGGCCTCTGGACTATTTGGAATTGAAGAGTTGACTTTAGTTGGAATGCCTAAGAATCTAGAATCCTGAATTATATTCTCTCTAAATCTGGGTTATTCATTCCTGAGGTCTTCTGGATTCTGGGACCTGATATCTGCATGGCATCTTTTGGAACTTCATGTCCTGATGCCCAAAGTGAAATAGCTTAGCTGAATCTTCAGATCTCTTTTTAATGCTCATCTTAAAATCTCTAAAATAAAAATAATTTGTAATTATAACTAGACAATACGAATTTGAGAAGTGGAAACTATTTCCCTGTAATCTTCTAGCCTAACTCTCTCATTTTGCAGATGAGGACACTATGAAGCACTGGAGATAATTGATCAATACAATCAATACAATACAATGCCCAATGAAGTGAATTATCCATAGACCTACAGCTAGTGTGCAGAAGAAATTGTATGATAAAGATGGCCTCCTCAATCCTACCAGTCCAGTGTTCTTTTTCATATTACTTAATAGAATAACTACAGTTCCAACCCTGGCTTATATCAGTCTGATTTATTTTTACGAGATTGCTCAGGTTAATGTTAAATCTCTGAGATTGAAAAGAAATCTGTGACTTTCTTGTCACTAAATTAGCCTAACATAAATCTGTGTGTGTGTGTGTGTGTGTGTGTGTGTGTATGGCACATAGAAGGCATGTAATAAATACTTGTTAATTGCTATATTGATTAAAAATTATAAGCACTTCAAGTTATGATTAGCTAATATAAAGCTATCCTAATCTAAGTCCTTTCACTGAACTCCTGAATTTTCCCTACTGTCTGGGTCTCCATTTTCAAGTCCACTTTGCAAATAGTTTAATCTTCTAGAACGCTGGTTTTACCACATAAAAAGTGTTTACTATTAATTACATAATTGTTATAATATCTTCTGAGCCTCTAACCTAGAATCACGTAGCTGGTTACTTTATAGACCACTGGAGAGTATTGAAAAAATATGGATGGCAACCAGGCATTCCAACAGGGAGTCCAAGAGAATTCCTTAGGGAACTGAGGAATATCATTCATCTTTCATCGGATTCCAGAAGGGTATACTTGAGGACAAGAAATGTAAAACTGAACTGAATATCATTATTTTCTTCAGATGGGGCTAGGGGCAACTTGCACCCTAGTGTATTGAGGATTAGAGGCTATGGGCATAATTATATAAATTGGAATAATTGCTGTGGTCTCAGGCTACAAGCGTGACTGACAGACAGTGATGAGTTGGTCTATCCTGAGGCTACCTTTTATGATGTAAATTCCTCCAACCCCCACACCTCTTTAAATTCCCTTAAGACAGTGCCTCAAAAAGAGAAGCTTCTCTCCTGGCCAAGGTTTACTAAAATCTGTGTTACTACAGGCTTCTCATTCCACTGGCCAGCAGCAGATCATGCTGATTCTGGCTGGTAAAGAGATCTCGAAGAGAAGACGTTTTCCATATTTGCATCGTATTCATTCCAATTACTTTCCATCAACATGTTCTTTCCATAAAATCCCTCATAAAAGGCTCATGAAGCCATGGCAACCAAAGACAAACCAAATATACACTCCTTTGAAAAAAAGTTTTAAAAATTGTTAGTTTAAAGTAGAGGTAGCTAGGTCCTCAGGGTAGTTAGGTGACAATTCAGATAAAGTGCCAGGCTTAGAGTGAGGAAGATCTGATTTCAAATACACCCTCAAATACGTACTAGCTGTGTGACCCTGGGTAAATCACTTAACACTGTTTTCCTCAGTTTCCTCATCTATAACATGAACTGGAGAAGGGCATGGCAAACCACTCTAGTATCTTTGCTAAGAAAACCCCAAACGAGGTCATGAAGAGTTAGATATTACTGAAAATGACTAAACAAGAGCAAGGCCCTCAATTATAACATGTTGGATTTATCTTAAAGGACCTATTTGGCTTAAAATTTGATGAATTAGACTAATATTGACTTTGTTCAGCATCACTGAGGAATAGACTTTTGTCATAAGTGAATTTTCAATATAACAAAGCTTGTCCAAATTTTCAAATGTAAATTTTTTATCTTAATTATTAATATAATTATTCAAATAATGCGATAGGTCCAAAATAGTTATAGAAATCTTTCTTAAAGTTACATATTTTCCTGACATCATAAAACAAACATGTGAAACATGGTTAAATATGTTTAAAGAAGCATCCCAGTAAGTTGGAAAGAACACTAGACTTGAGGTCAAAAGACTCAGTTATGGTTTCCTTTCTAGCCCAACTACATATTGACAAAATGCTTAACTTTCTGGAATTTAAAACCATCCATGATCCTTCCTACCTTTTCAATATTACTTCATGTTACTCCCCTTCCCTATTACAAACCAGACTATTTTCTGTTCTCCATGTTGACATTACATCTCCTTCCTTCCTAGGCTGTTTTGCCCGAGTATACATTCTGTGGAATCCCAAAGGTCCTTTAAAACACAGCTCAAGGACCTGCCTCCTTGAGCTGTTTTCTCATTTCTTAAGTTTTTAACTCTCTCTCACACAGAACCCAGTATATACAACAACAAGTACTTTTAAGGATGTTTGTTGAATTGAAATTGAACTCACTTCTTTCATTGTAGAATTAGTTGGTTGAATACTTAGAAGGAATTTCAGAAATGATCTAATCCAATCTGTGCAACTTTGCCACAGCTAATTGACAGCCTTAGACTAGAATTTCCCCTTCACACCTCATGGCTGTATCCCTGCTGCTCAAATCATTGAATCTTCAGAAAATGTCATTTTTTTCCATAGGGTTTTTAAGAGACCTCACAGATGATCTATGACACAGGCTTCTGTGAACTTTTAAAAATATTTTGATAACTGTATTTCAATATAATTGGTTTCTTTTGCAATCCTCTATATTTAGACTTTTAGAAACATTGTTCTGAGAAGGGCTCCAAAGGCCTCATTAAACTGCCAAAAGGGTCCATGACATACATAAAAAAAAGTTAAGAGCTGCTGGTAGAGTCCAACCTCATAATTCTATAGATGAGGAAACTGAGGGGAAAGTAAGTAAATGACTTGCCCAAAGTCAAAACAAATAGTAAACAGCGAAGCTGGGATTTGAACCCAGGACCCCCGACTCCAAATCGAACAGGCTTTTTTGGAGATGTGCTTTTTGAGTCTTCTGTGGAAATGAACAGTTGCAAGGATAGAAGGCAAGTTATGGCAACAGTTTCTCTCACTACAACACTTGAATGTGAGCATCACTGCTGGTCAGGTACCTCATAGCAATATATACAATTTTAGCATCGGCTAAACATTGACAGATATAAAAACACCAAAATGGGGCCAGGGAACAGCAAAGGCCATTGAAGGGAAGCTGGGCACCTTTTTGTCTGAGTCTTTTCAGCTGACTCTGGACAACAAGGCAATGAAGGGAAGAGAAGAAAACCAGGTACCCGGAGAGGAGAAGTAATCCACCCTTCAGCTTCCTCAGCAAATCAAGCATGTTTTCCATTACAACACAGTAAAGGTTCCTTTTAGCTTGGCTTGACTATGAGTCTTTTCTTCACAATTTAGGGTCAACTTTATGAACATCAAATAATGTACTGTGCTGGGAGGCAATGACACTTTTGGGATCCATTTGGGTTTTTGGTTTGGTTTGTTTGCTTGGCTGAAAGAAAAGGTGGAGTGCTGTTTGACCCCAGTCTTTTGAATTCTTATGTCTAACTTCTATCTCTTCCCTCTTCCTGATGTCAGATTGTTAGTCATCACTTAATGCAGCTGTCAAGCCATCTGTCTACGTGAAGCATGTAACTCTCTGCCTCTCTAATTTGCAGCTTCTAATCTGCTGTGGCCTGGGAAACCATATAATCAAACTTGTTAGAATTGCATCTAAAATCAGAGTCTCTCCCTGAGGGATGAAGAACACTGACCTAAGAATCAAAAGACTGCTAATTTCACCTAATAAAAATCCAATTTGACCTTAAACTGGTGAGCATGGCAGTGTCACCTTTAGCTCAAATTCAATCCCTTAGATATACCTGATCCCAAACATAGGTATTATAAGGCTAAAAAAAATGTTTACCTAGTCTAACAGTCAGAAACTAACTCTCCTATCCTTCCATTGGGATTATTATTATTTAGTTTAAAGGTAATATCTGTTCTGCCCTTTGCCCTGAAAGTCTAGCAGATCTTTGGCTAAAGGCAATATATATATATAGTCACACATATATTTCCTTTTTATTCTTTTTGGTTATTGAATCAACATTTTCCTAATTTTCTTATAAGAATGGAGTGGTTAGTAATGATCTTAATCTAAGAGAAAAATCCATAATTATCAAAGAAAAAATATATTTCAAAAATTGAAGTATTCCTGAAATATATGTGTTTATGCATATATACATTCATATATATGTATACACAAAAGTCAGTGTTTCATGAATGTCCTCTTTTCAAACATCATTATCACCCCCCATCGATTCTTTCACACTCTCCACAATAGAACCCTGAATCTTACCAGTAGATGTCCAAGGTGAACAAATAAGGTAAACAAAGGATATCCACAAAAGCAAAAATAACATGTTGGCCTTAAAACGTATGACCAACCACAGCTCATCCCCTACCTAGAGTCTATTGTCCTTCTATTAAGAGCGGAGAGAAAAGCTTGTCCGCGAGTTCCAAGAACAAAGAGAAAAGCTTGTCCGCAAGTTCCAAGAACAAAGAAAGGGCCCTATACTGTGATTTAAGAGACTTGAGTTCTAGTCTGAACTCTTTAATATCTTCCTCTTGGCTTCCTCAGTTATATAATGAGAGAATTAGACTAAGTGAACTTGGATAGCTCAATGACACAGGAGATAGAACACTGGATGGGGAGTCAGAAACAGCTGAGGTCAAAACTTGTCTTGGACACATAATAGTTGTGTATAAATAATTCAACCTCTCTCAGCCTTCATTCCCTCATTTATAAAATGGGTGTGGGCTGTGGATTTGATGGCTTCTAAATTCCCTTCCAGCACTAAATTATCCTTTGATCATTTGGCATATGCTATGACTAGAAGGTGCCTTCTAACTCTAATATTCTACTGAACCTCACTCCAAGGGTCAGAGACATAAATCTATTAAGCCCTAAATGACTAATGAATCTAGAACCCCAAGACACATTAAAAAGTCATAAAACAGGAATACATCTGCTCACTAAAAGTGTTGGCCATGATCATAGAAGAAGCCCATCACAGAATCCAAGTTAAATCAGGAGTTCCTATAACTAGTGAGGCTCTCCAGAAGTTCCTCTGCCCAGGTGACATTATGCTGGAATGTTACACTTACATGTGACCTTTACTTTGTCACTACTCACCAGGAGCAATCAGATTTTTAGACAATTAGACACAAGCTATATTTGCCATATTTAATGATTTCACAGAGACAAATCTAGGTGAGGGCAAAATAAGCCAAGCAGAAATGGTTTGGGGGACCCCCCAAAATGAGTCTCACTTAAATAAAATTAGGGATTGCGTCTCTGGGTCACAGGTGAGACAAGAACGAATGCTTACCTGGTCACGTGGGATAGGATACTAAATAGAGAGTTGGAAGGGAACTTACAGGCTATTAAGTCCAATTCCCTTGTTTTACAGATGAGAAAACTAAAGTTATATAATTCAAGTGACTTGCCAGTCACATAGCCAATAAATGTCTGAAGCAGGATTTAAATTTGGGTCTTCCTGTTACCTCCAAGCCCAGCACTCTATCCATTGTACCATATAGTTGCAAAATGAGAATGAGGGGAAGCATGAGCAGCCTTCGTGGACCATTGATATCCATACAAAGTCACAAGATTGTAAAGAAGGCCTATAACATGTTGAACATAGATTCTATGGTAAATTTATGGGAGGACATGGACAATAGTAGCATAGGATGAATAGGCACACACAGGTTACAAGCTGCATCATTGGAGCAGTCACTTTCACCAGTGAGATTAAAGATCCATTGGAACATTGGAGTATTGAAGGATCATAGATTCTGACCGAGAAGGGCACTTGGAAGTAAAGTAGTCTCCTCCTTTCTTTTCAAAGAAGAAAAGTGAAGTTCAGAGAAGTAAAGATACTTGCTTTAGGTCATAAAGTTAGTCAGTTGTGATCTCTTCTCCCTCTGCCCAGTACGCATCCTTAAACACAATACTGCCTTTAATACATAGAGATTAAGAACTAATGGGGAAAAATAATGTTTTTGTATACATACAGCATAACTGATTAATTTTCATTACCTGGAATTGAGGGCAAAAGGATTAAAGAAAACTGTGGTACTGCACCAATAAATTTATCAACTGTAAGCTGCACAATATTTTTGTAATCCAACAAGAGAAAGTGTCAATAAATAGCTCATTAATAAGCTGAATGAGATTACTTTCAATTTATTAAAATTGAAAGTGAGGCTTATTTAAAGATTAAGAAAGATATCAAGGAATTTATTTCAGAAACTTTAAAGGGTACCGTTAATGAGCTAAGTATTTGGATTGCCTCTGAACAAAGAGAAAGATCTAGGCAAAAAAAAATTACTCTGATTAATAAAACTGAAAAATCAAACAATACACAATCTGTTAACTAAATAACAAGAATAATTATCAACATGACTAAATTCAAAAAAAAGAACAATCACTTTGATAGGGAAAAAACAAGATTATGTTGTGAGGAAAAAAGATTGAATATAATGTTAGCATATTAACTAGGAAAACAAAAGACCTCTAGGGTGGTTTCAAAAATGAAACACTTTAGTAATTAAAACAGTGTTATAATTAATAGATTAGGTTCTATATATATGCAGATAAAGTAGTAATATAATTAAGTATAATGATTAAAATGGAATAAATTGATATTGGAGAGTCCTTGGCTTGGTATGATCAAATTAAAGGGAAACAATGAACAATGAAGATAATAACTTTCAACAGATGTCATAATCTTGTACAATTCTAGATCTTAATAAAGAAGAAAAACATCATTCTAAAATCACATACTAACTAGTTTTACCTGATTGTATCTGACATTGACCAGTTGAGAATTTGTGAATCCATTTGAGACTGAATACAGAATCACAGATTGTCAGAGAAGGAAGGCACTTCAAAGGCTATCCAGTCCAACCCAGAGCTGAAAAAATAATACCTTCTACAACATTCCCAACAAGTGATCACCCAGAGTGCAGATATCCAATGAAAGGGAGCTCATTGCTTCCTAAAAGAGATCATTCCACTCTGGAATAGCTCTAATGATTTATCGGGGTGGGGGGAAGTATTCTTTACATGAAGCCTAAATTTAACCTCCTTTCAGCTTCCACCCAATTCTCCTAGTTCTGGCCTTTGATGCAAATAAGAAAAAATCTAATACCTCTTCCACATGACATCCCTTCAGATATTTAAAGACTGTTAACATGTTACCCTTAAGTTGTCTCTAAGTCAAATAAACCAAATACTTTCAACCTCTCTTCATATGGTATGGATTTAAATCTGCTTACTCTCCTACTTGACTTCCTTGAATACTCTCTGGATTATCAATAGCTTTCCTAAAATATGCTACACAGAACTGAACACAATCTTTCAGATGTGGTCCAACCAGAACAGAATTTTTTGAATAACCTTTGAAGTGCCTTCCTTCTCCTTTATTTTTCAAAGAGGACAGATGAATATGTCTTGCCACATGAATTAGATTTAAATGAGGCAAAGTTGTCAGCCTCAGTGTCTCTTCCAGAGTCATCAAAGTCAAACAAAAGTCAAAATGACTGGTGATGGCCCAGAATGCAGGGGATGACCTTGCATCTTCAATGTCTCCTAATGTAACCTAAAGAATGTTGGTTTATACAGCCTTCTGGTCAGTTTACAGAATAATAAAACCTCTCTATTATTTTCAAGCAAAGGACTGTCTGATCATGTCTCCATATCTAATATTTGTGAGAATGATTTCCAAACCCAAGTATAAGATTCTATATTTTATCCTTTTTAATTTCATCTTAATTCATCTGACACAATGTTCTGGCCAATAAAAAATCTTAAAATAATAGTCCTTATGCTTAGAGAAAAGAGCATGCAGTACTTAAAAACAATTAAAAAACCCCAAACCTAACTCCATCTAGAAAGTATGCTTACTGCATTGATATTCACATTCCCTGAGAAAATATGGAATGAAGTGTGGAATTGACTAGGTTCTAGTCAATCTTACTATTCTCTGAATACACTGTAGTGGATCCCACTTTTATGCCTTTGTTCATATGGTTCTTTTAGTCTGGCCTGATGTTTCTTGTCCAAATCCCACCTATGATGCAATCCCACCTCATTCCTGAAGCTTTTTCCACCCAGCCCCTACTGACTTTTCCTACCCAGAGCTCCCAAGACAGACACTTTGGCATTTAGACATATTTTACACTGAATTTTTCTATGTTAGCACATGTCTTGCCTCTCCAGTTGTCACCACTGGGAAGGTAAGGAACAGTCTGTTGAGGCACCTTTGTGTCTAGGGAAAGTAACAAAAGTGACTGATCATCTGGTATATGCTGTCATTAGGGACATTCTGGGGCAAGATATAGGAGGGAGATATAAAGGAAAGAGAAGATGGTGTCTGTTGCTAGCAATTATTAGGCTGGTAACAATTATGAATGCTTTAGGCAAATGTAATGTTTTGTATAGAGTGATTCAAACCCAGTAAATGATCTGGGCTTTAGTAAGAATATGGTTACATTCTCACCCTTGGTTTCCTCCTCTGTAAAATTAGAATAATAATAGTACCAATTTAGAAGGTTGTTGTAAAGATCAAATCAAATGGTGTATGTAAGGAGCTCCCAAAATTTGAAGTCCTTTATAAATGTAATAATATTATAAGTATTGTTTTGCAAGTCGTGGTGGTGGTGGTGGTAATGATCCCTAAGAGACTACTTTGATGTGGACATACGTGTGATTCTCTCCCAATACATAGGTCCTTGAGAAGGCAGCCAAGGCAGCTGTGGGCTGTATCTGTATTCTCTGTCTCAGTGAGTTACCTTATGTACTTAGGCTGTGTATTTATTATCACCAACAGAGGATGGGTGAAGGGAGACAGAGATCAGTCTTCCAGTGCAGGTGAATTTGTAATGTTCTGAAACAGCCTAGGGTGACATTTCTGAGACAAAAATTAGATGGAATCACCCCTTCCCCATCACCTATAGAACACATTTGTGAACACCAATGATGCAGTCCAGTGTAGATTCCTTCAGTCAGAGAAGGACAGAGATGTACACCGAGGAATAGGAAAACTGATGAATATCTAAGAGTTCAGTCCCTAAATCCAAAGAAACTGTACCAATCTCTGTTTTTGTTTGTTTGCTTTTGTTTTCAGTTAGTATGTAATGTGAGGACTGGCCAATGAGGGTCCAGTCCATAAAGCATGCCCATATTCACCTTTCACAGACTGTTATACAGAGCATACTCGATATTTCCTGCCTGATTCCAGTCAAACACATGGCTACTTTTAGCCACTAGAAGGGAGCCTCAAGCAGAGCAGGGTGAGACTTGTTTGATCTAGTGGCAAAGAGTCTTCTGGTTGACTGAGTCCCCGGAAGGGCTGATGACTCAGGAGGAAGACACTCAGGAGTTTACATACAGAAAGATTACCAAGACACTCTAGAAGCCCCTTTTGCACATTGCCTTCCTACAAGTGAGTAAGGTCAGAACTGCTGTGAGCTGCTGAGCTGAAGGAGTGGTGAAGGCTGCCCTATCTCTCACACAATTGCCATGTACACATGAATGCATGACACCTCTCTTTTTTTGATGCTTTTTCTTCTGTGTTTATTTTTTATTTTATCCCAGGTTAACAAGTATTCCAAGAGGGGAGTACCCATGTGAACAGTGAGACTGGGAGATCCACCAAAGTAATCAGAAGTGAAACAAGATCACAGCAACAGTGCAGTTGAGTCCTATGAGCAGTATGAACAGAGTCCTCAGTGCTGCAGTCAAGTGACTTGCTTTGCTCAGTGGTGAGTTGACCTATCAGTTGAGACACCAGCACAGTGCTTAGTATGTGGTCAAGACTTAATAGATAATACTTGACTGACTGGCTACCCATGCAAGGAATAAGCCTACCTAAGCAAAGACGGTGCCTTGTCCATTACCAGTGAAGCACCTCAAGGAAAACTTGGTGGGAACTCTTTGAAGGAAGAAAAGGATTCAAAAGGCCAGGGATTATGAAATATCATACCTATATGTTCCCTATATTTATATACACTATCTCTCTTAAGTTTGAGCCTACTTTTTCTAAGGACAGTGTGTGTGTGTGTGTGTGTGTGTGTGTGTGTGTGTGTGTGTGTGATATGGGAGAATATGTATCCCAGTAGCACAGCTTGGGGATATTATTTTATAACTATTCTTCTTGCTTTATAATACACTTTGTCAACAAATTCTCTTTATAACTTTTTTTTTGGTCTTTATTAATTTGTTTACTTTTAGTTTACAAGATTCACTACGACAATCTCCCTCCCCCATCATCCCCCTATGGCGGCGGCATACAATTAAGTATAGTATTTGCAAATACTTTCATATTAGGCATTAGTCAGGTTATAAAGAAGGATTGTAACAGATGGAATGAAGAATGGGAAAGAGGAAACAAAACCAAACAAGAAAATGAAAAAAGGCAGGTAGTTTGCTTCAATCTGGGTTCAATCTCAGTTCTTTCTCTGGATGTAAACATCTCTCTCCATCATGAGTCTTTTGGGTTTGACTTATGATTCTGGATTGCTGAGAAGAGTCCAGTCTGTCAAAGTTGGTCATCACACATACGTTGTGTCTGTATACAAATTCCTCCTGGCTCTACTCTTCTCCCTCAGCGTCAGTTCGTATAAGCCTCTCCAGGTAAATATGAAATCCATCTGCTCCTCATTTCTTATTGCACAATAGTATTCCATAACATGCATATACCACAACTTGTTCAGCTATTCCCCAATTGATGGACACCCCCTTAATTTCCAATTCTTTGCTACCACAAAAAGAGCTGCTATAAATATTTTTTTACGCATGGGTCTTTTTCCCACTTCTATGATCTCTTTGGGATACAACCCTAGAAGTGGTATTGCTGGGTCAGAGGGTATGAAATTATTTATAGCCCTTTGAGCATAATTCCAGATTGCTTTCCAGAATGGTTGGATCAGTTCACAACTCCACCAGCAATGCATTAGTGTTCCAATTTGTCTACATCCTCTCCAGCATTTGTCATTTTCCTGTTTTGTCATCTTAGCCAATCTGAGTGGTGAGATGTGGTACCTCAGAATTGTTTTGATTTGTATTTCTCTAATCAAAAGTGATTTAGAGCATTTTTTCATATGCTTACAAATATCTTTATTTTCTTCCTCTGTAAACTGCCTGTTCATATCCTTTGAACATTTATCAATTGGAGAATGACTTGTATTCTTATAGATTTGACTCAATTCTCTGTATATTTTAGAAATGAGTCCTTTATCAGTGATATAGGTTGTAAAAATTCTTACCCAATTTTCCACTTCCCTCTTAATGCTGGTTACATTGGATTTGTTTGTACAGAAGCTTTTCTATTTAATGTAATCAAAATTATCCATATTGCATTTTATAATGCCCTCTAATTCTTGTTTGGTCATAAAGTCTTCCCCTCTCCACAAATATGACAGGTAAACTATCCCTTGCTTTCCCAGATTGCTTAGAGTATCAGCCTTTATACCCAGATCACGCACCAATTTAGACTTGATTTTGGTATATGGTGTTAGATAATGGTCTATGCTCAGTTTCTGCCATACTATATTTAAGTTTCCCCAGCAGTTTTTGTCAAATAGTGAATTCTTATCCCAAAAGCTGGGGTCTTTGGGTTTATCAAACAGTAGATTACTATAGTCATTGACTGCTGAGTCTTGTGTACCCAATCTATTCCATTGATCCACTACTCTATTCCTAAGCCATTACCAAGTAGTTTTGAGGACTGCTGCTTTATAATACAGATTAAAATCTGGTATAGCTAGTCCACCATCCCTAGCATTTCTTTTCATTAATTCCCTTGATATTCTGGACCTGTTGTTCTTCCAAATGAATTTTGTTACTATTTTTTCTAGCTCTATAAAGTAGATTTTTTTGGTAAACTGATTGGTATGGCACATCTCAATGGAAAAATAACTGACCTGGAAAACAGATCCAGGAGATGATCTGTTTTCCAGGTCAGTTATTTTTCCATTGAGATGTTTTACCTCTTTTTCTAATTTTTCATTCTTGTTGTTTTGTTTGACTAGTTCTTGGTTCCTCATAAAGTTATTTGTTTCAATTTGGTTGATTCTGGATTTTAGCAAATCATTTTCCTTGGTTACTTTTTGAAGCTCCTTTTCCCTATCATACACTTTTCTTTTTAAGGAGCTGTTTATTTCATTAGAATGTTTTTCTAATTCTGCAATTTTGATTTTAAAAGAATAATTCATTTTGTTTTCTATCTCTCTCATTCAGTTTGCAAAGTTCCTTTTGAGCTCATCAAGGAGAGCTTTCTGTGCTTGGGACCCGTTCCCTGTAGATGTTTCAGCTGTTGGTGTGGAGTCCACATTGTCCCCCTCTGAGTTTGGTTCCTCCCTCTGAGGATAATAGGACTCCAGAGTCTTTGTAATCTGCTTTCTACCCATTTTGAGGCATGGCCCTAGGCATGCCCTTCCTCTAGGGTTTCCAAGCCTTTATAGAAGAGGGTTTTGCCCTGGGGCAATAGTTACTATGTTTTCAGGGGGGGGATTAGAGCAGGAGGGGTTCACTCTTCCATCCTGGTCCTTGGAGATCCTGATGGGGGCTTTTTTTTTTTTTTAATTTCTGGGCTATGGAGTGGTAGTCCCAGGGGTATTTGCTGTCCTGGACAGGGACCCTGCATTTGGTTCTTACCTTGCTCTCTCCAGTCCCAGCCCTTTGGTGATAGACCTGGTAGTGGCCCTTGTGGTTGGTGGGAAGACTTGCTCCCCTAGTTGGTCAGGCCTCCTCCCGGCCTACCCTGTGCACAGCACCATGGCCTTCCGGCCTGCCCCTTTTTAACTTTTTAATTTTAACTCTTTTTAACTTTTGCAAAAGTTAAAGACACCTAGTTGTTCAGAATTAATGAGCATATTGGATGGAGGTTCAGGCATGACTGTATTCATAAACTCTACACTTAGAACCCTGAGGGGAACTGTAGTCAACAATTCTGGGGAAACTAACCTACTAGTCCAGTGTAAGTCAAGAAAATGTGTCCAGGAAAGATGCTACTAGTGCTCCCAAAAGGACCTGAGATCAACTGAGCTTAAGATTAATAGATTGATTAGACGCTCCAGAAACCTTTGTCTCAGTATATAAAATATCATAGTCCCTCACATTTGTGGGCCATTCGAAATCAGTCTGTTGCCTGGACTGAGCTAAGGGCTTTTGCAGCTTTACTTTCCCAAACAAGACAAATGGGGAACTTCAAATGATAGCAAAGAGAAAAAAATACATTTGTACCCTTCTTAGGGTACATCCACTATGTCAATTGTGCATCATCAATAAATCTCAGTTAGATAAACTACTTGAGCTTTATCTCTGTTCTTTGAAATCCTAAACCCAATTAACATAACCAGATTTGGTACTAAAGAGATTGCAAGTGCTTTAGGTTTTCTACAGTGACAATCACATACTCAGTAAATGTACACAATACTATGAAAGCTTCCTGAGGTCAGAGACGATTTCTGTTTTATCTTTGTATCTACAGTACCTAGTATATTACTTGGCACATTCTTTAATAAGTATTTGATAAATTCAATTGGATAAATGCTCACTGAAACAAATTATTTCTTTGACTTAATATAACTGATGGTAGTACCAAAAAAAGAAACAGTTCATTTTAAATATGAATACAATAGGAAATCATAGTAAGAATTTATTTTGTAAGTAAAATGAAAGTTCATATAAGGACTACCTTTCGAGAGAATGGCTACCAGGAAGAAAGGCTCATTTGTTTCTATCCACATTGTTCTTTGATACCCATTCCAAAAGACTAAGCAATCTAGTGTCAGCCAGTAATCTTCTGAAATTTCTAATATGGATAAAAACAAGCATCCTTGAAGACTGTTTTGGCAATAGAACATGATGTAATATACAGGGTAGTGAGGAAGAGAAGGAAATCTATTCTGTCCATTAGCACACTACCACCACCATCCGCATGCCCACCCAACAACTTGTCTCTCCTTGTGAAAAAAAATCAAAAGCTACCAGGGACAGGGAGAGGGGATCTCCTCTTCATCAGAAGTCACTTTTCCACAGATAAGAGAGAGTTAGGGGAATTAATAGAAAGATATTTCCTAGGGTTAGCCAACACACTGAGCTAATTGAGCTAAAACAATGTGGACTTGATCAAATACCTCTGTTACTCACAGCATCAAATGACCACTGAAACATGCTGGGAATTGCAGAGAGTCAGAGCAGATGAAATCTGAAGGTCCATTCCTGCTTTGTTTATTTTGTGATTTCTTTTTACATATTTCAAGGTCTAATTAATAGCATAGCTAATATGAAGAATTTTTTTAAGACTTATAAGGAAAAGACCTTCTGAATAGAAATAGTAATCAAATGATTTCATTGTAGGAACATTATGATACTAGAACCACTTAAATAGCATTTTGTAGTCTTATAGAGTTACCTACTACAGAGAGGTGAAATTATTTCCCCAAAGTCCCCCATCCAGTATGTATGACAGGCAAGATTTGAACTCAGATATTTCTGGCAGTAATATCAACTCCCTATCTACTACACCAGTGGTGTCAAACACAGATGGATACAGGGACCATTAAACCATGGACAAGGATCCCTCTAGGCTACATATTAACTTAGTTCCAAAATTTAAGATCATTAATCTTTTATTGAATATTTATCTTCTTAAATACTTTCCAATTCCATTTTAATTTGGTTCAGGATACACTTGGGAGTGATGTGAACCATATGAGCCCACAACAGGGGCCACAGGTTTGGTACATCTATGCTACCACACAGCCTGCTATCTGATTAGACATAGGCAAAGGGATATTTTCTAGTGGCCATATGCTTGAGATCACATCATGTAATATTAGAGATTGAAGGAAGCTTAGAAAACCTTTAGTCCAGTGCCCTCAGCTTGCAGATAAGAGAACTGACACCCAGAGAATTGTATCTTTGATGGAGGTTAATTATTAATGGGATAATGGGCAACACCAAATAATCATCATCATCATCATCATTATTATTATTATTATTATTATTATTATTATTATTATGGCTGTCACTAGTTGTAACCACTCAGTTTTGGGGGTTTGTTTTTTGCTTTTTGGAGGGAGGATGGCAGGCTAATTGGGGTTAAGTGACTTGCCCAAGATCACGTGGCAAATAAGTGTTAAGTGTCTGAGGCCGGATTTGAACTCAGGTCCTCCTGACTCCAGGATTGGTGCTCTATTCACTGTGCCATCTAGCCACACCTGTACCCACTCAGTTCTAAATCTAGCTAAGTCATTCTAAACTGCATCTCTCCATGTTTTCCACAAAATACAACACATAACATAACAGACTTTCATAAATACTTTGCTAAAATAAAGTTAGGTAAAGTATGTGTGTATGTGTTTGTGTGTACATATATATGTGTGTGTGCACATACAAACATATATACCCATATATGTATGTATACATATACATGTTTATAGTGTATATACATATATAGTGTATATCTGGATAGATATATCCAAATAGATAGATAGATAGATAGATAGATAGATAGATAGATAATTTCCCTAATATACTATTCTAGTAATTCTTTCAGAAAAAGAGATAGTTACTTTACTATGACCTTCTCTCACTAAGCAGCAGCTAGGTATCAAGGACAAGGTACAAGGTCTTGAGTCAGAAAGACATCCTTCTGAGTTCATATCTGACCTCTGACACTTACTAGCTGTATGACCCTGGGCAAGTCACTTAACTTTGTCTCAGTTTCCTCATCTTTAAAATGAGATGAAAAAGGAAAAGGCAAACCACTCCATTATATTTGCCGAGAAAATCCCCAATGGGATCATGAAGAGTTGGACATGGCTGAAAAGATTGAAAAAACTGAACAATAACATTAGGTTCTATGCCAGCTATGCCAGCTTTTTTTTTTACCCTTCAACATGTGCAATAGCAATTCTTTTAATGGTCATAGTCTAGAATTTTCCCAGAGCTTAACATCAAACTACACACCAGGGGTGGCCAGGTGGAGCAGTGAGTAAGGGTACCAGCCCCAGCGTCAGGAGACCCGGGATCAGTTCTGGCCTCAGATACTTGGCCGTGTAACCTTGAGCAAGTTACTTAACCCCAATTGCTTTAACAAAAATTAAAAGACTACACACCAATAGTTGGTGGACTTACTTCTTCCCTTTTATTGAAAATTGGGGCAATCGCTTAGCTATCACATCTTGCCAGTTCTTTCAGTGTCCTGGGAGGTAGTACATCTGATGAGTTGAAATAATCAAAGCAACTATGTCTTCATAGTTTTCATTTCCCTACTTATGGGAGCTATCAACTTCCCATTAGCCATTTTTTTCTGTCCTTTATAGTACAAAGAGTGTTGAATTTTTGAATGGTCAGTCCATGCTTTTGTATTCTCCCTCCATTGCTTCCATCTCCTCCATGTTTTGTTTTGTGCTTTTTAGTCTAACCTTTTTTTAGATAGATTCCCATTTTCTTCTTCATCAGAATCTTTTCATCTTCAGAATCTTATTTTTATAAGTTTTCCATGCCTCTTATTCAGAGCACCTCTTTCTTTCCTATAGAATTTTAGTTCCTAAGAACCTCTCTATTTTTTGAGAAGAACACGATAGATACCCATCAGAAATGATTAAAAGGAATGCCAGATAACAGCGAGGATCCAATGAAGATTCTGGAATGAGTCTGTGGTAGGTCAGGTAAGTACGATTTCCAGTTTCTTCCTGCAGTGCTTAGTGAGCAAGGAGTAGGAAGAGACAAAATGGATTCTTTCACTGAATTAGTTAAAAACAGCAAGTTATTTTGATGTTGTCTAGACACAGCCTTAGCTTTTTCTTCCTGCTATCAAGCAAGCCTACATTTGAGCCTCCCTGAAAAGCTATCATCAAACATCTTCTAGTATAACTTGACATAGAAACAGGTCATTACATATCCCTCTTTAGCTGTCATAACTGCAGGAGGCCCTTCCATACCCATTCTTCTCCTTCTGCCCCTTGATCTTCATATCTGACTAGAAAGAAAGAGGAGAAAACAATTCATCGGCCTTGCTGCAAATCTGCCATTTTCCCTAAGGAAAGTGGAAAGTATAGTTCCTATCCCTTATCCCTTTGCCTTGAGAAGAAAAGGAAAACTTTACAAATTGATTTAACTGGTCTTCACTTTTCTATTCTTACTTATAAAGTTGTCTTACTACTAAGACAGAAAAATCAAACTTTAGCATAATTAGAATCCCCAGATATGTTAAGATTATTTCCTACTAAATAAAATAAACATTAGAATGTTAGAGTAAAATTTATAAAATAAGATTAAGACATAACATCTTAACCCAGATACTAGGGAACAAGTTGTTAAGGAAGACATCTGAAATCCTCTTATACGTCTTGTGTATGAATTTTAGCATGTCTTCTTAGGGTATTTTTGTGTTTCTATAGTCAGACATTCATAGCAGTCATTGTGAAAATGCCAGTGTTATTCACTAACAATTCTTTGGGCTCCATTCGGTACATTTTAGTTAGATAAAATTCACAGAATCAGGGCCTTCCCTGAACCTTTGATAGCACCAACTTTTGCCACTATCTCTAAGGAAAGCATAAGAACAAGTAAGTGCACAGAGTGGTGTGTGTTTGTGTATGTGAGTCTGTTTTCTACAAGGATTTTACTCAGCATTGACTGAACACCCAGAAAGACAGCAAGAATTTTTGACTTAGGAGTTTTCATAAATGCTGGGGGTGTCTATTGACATTCCTACAGTCAGTGATGACATAGAAAATTCTACAATATCTGTCATGTGATAACAAACAATTTCAAATGCTGGAGGCAAGGAATGCTTTTCTAATAAATATGATGTACCCAGGAGGAATAAAAGTCGTGACTTTTTTTTCCTTTTGTTGATGCTGTTTTTAAAAGCCTGTATAAAATGTTAAATGTGTTAGTTATAAGATAGAAATGATCATTTCTGTAATCTGTGACCCTATAACCCAACTCTCGACTTTAAGAGAATGTATTCAATCTTGAAAGTGTCCCTCAGGATATCATATCTCTGACTCATTTTATCACCTCTCTCTCCCATAGTTGCTCCTGAATTTCAAAATATATCTCATATATAGTTTGTGTTTGGGTCTCTACAGCTGTGAGCAAAGGGTTTCTATCTCCTATACAAGCACTCATGGTAACAATGCATAGGTATAGGACAGACTTTGTTTTATCCCATCAAAAAATACATAAAATACTCACAGTACCCCCACAAACATCCATTATAATTTTCCTCCCTCCCAGGGTCCAAATTGTACCCAAACTCTTGAACTTAGACTTCCTGGAAGACAATCATGAGACTGGTAATGCTTAGGAATTCTGCCTTCTCTGTTTAGAAGGATAGATGTGAAAACTCTCCAGGATCACAGCATTGTCCATTAAAAATCATTCCTTCCCTCTCTGGAAAACTGGTCCCAGAACTCTCAACTTATAACTGCTAATCTGACCCCATTAAGAATTCTCTCTTGGAAGTTGTGCTCCTAGAGCTAATTACATCTTAGCTATATGGCCTTCTACTGAGGCCACATGATTAACTGTGTATGTGACTGTTACATATTTCTGTTATTGCCTTTGTAGGACTCAGAGTACATGAGTTTGGGAGTATGAGAACTCAGGGTCTAGGAATTCTTGAAGTCCAAATTCTCTCCTTTCTGCTCCATGACTGCCCCCATAATGAGGAATGAGGATGAGGAGGTTACACTTTAGGGAGAAGAGGAGGGTTCACTGTCATGTTTCTACTCAGAAAAATTAAAAAAAAGATTTCTTTGTAATGAAGATTCTCTTTTATAAACCTAACATAAGGGGATATTTCCAATCTATAAGAATATGAGGCAACCAGTTTATCTCCAAACAATGCATAGCACAACACAATCAAATCTAAATCGTTAAGATTCAACCACTCATCATCATCAAGGTATGAGGCATTGAATAGACTCACAAGTGCCAACAGGGTTGAGATATGTTTTCTTATGGCAATGCATTCAAAGTTCTAAACAAAATTTTACTACTCTATAACCTTATCAACTTTATCAGGATAGTCCCTTGATCAACTCTGACGTCTCTCTTTGATTGTTGTTGTTATGGTGGTGGTGGTGGTGGTTATTCAGTCATTTCAGTCATGTCCAACTCCTCATTATCCCATTTGGAGTTTTCTTGTCAAAGATACTAGAGTGGTTTGCTATTTCCCTCTTCAGTTCATTTTACAGATGAGGAAACTGAGGCAAACAGAGTTAAGTGGTGTGGCCAGGGTCACACAACTAGTAACTGTCTGAGGTCAGATTTGAGTCAGATTTTCCTGATTCCAGGCCCAGTGCTCCATCCACTGGATCATCTAGCTGCACCCCTTTTTTAATATTAATTATTAAAATTTTCAATTCAAAATTCTCTCCCCCACCCACTGATAAGGTAAGTAATATGATACCCATTGTACACCTGAAGTATATACACATTTCCATATTAGCCATGTTACAGAGGAAAAAAAAGAA
>NW_027186473.1:41087704-41087872 GCF_028583685.1 Petaurus breviceps papuanus
AGAGAGAGAGAAAGGAAGGAAGGGAGGGAGGGAGGGAGGAAGGAAGGGAGGGAGGAAGAAAGAAAGAGAGAAAGAGAGAGAGCGATGAAGAGAAGAGAAAAGAAGAGGAGAGGGAAGAGAAAGAAGAGAAGAGAAGAGAAGAGAAGAGAAGAGAAGAGAAGAGAAGAG
>NW_027186473.1:41087882-41092691 GCF_028583685.1 Petaurus breviceps papuanus
AAGAGAAGAGAAGAGAAGAGAAGAGAAGAGAAGAGAAGAGAAGAGAAAAAATAGGCTTCAGTCTGCACTCAGAGTCCATCAGTTTTCTCTCTAGATATGGATAGTATTTATCATCATGAGTCCTTTAGAATTGTCATCCCAATCATCATATTGATAAGATTAGCTTTCTTTTACAGTTAATTTTCATTACAATATTGTTATTATTGCCCAAATCTACACAATTGTCATCTGTGTTCAAAGATAGGTGCACATACAGAACAAACAAACATAGAGTGCCAGGATACCACAAGTTTTCTCCTTCTCCACAACAAGAGCTCCCTTCTCAGTTCTCAGTTCTGCTCAGTTCTTCTCTCTTCTCAGTTCTGCCACCACAAGTTCTGTTCTCAATTCTGCTCTCTCCAGCCTGGGCCTCTCATTATATACGGTCATTAGCTCCTCCCCTTCCTGTTATATCAGTAACAGGAGTTCACAAGTGTTAGGGTTCACAAGTTGTGGGGTTCACACATTCTCTTTCTTAACAGACTTGATACAAGGCTCAAAAGAAACTTGAACTGAAACAAGGTGTTAATTCAATAGCTGAAACAAGGTATGAACTACATCTTTGCTTGTCATTATATGCCTCAGGCAATTCCCTAGGACTTATGGACATAAATGCATTTTTCCCCCCTAAACTGAATCTTCACTGGAGTGAGCTTCCATATCTAGTATTTAAATCACAGAACCTTCATATATTTCCAAAAAATAAATTATAATAGGCCATAGACAGTATTAGGGGACCAATTGTGTAAAATTTCTAGAATCACACCTCTCTTTACACATATGTGTATGTGTGTATGTGTGTGTGTATAAATAAGTTAGAAAAATAAAAGAAAATAACCCTACCACCAGTACAGTCTAGAAAAGAAAACTTAACTTATATCAGAACATTTAATCAGTCCCAATTCTAACTTACTGGCTCTTTGAGATTGGTCAAGTAGATGTATCTCTCTGAGCATCAACAATTTCTCATCCTTAAAAATAAGAGGTGAGGGGGAATGGACTAGATAGTATCTAAGATCCCATCCAACTCTTAACTTTTTGACTCTAAAACCAATACTCAGTCCTTCTAAAAATCCCATTACACATAAGAAATGGTACATTTCCATTCTTAGTTTCCATAAGCAGCATGAGTGTTAGCTGCAGCAAACAAGGACACAAGACAAAAAGGCTGATCAGCTTCATTGTTATTCTGTTGTTTAATGTGCCTGGTCTAAGGATTCTATGGAAAAGTGCACTATTTCAAGGGTAGATGTCCATAGACAAACAAAGGGGGAAATGTTCTTTTCCATCCTCCACAGGCTTATCAAAATATCATGAGGCTTCAGGAGATTTCCAATAGTCAACCCAGGTCTTGGAACAAGTCAGAACCAGAGGCCTTAAGTCATGGCTTGGTCCTGAAGAGTCACAGTGAACCAATTCTATCCTTGACCAGCTCCCAACTCCAGAGCATTGTTACTTGCTTTGTGAAGGTCCTAGCTCAATTTAGTTTCCCTTAAATATGTAGTGAAGATTTCTTGCAAAATTTTGGACATAATCAAGGGGCCTTTATACACCTGTAGAGAACTTTCCAAAACTCCTATGGGCTGGAGCAGGTCTTTGTGCATCAGATTAGTCTAAAACTCTATACCAGGGAGCCCAGAAACTACTTCAGGATCCAGTGTTGCAGAAAAGGACCAATTTTAATTCTAATCAGAATTCATCACTTGTCAGAACTGGAAAAATATACCCCAGAACCTAAGGGTAACTAGGTGGCAAAGTGCATAAAGCACTGGGCCTGCAGTCAGAAAGAACAGAAAGACCAGAGTTCAAATCTGACCCCCAGATACCACTGGCTGTGTGACCCTTGGGAAGTCACCTAACCTCTGCCTAAAACTTGAGAAAGAAATGGTAAACCATTCTAATATGCCTAGAAAACCCCATGGACAATTGATCCATGAAGTTATAAACAGTCAGACACCACTGAACAACAACAAGCCTGGAACCTATAGTTCACAGTCTATAGGTAAAAATTTTCCATGTTGCTTAATCCATAGTGTCTGGGAGTCAGAGGCAATGATCAAACTGGATCATGGGAAGACATGATTATAGACTTAGAGCTGAAAGGGACCTTAGAGGTCACTTAGTCTAATCTTCTCATTTTATAGAAGGGGAAACAGATCTAAAAAGGTAAAGCAACTTGGCTGAGGTCATGCACGTTCCTTGAGCACAGAGACCTATATTTTTGTCTGTCTTTGTATGCCCAGCTTGTGTCACAGTGCCTGACAGAGAGTAAGCACTTTGTAAATGCTTATTTGGTTTTCCTTGACTTGACTTAGAACCATGCTCCAGTTTGTCTTCAAATATTTGAAAGGCTATCATAAAGAAGCATTACACTTCTTCCATTTGGCCCCACAGTCAGAACCAAAGAGGGAAAGTTGAAAAGAAAACAAGTTAAGTATGATGTAAGAGTGAAAAAAGAATTCCTACCAGTTAGAAGTAACCAAAAGTGGAATAGAAAGCCTGTGTGTGTGTGTCTGTAATAGTAATGAAATTTGAAATTCCTTTTGTATTGCTAAGCTGAGAGGTACATAGCATTTAGTAATTAATCAAGCTTCTGTTAAAGAAACAGAAGCTATGAAACCCTGTTGCTGACATAACAGGAAGGGGCTTGCTGAAACAGGAAGGAGCTAATGCCGTGTGTGTGTGTGTGTGTGTGTGTGTGTGTGTGTGTGTGTGTGTGTGTGTGTGTGTGTGTGTGTGTGTGTGTCTGTGTGTCTGTGTGTCTGTGTCTGTGTCTGTGCTGTGTCTGTGTATCTGTGTGTCTGTGTCTGTGTCTGTGTGTATAAGGAGAAGTCCTTGGTGGGTCAGACAAATCTTCTTGGAGTCAGGTTCTGGAGGCTGAGGAAGAGAGGCCCAGGCTGGAGAGAATGATTTTTATTTTGAGAACCTGGATGAAGTGTTTTGAATCTGAAAACCAGCTGAAACTTCTGCTGAAAACTTCCAAGGGCCAACCAGAGCTGCTGAGGAGCTGCTAAGGAGCTGTTAAGGAGCTGCCAAGAGGAAGCATGACTGTGGTGTCAGTACTTTGTCTGTTTGTGACCTTGTTAAGCCTTGACTTCTGAGGAACAGAGACTGTGAAGGATTTAAGATGGACTGGACACTGTGAGCTTCAATGTGGAGAAGGAACTGCATGGAGAGCTGGACAAGGAACTGGGAGCTGTCTGCCTTGAACCCAGGTGACATTTTGGTGAATTCAGGTAGGAGATGGGACCATGAAAGGGAAACCATGAAAGCTGAAAGCCTGCCTCGAGTCAAGATGAAAAGAACTCTCTGTGAATACTGAGTAGTGACTGATGAAATTGTCTGACTAGTGACTGACCCTGATGTGAGATTTTGCTTTGGGATTCACTTTTGGAGGAGTTGTGTGATGTGGCCAGATGAGACTCTGGGCAGCCGTTGAGCCCCCCAGCTTTGAAAACCCAGATATTGGTGCTTCCCTCTCTGGTAACTGACTAGGTATGGATGTAATGATCAGACAGCTGGAAGCCCTGTCTGCTTAATTGTGTTATTTTCTGTTGTAACTTCTGTTTGTATTCTCTGAAGTTCAGGGTGCTGACTTTTTCCTCTGCACTAGGTAAATGATATATGTTTGATTGATTAAAGTGACTGTTGAAGTTGTAACTTAATTACACACTATGGGTGGGGGACTTTGACTATTGTACTTTGTGATTGAATTAAGGACTCTGAGATTGACTAAATGAATGTACTTTGTTTGTAATTGGAAACTAATCTCCAATTGAGAATATCCAGGGGTGGAGTACTTTGACTTTTGTATTTTGTGTCCCTTAAGGAGGTAAGTCTCCTTAAGGATGATTGAATGATTGAGTTACTAAATGATTGTACTTTGTTGAAAATTATTGTGACCACTTTGGTGAAAACTATGTGGCCATTTTAGTAATAAGTTGTTGAGTTGTGAGATGTTGAATGCTGTATTTTGATTTTCTGTGATAAGTTGTAACATTGTGAATGCTGTACCTTGATTTTCTGTGAATGTTTTTCTCTGATTTGTTATTAAATAAATAGAGTGTTATCTTCACTTAGTCTAATCCTCTCATTTTATAGAAGGGGAAACAGATCTAAAAAGGTAAAGCAACTTGGCTGAGGTCACGAATGTTCCTTGAGCACAGAGACCTGTATTTTTGTCTGTCTTTGTATGCCAGAGAGTATACTGTGTAATCAGAACCTTGAAAGCTGTTCACAGCAGCCATCCTCTGGAAAGCTGCTCATTCTTGGCTTTAGTGTCATATAATTAGATCAGAAAATTTTATATTTTATCTATTCATTATATATTTATATTATATTATATTATATTATATTATATTATATTATATTATATTATATTATATTATATTATATTATATTATATTATATTATATTTATTATATTATATTACATGCTATATTGTATAATATAATTATCCTGAGAGAATGGGTCCCTCTTCACTAGAAGTCTTCAGGAAAGACTGGATGACCACGTGTCAGGTATGTAGAAGAGAGGGGTCTTCATTCAGCTACAGTTTAAATTAAATGACCACTGAGGTCCCTTCCAACCCTGAGCTTCTGTGACGGTGTGACTACCCCTTGTATCTTGAAAGAATGTGTCTGATCACACTAATTACCTCCCTAAGGGAAAAGAATGTGGATGTCAAAGTTGGGAAAGAAATTGACAACACATGGAAGGTACTGAGAGAGAGAGAGAGAGAGAGAGAGAGAGAGAGAGAGAGAGAGAGAG
>NW_027186473.1:41092701-41102704 GCF_028583685.1 Petaurus breviceps papuanus
AGAGAGAGAGAGAGAGAGAGAGAGAGAGAGAGAGAGAGAGAGAGAGAATCATTGAGGGTTTGAGCATATGGGACTTACACTATGGTAGTGCTCTCAAAAAAAATGGAGAAGTTAGGAAATATTCTATCTTTTGCACTTGCTCTGAAAATAATCACCAAATTTCTACTAACATTTCTGCTGAAAGGGGCAGGACAATCTATTGCCTGTGACTCAATTCTTAATCCTTGTGATTGCCTAGAAACCGAAATTCTATTCTCTTAGAACCATTTCCCATTTTTGTTGTATGCACTATAAAAATATAAACTCATTGAAGAAAGGGGTCACTTCACTTTTTATTTATATCCCCAGTGCCTAGAACATAGTAGGGGCTTAATAAATGCATGTTGATTTGATTCATGGATATTTGAAAATTAGGAAAAGAGATATCAGGGAAAGAAATAGTAATTTGGGGATATGTTTTGGACATAATGAGCTTCAGATGCCTATTGGATATCTACATAGAGATGTCCAATTAGAACTCAGGAAAAAATTGAGGAATAGATATTGACTGAAATTACAATACAATTATTAAATCATTATCACAATTATTAAATTGTGATCCAGACTTTTCTCCTCAATTTTCTCATTAAGGAGCAGCTCTAGTTAAAGGCAGTCTCTGAAGGACATGACTGAGTGCTAGCCCTCAAGCTTGGGACCCCACCCATTTAGGAGAACTAACTTCTGTTTAGAAGATAAACAAAATCCATTCAGGAAAAGTCCTTATCCTAGGCAAGGAGCCCCAATCCTTGTACAGCTCCATTAGATTTTTTTTTTGGAGGGGGGAAAGGCAAGACAATTGGGGTTAAGTGTCAAGTGTCTGGGGCCAAATGTGAACTCATGTCCTCTTGACTCCAGGACCAATGCTCTATTCGCTGTACCACCTAGCTGCCCCTCCATTAGATTTTAAGGTGACCCAGACCATGAATGAGAAAACCAACCATAGAGGTCTGGGTGGAGATGGATTCCCAGGTCCAGATTGCTAGAGGTGGTTGAATCTCATGATCAAATTACATTCTCAGTAGGAGGAGCTGAAGACTTTTAACCCACCTCCTCATTAAATATTCACTAATCAGGGTTGATTTTCACTTGTCAAGGAAATTCTCTTTCTGAAGGGTTATTTAAGACTTTCAGGACCTCCACTGGTCATTTCTGGTTACCAAGAAAAACCACTGACCATCAGTTTACTGATTGATGGCTAGCCTAATTAATAAATTGATTATTAATTACCCAGAAACTTTGTCTATTGGGATTTTTCATTCATTTCAATGTGTCTATGATTTCCCACTCCTAGAACTACCAAGACTATTCATCTAAATTCAGATCACCTGCTCCCCAGAACAACGCTGGAAAAACAAAGACAAATTTACTCTTGGGCTTTGTTTTTTTTAGATTGCCCTCTCCTCAAATGCATCCTCAGGTTAACCAATCACTTTTTTTTAATGTATTCCACTTTCAGTTAACTATTTCCATCTCCATCATGACTGAGGACAAGTAACTATTTGGGATTTCCTTTCTCTTCTCAAATTGTATATAAGTGAAATTTTATTAAAATCGACATAAAACACATTGATGGGTGGGAGAAATCATAAGAAAGGTTAGGGATGTGGGGAAAGGAGAAAGAGACAGGATTTTCTGTTGATGTTAATTGTATGTGTAATAAAATGTGGCCTCCTCTGTTCCTGCTGCCCAGTTAGCTTAACTCATTATTTACCTGTAGTTCCGTTATCCTTCCATCGATGAACTGAGCCAAGAATTATCATTCCAATTGGGTGCACAACAGTGATTGTTCTTTTGACAAAAATATAGGGATAAATATAAGGAATTTGCTCCAAATCACAATGAATAGTGGGTTAATTCTGAGAAACATTCTTATATTCCTATGCATGGTAAATGGTTATTTATAAACTTCATGAAGTCTTTGGGACCTCAACCCAAATATTAAGTTCCATGTTACCCCAGCCCCCAAAGTTAGATTTGAAATAAGAACACTCTTCATACCTTCCTGATATCCAGCTCCATCCTATTTACAATAAATCAATTACTCAGAGATTAAATAAATGGAATGATGATGCAAATTTATGCAAATGAAGGACCTCACTGTCTAAAAGTAGAAGTCTATTATGAATCTTCTTTTTTCCAATACAGAAAGAGGACAAAGCAGACAGATGAAAATGTCAAGTAAATTAGATGGGGATAGGAGTAGGGAAACCTTTTTCAAGGGCCACTGACCCACATGGAGAAAAAAGAATCAATTAGAGATCACACACACACACACACACACACACAAAGCAATAAATTTAGTTAAATTTGTTTTTATTTTTAGAGAGAAAATGCAGAATGTGGCCATTTTAAAATTAAGAACACAGAATATGAAATCATATAATAAATATAACAAATGTAAATTATAACTCATTTCTATATGTGTCTATTTTATAGAAGAAAATATTGGGGAGGAAAAGAGGACAAAGGAAATGAAAAGCAGGTAAAGACAGATGGACAAAGAGAAAGACCCGTGGGCCCACAGAAAGAGAGAAAAACAAACACAAAAAAAAAAGGGACACACTTGAAAAAAATGCATCTACCCAGACAGGGACAGACTTTTATGGAGTAACATCCCCATCTTGAGGCCTTTTAGGTATCACTAAAGAAATCTGAAATTATCTTGTGTTTTTGCAAGCTCAGGCATAAAATGACAATCACCTCTGGGTAATGGCCTTGCAGACCAGATGAAATAAAGTTAAGGGTCGATGTGGTCCTTGGGCCAGAGTTTCTGAAACTATGGATTAACTCATCAGATGTTTAAGAGACTACCCCTTTTCCATTTTGTATTAGTGTCCAAAAAAATCTTTCAGAGCCAGCCATTTTTCCACCTTTACTCAATGCATTCTTTAAAAAAGGCAGCATCCAACTCACTTTCTCAATACTTATCCTTGAGCCCAGATTAAGAGAATCTTTTCAGCCCATTGGCTAGAAAAACCATTAAGGGAGAAACCAAAGTCTGAAAGATGCTGACCTGCAAAGTCAGAGTGGGAGGCCAAAGCCGAAAGGAAAGCCATAATGGGATTTTCTGAGTTGATGTGCTTTCTTCTCCTGTGAGCCCTTAGAAACGAGTAGGGAAAAAAGACCTGCTCCATACTTGGCTCAGACCTTCTTAGGTTAAACTGCCCCGACATCTCATCATGGGGGTCTTGATTTGTTTGCTTGCTCATTTTTACTGCACAATTCTGCAACTCTGCCAAATTCTCCTTTCCTCTCTTTTTAATCTAGTTAACATAATGGTAATCTAGCTAACATAATAAAGGGAAGGCTTAGACTTAGAATTTCATGTGTAAAGGAACTCCCAGGTGAAGGAATTCCCTCCACCAATGCAGTCACCTTCTGCTCCTAGTGACTGAGAGATAAAGTTATTGCTCAAGGTGGTGTAGCTGTGCCCTGGTTCCAGTGTCAACTAGTGTTGTTTTTCTGTCAATACGTGATAATTTTAAATAAAACAACAGGTAGATTCTTGGAACTAAAATCTCTGGGTTACTGTCTTCATTCAGCCTTTAAAGCATTTTTTGATTGGATAAGTCACATTATTATGTATCTAAATTTCATTCTGTTAAATGGGCTAATAATTTTTTTCCAATTTCTCTTCAGTGTTCAGTGGAGCTCATGCTACTTCCTACATAAGACCTTTCCTTTGGGTTTGCTTCCTCCCAATTACTTTGTATGAATTTTGTAAATACTTTGTATTGATTATTCAAAAAAGCAAACTTTTTGAAGGCAAGTTCTGTTTCATTTCTCTTCATATGCCTAGTGCCTAAAGGAGTTTGGCACATAGTACACCTTTAATAAAATTATGCTCAAATACATAGAATTGAAAATCTCTAAATCAGTCATCAGAGGGTATTGTGTAACATCTGACATTCTCCAAACTATTTTTGCAATGTTAATGTCATAATCCCACAATTACAATGCAGCATAGCATGTACTATGTGGATCGAAATTCAATTAAGCAAGAATTTATAGAGCATTCAATACGTACTGAATAAAAAGGATGGAAAGACAAAGAAACAAAATACCTGCCCTCAAGGAGCTTACATTCTATGGGTTAGTTATAAATAGCATGCGTTTATTACTTCATTTGGTTCTTGCAATAATCATGGGGTGTAAATACTAAAGATATGATTAAGTGGACTTGAGAACAAGCCTCCAAGCCTCAGACTGGTTGTCTGGCCCAGGGAAAGTCACTTGAACTTCTCAGTGCTTTAGGCAAGTCTGATACTTTAAATTACATAAAGTGGGCCTACCCTGGCATATTGATAAGATTAGGAATAAACCTGAAATCAAAAGCCAGACTTTCCTGTGGAAGAAGTCTCCTCATCTAGGGAGTTCCTTATATCAATCCCTTGGGGACTAATCCCCAAGTTCTTATCACTAAGTACCATAGGTATTAAAAGCATCCTTATTTTACTGAGTCTTGGAGAGGTTAAACCACTTACCTAACTATACCAAATGGCAGCATTTGGTGTCAGAACCCAAATTCAAACCCCCATCTCCCTTGCCTCCCAGAACAGCACTCTTGCCACTATATTGCATTGTACAATAGGATCAATCTCTATTCAAAGTTAATTTTATTTCTCAATTAGGAAAGTGTCAAAGAATTTTCTGGAAATAGTATCACCCCCTAAATGCCTATCAGTTGGTGCTTGTTATGTTTGCTTGTGTGCTCCATCCTGCCCATGCCCTGAGCTTGGTGCTAGCTCTAAAGCAGGAGCATGCATGGTATCCTACATGAGGAGAGCACAGCTTGGCATCATCAGTCATACTGCTAGCATTGTGCCATGGCTCATGCCCCAGCAGTCTCTCACTTTCTGGGATTGGGTCACCATTAAACTATCTAAACAGGAAGCAGGTACAGGATGAGAAAAGTTGCAAACCCAAATCGTCAAATGATCCTGTCTCAAGCAAAGCATGAAGTAAATTTAACTTTGCTAATGCCTGTGGCTCCCCCCTTTCTGGCCTGTGTCTCTGCCTGTTATGCATTGACCTTCCCAGCTTTGAGTCATTGCTGTTAACTCCTTCTGAATTCCATCTCATCCCAGGATTTGTTACCCCAGATTCAGTAGAACGTTATTTTTTTTATTCTTCTATATCTTGACTTGGCCTAATGATGTGAAACACAAATAGAGACAGATCCCTGTAGACCATATATTGACTCAGAAAACCACAACAGAACATTATCTCTGTTCTATTATATTTTCATTTATTCCTGTTAAACATTTCCAAATTACATTTTAAATTGGTTCAGGCCACACTGGACAGTTTAACAGTGTGAGCTAGGAGTTTCCCACCTCCAACTTGGACCACACTTCATTTCTACAGGGTTATTTATTCTTTCCCTAGGATCTTATTCATTGTCTTTGCATTGAAACATCCCCACCTCCCCCGAGGGGTGAGGATCCAACAGCATTCAATCCCTCTGCATCTGTTATTCTTCCTCTCAGTTTCTGGATTTTGATACCCAGAGTTAAATCACTTTAACTGGATTCTGATGCCTGTTACACAGGCTTTAAATCTGCTGGGCCTGGGTCTCAATCACTATGACCTAATCTCTTAGCTTTTTATCAGAGTTTTTCCTGGTTAATTTCTTAGAATTCTGCCTATATGATCCATGATGCCTAAATATAATGATTTATTGATACCATTTTCTAAAGAATTTTAAATCTGGTTTGTGTCAGACTTCTACCACATGGTCCGTGAGGGTATGAATGAATGAATGAATGAATAGAAAAAGCATTTATTCAGTGCTAAGTACTGGAGATAGAAATAGAAAAATCAGTCTCTTCTACTAAGGAGCTCACACTTTACTTGGGGGAGACAGTATGAATAGGAATGCTCAGTTTCAGGTAGATAGAAAAGCCTGGAACTTCTGGGGATCCAATAATGGAGTAGGTGGCAAGACCCAGATAACCATAAGGTGAATCACTGTCGGGCCAGTGCCCTGGGAATCTGAAGAATAAAGCTGTAGGACTGATGGTAAGAACCAGAGGACCTTAAGATTCCATGGTGAGACAAACAGTAAAAAATGATGGGATCCAATCTTAGGCACAGGGTTGTAGCTGGTGACTCTGCTCATGTAAGCATTATAGGCAGCTATGTCCAATCCATAAAGTGGGGGTGAGGAAGGCTGGAGGGGTCTGATCTTTAGAAGGGGAGAGGGCACCTGAAGATCTGAGTGGAAGAGGAATTCTGAATTCTCTTTCATATGGTATGATGGAAGTTAGTGTCCAGACATTGGTAAGAAGTTTGGGGGAGAACATTCTGAAGCACTTGTTTATGGGAACCCCAGCACTTTGATGGGTTTGAGAAGACTGGACTGTGGGAGGGGGAAAAGAGTCTCCCCCCTCCCCCACTGGGAAATTGACAAAGCATTTTAATAAGATTGGTAACCTGGCTACAAGTTTTAACAAATCTGAAATCAAAAGAGAGACTTTGAAGTATTTAAAACTGCATTGCAACGGTTTTGTTTAGATATATTTATACCTCCTCTAGGAATCTGAATCATGCTTGCAACAGAACTCTTAAGCTATCATAGACTAAACAAAGAGCATAACCAATGTTCAAATGGAATTCTTGCTTTTTAGGTATGAAGTAGAAAGTGTAATCTTTCCATGTTCACATAAGCTAACCCATATGCAAATTGAGAGACAGGACTTTCAATGGAGTGGGATTCTATAACACCATGGTTAATCAACTCAAGTTTTCATGGCCAACCCAATATTTTACATTTATTTTCTGAAATTCCTTTGCACATTTTTTTTCTGATAAAAAAACTTAACTGGTGGTGACTTCTAGGTAAGGCTTCTTTTCCTCCAAGTCTCTGATTTTCTCTCTCAAGGGTGCAGCAACTTCTAAATCTTCAATTTCTATTCTCCATTTTTCTGAATAAACTTTACATAATGGAGTGCTCCAAAAAGAAGTTTACATCAAAGGCAACGGTTACTGTTAGCTTCATCATTGTCTAGCTGATGACACACAGTGGTCATAGAAGTAGCCCCTTGATCATCATCCTTGGGAACAACATAAGTCAGGGGACCCACTAAACACAACCACTTTTATAAAACACAAACACTCCTGGTATCATGAATGGTGTATTTTCAAAGCCAGCATTCCACATCAGCAATGTGCCTTAATTTAAGGTAGTGGTGTCAAATTCAAATAGAAATTCATCCCTGCTTATATTGACTGAGAAAACCACAAATTAACATTATCTATGTTTTACTGAATTTTTGTTTATTTTGTTAAACTTTCCCAACTACACATTTAAATCTGGTTTTGGCTGCACTGAGGAGTTTTGCAGGCTATGAGTTTGTCATTTCTGATCTAAGGAGAAGGCTTCCTGCCCACTCCCACATATCCCCCTTACCTGCTAGCTTATGTCAGAAGTGTGAGAACTAGAGTTCCACTCCTTTAACCAAGGGCTTTGATCCCCTTTAGAAAGCATGGTATAATCAATCAGCAAATATTTATTAAGCACCTACTATGTTCCAGGGATTGTGCTAAGTGCTGGGGATACCAATCACAGCAAAGAGACACCTAGTAAGGGGGACACCTTGCAAACAACTATGTGCAACTATGATAAATACAGGGGGACGTGGAGATGAGCAACAAAAGAAGCTCACCAGAATTAAGGGGAATCAGATAGGGCTTCTGGTAAAAGGGAAGAGTTTAGCTGGAACGAACTCAGTATTCAAGGAGGACCAGCACATCTAGCTTGAAGGCTGCCCTGCCCTTTTCAGGGCTGCTCATCCACCTATAGTGCCCACCTTTCACTCAACTCTCACCTATGGCTCCAAGAAGGTATAGTATGTACAGCAGCCACACCCTGGTGAAACAGGCTCAGCAGATGGACTGGACCAGGTTGAGGGTAACCAACAGACCTCAGACCTGTCAGTGAGTTAGGGGGAAGTCTATGGCAAGCAAGACATCCTCTGGCAGAATGGGTGGATGAGAACAATTTGTTCCAGTGGCCATGAAGGAGGCTAAAGCTGGTGCTGTGGAGTGCTCAGAGCTTGGTCAGACAGTGAAGACGTCCTCCACTGCATCCTGGGCTATGGCCAGTCATCTTGAGCTTCATCCTGCCACTGGACTTCAATGGCTCTGGAAGAAAGAGTGAGATTGACAAACTTTGCTAAACTCTGCCTCCTTTAAATCCAATTCACTTGAAAATCATCACCCCTTGATGTCATTGGTCCTCTTTGAAAAAGGACAAACAAAAAGTTTGGTTGAACTAACATAGAATAGGACGTCAGCTCAGTTTCCCCATCTTTAAAATAAGGGGATGGGCCTAGTTGCTGCAAAGGTCCCTTTTGACTAATAACATATTTCTCAGTTGTGTGTCCTTATATGTCACATAACCTTCATAGACTTAGGTTTCCTCTTTTGTAAATGAAAGTATTATACTACATGGTCTCAAGGTCTCTCCCAGCCTGAAAAATTCTATGTCCTGTGCTTATTGTGAATTAATTCATCAGATAATTTTATTTTTTTTTAAGCAATTGGGGTTAAGTAACTTGCTCAAGGTTACATGGCCAGTTATTTCTGTGTGTGGTGCTAAGTATCTGAGCCCGGATTTGATCCCCAGGTCATCCCGACACTGGAGCCGGTACTCTTACTTGCTTAGCCACCTGGCTGCCCCTAAGCAATTGGGGTTAAGTAACTTGCTCAAGGTTACACGGCCAGGTGTTGTCATCAGATCATTTTCTTTTATTGGGTTTCAGAACATTTGGTGTTGAGGTACTTAGTAGGTTAAGGAATACCACCATGAGGATGAAAAACACTCCAGGATCATAGATTTTAGACCCGGAAATCACCTGGGAGGTCCTCTAGTCTCAGAGATCTCATTGTATTATCTAAGTATCCCTAAGGATCCTTGACTCTTTCAGAGGAGCCTTGAGGTCAAAACTATTTTCATAAGAAAATTTATTCTTTCATTTAGAAAACAGCAAATATTAATAGATACAATTTATCCAAACAAAAGTTCTTTGTGAGGCCTCAATATTTTTGAGTATATAAAGGGATTCTGAGATCAGAAGGTTTGAGAGTCACCAGACACAGAGGTGGTGTGGTGGATAGAATGCCAGGCCTAGAGTCACAAAGACTCATCTTCTTGAGTTCAACTCTGATCTTAGTAGTTGTGAGATCCTGGACAAATCATTTAACCTCGTTTGCCTCAGTTTCCTAATCTGCGAAATAAGCTGGAGAAGAAAATGGCAAACTACTTCAGTATTTTTGCTGAGAAAACCCCAAATGGGGTCATGAAGAGTCAGATATGACTCAATAACAGTGACAAAAACAATCTAGTCTGACCCCACTAATTTTAAATATCAAGCAACTGAGACCCCCAAAAAATAATTGACTCGTCCAAAGTCACATAGGGTGTAACAGATCTAAGATTTAAAACCAAATCCTCCAACTTCAAATCCATCACACACACCCCCAATCAGGGGGAGGCCAGAGATACCAAATATCATTTTTGCCTGAGCCCAGGCACCCCCTACGAAGCACACAGACTTACAAGCTTTTCTTATATCCACAAAACAATGAAAGTCAGTGTGGCATAGTTACCTATTGACAGCTAGGAGTCAGGAAGACCTAGGCTCAAACTCCCACTTGGTTCCATAATTTTGGGGCAACTCTAGGCAAGTCACCATATTCCTCAACCGAGGCAACTCACTAAAGCTAAAAGGTGCTGATCTACATTAGAATTTTCCTCATGAGGGTTCCCTATACACAATAAATCAAAAGTCCAGTGCAAAGAAAAAATAAGATTGATAAATGGATATTTGTAGATAGAGAAATAATATATAGATATAAGGAGGGAGGGGAGCATTTATATAGCCCCTACTATGTGTCAGGCCACCATGCTAAGTTGTGATAGTAATGGCAATTAAAGATTCCCCTGTATTGGCTTGGTTTT
>NW_027186473.1:41102714-41197162 GCF_028583685.1 Petaurus breviceps papuanus
GGTATTTTGAACCTGGGAAGTTGCCTTCTTTTGGTATTATATTACATAAGTGCTTTACAAATGTCTCATTTTATCCTCACAGCAACCCCTGGGAGAGAGGGGCTATTATTATACCAATTTTAAAGTTGAAGAAACCAAGGCAGACTAAGAGTAAATGACCTACCTAGGGTGAAACAGGTAGGAAGCATCTGAGGCTGAATTAGAACTCAGACCCATCCCCAGGTCCAACACTATGGGCTATGCCACCAAGCTGCCTCTAGGTAGAGACAGGTAAAGGGAGAGGGAGAGGCAGAGATGTGGATGATTAGATATAGATACAGATTAAATAGAAAACAATAGCTTGGGGAAGAAAAAAAAAGCTATTTCTGAATTCTATTGTCTTTCGCCCCCAACACAGAAATCACCCTCAAGCAAAGGAAGCCAGACTGATCAGGTGAGACATGGCTAGTTCTGACTTCCAAAGCCACAACCAAACAGAGAGTGACAAGCCCCATTTGTAATTCTCCCTTATCTCCCATCTCTCCCGAATTGAAATGCCCAACCTCCTTCTCCCTGGCCAAAATCCATTACCTGCAGCAGATTCCCTCAGCTCTCTGGGAGTCCAGTATGAACAGGGAAAGACAAAATGATTGTTCTCCTCATTTGCACAAAGGCATAGCAAGAAAACGAGATTACTGGTATCAGGGGGTGAATGTAAATTTTTCCCCAGGCCAAAAGAATTGACGTCCAGAGACTTAGAGGATTAAGATGGTGGGAAGTTGATGGCTTAGCTTAACTGAAGAGGGTCTCATAAACCTGGGAAATTGTAACACACACACACACACACACACACACACACCGACCAGAAACTAGCTCTGGGCTGTGATTTATGCAAATGTGTTAATTTATAATTAAAAGGTAATTGAGATCATTTTAATGGCCTTTCCTTATTCTCTGCCGGGCATGTTGGCAGGCCTCTGTCACATCAATTTCTGGTGTTAATACATCAGTTGTAATGATTTTATTGTCTTAAAAAATAACTTAGCTGCTGCTCAGGCTGCCTTGGGAGCTGGGTCTCCAAGGAGGGGCTCTCTCCCAGCCAGTCCATTCTTCTCTCCTGGTTATTGACGGGCAGAAAAGGGAACATTCACTTTTAATAATGGGCTTCTCTTTCATGTGAAGATAGTGGAGGATTTCTGAGAATAAATAATTCATACTCCTTCAAGCTCCCTGAGAATAAATTTGTTCCTTTTCTGTTTTGTTTTCCTTCAAGATATGACATCTTAGGAGGAAGGGGCTGGAGGTGGGGAAGCTGGGGGAGGGAGCATAAAGACCTCTTTGCTTCTGTGGGTATAGACACACTCAGTGTCTCATTCCCCTGTGCAATCGAATCTCAAGATCAACAGACAAGAGCTGAAAAGCTTTTCCCACCAGACAAATACGGTGCCATCAGAATGTTCCTTCCAAAGATAGCATCACCCCTGTGCTCACAACAAAAGAACAGGCATTTTCCCCTCACTGAGCATGCTCTGTCATCATTTCAGGAGGGGAGATGACCATAACCAAATCTGACATGAAATTAATTGCATTTCATAGACCACCTGACAGGCTGACTACATCTCTGGTGCTATTTTCACAATGTGGTGTGTTTCCTCCTACACAGGACTCAGTTCTACAGAAGGAGAAAAGAGCTGGCAGGCCCTAAATAAACATGTACACAACTCAATTCAATTCAACAAGTGTGTATAAAGGGCTTACTGTGTGCAAGGTACTGGGCATACAAGGACAGGCCCCATCTTCAAAGAGTTCACATTCAAAAGGCAAGAAGAATCACATAGAGAGAGGTATAGAGGGAAATGGGCGAAGAGGGACCAGGATAGAGGCTTAAAAGAGGCCAGTCATGAGTAGGACGTGGATGGTGGCCCAGCAAATAAGGCTAAGAGAAGCACTAAAAAGCATCTGAACTAAGATTAAATTGAAAGGTTTTTAGAAATAAGAAGTGAGAGAGTCAACGTAGTGCAACAGCTAAAGAGATGACCTCATAGTCAGCAAGGTTGGGTTCAGGCCCTCAGAGTCCTTCCTTTGACACATGCTGGCTGTGTAAGCACCTTCTCAGAGCCCCCCAGACAAGTCCTTAAGACTAGGCAGGGGTGGGGAAGCTAAGCTCCAGGTTCCCCACCCCTGGACTAGAGGATGCAGGATGGTGCCAATCATTGGTTGATCACCTAGAGGAAATCACAAGTCTACTCCATCTCTGGCCCTCCCACCATATATAATTTAACAAAAAAAAAAGCAAAGAAGAAAAATTTTGAAGACTAGTGAAAAATGAGCAGAATGATGGTGGTTCATAAACTGTCCATCAGAAAACACCGTTCTAGCCTATATGCTCTCAAGATCAACGTTTAGGGCAGCTAGGTGGTAGAGTAGATAAAGTGTGGGACTTGGGAAGACCTGAGTTCCAATCCTGCCTCAGATTCTTATTAATTGGGTGACCCTGAACAAGTCACTGAATTTCTTCTCATCCTTAATTTCCTCATCTGTAAAATGAGGATAATAATAGTAGCTACTTCAGAGGGTTGTTGTAAGGATTCATGATTCATGTGATGATATATGTAAAGCATGTGACCAACTTCAAAGCTATACATGCATGCACACATGAACACGTATGTATATACATGTGTATAGATATATGCAGGTACATATATATGTGTGCACACAGGTGTATGTGTGTGTTAGCTAACATTGTCATTCAGGGCACACCAAAGCTCATGGTCATGAAGATCAGATGCCTGAGTACCAGCTTGTCGGAGGCAGCTGGTAGCAGAGTAGTTAGCACTTCCTGCCTAGAGTCAGGAAGGCCTGAGTTCAAATCCAGATTCAGACACTTACTAGTTATGTGACCCTGGACAAGTCACATACCCTCTGTCTGCCTCAGTCTCCTCAACTGTAAAACAAGGACAACAGTAGTACCTAACTCCCAGTATTGCTGTGAAAATCCAATGAAATAATGTCTGTAGAAATCATTTAGCACATGGCCTGTCACGTAGTAGGAACTTAATAAATGGCTGTTTCTTTCCTTCCTTGTTACTTCAACCAAGTAGGTTTTCACACCCAAAGCGTTCTTCAGATATGAGAGTCCAGCTCCCAGGCTCCAGGAAACGTAAAGGTCCTCCAAGCAAGCTCTGTCAGCACTACCCAAAGGGAAATGAAGATGTTGCAATTAACTTGCTCACCTGATCAATGTAGATAGCCAAGCCAGATACATGAGGCCCAGATGGGCTTTTTTTTTTTTTAATTTTGAGGGAGGAGTTGAGGTTGGGGGGATAAATTTCTGGGTTTTATTCATTTACGTTGATCCAATGAAGTGGCTATCTGCCAGAATTTTACTTCAATGTTCACTAAGCAATAAAATTCTGGGTTCTCTGTCAAGTTTCTGTGACTATTCCCCACCGAATAGTTATTAGATAATAAGACAGCATAAGAGAAAAGGATTTGCAAGGTCTAGTCTGAGCCAGAAATTCCGGGGAAGGTATTAGGTGCTCTCAACACATTTTATCTGATTGCACAACAGAGAGGTAATGAGATCATGTCTACAATGCCATGGAAGCTCCTAGGGGAAGGGGCATTCAACGAATAGCATACATTCTGAATCATGGAATGGGTGTTGCCTCAGACAGACCGAGACCTGGGAAAGAGCTTTGCTTAAGAAGACCAAGGTCTCCCACTGCATCCAAGACCATCTCTAGTCCTCCCATCTATATCTTTCAACTGGACCCGGAGGGCTCTGGAGGAGACAGTGAGGCTGGTGACTCTGCACAGCCCTGCCTCACTTCAATCCAAGGCACTTGCAAGTCATGACATCATCTTACTGATGTCATGGTCTTCTTCATAATGAAGGACAAACAACAACGACAAATACATTCTTCGGTTAGCTATGAATGGAATAGTGCAGCTGCTTAATATAAGGGTCCAGTGAGAACTATGATTTTTTTTTAAATAAGGCTTTTTTTTTTCCAGAAGCAGGAAAATCAAATTCAATTCAACAAGCGTGTAACTCTAACAATCTACTATATTATGTACTAAGGATGGTAAGACAAAACAAAATAACTATCCCCTCATTCAAGGAGCTTAAAATCTACTGGGGAGACATAGTTAAACAGAGACATAAATACAGCACCATTTGGGGAGGGGAAAGCACTACTAACTGGGAAGAGTAGGCTAGGGGGTGACCAGAAAGACTTCCAGTAGAGGTGAGACCTGAGTCAAAAACCCTGAAGGAAACTAAGGATTCTAAGAGGTAGCCAAGAAGAGGGAGTCCATTTCAGACCTGCAGGGCTCCCTCTATAAACATGTAAGGTGAGAGATCATAAAAACCAAGACCAGAGAACAGAAAGTAAGCTATTTTGCCTTAAGGAAAGAAAATAATGGGAAAAAAAATCTGAAAATGCAGACTGAAGCTTGAGTTTTGAAGAATTTTAAATGGAAAAAGAGGCAATTGTCATTCATTCTAAAGCTGAGATTCTAATCTTTTTTTTATACAAATCTCTGAAACCTTTTGGCAATCTGATAAAGATAATGGATCCATACTCAGAATAATGTTTTTAAGGAAATAAATTTAAATATATAGGATACCAAGCATAGTTTTGAAATTAGTTAATGAGAATCTCTGTCTTAGAGGCAATAAGGAGCTTCTCAAGAATTTTGCACAGAGGAGAAGCACAGTCATGTATTAGCTTTAAGAGGATCATTTTTATTATTGCATGTAGGTGATGGGTTGGAGTAGAGACAGACTAAAAGCAAGCATTTCAATTCTATGATCATGGTAATATTTCAAGTGAGAAGAAATGAGAGCCTGAAGAAGGGTGGTAGCTAGATGAATGAAGAGTACAGGTGCCAGATACTTTGTGAAGACAGAATTAACAAGATTTGGCAAATGACTAGATGTGAAGGTTGAGGGAGAGTGAAGAAACAAGGTTGATCCTGAGATTGACTACATGACTGCCTGACAGTTTTCTCAACAGAAACAGAGAAGTTTAAAGGAGGGGGGAGTTTGGGAAAAGAGAGGAGTTACATGTGAGGCATGTTGAATTTGAGATGTTTATAGGGCAGCAAAGTGGAGATAGTCAATAAACAACTGAGAAGATAGAACTAGAGCTCCAGAGAGTGATCAGGGCAGGACATAATGATTTTAGGTTATCTGCATTAAGATAAGCATTGGACTTACTGAAGCTGACTAAATCACCAAGTGAAAACATGCAGAGAAATAAGGGAAGAACCAAGATAGAGACTTAGGAGACACCAGTGGTTGTGAGTAGGACATGTTGATGACTCAACAAACAAGACAAAAAGTAACACTAAAGGGCATCTTAACTCAGATTAAATGCAGTGACCACTCTTGGTCAGAGGACAGATAATGAAAGACACTCCCCCTCCTGTTGTGCCCAAACCCAAATCATACCCCACCTGATTTAAGGCCCACCATTAAGCCCCTTTATATTTGTCTTTGTCCCTATCCTATACCCTGTAATAGCTTGAAATAGCTTACGGCATAGTCTTTGGTATTGCCCAAGGCATAGTCCTGGGGTTATGGCACAAGTTTATCTTAAGAAGAGACCACCCTGTTCTGTTCCTGCTGACCAAGCAAGGTTCCCGCACCCTCTACTCAGAACATGACCCTAGCCTGTCCCCATTACCCAACGACCCTCTTCCCTGTTCTAACAGGGACCCCCTTATTCCAGGAGAGTTGCACCCTTTTTCCCTTGCATCATTAGCCCTGAGCTATAGATCTAACCAATGGCAATTCTTGGCTTCTGTACATTATTGCTTATGCTAGCTCCCCTCCCCAATAGTGGTTTTTGTGGCTTTAGCCTTTATAAGTACTGTGTGTACCCCAATTCAGGGCTGTCTGATTTGAGTGTATACTCCAGGCAGTTGCTTGCTTAATAATAAATCCACACCTTGAACCCAGGTCTCAGCTTGCTCTTATTCTCTGCACAACGCTCCCTCCCCCCTACTCCAGTAGAGAGGCAAGGAACTATGCCTGTGGAATATTACATTTTCTGTTAGATAAGGATGCTTTCTTTAATTTGGGTTAGTTTAATTCTTTTTCTTCTTTTTTAATAAGAGAATATGGAAAGAGAAAGGAGTTGTGAGAAAGTGACACTGATGTAAAGAATAAAAAAGCATCAATAAAGTTTAAATTAAAAAAACAAGACTTTCTAAGTGCTACATGAAACGCCATATAAATGGCCAATAACCCAGATGGAATAGATTTTTTTCTTCAGCTGCATTACAACTAAGGAAAGTTTTCAAAAAGTTGGCTAGGGCTCAGAGGAGAGAATCAAAAATTATTAAAAGGACCAATTAGAAATCTCAAAAAGAAAAAGGAGAGTCAGAGGTGGATTGAAGAAACAACTCACTCCAATCAATTAATCTATATTTTGCTGCAAAACTGTATTTCATGCAACACAAGCTTTTTTGAGAGAATGAAAAAGGACTCCACTTCATTAAGACTATTGACCTGAATGCTGAAGAGTGATTAGTGGATAAATGCAGTTGGTAACATTTGGTTGACCTATTGCAGTATAATGTTAAAGCTGAGGGGAGAAATCAACACAGATGGAATGCTATATAAATGATGTAGTCATTAATTTAGAACCCGGTGCTATGGATAAGTGACTTTAGTAATACTAAAAACTATAAGAAATCATTGCCTGTAATTTTTTTTAATGGCCACCACTGTCAGTTCTGTTAATCCATTGGAGGAATCCAGGAAATTGATTGATTAAGCAAAAGTAAGATAAGGCCAATACTAACCTGCCACCCAGGACAAAGTCGTTTTTCACTTTGAAAACAGAATATAACAAAGGCAAAACCCATGGCTAACTGAAAACAATCCTAAATAACATGATGCTACCCAGAGAGATAAAATAGGTAGAAAATAAAAAGATCTTAGTGTTAAAGTTGGCAGATTTCTTTCAACGACTGAAAGTAAAAGAAGTAACCATTGGTTTTCTGCTAACTTGCACAAGGCAGAGAAAGGAGAGGGAACAGGGAAGGTATGAGGAGAGGAGAAGATGAAGATGGAGATGATGATGCATAGTTATTATAGAGGAAAGAACACCAGATTTATCCATAAAGTGAAGCAGTTAGGTTTTCCCTAACCTGAAGAATGGGGGAAAGACCATTGAGTTTGAAAAGTTAGAAGATTTATGGGTCACAAGGTTATAATCCCTTTTCTTCCAATAACTTGTTATGTTCCACTGAACCACAGGATCATTTATTCAAAGCATCTAGCCAAACCCCTGGAGAAATTATGAATCTTTTCTGTAACTTTCTCAACAAATAGTTTTCTAATTTCTTCAAAGAGACCTCCAGGGAAAGGAATCCAACCCATTCTTGGTGAACCCTATTTGCCTGAAAAGTTTTTCTTATGGTGAACCAAAATATACCTGCCCCTAAGTTCTACCTATTTATTCTTCCTAGTTCTGATACTTGGGGCCAAGAAGAACATGTATTATCTCTCTTCTGTATTATAATCTTTGAAATAATTGAAGTTTTGAACATGCCCCCTCCTCCCATTCACCTTTCAGGTTACATTTCCCCATTGCCTTCAAATGAAATGTAAAGTGTTCTAGAACAATGACAAAGTGCATCATTGTTCTTTAACATTTGCCTCCTCTACCAGAATGTAAGCTTCTAGAGGGCAGGCAGAGTTTTCACTCTTGGCTTTGTATCCTCCGTTCCTGACATGGTTCTTGGTTCATATTGTAGACTCTTATTTTTGCTGATTTTGTTTGTTTTTGAGACTGGGTTGACTAGGTGGTGAAGTGCATAGAAGAGCACTTGCCCTTAAGTCAGGGAAGACCTTACTTCAAATCTGGCCTCAAAGGTTTACTAGCTGTGTGACCTTGGGCAAGTTACTTAACCTCTGTTTGCCTCAGTTTCCTCATCTGGAAATTGGGAATAATCATACTACCTACCTCCCAGGGTTGTTATAATGACGAAATGAGAAGATAATTGTAAACACTTAGCATAGTGCCTTGCACATAATAAACAATATATAAATGTTTGGTGATGATTGATGATGATGATGATGATGATGATGATGATGTCTCCCTATCTGATCCAGACAGGAAGCAAAGCAGTCCCTCAGGGGTTGACCCCACTGCTGATAATCCAGTTATGATCAGCATGAAAGTTTTGACTTACTCCATGACTGACCATCTTTCACCTCTCTAGTAGCTTGATGGCTCACCACATTGGTGCTGTACTTAATGCAGATGCCCATTTGGCCATAGCCCTACTTTAGCCTAGAATCAAGCAATTCTCCAGCTTCAGCCTCCCTAGTAACACGGACCATGGGTGTGAATCAACATACTGGCACATTTTAGGTTTTTGATAATTCTTGTTGAGTAAAAAAATATTTGAATTATTGTTGCTGTTGTTGCTGTTATATGATATGACTTTGAGTTCCCTTACAACTCTTGCTGATCTGATTGAATTATCTTGAATCCATTAATATTCCTTTTAAAAAGTAGCATCCAAAACTGGGCACAATATTTCAGATATGATTTGCCCAGAGGAGAAAACAGTGGGGCAAAACCTCACTCTCACTAATGTGACCTAAGATGGCATTCCATTCCTATTGTGAGGTGAAGGTGATTGAGTTCTTGAAGAATCTGTCAGCTGAACACAATCTTATACCCTAGGTCTTGATAAAATGAAAAGATTTTTTTAGTATGGGCCCAGTGATAGATTATACAGTGGCCAGCCTAGCAGAGAAAGAGGAAGTTCATTGCCAAAAGATTGGTCAGAAAGTGATTGCTCTTTTGACTGCAGAAATTCATGAGAACATCAGCTACGGTGTGGAAGAAGTTAAATCCGCCCTAGTAGAAGAAGGATTCATATTATTAAAACCTTAGTTTTTTAAAAATTTTTTTTAAAAATTCAATCAAAAATACTTAGCTGCCATATCACACTACTCACTCAAACTAGATGTGCCACCTTTCCTTCTAAGGACCCCTGAACAGGGTTCTTAATCTGTAGTCTGCAAACTTGTTGGTTTGGTTATTTTTTAATATTTTGGTGGTTATATTTCAATATAATTGGGTTCCTCTTTAATTCTATGCACTTCTACTTTATATTTTCAAAAATATCATTCAGAGATATGGTCCATAGGCTTTATCAGCCTGCCAGAGGGGTCTAAGATACAAAAAAAAAAAAAGGTTAGGAATCCCTCCTCTACAACTATCTTCTCTCTGACTTTTAAGTATACAATATGAATCAATATGTGTACATTTTCTCCACCATTAGAACCTAAGCTCATTGAGGGCATTGTGTTTGCTTTTTCTTTGTACCCTCAGCACTTAACACAACACCTGACACATAATAAGTGATTAATAAAAGTTTATTGATTTATTGATTATAGAATCCAATGTCTTTTTTCCCCATAAGTCACTTTTCTAGAAGTGTCTGGCCTACTCTGTTTTTATGCAATCACTTTTTTGAACTTATGACTTCAAATTTTTTTTAGTGAATTTCATTTTAGCTTAAGCCCACTGTTGGCAGTCTACATTTGTTTTATCCCAATTCTCTTGCTCATGAGAGCATAACTACCCAGCTTTGTGACATGAATAAATAAATGAATGAATGAAAAAATAGTATTTATTAAGTGTTTACTATGTAGAGGGACTGTACTGAGCATGGTAGAGAAAATACAGATAAACAAGGAAACCCATGCCCCCAAGGAGCTTATATTCTAGTAAGAGCTGTCTGGCCTTAGTTTTATTATTTGAAAAATGAGATCATTGGATTACATGATTTCTAGGGTGCCTTCCAGGTATAAACTTATGATTCTATGAACTAAGACATGTAATAAAGCAGGAGAGTACCCCATATTCCAAATAATGTTCTTATGATCCTGAAATCCTCCCATGGTTAACAAAAGGAACACAAATGACCAACTTATAACTAGTGGTTAAGAAAAAAAAACACTAACTAGATTCAAAACGGCATCAGTCCCAAAACAAGAGAAATATTCTTAGCTTTAGAAATTTTCTTTGGAAGGCCATCAGGCTCTGAATCACCAGCAGCTAACAGCATCACTGTAAAGCCAATGGAGGGGAAAAAATGATGGTTATCATCTGTTTGAGGGTAATTGACTAAGCATTTTGGGGAGAAGTTCTATAATGAGATGACTTTTGGGGGGTTAATGCCATAATGGGATTAGTTTCCTGGGGGGGGGGCAGGGTAGAAGAGGATACAAAAAGAAAAGGGTAAATGGAAATGTCTATGTGCTTATTTCTTTTTTCTTTTTGCCATTGACCAAACAGTGAAGGAAAAAACAGACACATAATATTGAGCTCCTCTTGCTCAGTGCACTCTCCACATTATTGATCTGGTATCATAGTGTGTGGTCAGCAGTGTTTGCTTCAGCAACTTCAAGCTTTCTCTTAAATAAAGGCTAGAGAGATGAAGAGAGAGTCTTCCAAAACGAAATAAAGAAACAGAGAGGAGGTAAAGGAGTGACGAAGAGAGGAAGGAAGGAAGGAAGGAAGGAAGGAAGGAAGGAAGGAAGGAAGGAAGAGATTTGTATGTGAGAGGAGAGTGAATGTGTTTGTGTGAATGAGTGAGAGAGAGAGAGAATTTCTTCTGCTCTGTTTTTCTTTCCATTCTGTCATTTTCTTTAGCAAATAATGACCAACCAAATTAGACTGCAAGCTATTTCATTTGACAAGATCACTGGCTATGGCTTAACTCATTCAAAGATTTGGCCAAGGAACATCTGTATCTTGCAGAGGTGGTTAATTCTGTTCACTGAGGTTCTGTAAGAAAAAGGATAATATGTCCCATAATTCATAGAGAAGTATATTTCATTTTTCTCTTTTGGGGGGCAAGCAAAGGGAAGAGGGAGAAATAGCAGAATTCTATCAGCAGATGTTCAGGGAAGGACATGGGAAGTCTCCCTGGTGGCCAGTTAGATTGAGGGAGGGTGAATTCCCAGAAAATGAGAATCCCAGACTTGAAAGGTACCTCCAAACCTATCTATTCCATCCTATATCAAAACAATTATCCCTTCCATAGCATAAGTGGTTATCTAGTCACTGCCTGAAGACTTCCAGGGGGAGGTAAGCTATCCTTCCACAAGCAGAATGTGCCACTTTGGAGATAGGTCTAATTGTTATAAAGTTCTTACTTGCATTAAACTTAAATCTGACTGTTGGCAGCATCTACCGACTAATCCTTGTTCTGCCCCTGGGACCAAATAGAACAAGTACAATCCTTCTCTGGGAGAACCCTTTGAATACTTGTTCCAGTTTGGTGGAATGAATGTTGTTCTTTGGGCAAGGAAAAGATAAACAATTTCCTTCAGGAACTTTTGAGGTCAAGTTCAAGTGAAAGTAAATTTGGATAGACACTTCTATGTGGTTTGGAATGTTGCATAGCTGTCTGTCTTAGAAATCTCTCAAACTTTCCTAGGTTCCTTCAGCATCCAGGATAATTTCCAAGACATTGCCTGTTTTCCAGAAGTGTTCTAGCTATTTTCTAAATGTTTTACCCTCTGGTTATCAGTGTCAGCATCCATACTGAAGGATGCTCCATAATTGCACCTCTCTTTATTCTATGACTGGCAGAAGGGAGAAGGGGAAACAGTCTCCTGAAGGAAAGATGAATCCTCCAATAAAAGAAGCTAAAAATAAAGAACCCTACAGCATTTCGGTGCAGTAGGAAGGGTGATGGGTTTGTAGACAGAATTTGGTTTTGAGTCAGTCAGAAAAAAAAAATCCTACTTCTCTCTTTGGTGAGCCTCCATATCCCCAGGGAATTAAACAAGTCCTCTAGACTTATATTACACTAGATTTAAACTATTGTTGTTGCTGGGATTGAGGCACCCCAATGAAAAGAAAACGCTTGAGGATGCTAGCGTTAACCCTTTTTCCTCCAGATCTGCACAGTCCATAAAGCTCTCAGTATCAGTGAAAGGCAAGACTTGGGTTTCCTCATCTACATTTGTGGCTCTTTTTGTATCTCTCTGGTTCCTATTCTTACTTGGTCTTAGCACTCCTCTGATTAATCCAAGAATTGGATGTTGTCTAGAAAATTTCACTTCAAGAGGACTAGTCGAGGAACTGACGTTGTGCCAGAGACCCCCTTCTGTGACTTGGTCCAGCAAGGCTTGTTTGGTTGGTTTTTTTATCCAAGACTTTTTCTATAACTCTTCCACTGACAACCCACTGCTCCTGATTCCTATTCCTACCAGAGTCACCTTGACCCAGCTAATCATCACCGCTCCACCTGACAACTCTGGGGACATGTGGTTTCTTCTCTTCTGGGTTTGCCACAGTTCTCAGGAAAGGCTGGTCACACATGCAATCTTCCTTCCAAGCAACTGAGCTTGCTTTCTTATCATTTTGCTTTACTCTATTTCTCATCATGTCTATGTCTGGTTTCCCTCTTAAAGACCAAGTCAAAAGATGTAACAAGTGTTACTAGTAGATTAATACTAGTCATGACTAGTATTACCGGTACCCAAGGCAAGTCAAGGTCACACTTTATTAAAGGATAAAAGAGCTGGAAGGGAACTAGGCTTTCTATTCCAGATCCTCATTTGACAGATGAGGAAACTGAGACCCATAAAGGTTAAATGACTTGCCCAAGATTTATAGAGCAAGTGTGTCCCAGGTGACATTTGAACCTAGTTCTCATATTCTAGACTCAGTGAGCATGCCCCCATAGCATGCTGCCTCAACATACTATCAATGCCAGAATCATAGTTTTATCCATGTAGACCTGGTTAATAAGAATTTAGCCTTACCATAGGATTCTCATAGGCCTGCCACCCTCAACATTCTTACTATATCTCCTCTATATCACTCTTTGTATCCATAATTCTTACCTATAAATTCCTTGTGGGTAGGTTGGTATCTAGGAGGGCAATTGCCTCCTCACCAAGGAGAGAGACTTTGTTTTAGTCAGTCATCACAGACTCTTCACAACCCCATTTAGGGATTTCTTGGAAGAGATACTGGAGTGATTTGCTATTTCCTTCTCCAGATCATTTTACAGATGAGGAAACCGAGGCAAATGGGATTAAGCAACTTGCCCAGGGTCACGAAGCTAATAAGTGTATGAGGCTTTGAATTCAAGATGAGTCTTCCTGACTCCAGGTCTAATGCTCTATCCTAAGGAGTCATAAAGAAATCTTGAATCATGAGTCCTTAAAACAAGTTACATACATGTCTACACTTAACCTAAATGTCCTTTTCCTTAAACTCTTGTTCTATCCTAGTTGGCACACATGTCACCCTCGTAAGCCACTGAGATACAATATTAGGTAATTCACTTCAAGGATGCTTAGTGAGCAGACTGCAGATCTTCACCCAGCTCTTTTATAAACATGCCTATCACATTAATAATAATCATTAATAGTAATAGGACACTTTAAAGTTTGCAAAGTGCTCATCGTATACAGTCTCATTGGATTCTCCATACAACCCTCTGAGCTAGGTGTTATTTTTTTCCCATTTTACAGGTGTAGAAACTGAGACTGAGAAACATGTAATCTGCCCAGGCTTTGCACAAAACTAGTAACTATCAGAGGCAGGATTTAAACATGAGTCTTCCTGACTTCAAATCCAGCATGTTATTTACTATCCCACCTACCACTCAATCAGTCAATCAGCATACATTCATTACATGCCTATGCTAGAGACTTTGGGTAAAAAGGCAAAATGTGTACATATATAAGTACTTTAAAAAAAGGAAATTTGATTGTGGGAGGAGAGGCACTAGCAGTTGAAAAGATCATGAAAATTCTAATGTATGTTGTGTGTTTTAAGCTGAAGTTTGAAGAAAATTAGGGAGCCTAAGAGATCCTAGGGGCAGCTAGGTGGTACAGAGGACAAAGCACTGAGTCTGGAGACTGGAAGACTTGAGCTCAAATCTGGCCTCAGATACTTGCCAGTTATGTGATCCTGGATAAGTCACTTCACCCTGTTTGCCTCAATTTCCTCATCTGCAAATGAGCTAGAGAAGGAAATGGTGAACCCTCCAGTATCTCTGCCAAGAAATCCCCAAATGGGGTCATGAAGAGCAAGACACAACTGAAAAGCAACAGCAACAAGATATACTAAGGGGCGAGGTGAGGCAGAAGTGCTTTCTAAATTGTGGACACCTAATGCAAAGGCTCATAGATGGGAACATGGAATTTCATGTCTGAGGAATACTGGGAAGACCAGTTTAGATGGATTGTAGCATGCATTAAAGAGAATAATGTATACCTTATGAGAAGTTTGAAATGTTTTTTTAAAAAAATAATGTATTCTTAATCCCAGACGTAATAGGGATCCACTAGATCTTACTGAGTAGGGGAATGACATGATCAGACCCAGGCTTTAGGAAGCTCACTGTGACAGACTTGTGGAAGATCAATTGAACAAGAGAGAAATTTGCAGAAGGGAGACGAATTGCCAGGCTCTAGCAATAGTTCAGGCCAAAGACAATGAGGACTTGTATTCAGTTAGTAATTATGGAAGTGGAGAAAAGGGTACAGAAATGAGAGATGTTGTGGATGTATAAATGACAAGATTTGGCAACTGAGTAGACATGTAGACTGAGGTGAATGGAAAGATGGTGGGAGCCTCGACAGAAATAGGACAGCTCCGAATTGGTATGGTTTGGAAGAAAAGATTGATTCTGTTTTAGACATGTTGAATCAGAGAGGCCTATTGGACATGAAATTTGAAATATCTGGTAAACAATTGGGGAAGCTGGACTGGAGTAAAACTTTTCTAGTAACAGGTCTTCCCTGACTCTAAAAGGTTTCTAAAGGTGGAATGGCAAAACCATACATAATAAACATTTGATTACTGCCATACAAGTCATTATGTTTTGATGAAGTTAAAACATAAGACAAAGAACTTGGCACAGTGGCTAGAGAGTTGTCCTTAGAGTCAGGAAGACTGAGTTCATGTGACCTGCCAGGTGTGGGAAGGACTGCCTAACTCCTGAGTCCTTCCCTACTCACTGACTCTCCCGTAGTCTCACATACATCTCTGTAAGTAAAACTATCAGGTACAAATTGTCATTCTGCATTACTAAAGCAGTTTCCACACTGGAAGTTCCTCAAACTGCTGTAATCACAGATCTGGGCATAAAAAAATAAAAACCTATACTATTCAATCCGTTTATTTTAAATGTTTGATTCTATGGGATTAATAAACTTTTCTCCACCTTATACACCTCTATATTTCCTCCAACTTTTTGCTAATGTCCCATCATCATCTCAAATTCAACATATCTAAAATGAAACTCATTATATTCCCTTGCACTTGCTATTCTTCAAACTCCCTCATCTTTTGAAGGTATTACTATCCTCCCCATCACTCAGGTTAGTAACCTTGATGTCACTGTTGACTCCTCCTCTTCCTCTCCTCCATTATCAGCTTTCCATGTCCTATCAGTTGCCAAGTCTTGCTGATTTCATTTCTGCAGTTTCTCTTACATGTGCCACTTCTCCCCACTCATATGGTCATCTCCTTCTTCAAGGTCCTGCACCTACTGCCAAAACTACTGCACTTGCCTCTTAATTGGGCCTCCTGAAGCCAGACTCTCCCCTATCCAATCCATCTTCCACACAGCTATTAAAATCACCTTTGTAAGGCACAGATTGGACCATGTCACTCTTCAGTTAAAAAAATTATCAGTGGATACCCTCTGCTTCTAAAATAAAACAGAGACTCCTCATTATGACCATTAAATCTCTCTTAAGGTAAACACCAAGCTGGCTCCTCAGTCTTACCACTCCCATTCACATATTCTTTGTTTTAACCAAACTTGATTTCCAGTTATTCCCCAAATTCAGCTTTCTACCTCCCATCTGCAGACCTTCACATGGGCTTTCCCTCATGTGTGGAGTGCAGTACCCCATAACCTTCACCCTTTGGAATCCTGAACTTCCTCTAGGGTCAGCTCAGGTGCCAGATTCCTATGGGAATCCTTTCTTGATTCCCTGACCCACTACAGTTGTTACTGCTTTCTTCCTCCTCAAATATCTCACGTTTACTTGTCTGAGTACATGATATATCCCCCCAATAAAATGTCAACTTCTCAAAGTCAGAAGTGATTTTGTTCTTGTATATCCCCCGAGGTTCCTTTATTTACATATCACAGACCAGTCAGAATTAAGCCCCAAAGATCTGTTCCTTTCTTCCATTGGACCGTATTTGTCCCTCTGAAATGGTTCATAACAAGAATAGCATTAAAAATAAAACAACAACATAATCATACAATGTTAAAGCCTTAACAGAACTGCAGGAATTATGGGATCAAGCCTTTCCCTCACCCTCATTTTTCAAATAAAGAAACTAAGGATCAGTGAAATAAAATGACTTGGCAAAGCTCCCAAAATAGAAGCAGGACTAGAAAGTGGATCTCCAGCTTCCCAGTCTAATGTGCATTCCACTACACCAAAGGATCCGTCTGAGGCTTATGGGTGAATTAAAAAACAAACGTGACCCAGGAGATTCAGAGCTTGAGCTCTCAGACATCATGCTCATTTTTGCTCATTCATGGACTTTTTTTATGCTCTTGGGCAAGACTGTGAACATTAGTACGCCTTACTTAAAAAATGAGGATTAAGTATAAGGTATATCAAGGTGGCTATATATGGGTCCACTGTTTCCTTCTAGTCTTCTCTCCCAATCACTTTCCTTCCTCTCTCTTTCCTTATTTCCTTCCTTCCTTTCTTCCTTCTTTTTTTCCCTCTTTTCTTACTTTCTCTCTGTCTTCCTATTTTTATTCCCTTCTCCCTTTCTCCTTCCTTCCTGCTTCCTTTTCTTCCCTCTTCTGTCCCCCCTTCCTTCTTTCTTCCCTCCTTCCTTCCTTCTTTTCTTTTCTCATTCCTTTTGTCAACTGAATCAAACCAGCCACTTACCTGTGGATGGCCAGAGCCTAACAAAGCAGACTAGAGATAGGAGAGTCAAGAATCAGACAGAAGTTTAACTTCAAAGTAAGGGAAACAGTTTGCAAGCAAGGACAGATTTACTGAGGCCCCACTCCTTGTAGGGTTACCTGAGGCAAAGGGGCTGAACCTTGATTTATATACTTATGTCTAGACAGTGTAGTGTATCAACAGTACAGAGGCATAACAACAATGGTGAGGACAAGTTGTCTAGTGACAAATAGTCTGCCCATATCAGGGTTTCATGTCTGGGCCTGTTGGTGCTTGCCTAAGCTCAGGGACCATCAGCTCTGTGATTTAGTTGCAGCAGTGTTCATCCAGAGGGAAAGCGCAAAGGATTGCTGTTATGTCAAACTCAGAGCACTACTTGCTTGCTGGACCTCCATTGCTCTGAAAAACAAGGTGTCTCCTAATATCTGGATACTTTCTTCCTATCTTCCTCCCTGCTTTTCTTCCCACTTTCCCTCCCTCTTCCTTCTTGTCTACTTTCCTTCCATCTTCCATACCCCATTCCTTCCTTCTTTCCTTCCCTCCTTCCTTCTTTCCCTTCCCCCTTTCTACTTTTCCCTTTCTTCCTTCATGTCTGCCTGCCTTTTTCATTCCCTTCTTTCTCTTTCTTTCTTGATTTATTCATGCTTTGTGCTTCTTACATCAGAATCATTTCCACATATAAACCACTACCACCACCATTCTTAACTCTCCCTTGAAACAAAGAAAAACAATTAGGCAAAACCAATGCACCCAGTGATAGCATCTGACACGATTTTGAACATTCCACACCCTTATTCTGCTGCCTCTATGGAGGCTTTCTCTATAAGGTCATACAAAAGGAACAAAAACATTACCATATATAAAAATATCAGCTAAAAGCTATTTAAGTGGCCCAGTTTTGTAGTTATCCAAATTAGCTGGGTCCAAAGTGTACAGTCTATGTAGTCAATCATGCTGACATCCTATTTTAGCGGAACTAGTTAAAGGATAAAAGGAAAATGTATAATTCACATGCCAGGCTAAGTTTAGAATAATAATCCATTCAACATGTGTCAGTTACCCTCTCTGACTTTCCTTCCAGGCTCTGCTGCTGACTTAACATTCCCAGAAAATATCACCAGGTACTGAAAATCTCTCTGCCACTCCAGGAGCACAGAAAGCTCTGTGAAAGTCCCCCCTTGAGGCTCTGGCAGGAAGTTGGCCTGACAAGCTTACAGAAAGCAGGGCTTTAAACATCTCGGGCCACCTAGATTATATCAACCAAAATCCAGAATTTTTTCCTCGTAACTGAGCCATACTCGGTATCCTGTACTTTCTCTGGGGGCAGGTCTGCTTTAGTGTTAAATCCTGAAGTGGCCTTGGGTTCCTTAAAATGCAAAATCTACTCCCAGGTAGTTCTTTCCTTTGAGAAATTTTTTGCTTGCTTGTAGGTCATCAAAAGACTGATAGTAAAAAGGAGGACTATTAATACAATGTTTTGAATAAATAAGTACTTAAACTACAGTGATCACTTAATTATTTCAATATATAGTTATTTTCCATATTGTAAAATAAATATTATATTTTAAAAACACATTTTAAAGTAATTATCTGTTAAACTACTTATGTCCAATGCTTTGCTGAGTGTCTAAAGACATAACTAGGAAAGGACATTTGAGGCTTTGCACCAAGGTGCCAAAATTGATTGGAACGCTACAGTAGGAAATTAAAAGATAATTGGAATAACAGGCGAGTTTAGCCTTAGAGTACAAAATGAAGCAGGGAAGAGATTAATAGAGTTTTGTCAAGATAACTCACTGGCCATAGCAAACACTCTTTTTCTTTTCTTTTCTTTTTTTGTTTTTGTTTTGTCCTTTTGGAGATGGCAATTGGGCAAGGCAATTGGGGTTAAGTGACCTGCCCAAGGTCACATGGCTAGTTTTTGTGTTAAGTGTCTGAGGCTGGATCTGAACTCAGGTCCTCCTGACTCCAGGGCCAGTGCTCTATTCACTGCACCACCTAGCCATCCCCAAGCACTCTTTTTCAACAACCCAAAAGATGACTGCACATGGACCTCACCAGATGGTCAATATAGAAATCAGATTGATTATACACTTTGAAGCCAAAAGAGTTTTATTTAGTCAATTAAAACAAGACCTAGAGTTGACTCTGATTCAGATCATGAGTTTCTCATTGCAAAATTCAGACTGAAATTGAAGAAAGTAGGGAAAACTATCAGACCTTATAGGTATGACCTAAATAACATCTATTATGACTATGAAGTAGAAATGAGGAATAGATTTAAAGGATTAGATCTGGTAGATAGAGTCCCTAAAGAACTATGGGCAGAAGTTCATAATATTGTATAGGAAGCAGCAACAAAAAAACATTCCAAAGAAAAAGGAGAGCAAGAAAGCAAAATGGCTGTCTGATGAGGCTTTGCAAATAACTGAGGAAAGAAGGCAAATGAAAGGGAAAGGAGAAAGGGAAAGATATATCTAACCAAATGTGGAACACCAGAGAATAGCAAAGAGAGAGAAGGTTTTCTAAAATGAGCAATGCAAAGAAATAGGAGAAAAACAGAATGGGAAAAACAAGAGATCTCTTCAAGAATATTTCATGCAAAAATGGATGTGATAAAAGACAAAAATGATAGGGACTTAACGGAAGCAGAACAGAATAAGAGGTGGCAAGAATACACAAGAGAACTATACAAGATAGACCTTAACATCACTAAATCATTATTGATTAGAGAAATGCAAGTTAAAACAACCTTGAGATAGCATTTCACATCTCTCAGATTGATGATGATTGGAGAGGAAAATGACAAATGTTGAAGGGGACATGGAAAAAAATGAGACTAATTCATTGTCAGTGGAATTGTGAACTGATCCAATCATTTTGGAGATCAATCTGGAATTATGCCCAAAGGGTTATTAAACTGCCTATGCCCTTTGACCCAGCAATACCAATGCTAGGTCTATTTCCAAAGATGATTAGGAAATAGAAAAAGAACCTGTATGTTCTAAAACTTTTATAACACCTTTCTGATATAAAAGTGATGGCAAAGAACTAGAAATTGGTGGGATCCCTGTCAAATATGGCTGAATAAGATGTGGCATATGGTTGTGATGGAATATTACTATGCTATAAGAAATGATAAGCTCAATGATGTTGGAAAAGCATGGAAAGACTAGCATGAAATAATGAAGAATTAAATGAGCAGAGCCAAGAGAACATTGGATACAATAACAGCAATATTGTTTTAAGAATAATTTTGAGGAATAAGTCATTTTGGCAAGTCCTCAAAGAGATGGGAGTACCAGATCATCTTACTTGTCTCTGAGGAACCTGTATTTAGGTCAAGAAGCAACAGTTAGAACTGAACATAGAATGGAAAAGGAGTAAAGACTATGTATTGTCACCTTATTTATTTAACTTATATGCAGAATACATCATGCAAAACACCAGGCTGAATGAATCAAAAGCTGCAATAAAGTTTTCTGCAGAAATTCAGCAATCTCAGATACACAGACAGGGACTACAGTCATGAAATTAAAAGACACTTGCTCTTTGGAAGAAAAGCTTTGGCATATCTGGACAACATGCTAAAAAAACAGACACCCCCTTGCCTACAAAGTCTGTATGGACAAAGCTGTGGTTTTCCAGTAGCAATGTATATCTATGAAAGTTGGACCATAAGGAGAACTGGGCACCACAGAACAAACACTTTCACATTGTGGTCCTAGAGAAGATTGTTAAGAGATCCTTGGACGGCAAGAAAATCTAATCAATCAATACTTAAAATTCTGAGGAAAGATTGCCAAAAGAGTCTGACACAGAAAAGGTTAAGAACCCTTGCTCTAAGACCATGAATTACACAGTTATTAGTAGTCATCATTGGTAGAGAAAATTTTTTTCTAAAAGCTCCTTATACTATTGAAATTATGATCTGGACCAAAATAAATTGAAAGCATAGGTAGTACCTTTAGCTGCCAAACTCCCCAGCCTTGGACATTCCTTGCTCTCTTCCCTGGAAGCAGCCTTCCCAGAAATAATCTCAGGAAAGGGTTTTGTCCCAGGACTGTTAAGTGGTGTAGTGGATATATAGTACCAGGTCTGGAGTCAGGAAGACCTGATTTCAAATCCAGACTCAGACACTTACTAGCTATGTGGCCATGGGTAAGTCACTTAACCCTTTTTTTGCCTCAGTATCTCATCCATAAAAGAGCTGGAGAAAGAAATGGTAAACTATTCTAGTATCTTTGCCAAGAAAACCCCAGATGGAGTCAGAAAAAGTGACTCAACAACTCTCCTCTTTAGAGTTTTGTATCCTAAGGTCTCCCTCTAGGCTCTCCTGCCCTCTCTACCTACTTGCCCTTTGTAGTACTTGCCCTGGGCACCAGAATTGTTTGTCATGGCTCTAATGATACAACTTCATTCAGCAAATATTAGATGCTTCCTGAGGGCAAGCATTGTGTGAGACATGATGGGAGATGTGGTCCCTATTTTCATGGAGCTGACACCCCGCTCCCTACACATAGTATATGATGGGGCTGACTGCATTTAAGAAGTTAGAATCAAAGAGCTTGGTGAGAAAGAAAGCATAGACCTTTTCTAACTGCAGGCAGCTTCTGTTAATGTAGGAAGAAAATTAAAGACTTCCCCTAAACTGGTTAACTTCTCTGAAGGGCCATATAAGTCATCCCCTGGTGATACTGAAGGTCACATGGGTCCACCTGAGAGCCCAAAACTTCTCCTACAATTTCTCACATATCTTCATGTTCTTCTGATAAAATACCCTAGAAAGTAGAAACCAGATGGGAACTATTTGGCAAATCCCCCTCCCCTAGAACTGGAAAAAGCTGAGGAACAAAGCATTGAGAAACACCTATCAGACAAGAGGTACAGGGTTCCATGAGTCAGGACACCCATCTGGTGATTGTCTCTGAACAGCTGTGATTTTTAGTAAGTGACAAGAAAAATGGGAAAGGGAAGAAAATTTCTTCTTCCTTTCTTCACCTCCAGACCCTGAAAACTATGTCAAATGCAGGAAGTGTGGCAACCAGTAACTTGACAGTGCTGATATTTATTTCACAGAGCTTCAAAGTCTGACATTGAGCACTCATTTGCTTCCATTATGACCCTCTGTCACAGTATTCAAAACCTAAAGCTAAATCCTCACTTTAAATAAATTCCAGGTTTTAGAGTCAGCTGATATACTAACAGGGAGCACACTAGATTAGGAATAGACTTGGTTTCTAATTCAGGCTCTCCCATTAGCCAGTAGGGTGACCTTGGGCAAGTCAATTAACTAGGCCTCAGTTTCCTGACCACTAAAATTATCAGATTCAATTAGATGAATACTGAAACTCCTTCAGGCTCCAACATTCTATGTATGCTAATGAGTTATCTCCTGCTAAAGATTTCTAGGATCAATATTACAAAATGTCAGAGTTTAAATGTGAGTTGACTGACTGCTAGTAGGCTGACTAAAAGGTATCTCAGGGGCTCTCTAGTCCAACCTGTATCTGAATAGGAATCTTGTCTATAACATACCTGGTGAGTGGTTATCCAGTCTTTTCTTAAATACCTTCAATAAAGAGGACCCTGCTACATCCTTAGGTAATACATTCTTTTTTTGTATAGCTCTAATTAGTAGAAAGGAAAAAGCAGAGATTAAATATTTTTCTTTCACCTGAATTTACACTCAGTAGGATATCTAGGAAATCTATAGCCAGCATCATCTTCTCTTAGCTAACCCGATGTTTAGTATAGTGACTGACATTTAACAAACATTTACTAAATGTTTGTTGACTTGACTTAGCTGATGTACTTTCTAAGGTATGTATTCAGAAATCTTTATGTAACACAAATTCTTTAAGTACAATAAATGATAATATTTATGTATGATATAATAAATAATATCATATATAATAAATAATATATAAATTATTACAGATAAATTATAGAGTATCATTAGTATAATATAGTATAAATTATATAGTATAATAAATTATAATATAATAAATAAGCCCCCCATAAATAAGTACCTACCTCTTTTCAGCTGGTTGGCACAGCTGGCACTGAACTTGGAATTAGAAAGATCTGAGTTCAAATTTAGCCTCACATACTTACTAGTTGTGTGACCCAAGGCAAGTCATTTAACCTCTGTTTATCTCAGTTTCCTCATTTTTAAAATGAGGATAATAAAAGGACCTATTTCTCAGGGTTGTTGTGAAGATCAAAAGAGATGGTGTATTTACAACATTTTGTGTACCCTAAAGTGTTATATAAATGCTAGCTATAATGAAAAATCATGTGGGTTAATGTTAATCTTATGAAAATGTGATTTTCCAATTAACATTTCTATTAATAATACATAAATGTTATGTTTTGAACTGAAGTTTTCTTTTAAACATCTAAGAAAAACTGGTAGTCTGAGGAAATGAAGGTTTGATTAGTACATTTAACCTGAAGCCTTATACCACAACCACACTGGTAAAATGAATCAGATACTCATATATTACAACACCTGCTCCCCTTTCTAAGTAGAAATGCAAGCAGGCACCAGTTTCCCATCTAGAAGAATCTCACTCTTATCTGACAGAAAGCAGCATTGTTCTTGTCCCCTTAACTATTCAACCTTTTAAATTAATTTTTTAAAACCTCAGAGGATATATCTTTCTTCCACCCACCCAAAAAATAAAAAAAAACCCTCTCATTTCCAGCTGTCATGGATGCACAGACTGAGGAACAGTTGATACTGATGCCAGCTGACAGTGGTGTAGAATTTCACAGGCTGGTCTGCAATGTCGCATTTCAAGAAGAATCTCAATTGCCTTCGCTGACTTTTGCTATTTCCACTCAATACCCTTCAGAATTAAGGGAAGCTTGTTAAATATTCGTTTAATAATGATGAGAGCTTGGTAGGAGAATGGGGAGGGTCCTGAGCTAGAGCTCAGATAACAGGAGCTAGGGATTCTGGGAATAAAGTCTTGTCGTTCTTAGCTATTGATGCAGATCATTTAAGGGAAGAAAATAAGATTCAAGAGAGAAAAAAATTCATCCTAGTCGAGCATGTGTTTCCTAGTGTATCATAGCCCAGATTCCTATGAAGAACATACATGTTCCCTAGGTTTAAAAAAAATGAAATAAAACAATCATTTCTATGTCCTTTTCTATCTTTCTGTATCTCCATTTCCTAACCCATCAAAGAATCAGTAAAATTCTAAGTTTCATCCATGCATAAGGCATTTTAAAGCATAAAGCTGGCTAGAAGTTATTTTGCAACATAGTTGTAAAAGTACATTTGAGTGAGAATGACATCTCACATGATTCAGTGGTGCATCTCATGTGAAATAAATTAAAGGGATCCAGTCTTTCCCTAGTTAAATATTGTCTAGATTTGTTCCTCTAACCTTCAGTCAAGAAGCATAGTCCCTTGTTTTCATTAAAAAAAAAAACAGCTCCATAAAAGTTTGAGAAAATCCTCATTTGTAATACAAGCTCTCTAGAAGCATTTGCCATTAATTGCCCATCTAAGAGATGACAGATGATCTATAATAGATTCCTGTTGTTTTGTTTTTAAAGTCTAAAATTTTCCTAGGGCAGGGTTGCTAGAGACAAGTACTTAGAATCAGAAAGATCTGGGTTCAAGTCCTACTGCTAAGATACACTGGCTAGGTGATCCTGGGATTCTTAATCTAAGATCAATGGAACACAGATTTTAAGGAGTCTATGAACTTGAATGGAAAAAAAATTTAAATATTTTTAATAATCTTTGGTTTTCCTTGTAGTCTTATGTGTTATATTTTATGTATTTAAAGCCATCATTCTGAAATTCATGGGTTTCCATAGACTGCCAAAGCAGTTCATGACACAAAAACATATAAGAACCCCTGATCTAAGACTATAAATTGCAGGAAAGGGGCTAATCTGTATATGTAGCATAATTTCCTCTCTGGTGGCTCCAAGAACCAATGAAATAGTTCTGGTCCCCCCCCCCAAAAAAAGTTTTCCAATCTTTCTAAGGTACACAGACACTATAGCTATTTGCTCATTTTATAGTAAATTTCATAACAAAAGGCCTTAGTGCTCTAATTCCAAGCTATAATGAAATACAAACTCAAGTAGTCCTGGAGTTGGTTTGTTCTTAGTCTGTATCCATCTAAATTTAACAGACAGAGAAGAGGCAGAAAAACACGTGGATGAGGGTGGGGTGCAGCAGGTAAAAGTTTTAGAGGAAGGGACTATCGGGGCAACTATGCCAGTGGAAGAACAGGGGAGATAGAGTGAAGGACTCAAGAAGAGAAAACCTGGCAGAAGGAATACAGGGACAAGACTGACTTGGGGTAGGGAGGGGGAGGTTGGGGAGGATGGGATTTTAATATAGTGAGTTTGGGATATATAAATTCCTTTTGGGACTGTCCTCCCCAGGTTCTGTCAGAGTTATTAAGCTCAGCCCATGCACCTCTAGCAATGGATCTCAGATATGAATTCATGAGACAAGACTGTCTTTGGAATTCATTTCCCTGCCTGGCCTGACAGAACCAGGGTTTGCTAACCTTCAGGGAAAAGCACAAGACATAACCTGTCAATCTGGCATGCTTCAGTAGGCTGAGCTTCCCTGGCTTTTTTATGAGGTGTTGGGCTGTGTGACTATTTAATTTCATTCTTGTATTTTATGTGGTGAATTTTTTTGTATGTATGTGCATGTGCCCTAAGGCCTTTGGACGATTGCCTTTTTTTTTTAATAAAGGCTATAAACACCCATAGGACATTTACCTATATCTAAACTGACATAACAAAGCTGATACATCACAGAGGTCAAGCCTGAGAGATTCCAAAAATTTTCTATAAAACTATGAAGCCGGGATGAATTTGGGCTGCCTAAGTTATGACTGGAGTTTTGGCAGTTTTTCAAGCTGCTCATAATGTTAAATAAACTCTGATTTTGGTGATGTGTTGCTTATTAACCAAGCCTTCAGAAAGCCTTTACCACACACAAGTGGATGACAAGTTCATATGAAATCTCAGCCATTCCTGAGAGGCCTGACATTAAATTAGCTCTGATCAGTACCAAAATGTATCCTTTCATTTACTTCAAGCTTGTGGGAAAGTGACTGATTTGCTAAATGTAACCTGTTCACCAGGCAGTAAATGGAGAGCAAGGGTCCTTACAGTGTGTGGAGTAAAGAGAATTCTGTACCTGGAGTCAAAAAGATGTAGATTTAAAGGGTTCTGATGAGACAACCTTTTTTTCTCACCTGTTTCCCCTTGTAGTTGTAAGGAACACAGCACCTTAAGAGCTGGAAGGACTTCCAACCATCCTCTTTGGTCTTAATAAGTGAAGCTCCAGGTTAGTCCCAACAATCAAAGTCATGATGAGTGTTAACAGCAAACCTCCAATCCTACCCAAAATAGCAAGAGAGCTAGAGGTAGGAGTCATGGAAACAGAAGACAATTAATTTCAAGGATTTTTGATAGCTATCTGGCTGTAGGTGTAAGTCTGACTTACAAAATAGCTGAAATAAAAATGAGATTATGGACTAGACATAGACCCTCAAAAAACTATGAATAAAGAAACCAAGGACCAGAAAAGCAAATAACTTGCTCAGAACCACACAATTACTAAGTATCTGAGGTGGGATTTGATTCCAGTTCTTCCAGGCCTAAGGTTCTATCTACAGTACCACACTTAATAGCATAGCAATTATCCTTTAGCAGAGAGCCAACAAATGTTAACAGAGAAGCAAGCAGGTGGTGGTAGCTCAGAGGACAAAAATGTAGCTAAGAACCAGCAGTTGGCAGGTCAGCAGAGAAAAACAGCCCAGTGGATGACAGACACCTTTAGACTGGCAGATGAAATCAGCACTGGCAGTTTAGAAAGCAGAGTAAGATTCCATCTGGAATGCAGAGTTAGGAATATGAATTGTGAGTGTTCCCAGGTCTTACATATCGTCCCCTCATTCCACGGTAATATGGAAGTGAATTAATGTGTCCTTGAGTTGGGTCTAGTTCAAGAGAGATGCAAGTGGACACTCAAGAACTATGGGTTTTGATGAATGCTGGCTCAAAGCATGCCTCAAACCCTGGTTAGTCTTCAGGGGTGCATGGATGGATAAGAAGAAATACAAACTACACTTCTAAATGTGGTGGCTGACCAAGTTTCACTCAGTGGTCACAGAACAGTTTTGCTTTCTCAGGTTCCATGGAATCTAGTGATGGAAGGAATCACCTAGTCCAATCCATTCATTTACAAAGAGGGCTCAAAGAGTGACTTGACTAAAATCACACGAGGGCTAAGATTCGAGGACTACAATTCAAAGCCGCTTATTCCAAATCCTCTTTCCACTCCTTTTATAAATCAATCAATTAGCAAATTAAAATATATATTAAACACTTACTATGTACCAGTCACTAGGCCAAGCACTGGTATGCAAATAGAAGGACCAAGATCATGTCTGCACATGGGGGTTTAATTCAAGAAAACAGCACATAGAGGGGAGTAGTGGACAAGAGAGGGGGTCAAAAAGTTGAAAATATGTTTTGATAAGGCTACATGTGTATATGGGTGGAGAATTTTATATTATTAATTTTATATTAAATTTATTTAACTAATTTAATTATAAATTTTTATATTATTAATGAACAGAGTTTTCAAGATTTAACCTCAAATAAAAGAGTGCAGTTGGTATCCATGCCTGGTGACTCTGAGGTGGGCTGCAGGAATATGATGGAAAATGTTTGACAACTGGCTTTTTTTGGGGGGGGAGGGGGAAGTTGGGAGGAAGAAAAATATATCTCTGTGTATACATATATTTGTATATACATACATACATACATAGATAACACACATATATACATATTTACATACATATAGAAGTATATACACATATATATCATTTCAAGTTAAAAGTTTCTTGAATATATATAAATACATATACACATAAGCACACATATGTATGTATAAATAGATATGTATATATATGTGTTACAACATTGACAAATGAGCTCTCCTTGCCTCCCCATCAGGCTTGGATTTTTTTTTTAATGGTTTTCCTTTTCAAGAGCTGCAAAAACCCACTTGTTAGATCTCTATGGAATAAACATAGCAAAAGAACATTGAGAATGAGATCCCCTTTCTCTCTCCCCAAAACTGTATAAATCCTATTTATATATGTACATATATAGAGACAGAAATATATACATACATGTTCAACACTTATTTATTTTAATCTTCATTATTAACATTCTCCCCAACAGTTTCTTAAGTCTAGAGAATGAACAGAACAATAAATCAAGCCCTGGTTAGTAGAATTTGCCAATTTCTTTTTTTTTTTGAGGGGCAATTGGGGTTAAGTGCCTTGCTCAAGATCACATGGCTAGTATGTGTTAAGTTTGAGGCTGAATTTGAACTCAGGTCCTCCTGACTCCAGGGCCGGTGCTCTATTCACTGTGCCACCTCGCCACCCCTATATGCCAATTTCTAATCTGTAAATACTCACACCGAAAATTTAACAATCAGCTCTCATGATCCAGCTCCAGTCACTTCGACCCAATTCAAGTCATATCCTATTCTATTCCTTTTTGCTACTTCTCCCACACTAGCTGTCACTGATAAAATATTACTGCCTGCTTAAACTCACCATGCATCTTTCCATTGCACTTTTGTTCACCAGTTTATTTTTTCTTTTTTTGGTAAATAGTATTTTACTTTTTCCAATTACACATAAATATAGTTTTTCAACGTACATTTTTATAAGATTTTGAGCTCCAAATTTTCTCCCTCCCTCAGGCCCTCTCTTTCCTCCCCACTCCACAAGATGACAAGCAATCTGATATAGGTTACACATGTGCAATCATGGAAGCATATTTCCACATTAGTTGTGTTGTGAAAGAAGAAACAGAACAAAAGGAAAAAGACACACCTGCATGTGCACACACGTGCATGCACACACACACACACACACACACACAGTGAAAATAGAATACTTCAATCTACATTCAGACTCCATAGTCCTTCCTCTGGATACAGATAGCATTTTCTGTCATGAGTTTTTTGCAATTGTCTTAGATCATTGTGTTGCTGAGAAGAGCTAAGTTAATCGTAGTTTTTCATCGCCCAATGTTACTGTTACTACGTACAACAGTCTCCTGGTTCTGCTTATTTCACTCAGCATAAATTCATGCAAGTCTTTCCAGGTTTTCCTGAAATCCATCTGTTCATTATTTCTAATAGAACAGTAGTATCCATTACATTCATATACCATAACTTATTCAGCCATTCCCCAGTTGATAAGCATCCCCATTGAGTTCCAATTCTTTGTCACCACAAAAAAGACCTGCTATAAATGATCTCTTTGGGATATAGACCTACTAATGGTATTTCTGGATCAAAAGGTATTCACAGTTTTATAGCCCTTTGGACATAGTTCCAAATTGCTCTCCAGAATGATTGGATCAGTTCACAGTTCCAACAACAATGCATTAGTGTTCCAGTTTTCTCACATCTTCTCCAACATTTATTATTTTCCTTTTCTGTTATATTAGCCAATCTGATAGGTACCTCTAAATTGTTTTAATTTGCATTTCTCTAATCTATAATGATTTAAAGCATTTTTTCTTATGACTATGGCTAGCTTGAATTTCTTCATCTGAAAACTACCTGTTCATATCCTTTGATCATTTTTCAATTGGAGAATAACTTGTATTCTTGTAAATTTGATTCAGTTCTCTATATATTTGAAAAATGAGGCCTTTATCAGAAATACTTGCTAAAAAAATTGTTTCCCATCTTTCTTCTTTCCTTCTAATCTTGGTTGCATTGGTTTTGTTTGTGCAAAAACTTTTTAATTTAATCAAAATTATCCATTTTTGTATTACATAATGTTCTCTATCTCTTGTTTGGTCATAAATTCTTCCCTTTCACAGATCTGACAGGTAAACTACTACTCCTTGCTCTCCTAATTTGCTTATGGTATCACCCTTCATATCTAAATAGTGTACCCATTTTGACCTTATCTTGGTATGTGATGTAAGATTTGGTCTATGCCTACTTTCTGCCTTACTATTTTCTAGTTTTCCCAGAAGGTTTTGTCAAATAGTGAGTTCTTATCCCAGAAGTTGGAGTCTTTGGGTTTATCAAACAGTAGATTATTATAGTCATTTACTGCTGTGTCTTATATACTTAATCTATTCCACTGATGAACCACTCTATTTCTTAGTGAGTACCAAGTAGTTTTGATGATTGCTGCTTTAAAATATAGTTTTAGATCTGGTATGGCTAGGCCTCCTTTTACAATTATTTTTCATTAACTCCCTTGATATTTTTGACCTTTTGTTCTTCCAGATGAATTTTGTTATTATTTTTTCTAGCTCTATAAAACACATTTTTGGTGGTTGGATTGGTATGGTACATTCTGAATAAGCAAATTAATTTAGGTAGAATTATCATTTTTATTATATTAGCTTGGCCTACCTATGAGCAATTGATGTTTTACAATTGTTTAAATCTGACTTTATTTATGTGAAAAGTATTTTGTAATTGTTTTCACATAGTTCCTAAGTTTGTCTTAGCAAGTAGACTCCCAAATATTTTCACTAGAAGTTTTGATAACATATTTATGATAAAAACATAACTGATAACTTTGCTACTAATCTAGTAGTTGAAACTTCAGCTGACAAGAGGAAATTTCAGAGAAAGAGAGAAGTAGGAGGCAGCAGGATGCAGCATGGTTTAGTACAAACAGTTCTACATTTGGAATCTGGGGACTTAGAATTCTCCATTTGCAGCTTAATAGCTATGTGGCCCTAGACAAATCACTTTACCTCTCTGGGCCTCACTCACCACATCTGGAAAGTGAGGAGTTAGACCAGAGAGCCTTGCTGGTCTCTTTCAGTTATCAATCTATTATTCTAAGGTATTTGTTTTGGTTGTGTTTTGGGGTTTTTTTTTTGCAACACATATACTCACATACACATTCCATCTATCACCTTATAACCTAAGTGTACAGTTGCCCTCCCCTCCTTACTATGACCACCAAAACAACCTATTAACTCTTTTATTCTATGAGAGGTCCTTTAATTAAGCCCTACAAACCAAAGCACCTAAAAACTCAGTAGGCAACAAACATCTCAATCAATTTATGAAATTTGCATTCCATTTTCACACAATTTCCTTATGTTCCCCCTCCTTCTTCCTCTCCCCTAGCCATTCCTGTCCTTTACTCTTGCTTCCCAAATCATTAGGCTGAGAGGACACAAGCTTCTGCTTGCAGAAAATATAATTGGAGTTCACCCACAGACACCAATTACCATGCAAACCCAAGAACACAGTTGTAAGGTTTATTAAATTCCTTTAAGGCACACTGCCTGATTTTCTCCCAGTTCACTGCCTTTGGACCTGGCCTAATTTCTTTTAGGTAGATGGATGGGAGGTGACTTGCATGGACGGATTGTAGAGTTCATATCATGATTCCTCAATTAATGAATCCTGTGGGAATAAAATTCCTCCATAACGAAGCCAGTTGAGTTAAAAAAGCAACCCACCTTCACTAACAACAGGGCGCACATCATGAGCAACGGTACAATCTGCATCATCCCACTTAACAGCGATGTTCCTAGTTAGTTCTACAGGCATGTGGCCTCCCACAACAAAATTCTCTCCTGCATACAGCTCCTTTGGCTGCCAACAGTTGAAAGGAGGCAGAGATGACCCAAGGCAAAATAGAGAATTTAGCAAAGTTTCTTGTTGGCAGCACCTTCCAGAGATGTAAATAGAAATATTTTCACCTGAGGTCAAATCAGTCTGGGGGATAGAGGTGATTTGTATAAGATCACATAACTAATATGTGGCAGAGCTGAGATTTGAACTCAAGTCCTCTGGCACCAAATCTAGTGTTCTAATATTCCACATTGCTTAATTTTTACAAGTGTGGAAACTGAGGCTGAAAAAGGTGAAGTGACTTACTCAAAGTCACACAGATGATTACAGTCTTGACTTATTTAAATAGATGCCAACCTGGAAGAGATATTAGGCTCTTCTAAAGTGAATACTTAAAGTAATAAGTAAAAGCTACAGAGAGACAGATTTAGATTTGGGAAGGATTAAGGAAAATTGGTGAACGATAGAGCTGCTCCAAAGTGGAATGGGCTGATATGGTAGATAACAGATTTCATGACCCTTCCTTGTGTGGTACCACAAAGAGGTGTCTGAGATGGACTTTACTGGACAAATAGGATGGGAACTTTTGAAGAAATAAGAGAAACAAGCCTAACTGAGAAGCCAAACATGGGAGGTTAGAGGGTGGAAGTGGGAGGGGGTAGAGAAATGAAGGTGATGGGATAGCCCCAGGGTTACAGTCACCCTGGGAAAGAGTGTCAGGGATACTATCTGAGCTCCAGTCTTCTGATTAAATCTAGCCTGTCTGATACTAATCCCTGAAAAAGTATTAGCAGTAGGTAGGACAGTCTCATGAGAGACGTTCCATAGCCACTGGACATTGGACCAAGGCAAGGGAGGAAGCAAGAGCAAGTTGCTGAAATGCAAAATAATGTGAGTGGGAAAGTGACCAGAGGCAAGATGTAGGGGATGATGGTGGTGGTGGTGATGGTGATGATGATGATGATGATGGTGATGGCGATGGCGATGGCGATGGCGATGATGGTGATGGTGATGGTGATGGTGATGGTGATGATGATAGCCAATGTATGTATAGCACTTTAAAGTTTTCAAAGTACTTTGCACATATCATCTCACTCTACCCTACCTCGGATGTTATCATTCTGGGACAAAGTCCTGCTAATTTCATGCTAGCTAAGGCTCTGTCTCAATCCATCAATAAATAATCATTTGTTGGAAGCCTAGTACATGCAAGGTGTTGAAGACATGAAGAAAAAAATGAAACCATTCTACCCTTAAGGAGCTTACATTATATGACAGGAGACACCATGTATATAAGAAATTAGAAACAAAATGTAAGCAAGTCCTAGCACCTAGAAAAGACTGGAAAAGGTCTCATGTGAAAAGTGGCATGAGCAGAGTATTAAAGGAAACAAAGTATTCTAAAATTTGGAAGTGAAATGAGTGCATGTCTGGTAAGAGGAACAAGCAAGGGCAAAGGTTTAGAGATAGGAAATCTAGTGTCATGTGTGAGGAACAGCAAGAAAATCAATTTAGATTGATCCTAAAAAGCTAGAAGACACAATGAATAGAGTGCAGGACCTAGAGCCAGGAAGTCCTGAGTTCAGATTCCACCTCAAACATTTACCAGTTAGTTGTGTGATCTTGGGCAAGTCACTTAATGGCTCTCTCTGTCTCAATTCTCTCCATTGTAAAATGGGATAATAATAGCACCTACCACCCAGGGTTGTTGTAAGGATCAAATAAGATAATATTGTAAAGTACTTAATACAGTGTTTGACACATAGTAGGTGCTTAATAAATGCTGATTCCTTCCTTCCATTGAGTGGCAGAACTTAAAAACCATTTCTATGGGGCAGCTAGGTGGCGTAGTGAATAGAGCACCAGCCCTCCTGGAGTCAGGAGGACCTAAGTTCAAATCTGGCCTCAGACACAACACAAAACCTAGCCGTGTAACCTTGGGCAAATCGCTTAACCCCAATTGCCCTCCAAAAAGCAAAAAAAAAAAAAAAGAACATTTCTAATTCATGTTCCATACATCCCTTCAGCACTCAGGGTTCTGTCAGTGTGCAAGGGCTGCACAGAGCTGTCCCAGGAAGAAGGTTTTAGGAATATTGGCAGGGCCAAGGGACCAGGGAATGACAAGATGGGCACCAGCTTAGTGGCTGTGTCTTTGCTGATTCCTTTGGTTGGGAAAGAAAAGACCTCACATAATAATTTGGTTTCTAACTCCCCTTGCACTTCTCATGTAATATAGTGTGTTATACCTATCTGTCATTGCCTTGTTCCCCAGATAAACTGGGGAGATATTTGAGTGAGTGTCTGTGTGTGAAAGAGTGTGTGTGTGTCTGAGAGAGAGTGTGTGTGAGAGAGAATGTGTGTGTAAGCGTGTGTGTGTGTGAGAATGTGTGTGAGAGAGTGTGTTTGAGAGAGAGAGAGACAGCATGTGTGAGAGTGTGTGTGTAAGAGTGTGTGTGTGTGTGTGTGTGAATTCCAAAGAAAATAAATTCCTTGAGGTCAGGGACTATTTCTTTTCTAAATTTTATATCTCTGCACAAAATAAGTACTTAATAAATGCTGTAATAATTCTCCTCCTTAGACTTTGCTTTCCATGCTGCCTCCCTTAAGTCAAATTCAGCTATCATCCATCCACACTGGTCTCTGACAACCCAGAGCTCCCCTCTCTGTGTTTTCCTAGCACCCTTTTGACGATGATCCCTAATACTAACCATTTACATTTGTCTGCAATGAATCAGAAAGAGCAGACTGCACCTTCCTTCTCCTTAACAGTAGCCTTTGAAAGCAGGAGCCCAGCTGCTAATGGAGGTGACAATGCTTCTAGCTCATCTTCAGGAGCCTCTTCTAGGACCTTGAGGCAGCCCTTGCCTAGGAAGGTCACTTAGCAGGTTCTTTCCTTCTAGGCTCTTTGCCCTTTCCTTTTCCTTCTGAGGACAGGTCCTGGGCCTCCACCCTGACTCTCCCTTTCTCTTCAAGAGGCATTTGGGTAGGATGAAAAGTACTCTGATGTAGCATAGTAGGGTCAGTAGGGCAGGGAGTAAGAAAGATCAAGGTTCAAATCCTGCCTTAGATATCTATTAATCATATAATCCTGGGCAAGTCACATAGCCTTTCTCTGCCTCAGTTTCCTCACTGATAAAGTGAAATCACAAATTAGAAGTGAGAGATTTCTGTTTCAAGATCCTGTGAATCTTAGCTATGTTTCTTCCTACAAAAGTGGACTTGGGAAGACACTTCTCTAGACCTAATTTTCTTCATCATTAGTGTAAAGGAATTGGATTAGCTGATCTTTCTGGTTCCTGCTAGATTTGTATTTGAGGTAGGTCAGTGGATAGAGCACTGGCCCTGAAGTCAGGAAGACCTTAGTTCAAATCTGGCCTCAGTCACCTACTAGCTGCCTGACCCTGGGCAAGTAACTTAACCCTGTTTGCCTCACTTTCCTCGTCTACACAATGAGCTGGAGAAAGAAAAGACACACCACTCCAGTATATTTGCCAAAAAACAAAACAAAACAAAAAGCCCAAAATAGGATCATGAAGAGTCAGACACTATTAATCGGCCAGGAAAAAAAAGATTCAGATTATCTGAATTTATGTTTGAAGACTTTCCAGAACCTCCTGTGTGCTTTCCAATATTCAACTGACATTTTGTTATAGCTGATATTTGTTGCTCCTGTTTCTAAGATTTTGGAATGTGTCCTCATGTCTCTGATCATTTCTACCCATAGCAATACAATGTCTGACAAGTGTGCCTGGATATACCTTTATCATTCCATCTCTGGTACTTTGGAAGTGCTATAATTTCATTGTTGGTGGTATAGTGCAAACTCTTGGATTTGGAGTCAGAGGATACAGGTGTGAACTTTCAACCTTTGTGACCTTGGACAAGTCAGTTAACTTCTCTATACGTGTTTCCTCTTTATAAAATGAGGTTGTTAAATTAAAAGATCTCTATGGTTGGTCTCTTTCACTTCCAAATTCTAGGATCCTGCTTTTCTCTCTCACCTCAGAGACTAAAGAACCAAAGTATTAGTGTTGGACTGATTAGAAAAATCACAATCCAAAAAAATTATTATTATTATTCTCTGCTGGAAACTCATTCATAAATGTCAAATATTAAATTTAAGATTATAATGAAAAGTTGATCTAAGTTTATTGCTAATGCCTGACATTTTAGGACAGTATTTGTTCTGGTTTTACTAAGGACTCTGAGAATGATTGCATTTTCATTAATTGTTGGTTTTAAGCAGTAGACGTGATACTTCTAGAAAAAAAAGAAGAGTTTATAAGAGGAAGATTTAAATTTCTATATAACCTTGAGTAAGTTAATTACTCCACGTGCCCCAAACTTTCCCTCATTGGACAAATGTTAAGTCATACTATTAACCCACTTCAGAGGATATCACCAAAGAAATATACAACCCAAGCAGAAGGGGAGTTGTGCAACAAGAGTAACGTATAATTGATAAATGGTCGTGTGTTCCATGAGTGTCCTTCCCTTGTGAGGTGGATAAATGTAACCTTTGTGGATGAGTCACAGGATGGATGAGCATAGATGAGTTGGCATCTGTTTTGGGGAAGAGGATAGTCACATCAAGGAGATCCCTGATGCGTTAGAATACCCAAAGGGTTAGCATGTTATATTAAAAGAAGCCCTAGGCTTAGAGTCAAGAGACCTGCACTTAAATACCAGCTTCTGAATTTCTTTGGGTCTCAACTTTCTCATCTGCAAAATAGAGATGGGACAAAGTAAGTAAAGATAAATGAGATATGAGAAATGAGATAAAGGAAGTAGAGCACTTTGTGAATCTTAAAGACACATTTATATATAAATATATATAAAGATTCATAAATTCTAGAGTCCTAAATTCATGAAAGTTATTGTTGTTGCAAGGTGGAAAGGGGCTTCTAAAATGATACCGATATATTTTGATGGGTAAACATGCAACTAATAGAAAAGCAACGTGGTATAACAGACAGAATGCAACACTTGGAGCCAGGAAGGTCTGGATTCAAATCCTCTCTCTGTAGTTTCCTTGGATAGTTATTAGCTGTGAGATCATGGACAAAGCCTCAGGCAACTCTTTAAAACTTATCTATTATGTTATAAATGGATTGTAAACTGTGCCTGCACTGCCAGAAGAATTCTTAGATTCCTGACATATTGCCATAAAAAGCTTCTGAAACACTTGTTATTAAATGATTCAGTTCTCTCCTTTGCATTTTGGAAGGCATTAGTAATATGCTCCAGGCTATATAGTTTTCTCCGACTCCAGTCCTTTCCTATCAAATATTACACATTCTTACAAATATACATATTATATATATATATACATATATATATTTATGTATAGTCATTGATTATATCCTGCCTCAGACACTTACTAGTTATGTAACCAATGTTAGGGAATTCATTTAAAATTTCTTTGCCTCAGTTTTCCCATCTGTAAAATGGGGATAATAATAGCATCTTCCTCACAGGGCTGCTGTGAGGATCAAACAAGTTAACATTTATAAAGCATTTTGCAAAACTTAAAGCCCAATATATTAGTAATAATAATAATAATAAATAGACTCAAGAAACCAGGTTATGATGCTGTTGTGGGAGAAACAGGAGTGAGACACAAGCCAATCCACTTCAACCTCCTTTAGCCTAATACAGTCGTTGCTATTTGCACAGTTAGAGAGGTTGGTGAGAGAAGGTTAAAGCTGTTTTCTTACCATAATATCTATCACTCATATAATTTTTCATTTTAGGAAGTAGAGCACTGAGAATATTTAATTCAGACAGTAGGGAATGATAAGATCTAAGAACTGAAATTTACTTCTGGCCATCAGATTGGTGACAAGTGAACTCGGGGAAAACAATAAAACAGAGCACTGGCTAATATGATTGAATGAAAGGAGAGAAAGTGAAATTTATAGTCGTTGGCTGAGAATCCAGACAAAGAATTGTCAAAAACAGCAGAAAATACCGACTGAAGAGAGCTATAGCCTGCCCAGCAGAAGAGAGGCTTACATAGTAGGTCCAGTAAGTGAAAGACTGAGTTTCAGGTGACTCTGTAGTAGTACCTCTACTAAGGTAAAGTAGAAGACTAAAAAAACTATCAATCCCCTTTAAATATACTAAAAGGGTCATACACACCCCCTTACAGGGGAGAGACTCATTAACCATAGTGTTCCCTAGCAGATGGTGTACATGGCTGAAAAAACTGGATAATAAGACACATAGTCCTATTCTCTTCAATTTATTCCTCTAAGATACTTCCATTTTTTATGTTGTCAATTTCTTTCAAAAGAAGACAAATAGCTGCAAAACGGAGATGTTAAAATTTAAACACTACCCCGTAGAAGAGCCATGTTCACCTGCCATCCCAAAACTATTCTCCTGCTCAGTATTTTACTTCCCATATTTGCATTCTGTCCTTGGAACAGATCCCACTTCTTTAATGATTTTGTCATCTCCTAGACTTTCTTAGATAACTCACCCTATTCACTACATTAGTTCCACTAATAGACACATACCATCATCACAGTTTTAAGACTCCTGGAAAAGACTAATTATTTGTATTATCAAAACAAACAAAAATATCGCCTTGAGTCCTAATAAATGGGGCAGATTTTTTATTTGGAGGCAATCTTGACCTAGTCACTAACTTCTCTCTGGCCCTTCATAAGTAAAATAATGAGGCCGGGCTAGATGACCTGTAGGGTCCCTCATAATTCCAAATGGATGAGTCCATGATCTATGAACTCTCCCAGCTACTATTTCCTCCTTTGTAAAATGGGGATAATAATATCTATAGTCCTTACGTTGGAAACTTGTCATGGGATTCAAATGAGAATGAATGTAAAGTATTTTGCAAACTTTCAAAGGTTATATTCTTAAATCTTGAAGTGAGGAAAAAGAACTCCTACCCACCCTCCTAACCTTATGCTGGGGGGAGGGGTTGTTCTTTTTTTCCCTCATGGGGCAAGGGGGATGCTATAGCATGGTAGCTGTATAAAAACTTCCCCATTTTCCAATAACGTCTTCACCAAGAGGAAAAAGGGAAGAGAGGAAAAGAATGGAAGAGGATGAAGAGGGTGAAAAATCAGACCAGCTGAGTAACTGTGCCCTCCAGACTCTTCCAGCTCCTCTTTGGGGATTTCAGATGCCTTCTTTCCCAGTAATCTGAATTTCTGGTGCCTGTCAGTCCCACCTAGGTGTGAATATATATAGTACAGAATAAAATTCAAATATTTCTTTTAATTATATCCTTTAAAATGATAGATTTGCCTAGAGTGGGTCCCTTTGCACTGTGATTGTATCACTATTCAACTAGAAAAGGGATACACAAAAAATGAGCATTATGATGAAAAACAAAATTAGAATGGATCTGCATAAAGTGTCTTTGGAGGAGGTCTTGCAGGCTCAATGGGTAGAGGGAGAGTGGCAAAGAGTGGGTCAGGAAATGCTTATAAAAACTGAAACCAGATGCCAAATATGTCTACTCTATGAGAATTGGCTAACTCTTCCTTACTCACCTTCTGTCTTTATTATGTGTCTTATTAGGTCATAAGCCCATAGGGAGAATTTCTGTTTTTATGTCTATTTGGTAGCTAGCATATTACTAGTGATGAAAAGATGCTTATCTTTATGAATCTACAATGATGTAAAGTTATAATACTTGTATAGAATACGAAATAACTATTCTTGTTTTTTAAAAAAAATCACTGCTATAATTCTGGGATGAAAAGAGGTAAAAATCATCTCAGCTGACTCTTGTAGTCTGATAAACAATTACCTACCATTGGGAGTCAATAGACCTAGGTTCTAGTCCCAAGTCTGACACTAGTTCTGTGACCTTAGGCAAGTGACTCTGGGCTTCAGTTTTCTAAGCTATAAAATAGACAACAACAACAACAAGAAGATATAATAAAGGGGAGGAGGTGGAACACTAGGAAAGTGAGCTGAGGAGAGAGCAGGCATTGTTTTCTGATCTGTAAAGTGAAGAATTAAACTACATGACTACTAAGAATCCTTCCAGAAATAACATTTTAATTATTCCTATATGCTAAGTTCTGTGGAAGCTACAGAAGCAAGTTTCTGTTTTCATGAAATTTATAGTCTATTCTAGGTCTATGGCTGTCCAGAGTTCTGCCAATGTAGCCAGGGTTTCCCACCGTCACGTTCACCTTTCTCACCTACCTCAAAACCAAGTTATTTAATGACCTCAAGCACTTCCCTAAAACAGAGACCTGTCTCCTTTAACTCCATCTTTTAACCAGTGATGTTCATGAGATCTCCAAATCATAAATTTGGAGCTAGAAGAGACTTGAGAAGCTATTTTGTCAAACATGAAGCTTTAATTTATAGAATATTATCCCTTCCTAAGATCTGAAGGTCGGGATCACCCAAAGGGCAATGGAGAGGTACAAGGGCAGGATAAATAGGCATATTATAATCTAGGAATTAAATAGAAAAAATGGGCCAGCAACATAGCTAGTGCAAAAACTAACCATTGCACAACCCATGTGTTAAACTGGTATCCTCTTGATGTCAATAGAAAATATAGTGGCCCCCAGAACATTGAAAAGATTCTCTGAGACAAACTTATGGAAGGATAAAGAGCAATATCTATCATGTAAGCCAGGCCAAATTTTTTTCTTGTTTTGTTTTCCATAAATGTAGAAAATCACTCATTGGTCCTTTCAGCTAAGGCTTCAGCCCTTGAAAGGGCTTCCTGTTTGCTTAGGGCATGAAAAATCAGACCATGAGAACTTAGTGTTCTTAATTAACACTTAGTGGCCATCTCACTGAAATGGGTGGACCTGCCTCCAACACACCTTGTTGATAAGATAGATTTCTTTATAAAGCTAAGGAGAGTTCTGTCTTCCCGTACTAGTGTTATACGTATAAGGAAGCACATATAATAGTGTTTCATTACAGTTTCATTCCAGTCCCAGACCTGAAGCCCCAGAGTGAACTGAGTTAAGAACAGCTTATAATAACTATAAGTTTACATAAGGAAGGTTGACATGAATGGATTTTTGCCTTCAATATCCCGGGTTCATTAGAGCATTGGCATATACCAGTCCAAATTAAACTATACTCATTGCTGGTGACCTTGCCAGTTAGAGAAATCTCTAAGTCCATTCAAAAGTATGAAGGAGGGGGGGTACATCTTGATCCAAAAGAACACCTAAATAAGTGTTTACTGATTGAATTAAATTAAACTATACACAGTAAATGTCTTGGAGAAGGGAGGAATCAGGTGTCCTTTGACTATTCTAAGCAATACTCCGTGGATCTCCCATTATTTACAAGGAAATATCATAAATTAAATCAGCCCAGAAATTAAATAAAATCTACTCCCACGTTCCCCATTCTTCCCCAACAGTCTAGATTGAAAAATGGTTCTGCACTCCTGTACAACTGAACGCTTCATGCTTTAGTGCTTGCTACCAGGTTCTATGATTCTGTTAAAGCAGGTGCCAGACACCCCTTCTATGACTTAGTAAATGGCCTTTAGGAATTGTTGTGGCCCCTAATGAATCACCCTTTGGCCACCTGGTGATAAGCTTCTCTACTCTATCTAGTCTATCAGCTGCCCCATGGTCTCAAAGTCTTTCGAGCATGGTAGAACCTGCTTAAGACTCCAGTCACCATCAGAAGAGGATGTTAGCAGAAAAGGTTAACTACATTTTCACACTTGGTTGGGTAAGGTTGTACGGTGGTTAGAGCTTTGGATCTGGATCCAGAAAGATCTGAATTCAAATCCCGATATTTACTGGCTGTGGGCAAGTTACTTAACCTCCCTCTCTGTGCCTCAGTTTCCGCAACTGTAAAATGAGGATAATAAAAGGAACCTAGCTCTCAGGGTTGTTGAGAGGATTAAGTGAGATTATATTTTGGAAAACACTATGCCTGGTACATGTTGTTATTCAGTTGTTTCTGTCTTGTCTGACTCTATGTGACCCCATTTGGGGGTTTTCTTGGCAGAGATATTGGAGTGATTTGCCATTTCCTTCTCCAGCTCATTTTACAGATGAAGAAACCAAAGGCAAAGTGACTTGCCCAGTCATGACAGCTAGGACATGTCTGAGGACAGATTTGAACTCAGGGAGATGAGACTTCCTGACTCCAGGCCTGGTGCTCTATCTGTACCTGGTACATAGTAGATGCATAATAAATACCTCTTTCCTTCCTCCTAAGGTTAGTTTTTAACTCTGTTTTTCCCCATCAATGCATTCTTTCAGCTTTTACTGTAGGGGTGAAATCTGAAGAACTACATGCCTACCATTTTAGTCTTTTGGCACTGAGTCAGTAAAAAAATAGAAACCCAGATAAGAGGGTCCATTGCTATCATGTGTTAAAGTGATAAAAAAAACAAATCTTTATTTCTTGCCTGTTCATTAACTCTGAGCTAAGGCAAATACATATATAAAGGGCCCATATCCCATAATATCCCAGTTCAAAATTGTTTTTTCAATGCTTATAGGTCAATAACCTGTGATTTCATCTATGTGGGGGCTCTCTTCACCTAGGCTGATTGAAATTTGTCTTTGAACATAATTTTAGAGAGTTTGCCTGGGGTTCAGGGAGGTTGTGACTTGCTCATGGTCACATTAGTTAATAAGTTCAGAAGTGGGACTAGTACCCAGGTCTTCCTGAATCTAAGGTTCAGTTTGCTTTCTGCTATACCATACTCATTAAAGTGTGGTATCTACCTGTCTGTCTTTGTCTTTCTATCCATCTATTTATATGTATATCTGTCTATCTATCCATCTATCATATAGTATCTATCTATATATTAGCTCATTATATAATAAGCAAAAATTGTGGTCCTTTTTGCCAAGGAAAAAACAAGAAAATAAATGATCACAGAGGTTGTTTGGCAAATAATTCTTCAATTCAATTATTCTTTTATTCAGTTATTCACCAAGAAAACACCACACATTCTTAAAATGAAAAGAGATAGTCATGTTTGTAATCTCGCAACTACACAACACTCAGTAGTACACAGAGCACCTTTCTTGGCACATAAGGTATTCAGGTAAAGTATTATTATCTCTCTTTTACCAACAAGGAAATTAAAATTAAAGAAGTAGAAGGACCTTCCCAGGGTCCCCCAACTAGTCAACGCCAGAGGTACGATTTGAATCTAGTTTTCCAGAGCTGGTTCTACTCCACCATTTCTCTGAGTACAAATCCCCTTGAGAAATCTTAACTTTTGTTAACTATATGTTTTAATTCTGCTGGCATAAAGACAACTATAAAAGTCGATGTTCAGGTTTACATGTGCATGCAAGAAATACAGAACCATAATTTGGATTCCCAAGTAAAAATCCCATTTCCCAAAGCTTGAATTACAAGATTATAATTGGATCTTATATCTGATTCCATTTGTGTAGAAAAGGGGCTGCAGGCAGGTAGGGGGGATGAGAAGGTACTCTAGAGACTTCGATTTGCATCTTTTATTTCATCCATCAATATCACGAATGAACAGGAGTGGATTCTTGACAGGTAGAGAAATAGCAAGGCATCAATAACTTTTTAAAAATTACAAATGGTAAATAGCCTGCATTTTCCAAGAAGGAAAAAATAGGATTTTCCCCCAAGTAGCATCATTTAAAAATCTAGGGTCACATTAAATCCTCATATAAGTACTATCTTGTATATAGAAAGACTTTCTAACCCAATTAGTCAAAGTAGATAGAAGACATGATTAATTTAGACAGTGAGTGAGAATAGCAGCCATGTATACCTCACACACCTTAGTTAAAAACCAGTGACTGTGACCAGAGAATCCCATTGTGATTTGGGAAAGTTTTCTATGTCTCCAGGAATCTCCTAAGTAAGTAAAAAGATGGAAGATCCCATGGTGTTGAAGGGTACGCATACCAAAAGGGGTTTCTGACAATAGGTTTTAAAAATAACAATGCAGATTTTACTATTTATAGGGAAACATGTTGTAACCCCTACAGAAAAATAAAGAAGCTTAGTTCAGCCCTCCTTTGTCACTGGATTAAAACAGCATGGAACCAGACAAATCGAACAGTCATAGCTAATGCATTTAAGAAATGTATTTCATATTTAAAGATGAAAATGAAGAGGATGATTTTAGTTTGAAGAGGCTAAATAACAAAGACAATAAAAGTAAGGATGAAGTTGAAGAAAGATGACTAAGAAAGAGAGCAGCGAACATAAAGATGTAGGAAGGGTAAAAACCTAAAGGCAGCTGCTAAAATACAAAAAGAATATAGACAAACTTTAAAAAGCTGAGATGTGGGGTGGCTAGGTGTGCAGTGAATAGAGAACTGGCCCTGGAGTCAGGAGGACCTGAGGCACTCAGACACTTAACACAAAAAACTAGTCGTGTGACCTTGGGTAAGTCATTTAACCCCAACTGCCCTACCTTCCCCCCACCAAAAAAAAAGCTTCTCTTTAAAAAAAAAAAGCAAAAGCTGAGATGAGATGAGAAGTAGGAGGAGTGGGTATCCATCAAGTGAGTGATGGCTAAAATAATTGTGGCATATAAGGCTAAAGAGGAACCTTATGGGGATCTAGTCCTGCCCTCTCATTTTAGAGATAAATCAAGAATCAAATGAGCATTTATTATTTTTTTTAAGCAATTGGGGTTAAGTAACTTGCCCAAGGTTACATGGCCAATTTTTTTTGTGTGTGTGGGTGTTAAGTATCTGAGGCCTGAACCGATCCCAGATTCTCCCTACTCTGGGGCCAGCGCTCTTACTCACTGCGCCACCTAGCCACCCCTAAATGAGCATTTGTTAAGCATCTATTTGAGGGGGAGCAATACATGTTCAAACAATTAAAAAAAAACAATTACAAGGAGCTTATACGCTATTGGAAAGACAGGGAGCTCATGTAGAAGTAAATACATTATGAATATAAAGAAAATGAATGCAAAAAAATGCGCAAGATAAAGTTAAGTGCAAGCTAGCTTGGGAAGTGGGGTGCTAGCAGTTGGGGGATAAAAGAAGACTTTATATCAAAGGTGGTGATGGGGGTGTGTTGGTTGTATATTAAAGGAAAAAGATGGTTCAAAGCAGAGGTGCATTTTCCAGGCATGGGTGATGACCAGTGTAAAGACACAACAATAAAAGGAAGCAGGTTCAGGGAAGAGACAGAAGCATGTACAATGTCAGGAACAGGCCAGTTTGGCTCAAATGTAGAGGGTGTAAGAGGGAACAATGAGAAATCAACCTGGACAGCTCAGTTGGAACCAGATTATGTAAGAGTTTTAAATGCAAAAGGGGAATTTGTATCTTATCTTAGAAGCAATAGAGAGATACTGGATCTTCTTGAAATAAGTAGTGACATGGTCAGAACCGAACTTCAGTAATATCAATTTAGCAACTCTGTGGAGGCTGGATTGGAGAGGAGAGAAAATGAGGCATAGGAACCCAAGTAAAATATAATGAGGGCTTAAATGAAAGAGATGGTTCTATGTGTGTGAGGTTTTTTTTTTTTTTAGGAGAGGGGAAGGCAAGGCAATTGGGGTTAAGAAACTTGCCCAAGGTCACAGAGCTAGTAAATGTTAAGTGTCTGAGGCTGGATTTGAACTGAGGTCCTCCTGACTCCAGGGCCAGTGCTCTATTCACTGCACTATCTAACCACCCCAGAGAGATAGGAGAAAAGTATAGAGATGTGAGGGATCTTATAAAAGTAGGACAAAAAACATAGCTGATTAGATTTGGGAAGGGGCGGGGGATGAATGATAAAAGATACAAACCTGAGCTTTAGGAATTATGGCGATGCCATTGACAGAAAGAGGGAAGTTGAAAGGATAGTGGATTTAGGAGAAGTAATTATAAGTTTTTATTTTGTATATGTGAGATGGAGATGTCTGTGAGATAACCTAGTGGAACTATTCACCAGCAGGCAGCTCAAGCAATGAGGGCTAGATACGTGGATTTGGAAGTCAGATGCATATGGGATGATCATGGAACCTTTGACCACTGGTGAGATGATTTAGAGGGTCCTCAGATGAGCACTTGAGTGGCAGTCTCCTTTAATAGTTCCCAAAATCTTTAATCTTATTACTATGGATATTCTTTCTACTAGATGGCAGAAACACAATCACACACACAATGAATACCTTATTTCCAGGAGCATCTTGCTCTTTGGCCTTACTCTCTTCTAGTCTTATACACTTAAATAAAATGGAGGGATAGGACAACTAAGAACGCACTTGTACAGAGCAAATTTTCCAGATCTATTTGTTGTTTTTTTTTGTCTCAATGTGTACTGTTGCTCTCCAGGGCTGGCTAGTCAGGAAAAAAAAAACATCTCTCAATAAGGCAGAAACAAGATTTTAAAACAATGCTGGGGATGGAGTTATAAAGCTGGTTCCTGCCTTCAGACACTAACAGTCCCCCCCCCCCAAAGCATGTAGGTAAGTTTATTTTCACTAAACAATCACTTACTGTCATGTAAACAGGCTGAAAATGTTGTTAGGTCATAAGCAGCCAGTCCGTGGCAGAGGCAAAGCCAAAGAGGAATCAGCATCACCAGGGTTGCCAAGTCACATTTAGACTGTTATAAATATCCTTGCTTTAGTGGACGCTATAATGTCATGAATAAATCACCCAGTCAGTATTTCAGAAATGGTCAGTGTGACTAGAACAGCTTTTCTTCTATCCAGCATGCTTCATATTCTCTCAATATCTATAAGTTCTATATGGTGAGTGGCTCATTAATTCTGTCATCGCAACTCTTGTACCCATTTGGTTCTCTCCACTCACTGGGCTGCCAAGTTAAGTCAGACCTTCACCCCTTCTGCTTGGACAATTTCAATAGTGACTCAATTGGTTTCCCTGCTTCCAGTCTCTCCCCTCTACAATCAGCCTCTCCTCAAAGTAGACCTATTGATATTACTAAAGCAAAAATCTGAGCTATGTCATTTCACCCGCTGATGAAGAAACCTCTGTGGCTCCCTATTGACTCTAGGATAAATGACAGACTTCTCTCTTTGGCACTAAAGGCCCTTCACAAACAAGCTGGCTCTAGCTGATCCTTAGAGGCTGATCACATAGTATTCCCCCTTAGGCACCCTACCTTCCAGCCACATTTGTGTATTTGCTATCTCTTGGATACCACGTTTCATCCTCCATCTTCTTACCTTGGCACACTTCACATCTGAAAGATTCTGCCTCCACATCTTGTCATCTTTAACTTGCATCAAGTCCCAGCTCAACTGCCCCATCCTATAAGAAGCATTTTCTGATCCCTCTAGTTGTTAGTACTTCCCACCAAAGTTAATAGGAACTTAGTTTATATAAACATCCTATGTATTTATTTAACTACATATATGTGGTTCCCCACTACCCAGTCAAATGGTGGCTCCTTGAGGGCAAAGACTGGTTCCCTTTTGTCCTTGTATCCCTAGCAACAATCATTACTGCCTAGTACATCATAGATGTTTAATAAATCCTTGTTCAGTGGAATTGTTTGGTATTATCCTTTTTTGCCTCCCCAACTGATAACATTTTTAAAAGCACTGAGCCCACAGTTTGTAAAAGAAATAAAACAGCACACTCAATGTTGTTTCTCTTTCAGAAAATAATTTGCTTTAAACTAAGAACTTACAGTGAACTAGGGACTGCTCTAACTTTATAGCCCTCATATTCCATTGTTAATTACTTTCCCATCGTCCTCAATATATTTCTATTACATCAATGGGGCAATATAGTAGCCCTCTAGTGAGCAACATCCTACCTCTCAATTGCTATGAATATTAAGAGCTGCATGGCTTCTTAAGAACCATCCCCTTTCTCTACCAAGGTATTAAGCATAAGGCTATCCAAAATTGCTAATAAGTTATCACCATCTAGGCTATAGATTACCTTTCGCTACTTAATAATAAAAACTGGCATTTATATGGTACCTTAAAATTTGTAGAGCACATTGTATATGGTACCCATCTTATCTTTACGACAGCCCTTATCTCCTTTTAAGGGATGAAGAAGCCAGTTTGGAACATTTAAAGAACTTGTCCCTGATCGTATAGCTTATAATTGTCAGAGGCAGGATTAGAATCCAGGTTTTCTCCTAACTCCAAGTCCATCCGTCAATAAATGCTTCCTGTGTGCCAAGCACTCTGCTAGGCACTAAGGATTCAATGACAAAGAGTAGAACAATCTCTACTCACAAAAAGCTTACATTTTAGTAAGATAACAAATGCATATACACAACATAAATATAAAGTGAACACACAAATTACAAACCTAAAGAACAGTTTAAAACAAGGTAGTTGGGGGAAGATGATGACTCATTCCATCATACCATGTTTTATTAAATCAAGGGTCCTTAACTCTTTGTGACATGGATCCCCAGTGAAGTCTGTGGAGCCTTTCTCAGAATAATGTTGTTAAATGTATAAAATAAATACAAAGGATTATAATAGAGGAAATAAATTATATTGAAATAAAAATGCAATTTTCCTCATCCAAATTCACAAACCCCCTAAAATCTGTTCATTGACCCTTATGGGATGTGACTTCATGTTAAGAACACCTTGCTCTAAGCTTTCCCTTCATCAAAAAAGTAAAGGATCTAGTTAGAGGGGAAAATAGATTTGTTATAACAACTTAAGCATGCGTTAGGAAAAAAAAATTAACTGCTTAATTCCTAGAAATGTAGGATGTTCATTATAAAAATTCTCTCTATATATAGTGTGATTCTCCAGTTCTATCCCTTTGTAGATAGCACTGTGCTGATAACATCAAGCCCTGATGCTCTGGAATCTTCTAAATGAGATTCACAAACACTTGAGAGAAACTGGTCTGACTATCCACATAGGAAAAACTAAGTGGATGAAGAATAATTATTGTTCATACTATGCTATCTAGTTAGTTGGGTGACTCATAGAGCTGGCTCATCATCATACAGATATAGATATCTTAAACAGACACTGATGACAAAGAGCTGAGTCCAGAAAGTAGGCTATATTACCTTCAGTAAATTTGTTTATTCACAACTCTCAATTCTCAACTCACAACTCTCTTTTGTTCTCTCTGATATAAAAACCAATATCAATGTTTTTCCTATGATGTTACCTGGCAATGAGTCCTGAAATATCACTTCCCCTAAAAATTGAGAATCATCCCAGTGGAAATTGAGATCCATGGCAGGCCTGATCAGATTTCCAACACAAATACAAATTTAAAAACTGCAAAGAAGTGGTTAAAAGGATATCATCAAAGAAATGCATGACCATTAAAAAAAAAGATAGGATGGTCACATAGAAAGAACTAAAGATATTCTACTTGTACTCACATAATGTCAAAAAATCTACAGAAAGGACCCCAGGTTAGTGGGTAAACCACTCCCTTGCCCCCCATCATAGCAGATTTATGAGAGGACATGAGAGAAAGTCACCCAGGGTGGACAGACATAGAGATGGTGATTTGCATCATCGGTGTGGGAGCTCCCATATCAGTGAGATCATTGATCCTCCGAAGTATTTGGAGTATCAAAGTGAACCCAGGGGAGGACAAGGGAGGTGGGGAATTGGTATAGTCATAATATGTGCTGCTATTGTGTGTGCTAGGGGCAGTTAGGTAGCACAGTGGATAGAGCACTGAGCCTGGAGTCAGGAAGATTCATCTTCCTGAGTTCAAATCTAACCTCACACACTGGCTGTGTGACCCTGGGCAAGTCATGTAATCCTGTTTGCCTTAGTTTTCTTATCTATAAAATGAGCTGGAGAAGAGAATGACAAACCACCCTAGTATCTTTTCCAAGGAAACCCAAATGGGGTCACAAAGATTCAGACACGACTGAAATGACTGAATAACAACATTGTGTGTTGATGACTGCTGGGTGCTGTGAAATGAAAAAAAGACAAGACTCCTGTCCACAAGTAGCTTACAATCTAAATGAAAAGGATAAAGGAGTGTGTGTGTGTATTCCAGCAAAAAGAACATGAGGATGCACATAAGAGGAGTCAGAAGATGAGGCAACCCCAATGTAACAAAAGAAGCCATCATCTTCCATTGCTCACACAATAATTTATTTTCTGTTAGTTTTTTATTCTGATTTGCATGCATACTTAGCAAAAAGAAGAGGAGGAGCAGGAGGGGGAGGAGGACAAAGAAGGAAGAAGGAGGAGGAGGAGGAGGAAGAGTAGGAGGAGGAGGAGGAGAAAGAGGAGGAGGTAGAGGAGGAGAAGACTTGTAGGTGATGAGATTTGAATGTACAGAAAAGAAAAAATAGTTATGGAAACTGATACACAAGGCAAAAAAAATTTTAGAAGATATCAATTGGTTCAGCCTTCTCATTTTAGAAATGAGTAAACTGGGGGCCAGAGAGGTGAAGGACTTACTTCAGGTCATGCAGTGGAAGAGGCAGGCTTCAAACCCACCTCTTCTCTCTCCAGATCTAGAGCTTCTCCTTCACCAGCAGGGACTGCCAATCCCTGTTCTGCTACCACTCATGAGGACATGATAGCTGTCTGGGGGGATATGAAAACTGCCTCTAAGCACTTGAAGAGCTCTCTTGGATAATAAGGATTAGATTTATTCTGCCTTGTGCCAGAAGGTAAATGCATGAGCAGCTTTCACAATCTGAATAACTGAATGTTGCTCATCTTTCCCCAATTCTGGGCCACTTCTCCCATTCTCCATCATTTAAATGTCACAGCAGTTCAGCAATCATATCTGCTCATTCTTTCAGTACGTGGACTATAGTGTCTTGACTCAGTGATGATAGCTATGTGTTCTTCTCACTTTTCTGGGGCTTCTATTCTTCCCAGGCCAAAGATCATTCTTCTCAGAAGAGAAAATAGAAGGAGAATAAAAGTTAAATAGTTAAACCTTCTTCCCATTGTCCTTTATCATCTCATTCACCACCAAAATATAATCTGACTCCTTTGTTCTTGCCATTGCTTCAATTATGGTTAACTCATTTCTGCTTGAGTCTCCAAAATTTGATTTTTAAGGGCTTCACATTTCTCTTAGGCCAACTTCCCTGGCACAACATTAGACCAATGGTCCATACCTATCATTTCCCTGAAGCTTTTAAAATTTTGTCTCCCAAATTCTAGAATCCTGGTTTTCTTTTCTGATTCTATCATGAATATGGTGGATAGAATAACATGTCAGTCAATAAGCATTTATCATGCACCTACTTTGTTCTAAGCACGGTGCTAAACACCAGGTATATAATAGCAAAAGACAATTTCTGCTCTCAAGGATCTCATATTTGAATAATAGGGGAGACAACATATACAAACAAGATATATTTCTTTATTTGGAAATTTGGTCTTCCTTGTGGGTCAGACTCGAGTCCAGAATAACAGAATTCCTTGTTGGGTCTCACCAATTTTGGAAGGATGAAATCATCAAGGATGTCCTTAGAGAGGTGGGCAATGCAAATGAGGTGACTGGAAAATGTGGTCGTTGTCCTGCATTCTCTAAGAAGACCAAAATGACATCATATGCTAGAGTCAAGTTTCAGTGTGTCTGACTGTGGCTGATCAGACCAATATGAGCTCAGAATTCTCTACCACAGGTCAGGCATAAATAGTCTGTGTGAACTTTGGGGGTGGATTCTCTAAATTTGTGCATCCTGTTTCTTTGAGCTGTTTCATTTCTACTTTGCTCATAGAACACAGCACCTTCTCTGATGTGGACACACCATGCTGAGAGGTCCTGTGCCAGTTTCTCCCATATCACACAATCATTTCCAAAGTTCTTAAGAGAGACCTTGAGAGTGTCCTTGTATCACTTCTTCTGACCACCATGTGAATACTTGTTCTGTGTGAGCTCTCCATAAAATAGTCTTTTTGGCAACCATACATTTTGCATTTGAACAACATGACTAGACCAGCAGAGTTGCACTCTCTGAAGTAGTTTGAATGTTGGCAATTTAGTTCAAGTAAGGCCCTCAGTGTCTGGTATCTTTTCCTGCCAGGTGATCTTCAGAATTTCCAAAGACAGTTCAAATAGAAGCGATTCAGTTTCCTGGAATGATGCTGGTACACCATCCTGGTTTCACAGGTATACAACAATGAGGTCAGCACGAAGACTCTGTAGATCTTCAGTTTGCTAGGCAGTCTAATTCCTTTTCTCTCCCATAATTCCCTTCAGAGCTTCCCAAACACTGAGCTACCTCTGGCAATGGATGTGTCAACCCCATTATCAAGGTGTACATCCCCTGGAAAGTACACTACCCAGGTAAGTGATCTTATGTTTTTACAGCATTCGAAACTTCTCTATTTGCCGTAACCAATGGTTCCACATGTGGATGGTGTGGTGGTGGCTGATGGAGCATCTGTGTTTTCTTGGTGTTAATTGCTAGGGCAAAATTAGCACAAGCAGCAAAGAATTGATGCATACGTTTTATAAAAGGAACAAAGGAGAGGCATCATGGCTCAATGGACAAAGAGTCAGCTCAAGTGACAGGAAAACCTGGGTTCAAATCCTGTTTCTGCCACAAAATGACTTTGTGACCCTGGATGGGCAATGTAACCTCTCAATGCCTCAGGCAATTATTTAAGTTTTAGAGATAACGTCAACCACTATTGGTAGAGAGAATTCCCTCAGCAGACATTGCACACAGCAATGAAGTCACAAATCCATTCAGAGAAAGGGGAGCATGTTTGAACAAAGGGTTGAGTATAGGAGAGTAAATGAGCCATGGATTGTCAAGGCAAGGACACAGTTGGTTGGCCACATACATGTCTGTGAGGGGCTAACATGCCTCATACACACGACGGTGTAAACTATGCTGAAAACATCAGATTTTGTTACATACAAAGTATCTGAATGATTTGAGTCTCTGACTTCCTCCTAGGTCGTAAGATTCTCTTGGTGGTAGGGCGCAAGGTTAGATATAGAAGTAATCATGTTTCTGCTCTTTGAAAGTGAGAATCAAACTAATACAATGTCATTTATGACCTTTTCAGGTGAAGGGTTACATAGAATTAAAAAAAAAAACCCACAGTGTAAAGTGCTGTCAGTCCAGAAAGGTCACTGGTATGAAAGGCTCAGCCAGGGAAGACCAAGGCATCTGCTTCATTTTAGCTCTGCATACACAACTAACTCACCATGAGTTAGAAAAAAAAAATAGATAAACCAGATAACATAACCAATCCATCAATAATTAGCCCTTTCTGAGACTGACCAGGACCTAAGGAATCTTTTTCCCCCTAGGAATAATCTCATTGTGAAACCAGTGGTATTTAACCTCACCAAAGGTCTTTTGATTGTCCCTAGAGTTTAGAATATTCAAAACAACTCAGTAATGTATAAGTCAATGTAGGGTGTCCCAAAATTCTTCATACAATTTTAAGCCACTTAAGATTGAAACTGAGTTATTAAGCCTTAAAGCGACGCTAAGACTTTGGGGACACCACCTATAAGCTGTCCAAATATTAAATGGGGAACTGCTTCTTGGACATCACTATGGCAGAAGAGGATCTCTGTGTCTATAATTTGGACAAAACTTTCAAGTTATTCATAACCAAAACCAAAAAGCTTCCTGATAGTAAAGGTTGCTAAATATTGGAATAAGAGCATTTGATTCAGGGTCAGAGAAAGTAGGTTAAATTTTTTTTTTTGTCTGTGAAATAAAAAGCCATAAATTATTTCTAGGTTCCCTTACAGTTCTATGATCCTATGATCCAACTGAGAGAAGTTAAGGAATTTTGTTCTCTGGAAAGCTTTAAAAATAAGATTGATTTTTGTCTTTTTGCAGTATGATCTCAGTTTCTTGGGGACATGGAATGCTTTTCCTTTTGCCTACAATTGTATCAGTGGCACCTGGCATTTAGTAAGACCTGAACAAATGTCTGGTTGGGATTTTATTATATTGAGATGAACTAAATTGAATTGAATAAAATTGACCTGCATTGGTCATGATGCGGTCCATCCCTATGAAAGGCCTAAAGACTAATGCCCTCTTAAGGACCCCTAAAGAATGAAGATTTCATGGATTTCAAGGATAGATTATATCTCCAAATACTGTTTCCATTTGGTTTAGATCTTTAACCAAAGGGAGAATCGTGTGTAAATTACAAACACAATGGTTTTGGAGAAAAACATGAGGATTTCTGGAAGCATGGCTCCTAATTTGAAAGCATGGGCAATGAGGAATCTAAACAATCCCAGACTTTTCACACAAAGGACAGGAATTTATCATGTTTCAGGATTGGATAAAAGTTTATTTTTTTTCTTAAATCTCTGGTAACTTTCACCTTCAGTACAATATTTGATAGAGCCATCACCTTATCGATGTAGATAATCCTTCTAGTGGGCAGTTTGTAACTTATCCCTGTTTAATCATAAACCAATGATAATAATAGCTGACATTTATATAGTGCTCTCTGGTTTGCAAAGCACCTTATAGACGTGATTTCATTTAATGCTCACAATAACCCTGCAAGGTAGATATTTTACAGCTGAGGAAACTGAAGCTGAAAGAGGTTGAGACTTGCCCAGGTTCACACAACCAATATGTGTCTGAGGTTGATATGGATACAGAGGTGTCCTCAGGGTTAAAAATAATATTAAGGGTTGCTTTCTCAGTATCTTGGGAGGCCCTCTTGATCCTGAGAGCATCCTAAAATAAACTTCCCCCTCATCTTGGACCATTTGGAGTACCATAACACTTCCCCCTTGTCTTGGATCATGGAATTCCTTGTCTCCCCCACCCTGGGTTATAAAATTTCCCCTGTCTCCCTTATCCTGTGTCATCCATCTCCCTCATCCTGTCCCTAAATCTCCAACCCACATTAGAAACCCTAAAATTACATCATCATCCTACAGGCTGTGTAGCTTTCTGTGTATATAAGTCTGGTCCTTGTCCTATATCAATGCCTTTGTTTCGGTCCTTGCTGAATCTCAGACCCACATGCTTTTGTGTTAATGAACCTCCCTTTGGCTAAAGAGAAGGTCTGATTGAATTCTTTCAAAAATCTGAACCAGCTCTCCCAACTCTGACCTCAACAAGGTCATATCTAATCAAGCCTTTCTGCCTCTAAGTCAAGCACTCTAGTGGAAAGTTCTACTGGTTCTACTACATTCTACCATTTAGGACTGCAGCATCCCACATCTAAACCTTGGAAGAAGCTTGGAGACTATCTAGTTCAAAGCCCCAATTTTACAGATGTACAAAGTGAAGTCCAAAGTGTGACTATGGTATTCCCCTAGTTAGGATGTTATGGTGACTCCCTACCAGCTCTGGAATGAAATACAAACTTCTCTGGTTGACATTTAAAGTCCTTCATAATCTGGCGGTAGCCTACTTTCCAGATTTATAGTATACTCTTCATTTTCGCAAGCACTGCATTGGCATAGGCTGCCCTTCTTGGTGACCCTCCCCACACTCTCAGTGCCCCACTCCACCCCCACCTCCACCTCTTAGAATTCTAAGCTTCCTTCAAAGCTTAGCTCAAGTGCTGCCACTTAAATGGTTCCTTTCCTATAGAACTCCTTAAGGACTCCAATTATTTTGTTTGGCTTTTTTTCCTGTATATTCTGAGCACGTAACAGTGCCGGGAATACAGTGGGTGATTGATTAATAAATGCTTGCAGCGGCTAGTCTCTCCAAAAAAAAATTGCTTTGTCTATATTTTGCATTTTTTCTTATTGTTTCCTCCCAAAAGAAAGTTCCTTGAGAGCATGGTGTTTTTTTTTCCTTTGACCATCTCCTCCATACCCTCATCATCCAACACAATGCACAGTAAGTTTTTGATAATACTTGTTGAATGAAGACCAAGGTTAATCAGTTAATAGGTGTCAAAGATAGATACCAAACCACATCCTCAAACTCTTTATTCCTTGCCCTTGGTCAATTCACTTCCTCTCTCTGGTCCTTAGTTTCTGTATCTGGAAAAGGAGGGATAAGGTTGAACTAGATCATTTCTATGCTCTATGAGCTCTGGCTGATCTCAAATCAGGTCACCTTCAAGTATCTGCCCCAGTCAGTTAGTCTGTTTCATCTGAATCAATTTTCATCAAATTATCACTTCTAAGAGTGATAGAAAAATTAATGATTTCTTGAAGGGACCATTGTATTTAAATATTTCAAGCCTGTTGGTGTGTTGTATGTCAGCACGGCGGAAACATATTGACTTGGAGCTGCAGCTAATGCTGGCTTTTATAAATATCCTGTCAGAGAAATAATGGCTCTCAATGGATTCCAATATGATGTACAGTTCTAAGGCAAGCAGTGTATTGCCAAGAGGCTCAAAGGAAACTGTCATCACAATCCCATGGACTGAATAATGGGATTTTAGTTTATCTTTTCTACCACAGAAAGGAGCAGGAGAGTGGCTGGCTCAGCAGGCCTCAGAGAGAATGCATATTGATTCATCAGGTGCAACAAAGGGACAAATCCTCGGAACCCTTCTAGGTGAAAGCCTCCAGAACATTGGAAGCACCATGTTTACTGATGAATCCTTTAGACCTAAGATGGGCGAAAGCTAAGACCAGGTGTGCTGAGGTTCAAGTATGTGGCCATGACAGAGGAGAGCAGAAGATATGCGTGAGAAAGCAATGACTGAGTTCTGGTACCAGTTGAACTCTTTGACACAGCTGGAGGGCACCAATATCCTCCCAGTAATCCACATTCATAAACCTGGACTCATCCCTAACTCATCACTTTCCCCCAATCCCCATATCCTACCATTTGCCAGATCATGTTGATTTCCCTCTACAATTATCTCTTGACTTCTTGGAAGAGGACAGACAGCTGAGGGACAGCTGAAGTTGGATACCAGGTAAGGAAGGAGTTTCCTTTGAGGGGAACCTCAGGAAATATATTCTGTGAGGGGGAAGACAAAAAAATTGGGTGGAAGATCATGCTGACTAGAAATGTTCCTTATGTAAAGGAAAACAAAATAGTAGAGACATAGAAGCCAATGTGGGGAAAATGGCAACTAATTGAAAGTCCCTCAAAATGATCCTGGGAAACCTAGATTGGAAGTTAAGGTTGGCATTCCCCCAATGGACATGGGTCCTTGAGTTTTCTAAGTTAGTTCTGAAGAGTCAATGTGTAGGACTGGGGAGAGGCTGTTGGACCAAATCCTTAGGAAAAGCATTGAGATAACAAAATGCCAACATAGTAGTTTTGAAAAACCAGGGAGTCAAGCCATGAGGGTTAGGGAAGCAATTTTACTATAGCACCTGACTTTACAGTTAGACATAGATGTTCCTCTGCTTATCACCACAGTGAGTGGACATAGCTGACATGTGTTTCCAATAATAGCATCTAACCCCGAGGGCTGCTGTCAGCATCAAATGAGATAATGAATGTAAAGCATTTGACCAACCTTGATGATTTATATTAATGGGATTATTATTGTCATTGCTGTTAGTGGTGGTGTTGTTATGGTTCCTCTTGGTATTGTTGTCACTCAAGTTTCTGACCCTGACATATGGGCCACATCCAATCTTAGGGACGTTTCTTTAATATTAATTAGAACTAACATCATTAATTGTATATTAACTGTTTGATTATCTATTAATATATGTTGCTTAGTGTCTCTTTGTAATATTAATTAAAACCTATATCTATATCTCATTTTGTCATGACCCAGAGTTTTCTCTGGGAAGATCTAAATCTGGTTCATCCCTCTTAAAAGACTTGCAAGCCCTCTGCAAGCACTGAGACAAATAAAAAACATTAACCATAGAACAGGTGCATTAAAGATAATAAAGGACAAAGTTTTTAATTTAAATTTTACAAAAGAATATTTTATTTAACAAAAGAAGAGTTATTGCTTGTCTTTCTCTACCCCCGTCCAATGAGATCCTTTTTTTCTTCCAAAAGTTCAGTCAGTCTCAACCAAAACTCAAGGACAAATGGAGTACCAGTAATATGAGTAGATCTAAAGGACTTAGTGAAGGGACTAAGATGTTTGAGTCTGGTGATTTGCATTATACTTCCTCATTCATATCAGAAAAATAATCTCCATGTTGTTAGCTAGTGTGGGAAGGGCTAGTAAAAATTTTGCAGGTCAGCCTATCTGCATATTTAGAATAGAGCTGATGTGTATAATTTTTTCTAGGACATGTTTGGACACTAAAGTCCTCTTCTCATGCCTCTTTCTGGCATGGAGGTGATGCCATACTCAAAGACCATGCCAGTGAATCTCAAGTTTTGGGAGTTTCTACCAAACTGGAAAGACATCATATATAGGTCCAGAAACACAGGCTTTGTGAGGACTGACCTACCTTATTTTGAAGACATTTGTGGTCAGGCTGGTCATTTCTTGGCTGCAGTTGATCTCAAGCAGACTAGCAAGTCATGAGGAGGTTGGTAGAAGGACTGCAATGGAACCATAGATTGTTGAACATTTGTGTGTTAGTAAGGACCTAGAAATATCACCTTGGACCAATACTGCTGGCAAATCAACACTCTTAATTCCCCAAACATTGTGGTCTTCAGTTCACTCCCCTACCTTTGTGTTTATTTTGGTGAACAAAAAGATTGAGGGCACTGTATGATGACTTGAGGCTAACAACCCCATGATAGAAACCCTAGGCTCATAGATTTTAGAACCTGGAACCTTAAGGATTACCAAGTCCACCCCCTCCCTTTCTTTTACTGAGGAATGAGGAAGCCCAAGGTCACACAAATAGGAAGTAACAGAGACAGGGCTCAAGCCCTCACCCTCCAACTCCCAATCCAAGGTTCTCAGCTCTATACTACCTGCCAGCCTTTGGATCAGAAGCTATGTAGCATCTAGCTCTTGTCTAAGCTAATTATTCAGTGCTCAGTGTATGTATTTCTGTAGTGTTTACACCATTGCTTTGTTTCTGATGTCCTTCTGGATGAATATAAGGAATTCAGAGAAATATGGGACAACTTTTATGAATTGATGAAGATTAGGGCAGGGGGGTAAGGAAGATAACATACATACATAATGACTATAGTAATGCAAATGAAAATAATACTGAAAGACATCTGAACTCAGATTAATTGCAGTGACAATCTTGTTCCCATAGACCAGAGGATGAATGAATGAATGAAGCATTTATTAAGCCTTTACTATGTTCAAAGTGCTGTATAAATACTGGGAATACAAATGGAAATGTAAGACAGCCTCTACTCTCAGGAAGTTTATTCTAAGGATGGAGATTTTTTTTTAAGATTAAACTCACTTATGGGGTGGCCAGGTAGCATAGCGAGTAAGAGCACCGGCCCCAGTGTCAGGATGACCTGGGGATCAAATCCGGGCTCAGATACTTAGCACTACACCCAGAAATAACTGGCCATGTAACCTTGAGCAAGTTACTTAACCCCAACTGCTTTAAAAAAAAAGATTAAACTCACTTTTGTACTTTCAGTAAAGATGAAGAAGACTATGGAAACAAAATATTGCATATGTTAAGCTTAATTTAGCTGTTTGTATTTGTTACAAAGGAGGATTCAGTGGGGGTGAGGGTATTTAGGGGAAATAATTATGACACAAAAATCAAAAGGCATAAACAAAACATTTTTAAATCTTCTTTTTTTTTTTTTACTTGTCTTAGATTGTGCACATCTTGCCCAAAACTCAGTGTTTAGGCTTCAATTATCATAAGCGAAATTATCTGATTAGAGAGTAAAGAGAGAGCATCATTCTACAGTATGATATGTTACAAACCCTGGGGCCTTAATTCCAGAGAAATTCTGACACTTTTCACACAAGAAATATGATAGCCATGTAACTTGCCTTGAGATTTCACATTTATAAAGGAAATACTTTTAAATAACAGCAAAATTTCTCTTCAATTGAAGTGTTCTCATACCTCTTTGCTGCTAGGATTTCCCTAGGTAAAAGGAAATAAAACCCAAAGCCTTTCCTTCAGTTCAGGACTTCTAGTCATTGTCGGTCTGGTTTGTTCTGAAATAAAATGGAAATAGAAGTTAGGAGTGCTCCTTTTCTGATTCCCTTACGAGCATACTTCCTTGTGGACTTCATCATTCCATCTTTCTTCTTTTGCCTATCTCCCAGCCTGGCCCTTTCCCACCTTCCTGGACAGAGAGAAATGCTATCTTTGTATTCTTTCCACTGATCTCCCGACTTATCCTGACCTGGATGGAGAGGAGAGGAAAGTCCTTCCATCAGTTCCCCACACTGGCTCCTTTGCCTGAGCTGCCCACATCCAGAGAGACCTTCACCTTGAGGCCAAATCTCTTGGAATATTGACAACTTACCTGAATTCATTTCTCATTGATTAACAAACTCTTCCCTGGTCATACTTTCCCTATAATAGTGTATCCAAACTCATGGTTGTCATTATTAAAATCCTGTTCTCCATCACCTTTTCCCTTATTCCCATCCACCTGAATCCACCCCATCCATCCCACAATATCCCTTTACTCTTTTTTGGGGGGTCTTTTTGGAGGGCAATTGGAGTTAAGTGACTTGCCCAAGGTCACACAGTTAGTTTTATATGTGTTAAGTGTCTGAGGCCAGATTTGAACTCAGGTCCTCCTGACTCCAGGGACGGTTCTGTACTCACTGAGCCACCTACCCACCCCCATCTCTTTACTCTTTCATTGTGCTCTATGGAATACCTAGTCCATAAGTAAAAATTTGCTTTCATCTTAAACCTTTTCTTTTCCCTTCCATCTTCTGGCTATTACTAAGACATGGTTCCCTCCTAATGATACAACCTCCCTGGTGACTTTTTCTAGTATGGGTTGTACTTTCACTCATTCTCCCTGACTCACTGATCCAGGTAAGGGAATTAGAATATCTCTTGCTCCCCACTGCACTTTCCAAGCTCACCCTCTACCATCACCCTGATATCCCCTTCTCTCTAGGTTTCTCTCTAGTAGTAGATCACCCCTGAGAACAGTGGGTGTCCCTCAGACCTCTGTCCTGGGCTCTCTTCTCTTCTCCCTCTATACTATTTCACTCGGTGATTCCATCATCTCCAATGGATTCAACTGTCATCTCTATGCTGATAATTCTCACATCTATTTATCTAACTCTAACCTTTTTCGTGACATCCAGTTTTGCAATTTCAACTGCCTATTAGACATTTCAAACTGGATGTCCCATAAGCATCTTAAAGTCAATGTGTCCAAAACTAAACTCATTGTCTTTCCCAAAAAATCTTCCCTTCTTCTGAACTTTCCTGTTACTATCAAGACCTGCCACCATCTTCCCAATCCTGCAGGGTCACAACCTAGCTGTCATCCTCAGCTCCACATTCTCTCTCACCCTCATATCCAATTTATTGCCAAAGCCTTGTCAATTAGCATCTCTCATACATGATTCCTCCTACCCTCCAGCATTGCCACCAGCCCAGTGTGATCCCTGACCATCTCACCTTGCAGTTCAGCAATAGAGCTCTGATTCATTTCCCTACTTCAACTCTCCCCACTATAGTTCCTCTTTCACCCATCTGTCAAATTGAGCTTCCCCAAATGCAAGTGTGATTGGATCATCCTTCTGTTCAATAACCTCTAGAGACTCCATTACCTCCAGGATCAAATATAAACATGCTCTGTCTTTCAACATCCTTCATAACCTAGTTGTCTCCTACATTTCCAGTCTCCTTACACACACATGTACACACACACATATATATGCATATGCACATATACACATAATTTTCTATTTATAATTTATAAGTTGAAGAACTACTTATTTCAATTCCTGTATAATAAGTTAAATTTCAAAGTTTTTTATTTTCATGGAAAATTAGATATATAGAAGGAAGGAAGGAAAAAAGGAAGAAAAGAAGGAAAAAGAAAGGAATGAAAAAGAAAGAAAGAGGTAAGGAAAAGGAAAGGAAAGAAGGGGAAAGAAGGAAGAATAAAGGAAAAGAAGGAAGAAGAAAGAAAAAAGGAAGAAAATAAAAGAAGGAAAAAGAAAGAAGTAAGGAAAAGGAAAGAAGGGGAAAGAAGGAAGAAAAAAGGAAAGGAAGAAAAAGTAAGAAGGAAGGAAGGAAGGAAGGAAGGAAGGAGCATTTCTTAAGCGCTTACCAATATACCAGGTATGATGCTAAGCATGTAAATAAATACAAGCAAGTTAAATGGTCCTCTGCACTCAAAGACAGCCTGTTCTAATGGATGAAGGCTATATAGCTGGTTAGAGTCACCGATACACAAGTGAACAATGACTGTTCTTACAGGTACTTTCTCTACCAGCAGACAGGACTTTAACAGGCAATCATCAGAAACAGTAGGGAAAAAACAGCTTTCCTTACTCAGAAGCTGTTCAGGAGGAAATGAAATATCTGTGAAGCCACCTAATGACACTGGCTACTCGATAGAGAGGAACAGGAAGGTTCGCCCTAACGCCGATAGCCTTCCTTCACGGCGGGGAGATAGGACTTTCCCAGCCAGTTATGGCATTCTGTGCCCCACTTCTTTGGCTCTGCGATAAAATGTGGGGAAATTTAAATAGACAAACCAGAGCTCGGAAAATGCGATCTGCCAGTCTCAGATCTCGACCACATTTTCTCTCTCCGGTCTAGCACGATTTTACTCATTTGTTTGCTTTTGACCCGGACTTGTGATTACATTCACATGGAGAGCTCCCAGAGAAGGCATCTCCTTCATCAGGTGCAAATCATCCCCTGAACTCTTACTCAGATTTAGAGAGATGCCTCAGGCATGTCCAATATATGGCACAGGTCTTTCTGACTCCAACGCTAGTCTTCCACTCCAACGCCATCTGCCTCTCTCAAGTCATAGCACTCTTTGGCATAGACCACGCTTTACTTTCATATGAAGTGTGCGTGTGTGTGTGTGTGTGTGTGTGTGTGTGTGTGTGTGTGTGTGCGCGCGCGCGCGCGCGCGCGTGCGTGTTAGCAAGCACACGAGAAAGAGATTGCGGAAAAACAGAGCTAGAGACAGGGAGGGCCAGAAAAAGAGAATAAGAGACAGGTAGCAGTTTCACTATAGGCAGATTGAAATTTTTATTGCAGCCAGTCACAACATTCCATAAAGTTCCCTGTCCCCTATTCCCTTTGAGTTCTCCAGTGTAAGGGTTACTTAAAAATCTAACTTTCCTGCCTTTGACTGATAACTCTCTAACCCTAAACATGCTCTTAACTCTTCAGTCATTGCAGGCAGGGGTGTCTAGGTGGTGCAGGGGAAAGAGCACTAGGCTTCGAATCAGAAAGACTGAGTTCAAATCTGGCCTCAGTCTATTAGCTATTAGCTGTCATTTAACCTTTTTGCCTCCGTTTCTTCATTTGTAAAATGAATTGAAGAAGAAAATAGCAAACCACTCCAGTATCTTTGCTAAGAAAATCCAAAATGGTGTCACAGACAGTTGGATACCACTCAGCTGCAATAATAGCAGCTTCCAAGTAAGACTCTAAGTTGAGGAAAGGTTATCCACATTGGTCTCACAGGGACACTTTGAGTCATTTTTCAGAGTCAACCTTCATCACCCCATTTGGGGTTTTCTTGGCAGAGATACTGCAGTGATTTGCTATTGCCTTCTCCGGCTCATTTGACAAATGAGGAAACTGAGGCCAAAAAAGTTAAGTGACTTGCCCAGGATCATTCATCTAGTAAAAGTCTGAAGCTGGATTTGAGCTCACAGAGATAAGTCTTCCTGACTCCATTCACTGTACCACCTAGCTACCCCTTTCATACTTAAGCTTTTCCTATATCTTCAAAATAAATACACCTTTGTGAAAACTTTTTTTTCAATTCACTCTGCTCTTGAGTTACAAACTTACAAACATAACAACTTGAGTAAAAACTTAGAGTTCAATCTAGATTTAGTCCAACTTTCTTACTTTACTGATGAGGAAACTGAGGCCCACATAGGCCACACCTAATATAAGTTGTAGAGTTGAAACTTTAACCCAAGTTCTCTGACTTTAAACTTAGCACTCCTGCCTGCCTCTTCTGTGCCTTAGGCCCAGCAACTATGATAAATAAACATGCCTTTTTCTTCTCTCCGTTCTGTTGTTGGCTGTGCCTGAGAGCAGATGCTGGTGAGATTGCTTTCAGTTTTCTGATTATAAGCTTTCTAAAACCAAGTCTTCATTACATTTTCTTCATCTTTCTGAGCGTGCCAAGCATTGCTACTACAGTCTGAGATCTCTGACACCTCGTGGGCCACTAATCCTTGGTGCATTTCCTCTTGCCTTTAGCAAGTCCTCCTGCAGACCTAAATAATGCAACACCACCTGCTTGGAAAGATTCTTCCCAGGAGTCCTGGGCAACATATGAGGAAATCGCCTGGGATGTCACAGTAGTAACTAATGAATGCACCAAGAATGATCTTCTATGGCAGATGTTCTCTCCCGTGCATTTACAGAACCATGGTGGCCAAGAACCAAGAAGCCAACTCCACACATAGGAGCTAGTTTTAAAAAAATGGATTATTTTTGCACCTCTGTGGATAGACTGTGATGGCCAGAACCACCGCTCATTAGGAATTGCCAGGAGACCCAGCTCCAAAACAGCTGGTGGCTCTCTACAGTACAGGTTTCAAATGAGACTACAGTGCTGCATCTCTCTCCTATAAAACTGCACAACTTGTTGCCAGGAAGATAAATCTTTGATGCTCCTGGTGGTCATGAAATCATAGCTCTGGAGCTGGAAGGGACCTCAGATGACATCTAGTCCAACCTCCTTTTTTGCAAATAAGGTAACTGAGGCAGGCTAAGTGACTTGCCCAGAGTCAGTCCCACATGTGGAAAGCATCAATGGAAAGACTTGAACCCAGATCCCTAAGTAAAGAATCAGTGGTATTTCCATTGTGCCATATTGCCTCTCAGTCTGTGTTGAAATGTGTACAACAATCTAAGGCAGAGATGTCAAATGGGTGGTCTGTAGACAGGGTCTCCCACTTCATTGCCAGTCATCTTGACCTATGTCTTTCCACTGGCTTCCAATGACTCTGGAGGAGACAGTGAGGATGATGACTTGCTGCAGCCTTGCCTCACTTAAATCTAATTCACTTGCAAGTCAAGACACCACCCTCCTGATGCCACTGGTGCTCTTCAAGAATGAAAATACAGCAACAACAATCTGCAGACAAGCATTGCTCTGCCAATATTCCCAAGTGAAGCCAGAACCAGATTAAAATAAAATTGGGAAATATTTAACAAAATAAATAAAAATACAATAGCACAAAGATAATGTTAATATGTGGTTTTCTAAATCAATACGTGCTCACAGGGATCCTTGAATAGCCACCTTGTTTCTGTTTGAATTTGATATTCCTGATCTAGGTGTCAAGGAAACCTGGGGAATGAATGGAGTATTTCATTGGTCCTCTCTGATAGTGACTTCATGATAGGGTCCCTAAAGGTGTAGCCCCTCACTGGAGGTAGGGGGTCTTTTGCTGACTTAATTTGACAATGCAGAGGTTTGCAAAGCTAACAGTAATTCTTGGTCACTCTAATCCCAGAGATTCATCATGTGACTTGACTCACCTGCCATTATTCCCTTTACACAAAGTTCCATCTTCAATTTCAGTGCCTGGAATGCTTATTTTTAGAATGTACCTGTCTCCTGGAATTCCAAGCTCCCTTCAAGGTTCTGCCTTCTAGAGGAAGACTTCTTTGAAGAGCCTTTTTTGATCATCCCAATTATTAGTTCCCCACTCTACCAAAATCACTTTACAACTTTCCCTTAGGGTGGTGCAGTGGATGGCTTGCTGGGCCTGGAGTGAGGAAGACTCTTCTTCCTTAGTTCAAATCTGGCCTCAGACACTTTTTAGCTGTGTGACCTTGAGCAACTCACTTGATCCTATTTGCCTCAATTTCCCCATCTGCAAAATGAACTGGAGAAGGAAATCGCAAATCATTTCAGTATCTCTGGATACCTCAAAAAATGGGGTCATGAAGAGCTGCATTGACTAAACAACAATGACAAAAATAAAAATAAAAGCTTTTGTTTGTATTTTATGTTTAATTGTGTGTCCATGTTGTTTCCCCTCCCACACAACAGAATGCACACTCTATATAACTATAACTGTTGGGGTTATTTCTCTTTTCCTTTAAATCTCTAGCTCTCCAGCACAGCACTCTGCATGCAAGGAGGTAGTAATTAAATGTTCCTTCAGTTGAAACAGAATTCCAGCAAGCCAGCAATGGCTTCAGTAACTTCTCATTTAGAGGAGGAGGGGAACATTCATTTATTAAATGCCTGCTATGTGACAGGAATGGGCAGCTAGGTGGCACAGTGGACAAAATGCTAAGCCTGGAGTCATGAAGACTCATCTTCCTGAGTTCAAGTCTGGACTCAGACACTTGCTAGCTGTGTGACCCTGGGCAACTCACTTAACCTATTTGCCTCAGTTTCCTCATCTGCCAAATGATCTGGAGAAGGAAATGGCAAACTGCTCTAGTATCTTTGCCCAGAAAACCCAAAATGGGGTCACGAAGAGTTGGACAGGAAGGAAAAACAAATAAAAAATGTGCCAGGCGCTGTGCTAAGTGTTTTACAAGTATAATTTAATGTTATCCTCACTGCAACCCTGACAGTTGGGTTACTTCACATTTCACAACCATTTTAGAGTTGAGGAAATGTAGGCAAACAGCAGTTAAGTGACTTACTGGGGGTTGGGGGGGTCATACATACAACTGAGGAATGTTGGAAGCTGGATTCGAACTCAGGTCTTCCTGATTCCTCTGTACTACCTAACTGCCCTTAGCTTTAGGATAAAGCACAAACTACCGTTTGCCATTTAAAACCTTCACAGTCTGGCTCTAGACTAGCTTTCTAAAATGGCCACACACTGCTCTGGACACATACTCCCTGCCCCATCAAAGTGGCCCACTTGCTGCTATTATAGTATATAATAGTCCAGGGGTGAGGAACGGTCACATGTGGCCTCGAGGTCCTCAAGTGCAGCCCTTTGACTGACTCAAAGAATTGCACCTGAGGACCTAGAGGGCCACATGTGGCCTCAAGGCTGCAGGTTCCCCACCCCTGTAATAGTCCATGTCTTACTTCTGTGCCTATCTGTACCCCTAGAGCTTTGCACTGTGCCTGGCATATAATAAAGGCTTGCTTGCTTGATTGAATGATTGATTGACTAAAGTACTGCTATTGAGCCCAAAATGCCTATGCTGACTTGGATGCTCCTAGCGCCCTTATTTTGCTTGTTCTAAAATACAGGAGATCAGGCCTCCTTAGGCCAGATAAAGGGCAAGTGTGCCCAGGGATGATTCCTATCCCTACCAAATTCCAACTAATATTTACTTTCTGCCTCTTTGCATCCCTCTGCAACATCAGTGCGACACCACACCCTGGGAGCTGCTGGGGAACTGTTGGGTTTGATGGTCAATGCTTTTCCGCCAGCTGTGACTATAGCTCCCTGTGGAGTTTTTATATCAGTTTCATTTTAAAAAGCCATGCAGAATGCTTTTGTTTGAAGGAAGCGATGCCCAGTGAAAACCAGCTATTATTAGAGAGGATAGAAAAGAGCTAGCAATCACCCCAAATGGAGATCTGGGCTCAGAGGCCTGTGAACTGTGATCTCAGAGGGCACCATGAAGGCATACTCCACAGCCAGAATCACAAGATCACAGAGTAGCAGGAAGGAACCACATATACTACCCAGTCTAAAGTGTATCTAAACAAGAATCCCCTGGACAGACAATTGGCCCAAAGGGTTCATTCAGTCTCTACTTGAAGATCTCCAATGAGAAGAGACCCACTTGCTCCTTAAGCAGCCCTTTCTACTTTGACAGAGCTGTCATTGTTACAAAGTTCTTTCTTTCATCAAGCCAGAATTTCCCTCCCTGCAATTCTCACCCCATCATCTTAGTTCTGCCTTTGGGGACCAAACATGCCCCGGTAATCTTTTTTCTACCTTAGTGCCCTTCAAATACTCAAACAGCTACCACCACCACCACCCCCAGGTTGTCTTTTCCCCAGACTACATATCCCTGGTTCCTCCAATTTACCCTCCTTTGGCAAGCTCTTGAGGTCTCTTATCATATTAATGGCCGTCCTCTGAATGTTCCTTAGTTTATCAATGTCTTTATTTTTTGTTTCATTCATTTCTTCTCAACTAACAATGTTTCTTTTTTCTCTCTCTCCTTTACCCTCTGCCCTCAAAAAGAAAAAGAAAACCCTTGTAATAAATATGCAGGGAGGTGATGCAGTGACTGGAGGGCTGGGCCAGGAGTCAGGAAGGCTCATCTTCCTGAATTTAAATCTGGCCTCAGACAGGCACTTAGTAGCTGGGTGAACCTGGGCAAGTCCCATAGCCTTGTTTGCCTCAGTTTCCTCATTTGTAAAATGAGCTGGAGGAGGAAATGGCAAATCACTCTATTTTCTTTGCCAAGAAAACTCCAAATGGGGTCACAAAGAGTCAGACCCAAGGGGGAAGACTGCACAATAGCAACAAACTTTCATGTGAATCACAATGAATAGGAGGACCACAGAAAGTGATGGTCAATCTGTAACACAAGAATTCAAAACTCAATTACCTACTTATGTATTATTAATTAATAAATCACTAAGAAAAACTACAAACCATATTGCTAAGAAAGATTCATCAGGAAGGTTACATGAAAATATATTCTAACATTCTTTACCTTTAAAGAGGCATTCTTGACACTTCTAAAGAAAGCCTCTTTGGATGGGTCATTTTCCAACGGTGCAGCTGCTTGGTTTGTTTGTGTTTTTTTAACAAGACCTGTGCTTTTGTAGGTGTAGAGAGGAGTTTCCTGTGCCAATTTGAACTGGCCCTTTCACTGTGACTTCTACCCTCAGCTCATATAAGTGACTTGCCCAGGGTCACAGAACCAGTATTTATCAGAGGTTAGACTTGAAGATAGTCTTCCTAACTCCGTAGATAGCTTTCTTATGGAATACACATGCTTTAAGGGCCTTGACTGACAACCTAAGGGATTTATATTTTATCCAGTAGGCAATGGAGAGTCCTTTGACATGACACTCCATTGCCTAAATCCAAACATTTTCACTGGCTGTTGTCATTGTCTGGAAGTCTGACTCCTGGCTTTCTAAGTCAGTTCTAATTTTGTCTAATTCCCACTTTCTGTAAGAGGGTTTTCCCAGTCCTCCTTAATCTTAGTACCTCCCCTGTATTAGTTACCTCCAATTTATCCTATTCATATCTTGTTTGTATATAGCTGTTTGTATGTTGACTCCTCTCTTAGACTGCAAGCTCCTTGAAGGCAGGGTCAGTCTTTTGCCTTTCTTTGTGTCTCTAGCACTTTAGCTTAATAAATGCTAGTTGACTGACCCAATGCCCAGCAAAAGGAGATAATTCCATTCAATTCGACAAGTTTTTATAAATGCTTCCCATTCACAAGGAATTGTATTAGGCACTGGAGATGCAAAGAAGGTCTGGGTTTGAAGCTTTGCTCTGCTACCTACTGCCTGAACCATCTTCACTCTCCCAGGCACTTATCAGTTCATTCCTACATAAATTCTAAATCCCAGGTACTATGGCCTCAGCTTTCTAGCTTCTCTGATGACTATTCTTGGAAGGTGGAAGCCAAAGGGTTTCCATGTCAAAGGTATAGGGTGCGAAAGGGTATTGCTAAGGAAAATGCCCAGAAATGTCTCCCAATAGGAGAAATATGTTTCATAGATTGGGTGAAAAAATCCACAAAATTGTAACCAAGAAAGTGGTTCAAAGTCAGAAATAGGCAAGACACTCTAAAGTCAGTGACTAAGACCCCTTTTAGCTCTGGATCTGAAAGCTTCAGGCTGCTAACTCCAAATCAAACTTTCAGTCCTCTTAAGATTTTTGCATTAACCACAAGCGCTCAGTTGAATCCTCATACTGGATGCTTTGACCCCAGCATTATTTCCTTTTTCTTTGGACACCATTGGGTATTCCATATGGAACAGAGAAGTCTAACTCTCCCAAGAATCCCTAAGTAAGAAGGAGATTCTGGTGCCATCACACACAAGAAACCCAGGTCCAGATCTCACTCAGGAAGACGGTCCCTCAGCATCTCCTGAGCTAGGGGGATTTGGTTCAAGGCAGGTCAACCTGCATATACTTGAGCTGGTACACTTGAACAGGCCTGCAGGGATTTGGACTGAAGGCAGTTTGGCTCTTAGGGTAATATCAATGAGAAATTTTCAACTCTGAGAGTTGTTTACTTTTTCAAGGGAATCAGAAATAAAATTGAGGAGGAAGGAAGGGTCAAAAGCATATGAGGGTCACGACTGCTTAAGGCACTAAGATCTGAAAGCAAGTTAACAGTTGAAGGCACTAATGATTCCACCAGGAATAAATGGAAGGAGAAATGGGGCCCACAAGCAAAATCTGACAAATTTCTTTGGAAGTACTTTTCACAACTCCTCAGAAAGGGCTAGTAAGGCAGAGCCACAGCTAGGAGTTCTGGTGCCTGGGGCAAATTCAGCTGAAGAGAGAAGATGCAGAGAACAGTCTACCCTGGTTGGACCTCATGCCATGAAACCACAGGGAGATGTTGAAAGGACTGAGGAAAGTGAGAATCCAGAAGAGACAGTTTGGGAAGTCATTGAAGTACTCTAATATCTTGTATCAATGATATTAAAATAAAAGGGAACTTAGCTTTCTTTATGTACAAAAAATAAGTGATATATTCAATAGGTCTTTATGGAGAGTGACTCTTATCACCTATTTCTTCCATAAATAAGACAATTTTCCTTTTAGCAAATTCTTCCATTAATTCAATGAATATCAATTAAACACCTGTTATGTATCAGGCATCTAGATGGTGCAGTCAATAGAGCACCAGGCCTGGAGTCAGGAAAACCTGAGCAAATCTGGTCTCAGACACTTATTAGCTGTGTGATCCTGGGCAAGTCACTTTACCCTGTTTGCCTCAGTTTCCTCATCTATAAAATGAACTGGAGAAGGAAATGGCAAACCCCTCCAGTATCTTTGCCAAGAAAACATCAAATGGAGTCATGAAGAGTCAGAGACCACTGAAAAGTGACTGAATAAATTACCAGGCACTGTTCTAGACCCTGAGAAACATGGGGGTGAACAATACACAGTCTCTGCTCTCAAGGAACTTCTAATAGAGGGAAGATGATTTGTAGACAAAAAAATTTATAATACAAAGTTAAGTGCAACGTGTTTATGAGAAAGACCCATGTAAAAGGTTATAAGGCAGTGCAGCAGATAGAACACCAGACCTGGAGTCAGGAAAACCCAAGTTCAAATCCAGCCGCAGATACTGACTGTGTGACCTTCAGCAAATCACTTAACCTCTGTCTGTCTGTTTCCTCCAAAGTGAAATGCAGATGATAAGAGCACTTACCTTACAGGGTTGTGAGGACCTGACCAGGTGGTATTATGAAGTGCTTGGCACACTTAATGAATGGCTATCCTTAAGATCATTACTTCCAGGTGAGAAGATCAGGGGAGGCTTTAGAGAAACAGCGAGTTTGAACTGAGCCTTAAAGCAGAGTAGAATTTCAGGACATGAAGATGAAGTCAACGTTTTAGGTACAGAAAGAGATTCATCTGGTCAAAGGCACATGAGTGGGAAAATGCAGAAATGACAGACAAGGAATGACAGACAAGCAGTTGGGGTTATGCCTGGACCATAAGATAAATGAAGGACGATAGCCTAAGATAAAACTAGAAAGACTAGGTGGGGAGTGGGGAGCAGGGAGGAGATCTTGAATGCCAACCCAAGCAGGGTTTTAATTATCATTATTGTATTCAGGTGACAATAACGAGTTCAAATCCTATCTGAGACGTTTGTTAGTATTATGATCCTGGGTTAAGTCATTTAATTAACTGCTGCTTGCCTCGGTTTTCTGATCTGTAAAATGAGGATAATAATATCACCTGCCTCCCAAATTCTTACACAGATCATATGAGATAATAATTGTAAAGTACTTTGCACAGTGACTGGAGCATACTAAGCACTATGTAAATATTGTTGGTTTTATTCTTATTAACCTGACAATGGCATGTAGGATGGATGAGAGAGGGGATAGAGACCACTTAGCAGGCTGCTATAATAACCCAGGCAAAGGTAATGAGGCCCTAAACTCTGGTGCTTTCCCAGTGGTGTTGGGTTATAAAGAACCAAGGAAGGAGCAGGCCTTCTTGAGAACTCAAGGTCTTTAAGTGAAGCTTACATGACCACATGTTGGGTGTGTTGGCCCAAGGATCCTTTTTTGAATCCTAGGTAGGTTCTAAGGACCCTTGCAAGCCCCAAGTCCTGGGCTTCTGGAATCAGTGACCCTGGGAAAGCATCCTGTCAATTGATTAAAGTCAAAGATAAATTCAGAGTCTCCATACCTGCTCCTGATTCGTTTAGATGAATCCAAAAATAGTTAAAGAAAAAGCTGAAAATGTTCCTGTTACCTCTGTGGCCCAGAGTGTTAGAAACAGAGAAATCAAGAAAGGCAGGCAAAGAATGAATGCAAAACAATCACTAATAAAACCAGGACTTTGAGTAAGGCCAAAAGGGCCTAGCCAATAGTCTCAATCCTAGTTAGGGAAAGAGCAAGTGCTCTTAATATATGAATGCTACTGGAAGATCAATCCTTTTTCTCCTCATTGGAACAAATCATAACATATTGATATAATCATAGAGCCACAATTCTAAGATTCTTGAGGAGGAATATTTGTTAACTCCTAACATCCATTTTCTGCGTCTAAAAAAAAAATGGAGGCTTTGGACTGGTGAATCAGATTTACAACATTTGCAGTGTGGAATAACAACTCAGGAATCAATCTTTAAACGGGTTTCTTGTACATCTTCCCAAGTGTGGTTATCTATTATGGCTAAGAAAATAGTGCCCTGGAATGGCTTCAAATGCCAGTTGATAAAACAGAAAGAACAAATTCTGAGCACTCATAAACTGATTCTGCCTAATTCACTAAGAATCTTGGAGAACAAGAAAGCAATGGATTGGGGAATCCCAGCGTGCCTCAGCCTGTATCATCTGAGAAACTATCAGTGCCTTCTCAACAACAGTGATCCTACACCATCCGTGGATCTTTAATCCCTTAAGAAAGAAGACAGAAATGCAATTAATAGCAGTTCCATGTGTGTTTGTAAAATGATTGTCATCTTACCGGACAGTTTAAAATAAAAGTGGTATTGAAAGCTTGCCTTAACTGAATGTGCATAGACTATTTTAACAGTCCCAGCTCCAAAAGAGACAATGGTATTTGATGACTGTCACTAGAGACATTACCTGGGATTTTTTCATGGTGAAGAATCACCAGTTTTTAAACTGTCTACCCCAATGAGGCTCCAGACTAAATATATGTATGTCATTGGCTAAAGAAGGACTATGGGCTCATGAATTTAGAACTAGGATAGAAGTTGTAGGTCATTTAGTCCAGTCCAAATCCTTCATTTTTCAAAGGGGAGAGCAAAGGTCCAGAGAGGTGGGTTAATTACTTGCCCAATGTCATGCAGTTAGTAAGTAGGAGAGATAAGATTCAAACTTAAGTCCTCTCACTCCAAATCCAATGTTCTTTCTACAACCCCAATGCTCATTCCTATAAGTTATATGGAAAATTGAGTAAAAATTTGAATTAGGGAACTGTATATATGACTGCTGTCAGTTCTAATCGCCTTTGATTGAACTAAAGTCTTCTATCATTATGGTCATTAGCACTCATTAAGGAATAGTATTTCACTTGATATAATTATCTTAGTTTTAATATTTTGTAGGTGAGACAGTGTGGTTCACTGGGGAAAAATGCTAGGACTGGATTAAGGAGACACAGGTTGAAGTTCTTATACTTACTCTCTGTGTGACCTTGGGCAGACGTATTGTTTACAGCTTAGTGACTTTGTCTATAAAATGTGAAGATTACTTATTTACAAGATTGGGAGGAAATCCTATGATAAAAGTTAAAGTACCATTATAGGAATATCGATCATGTTAAGAAGAAAAATCAAGAAATGTACATAGAGATAAGGCCTAGACTCGTAATTTCATTTGCATAGGGAACTCCCAGATGAAGAAACTCCTGCAACTAGGTGATACATTGGAGAGAGCTCTGGGCCTAGAGTTGGGAAGACCTGCATTCAAATCCAGCCTCAGACACTCACTAGCTGTGTGACCCTGGGCAAGTTGCTTAAGCACTGTTTGACTCAATTTCCTCATCTGAGAAATAGGGACAATAATTGCATTTACCTCCCAGGGTTATTGTGAGGATCAGTTGAAATTATGTTTGCAATGTGCTTAGTATTGTACCTACCACTTAGTAAGTATTATATATATGTTAGCTCTTATTGGCTGATAGAGGTCAGCATCTTCTCAACTTAGAGAATTGACCAGATCACTGAGAGGTTAAGTGACTTTCCCAAGGTCATACAGCAGGTATTTACAGTATATATCAAAGACAGGATCCAAACCCAGGTCTCCCTGGCCCCAAATCCAGCTCTCTATCTCCTACTCCAAACTGCCTTGTATTCAGGTAATTATAGTGTAAATTAGGACATAATTGCTTAACAAAAGTATTAACAATTGCAGATAAGGGAGAGCTCTCTAACAAGTTGGAGAATGAGGAAAGGCTTCATGGAGAAGGTATCCTTTGAGCTGGGCCTTGAAGTGTTTGTAGAATTTTGACAAGCAGAGCTGGAGGGGGCAGAAGATGGAGGGAGTGAATACCTGTCAGGTATCAGGAACAAAAGGCCTTGGATGTGTTCAGTACATTTTCTTCAAGGGATAGCTAATAGATCAAATGTACATATGATAGATACAGAATATATGAAGGGTAGTAATGTGAAATAAAGTGAGAGATGTACTTGGATATTAGGAAAAAAATAAGGTAGCTTGGAATTAAACCACAGAGTGCATTGAATGCTGTCCTCTGAGATTTGGACTCTTTTCAGTAGGTCATGCAGAGCCATTGGAATGACAATGGAATGACATCCTCAGAGTTGGCATTAGAAAGATTTATTTGGCAGTGGTGTGGAGGATAGATAGGTTCCCATAATGACTGGAGGAAGGCAAACCAGTTAGGCATATAGAGATATGTGTATAGTGTGTGTGTGCATGTATGTGTATATATGTAGAGTTAGATAGAGATCATTCCAAGCTACCTCTAATTTTTCTAATTTCATATGTATACATATTCCAATATCATATATATACATAGATGTACACACATATATAGACATATGTGTATATGAATGTTTGTGTACACATGTATGTGCATATGTACACATAATTTTCTATTTATAATTTATAAGTTGAGGAGCTACTTAGTTCAATAGCTAAAGAGAAAAGAGAGCTATGTCAAACATATCAGGTGTTCAGTACTTAGAATGACTTAGATACCCATGTTAATTCCCCAAATGAGAGAAGCCTCATGCCAATATGCTTCTGTGAAGATGTAATTCAGCTATAGACACTATTGGAATCTGTTCATTGGAATGTTAATAGGGGAATTTTTTTAAAATTAAGCTAAATTTGTAAAGAGATCATTTAGCTACTAACTTAGGAATGAATCTAGTGACAAGGAAAATAAAATTTAGCCACAGCTATTGCTGAACAGCTTTGGGTTGTATAATGTAAATGAGTCTGTGTGGGGCAGGAAGAAAAGACAAGCAGGAAGCCTGTGAAGTATAGCACCATGGAAAGATTTTGGAAGCAGAGGACCTCAGTTCAAATCTCAGTTTTGCAATCTGGCTTTTCCACTTAGGAGTTAGGAAATGTTCTACACAACTTTGGGCCTCATTTCCCTCTTCTGAGAAGTAATGTAATTCCTAAATAAGGATTTGAGGATTAGATTACTTCTAAAGTCATTTTCCAGCTGCTGGGTAGAATCGAAGATCGGGGACTGAGATCAGAAAGACTCATCCTCCTGAGTTCAAATCTGACCTCAGATACCTGCTAGTTGTGTGACTCTGGGCAAGTCGCTTAACCTTGTTTGCCTCAGATCCTCATCTGTAAAAATTAACTGGATAAGGAAATGACAAATCACTCCAATACCTTTACCAAGAATATCCCAAATGGGATCATGAAGAGAGTCAAACACAACTGAAACTACTCAGCAACAATCACGTCATTTTCAGCTCTAAATTTATGTCAGTATCTAAAAAGATAAAAAAGAAGAGAATTGTATCTTAATGAGGCATCTAGGAAAAGTTGAGAGCATAGGAGATGAGTGATGATGGAAAAACGAAGAAAGAAGAGGCAGTGAACTTGCCCGGGGTCCCACAGCCAGAAAGTTTAAGAGGTAATATTAGAAAGCAAGTCTTGATTCTAAGCCACCATATTCTACCCACTACACCATAGCAAAGAAACCTTGGATAAAAAACGCACACAAAATAAATGTTAAAGGGTAGAAGGAGCTAGTCACAAGACAGGCTGTTGGCTCTCAGTCTGCTGTCTGATGGGTGTGTTCTTTCACCTCCCATGGGGTGTTCTGACCCAAAGTCTTAGTGGGGGATCTGGCTGCCTTTCTTGTATTAAAAGACTAGAAACTGGTGTGGAAAGGGAGAACACCCACTCTACATGCATGCAGAAGCCTAACAAGGCTGTGAGAAAAGCAGCCATCAAACAGTGATCAAACTTAAGGACCAAACACGTCCCACCAAGAACCAGCCAGAAAAAGATACAGCTATGGGAATGTCTCATGTCCCTCCAGCATCAATTGCTACTCTCTCCTTGACTGCCTGAGGGTTCAATAGGGAGCAGCAAGTTGAGAAGCCATTCCTCATATAAATTAAATGGGGAAGGAAGCCTAATCCCCACACTCCTGGCCTCCAAAGCCAATAGCATCAAGGTGATTAAATAATTGAACTGTCTCACCTTGCCCACTCAAGCTGGATTCCAACAAGGATAATTAATCTTCACAGTGCCTGTTATTCCCTGCCCTGGGTAGACTTCTGCTCCTTTGAAAAGTTGAATTCTGAACCTTCCTTGTTTCTTACAAGGGAGGGGAAAGGGGGAAGGAGGAGACATGGAAAGACTTCCTTGAAGCAAAGCTTTAAAAAACAGGAGACCCCAATTTAATATCCTTGAAAAAACCTCAAGGGGCATGGGGATTTTCTCACGGTAATTATGTCAATGAACATTTTGGTTTTAGAGCTATTCTTTGATATGATCCTAGAAAGCTATCAGTCTAGAAGTTCTCAGTGCCAGGGTTCCTAGATTGTAGGAAATAGAAACAAAAAATTGTTAAGGCAGACAGAGAAGCCAAGAGAGGGGAAGATTGAGTGGCCTTCTTTCACCTCCACAGTTAATGTACCAAAGCATCAAAGAAGTGATAAGAAGGCCTTCAATACCTTATAAGGTCTGGGGTTCTTTATCCTCACGATCCCAATGAAAAAATCAAACAACAAACACATATTAAGGGCTTACCATATGTTAAGATACCGCTGTGGTATCATTGTGCTATACAGAGGGGTTAAAAGGACCAACAAAGACAGCAATAAGAATACAGGCAATTTAATTTCAAAGATATTGGGACGGTTTCCTCAAGAATTACTTCTCTTAAAATATTTAATATGTTCAGACAGTCCAGCAAATGATGGCTTAACCCATGTTAATATGAGTGTGTATAGGCACACATAGGAAGTTAACTGGTTTTCTTGGCTAAGATATTGCAGTAGTTTGTCATTTCCTTCTCCAACTCATTTGACAGATGAGGAAACTAAGGCAGAATTAAGTCACTTGTCCAGGGTCACACAGCTAGTAAGTGTCTGAGGCTGGATTTGAACTCACAAAGGTGAATATTCCTGACTTCAGGGCCTGTACCCTGTCCACTGCACCACCTAGCTGCCCAAAGGCAGAGTATCTGGACACAAAGCCGGCTCTGCTGCTTTTACAACTTTAAATCTCTTTTTCCTCATCTGTGAAACATGAGGATTTCATATCTCTGAATGTGAAATATTTCATCTCTGAAACCCGTTATTTCTAGCTCTAAATGCATAATCCTATGAAGCTATATGTTTATATGGATATGCACATATATGTAGACAGGGAATGTATGTACCAGATCTAGTTCTCTACCACTAGTGACTTGTCTAATGGGCAAGTATTCTTGGTACCTCAGTTTCCACCTCCATAGCAATGAAGGTGTTGGACTGGTTGGGGGTGGGGAGAGGGTTAGGGTTAGGATTGCTAGGATTTTTTTCCTCCCTCCAGCCCAGTTGGTGAAATTACAAAATTAAAAGGTGATAATGTGTTCTTTTTTTAAGTGTGAAAGTTATGTTTGCACATGTTAGCCTTGAGGAAATGCAAAGTTCTTTTTGAAGGAATTAGAAAACAGTTATTAGTTGGCCAAGGACTCTAGTGGACCTTAAAAAGCAAACAACAATAAAATAACAATTTCTAGGGATGCAGAGGCATAGGCATTGAGGTGAGAAACAGCTTTGTGGAATGTGATCCTTGTGTCCCTACTAGAAGGCATCACAACTGGGGGATGACACGGGAAGGGACAGTAAGGAAGAGAAAGAAATCTCCTCTCCCAGTGGCCATGTATACTTGCAGAGTTGCTACTCACCCAGAAAGAGATACTATATTCAGCAGGGAGCAAAGAAAGAGATGGTGTACGTGGCTCCAAGGAACAGAACCCCTGGTAGTAAAGCTGAAAGTCGCCTGTGAATCCAGAGAATTAGCTCTGGCTATCAACATTTGAGCTTCAGATCAGAGACTCAAGGAGCCCCACTGGGCAAACAGCCCTGCACAGATGCCACACCACGGGGAAAATAAACATACAAACATAGCATGAGAAGAAAAATGGCATCAGAGCTACCATCCACGTACATGAGATGCTTTGGCCATGTGTGATCCCTACCTGTATGTGTCACTGACAGTTCATTGCATGAATGTGCTCATTGTTACTGTTAATGCTCTGGGTATCTGTGAGTGTGTACCCTTCTCCCTCCTTTTCTTGGAGAAATATGTTGCAGCTACTGTTCTATGCTGTCTTAGTAAATTTCTTCCCTTTGAGATAATTGGGTCTTCTGGTCAACTATTAAAGGCCACAAGGCACATTGTGAATTCTAGTCTTTGGAAATAGACCTACAGATTGCCCTTTGACCCTGAATAGCAGTTTCTCCTACAGAGGACCCAATCTAAGAGTTGGAATTGGGGAAATAGGTCCCAGATAGGGTACTATAAGGAGAGCCTAGGACTCAAGAGGTGGGAGAGCCCTCAAAAGCCAACTAGAACATCACCTTCATTGAACACAGTAGAAAACTGTGCTCTAAAGACGTTCACTACCTTAGCAAGGTTATCGAGGCAGTAAGCAGAAAAACAGGTCAGTTTGAGCCAGGGCCCGTGAACCACAGGAGTCCTCAGCACCTAAACCAGCATTCATTTTCCAATGTGCCATCATGTCTCTTTAATGGTTGCTAAGATCTTTTCCAGCTCTAATGATATGTGTGGTTCACTTACTGAGGTGGACAACATTTAAAGACCTCGGAACCTCCCCAACTGCTTCCAATTGTGGATGCCTTATTAACCTAGACAAGGGAGAACAAGCAGCTCTTTGGCCTCCCTGAGTCACCGGACCCGAGCCACCCTGGCTCAACCCAACGTCCAGGTGCACAACCAGCTGCCAATCTTGCCCTTTCGGTGACAGAAGCAGAAAGGAAGGAGCTGTCGGGTAGCAGCATAGGGACAGTGGGATGGGATGGGAAAGGCAACCTCAAAGTGAGGAAAATAAAAAACAATCACACTACATCTCCAACCACCCCTAACTGGTATTAATGGACCGATAAAGTATGCCCTGGAGAGTCTTCATACTACAATATTAAAACCCTGTGGTCTAAGAGAGGCAAAGATGGCACATTATAACAGAGAGAGTTTGGGTTCTATGTTGTTGGTTTTCTGGCTTTTGCTAATGTTCTGGTTTTTAGCTTTGCTCCCTGTTCACATTTTCCATTAAAGGGCTGAGAAACCGCTGAGCTGCTACTCCAACCGAAGTGCAATGCTGCCCCCTAGAGGCCGCATGGGAGAAGTTCTCTCAGGAAAAGCTTTTCTGAGCATCTCCCTAATCTGAGCAGTCTCTTCTCGCCTTGCAGTTCCTGCCTGAATTTCTTTTTCTTTATGGGCATCCTCCAAAGTGATATTCGTTCATCCTCGGGGCTTATCTGTTTAAACTCATCTGTTTTCTGGCTTAGAGGCTGATCAACATGCACTGTGTCCTCAAATGTGAACTGAATGATAACAAAACCAGTTGTGCCTATCCCCATTCCACTCCTCCCCTTCCCCCAAAAAAACCCTCCTCTCCCTGCTCTCCCCATTAACTCAACTTCTACATTAAGCTGCTTCCCCTGGGGGAGCCCAGAAATCAGGCCTGTTTTGTGTAACCTTTAGAATCCTGATTGGAATTCTCACCGGAAAGGCATTTGCTGAAAAGCCAGGCTGAAGGAAATCAATGAGTGGGGCTGACAGACATTCAACTCCCAGACAAATGTATTTGATTTTAGATCATCCTTCAATCTTTTCCCTGGGAATAAACCTTCTACCAACACTTCTGAAAATAACAATGCTAGGGATATGCCATACTATCAGCAAGTCTCCATTCTGAAATGTATTAAAAAAAAAAAAAAAAGAACCCTGGCTGCTGGCTGGGGGCGGGGGTGGGGAATGGTTTAATATGGAAAAGTGTGTGTGTGGAGCATGGAGATGACTTATGCTGTCCGTCTGGCTGATTAGCTATCATCCAGTCCAAACATAATCTATAAAGGGTTTTTGGTTTCCACTGAGAAGGCTTTTTGATTCAAGAACTATGATAGTGCAGTGTGTTTTTAAAAGCAAAATTCAAACCTATCTTTCTTTTCTTCCTTAATTTTCTGAAGAAATATAAGTATGCCCTTGGAGAACATGAGATACTCTCAAGCCTATACACATTAGGAATGACTAATCCAAATTTTAAATGGGACATGACATTTGAAATGATTGATGGATTAATCAACAAATGTTTATTAAGAGTTCATGATGTGTCAAACACTGTACTATGAACTAAGTATTCAAAGACAAAAATAAAACAATCCCTACCCTCCAGGAACTTAGATTCTACAGGGGGAGATAGCATTACATATATTAACTAAATATAAAATAAAAGCGAGTTAATTAGGCAGAACACTAGCATCTGGAGGGATAGAGAAAGGGTTTAAATAAAAACATTTTTGAGCTGAGTTTTGAGAGGAAAAAGAAGTGACTCTAAGAGGCAGATGCGTAGGAAATGAGTAGGCATGAGAGAGGCACAGAATTGAGGAATGAAATCTCATGGTTAAGAAACAGCAAGGAGGGCTGTATGGTTGGTCTGGGCAGTGCAGTGGGAACTAAGGCCAGAAAGCTAGGCTGAGGCCAACGTTGGCAAATAAAGTATCTCTCCAGTGTTAATGGTGCTTTTCATTCCCAAGTTATCCCTCGAGTTCCTACCTACCATCAAGTTTCCCCTCAAGTGCTAGCATGCTACCCTTCTCACAAAGTTATTTTGTTACAACATATAGTTTGTATTTACTCAGCAGTATATCTACAGCTTCCCTACAATTGAGTGTAAGTTCCTTGAGGGTAGGAACTCTTTCAGTTTTACCTTTGTATCCCCAGCACTCAGTTGAGTACCTGACACATAGTATAAATTGGGTAAGTCCTTGTTAAATGAATAGATGTTTTTTCAAAAGCCTCATTTTCCAAAAGCAGAACAGAATTGTGTCTATAGCACAGAATTGCAGTTAGATGGTACAGTGGCTAGCGCACTGGCCCTGGAGTCCAGAGGACCTGTGTTCAAATCTAGCCTCAGACATGTGACCCTGGGGACGTCACTTAACCCTGATTGCCTCCAAAAAATCAAATAGTTACATAAAGCAGACCTGATTTCTGGACTCCCCTAGAAATCAGCTTATTGTATAAATTGAGTTAATGGGGAGATCACTTAATCCAACAGCCTATTTTTCAGAAAAGTAAACTGAGGCCCTGAATGGTGATTTGCCCTAGGTCACATGGAGTACAAATGGCAGAACTGAAATTCAAACTCAGGTCCCATAACTACAGAGTCAGACTCTTCCCCACTATACCAGGCTGCTTCTAGAACTCTTAGTAGAAGATAAGCCCAGAAGCTTTTCTCCCTACTTTCTGAACTCCTAGAAAGAAGGGCACACACAAAGCAAAGAAATCTAAACGTTGCAAGCAGCCACTATGGCACTGGTTTTCATCCTTCCTGAAGAGTATGGCCTATCTGTTGTCCACAGCACCCACTAATCTGCTCCCTTCTCCTCAGTTTGTTCACACTCTAGTTCTCTTACCCTGATTCTTTCATCATCTTGTAGCCATTTGTAAGTTTGCCCTATTCCAGATGGCTGTTTGAATGGAGCTTGCTATGGAAACCCTGAGCTGCCAAGCCATTTCAGGTTCCCAGATGCATTCTTTACAGCAAAAGAGGCTGAATCAGTTCCAGGATCCAGTTTGTATCTCACAATTTCTCCTTTATTACCTGATTGAGCCTTGGAGTGGGGAGAGTCTTAGAATTCTTCCTGAAAAGGAATAGCACCCAGTTCCAAAAAGCCAACCCATTAGAAAATGATACCCCAACTCAGCCCTCATTCCTGCCATTGCAAGTTGTACATCCATATGGAATGGTGGGAGGGAGAGTGGATCCCCTAAGACGTCTTATATAGCAAAAATCATCTCTAGTAGCCAGCCTCAGCTCCCTAAACTCAATTCTTTCCAAAGAAATCAGTCTGGAAAGAAGATTTTGATACACAGTGTGTTTAAAAAGAAACATAGGAATCCATATCAACCACCAAGATCATTATTACTGTTCAATACAAGGCCAACCTTGGAGTCAGGAAAACCTAGATACAAGTCCTGATTGATACACTGTAACCCTGCTACCATGATAATCCATTTAACCTCTCATTACCCTTGGAATCTCCCTAAAGACTACTTGAGGTACAGAAGAATTAGATAATAATCGATGAAGAAGATAACCCACCCCCAAAGGAAAAAACTATGTACCCGTGATGGACAAGCTTTAAAAACAAGATCTCAGGACATGACCAGTTCATCCTGTAGTAGACATCTAACATGGTTGAGTGTCCTTCACAGGTTTCTATTACTAAGAGTAGAATGCAAACCCTTTGAGGGAAGGAACTGTTTTGTTTTCATCTGTATCTGACTTCAGAGCTAGTACCTTACCTTGTACCTGGTAGGCATGTAATAAATGTTTGTTGAATTGAACTAATAGAATTTTTACATACGTATCACACAAAGGCAACACAGAGGAACCTTCATAGAATTGTCAGTCAAGTCAATGATGCTTCGGGATCCAGGGTACCTACAGAGGGATTTGATCTCTTGTATCTGTGTCTCTAGCTGTTTATAGGGAGAAGCAAGCTGGAATCCTAGTGGTAATTAGCTTAGAGATTATTTTCCTTAACTACCAAATGCACATCTGAACCCCAGCGACCTCCCTGGTGCAGCATTTTTTGGTTTGTTGTTGTTCTAAAAATCAAGAGCCTCTCTCAGTTATCCTTCTTGGGTTTTCATTTGGCCCATGTGGCTTTTTAAAATCCACAGCACTTTATATAACTCCTAAATTGTTCTGTCTCTGTAGCTCTCATTTTAAACACTCTCAATTTGCCATCTGACCTTTAAGAAAAGACTAGAAAGGGAAGATTTTTTTCAATAGCACAAATGCACACCTGTATACATGAAAAAAAAATGATAGAATATGGACCGGGAAAACATTCAATTAATGCCTTTAACTGCTTCAGTTCCAGCTTCTACTAAAAAAAAACTGGTTTGAATTTTGCAAAACAGTCAGTGCTTTATGGGAATTATTTGTTAATGGTGGTTCTCCAGTCTATTCTTGCCTTGTGTCCCCAAAAACCTTCCTGAAGGCTATTCTTTACTGCTTCCCCTCAGTGCTGCCCATCACTACAACCACTACCACCATTCAAGTCCTCCCCCAAGGTCACTTTGTGGTACTAAGGTGATCCTGGTATTAGAAGGCTAGTTCTGCTACATAGAGAAAGCTATGAGAAAGTCCTGGAACATCCTACGCAACTGGACAGATTGCCAGCACAAGCCCAGGGATGCACTGTCTGTCTGTACTCTAAAGACCGGACTAGCTAAGTTCTAATACGCTCATTGCTAAGTGGGCCACAGGACAATAAACTTCGGATCCAAAGCAAAAGTCTACTAAATTATAAGATCACAAAAGCAATCAAATCTAGCCCCTTCACTTTAAAGATGAGGAAAAATGAGGCCTAGGAAGGTTAAAAGACTTGCCCAGAATCAGACAAGTGGTAAATACCATAGGCAGGATTAAAATCCAGGTCCTCTTACCCCAAAGCCAGTGTTCTTTTCACTGTATTATACTGCTTTGAGCTGCATTAGTGGATGGAGTAGCTACAGCAACATATTCATGGATTTTGGATAATAATACCATAATTCTGGATAATAATAGCAATAATAGTGGCTAACATTTACAAAGTTTGCAAAGTTCTTTACATCCCTTATCTCATCTGATCCTCACAACAACCCTAAGGGATAGGTGCTCTTATTATCCCCTTTCTATAAATGAGGAAACTGAGGCTGAGAAAGATTAAGTAATAGGCCCAAGTTACACAGCTATTAGGTATAGGAAGCAAGATTTTAATTCAGGTGATCCTGATTCTAGGTCCAAAATTCTGTACACCTAGCTCCCCATCTCCCCACTGGAGCTTCAGAAATAAGTATAGTCTCCTCCATCCCATGTTTTGAAAATGTTATCATTTTACAGTAAATAGCAGTTATGTACTGAAAAGTGACAATTATTCATCTAAACATACTTAAATGTTGTTGTTGTTCATCCTTAATTTTCTAAGAAGATATATCATCTTGACTTGCAAGTGAATTGGATTTAAGTGAGGCAGAGTTGTGAAAAGCCATCGACCTCACTCTTTCTACCAGAGTCATCAAAATCTAGCAAGAAGACAAAAGTCAAGACAATTGGTAATGGCCCCAGATGCAGTGGATGACATTGGACTTTCTCCCAGGGTTCGGTTTCACTGAGGCATATACATTGTAGTTTTGGGTAAGGGAGGCTGGGGATTGCCTTTTGATAGTTTGTTCTTAAAATTGCTTTGTATTAATGTACATACCATGTATGCACTTTTTATTTGCATATTATATCCCTCAGTTGAATTTAAGCTCTCTGAGAGCAAGGACTTTTTTTCTTTCTCTTTTTTTTATCTGTTTTTATTTCATTCCCAACGTGCAATATACTGTAGTGATTTAATAAATGGTCATTAAACTGAATCGAACTGAAAGTTATCTAATAAAGTAAAAAAAAATCCTTAGAAATGAAAAAGTTAATAAGTTCTCAAAGAGTACAATGAAATCAAAATGAGAGGTTGATGGTACAAGAGAAAGAAAAGTGTGTGATTTAGACTAGCAGCTGTTTTAATTTTTGAAACTTTCCATCCTTCACACCATTCAACAAACAGTAGGCAGCTGACCCTGTGAGGAGAATTAAAATGAGGATGCTAGCCGAAGCTCTCTGAGCTCCTTCATCTAAATGAACAATTCTCAAAGTCTGGTCTAGGGACCCAAGATGTTTTCAGGACATCTGTGATGCCAAAACTCTTTTCATAAAAAATGTATTTTCATTCTAATTGGGTAAATATCGATAGATATAATCCATATAAACAAAAGCTGGGGGTGGAGGGAAGAGTCCTCAATAATTTTAAGAATATAAAGAGGGCCTGAGCCTCAAAGCCCACTAACCTATAACAGAGGTTCAGAATTTAAAAAAAAAACATTTTAATTCAATAAATAAAATACATAGAATTACAAAGGAAACCAGTGTGATATAATACAGTTATCAGACTTTTTTTTTAATCAAGCTCATAGATTAGGTTAAGAATCTTTAATGCTAGATAAATTCGATTGTAAACAGGAACTTTCACCTTTCTTTCAGCACTTAGCACAATGCCTGGCACCTAGTAGGTACTAAATAAATGTTCATTGATGAACTAAGTTAGTCCTTATCTTGTGGGCAGAATATGGATAGAGCACTGACCTTGGAGTCAAAGGGACATTGGTTCAAATTGTGCTTCAAACACCTGTAACTTGTATGTCTCTGAACAAGTCATTCACACATTTCTTGGATAAGAGAGACACTACACAGAGACAGACACAGGACTTAGAGACAGACATGGAAGGAGCAGCCAGGTGGCACAGTGAATAGAGCACCAGCCCTGGAGTCAGGAGGTCCTGAGTTCAAATTCAGCCTCAGACACTTAACACTTAACTAGCTGGGTGACTTTGGGCAAGTCACTTAACCCCAATTGCCCCTCCAAAAAAAAAAAAAACAAACAGACAGACATGGAAAGAGACAGAGACAGAGATCTCGTCTTGGCCCTGCCCACTAACCTATGTGAACTGGAGCAAACCAGCACCTCTGTAAGATCTCAGTCCCCTCATTTGTAAAATGAATGGATTGGAATGGATGCCTAAGGTTCTTTCCAGTTTTCCAATGCTATGATATTACACTGTGATTGACAGCACTATCAAGGACCTTTTTCTTTCATTGTCAAGGCCCTAGGAAACTACACTGCCTTTGCCAGTATCTAAGCAGCTGTCCTGAAATTAGGAATACAGAAACACTCCAGCTATTGTAGCATAATTCAGTCTGCTCTAAACCCCACTGAAATACCTGTCCAGGAAAGGTTTGTTTCCAATTTTTTTTAATTTCTCTACCAAGATAGGCCCTTAAGATTAAGTGCAGCTTGAGATGTGGCCAGGAGTGAGTGCGGAGGATTTTAGGAAGGGAGAGAAGTTGGGAGATGCAGAGGAAGCAAGAGACACACTCATGTAATCAGACAAACAAATCATCCATCTTTCTGGCTCAGCTAAGCAACTAGCAGCAATATAGAGTTCGAAACAGCCTTCTGTCCTGCACGTCCAGCCAAGAGGCGGCCTGGGCTCTTTGTCAGGGAGAGAGGGGGATAGACAAATTCCTTGTTGCTATCTGAACAATAAGTACAGAAGATCATGCACTGTCAGTCTCATTAGGAATAACAGAGAGAAATTGCTTACAATAATTTCTAATGGTGTGCCAGTTTTCTGAAGAGGGGGCTCAGCAATTAGGTTTTTTGTTTTTTGTTCTTTCAATTTGTAAACAAATGGAAAAAGCGGTAATAATATTCTGGGTGATACTTTAATCTAACCTCTCTCCCATCATCTTTCATTTTAAACTCCAAAAGCCAGTACCCAGTCACAAGTAAAGCTTTCTACCCTTTCCACAATTCAGCTACTATCCTCAGGAGAGACACAAACAGGCTTCCTCCCTTCCCAGTCTTTCTTTCTGTGTCCCACCCTCCCTCTACCCTCCCTCCAAAAAGTTTTCCTCCCATGCTCTTGCTTAAGCAAGTCACTTTACCCCTGTTCACCTCAGTTCCCTCAACTATAAAATGTAGATTATAACAGCATCTACCTCCCAGGGCTATTGTGATCAGCAAATGAGATAATATTTATAAAGCATTTCACACCATCCTAATGCATAAATGCTAGTTATTGCCATCATCGTTGTTATTATTAAACAATTTGCAAAATCATGCAATGCCATTTCTGCAAGCATTTATTAAGGACCTACTACATTCAAGACCCTATGGATGCAAAGACATTAGTAATAACTAGCTATCATTATCAACATCTACAGGTGGAGAAACTAAGTCTCCCACTTGGGGGAAGAAATAATTTGCTTATAATTTCTCAGTCAATCCCGGGTAGGAACAGAATAAAAACTTTCATTTATATAGTTCTTGAAAATTTATAGGGCACATAACACGCAATACCATTTAATCTACACCATAACCCTGGGCAGCAGGTTGTATAGGCACTATTATTTCTAAGCTACAGATGAGAATACTAATCCTCTGATTACATTAGGTTAAGTGACTTGCCCATGTACACACAGCTAGTAAGGGGTCTGAACCCAAGGCTAACTTACCCTGCATCAAGGACTCTATCCACACTTCCATGCTGCCTCCACTATGATTGCCTGCTCTAGAAAGCAAACCATTTATTTGAGACAGATGTTGATTCTGGCTTTTACACCTCCATTTGCTCCCTTTTCTCCTCTCAAGGAGAGTATCTTTGCTTCAAGGGAAGAACTAGACACTACTCTTCTAGAACCCATGTAAGGTGAGAGGTGTGTAGCATTTAGAGTCAGAAGAAGACTTAAAAGGCCTCTAGCCCATCTCCCTCAATTTGTAGTTTAGGAATCTGAGGCCCAAAGATGACAAGTGACTACTTAAGGCTGAAAATTGGTTCCCCATGGGGGTTAGAAAAGACCACACTCTCTTCCCCTGTAGACTATTCCCCTGGGGTAAGTGTAAGCTCTGTGAAGACAAGGGCTATTTTTATTTTGGTTTTATATCCCCATAACAGCACATGTCTTGCATGTAATAGGCACTTTAAAAATTCTTTTGAATTATTATGAAGTTGACAAACAGGAACTTTTTTATCTGCAATGTGGATTATATATAAAACTGTGACTATTAAATCCTTTTATAGGTATGTATATTTATATTTATATAATGTACACATTTTTCTCTTTTTATTCCTTTTTTGTACCAATAACAGATCACATCTTCCTGTGACCCTTCCTGCCACCCTCTAAATGCCTTCCTTTTTTGTTAAAGAAGTATAATCTGTAGAAATTGTTTCCCAGCTTTCTTCTTTCCTTCTAATCTTGGTTACATTGGTTATTTTCGTGCAAAATCGTTTTAATTTAATACGATTGAAATTACCCATTTTTCCATCTCAGAATGCCCTCAATCTTGTTTGGTCACAAATTCTTCTCTAACATCAATCTAACAGGCAAACTATTCCTTGTTCTCCTAATTTGCTTATAGTATCACCATTTATATCTAAATCATGTATCCATTTTGACCTTATCTTGGTATACAGTGTAAGATATTGTCTATTCCTAGTTTCTGCCATATTATTTTCCTGTTTTCTCAGCAGTTTTTGTCAAATACTATGTATAGTTCTTGTCCCAGAAGTTCTTGTCCCAGAAGCTGGAGGCTTTGGGTTTATCAAACACTGAATTACTTTGGTCATTGACTACTGTGTCTTATGCACTTAATCTATGCCACTAATCTACCATTCTGTTTCTTAGCCAGTACCTGATAGTTTTGATGGTTACCTCTTTATAATATAGTTTGAGATCTGGTATGGCCACCTTCCTTGGCATTAAAATAGGTATAATCAAGTAAAATCAATCCATATGTCAGTCATATCTAATATTGTAAATACTTAAATGTTTCCTCAAAAGTTTATTGTTTTTTGGTACCTAGCCCAGGATCTTGAACATTATAAGTACTAAATAACTATTTAATGATTGAATGAATGAATTGGAGAAGGAGTTGTTTCTCTTGGCTATGCAGAGTATAGCTGAGGTACTTCTAATACCTACATTAATACTCTTTGTGAGGTCATATGATAGACATTTTAAAAGGACTGTTTCTAACATAACTGTAGTGTATAGTTCAACAGACAAGTATGACCACTTTCAGTATTCACCAGGGACTTGCAGAGAATTTAAATAGTTTGGCCTGTTGGTGGTGAGAGTTTCCAAATGCTCCTTTGGATAAATGTTAGTGTATGAAGTTCAGTGAACCACAGGATATTTAAAAAAGGCTGCTTGGTGAAATCTGACTGTCACTGTCCTACTCAAGAATCTTCCATGATTCCCTATTGGCTCTAGGATAAAATCCAAACTACTCTGCTTGCCATCCTTTACAATCTGGCTCTACCTTACCGTCCCAGGCAGATTTTCTATTACTATCACTCTACATTGCAGCTGAACACTGGCTTTCTTACTATTCCCTGTACACAGCATTTTCTTGGTATCTCCTATGCCCGGCACAGTGCATAGGACATATTAGGTGCTTAAAAGATTCTTTTTGAAGGAAACTGAATTTCAAGTCTCTGCTGTGCTATATTGCTCCATTTTTTAATGACAGCTCAATGCATTCTCAAAAAGACCTGTTAAGCCATTGTTATGTAGAAGGCACTTTGTAAGGCTTGGACAATACCAAGACAAAACAAAAAAACAACCCCTGCCCTCAAGAAAATTGTATTCTATGGCCGGTGGGGGGGGGGGTGATATAATTTGTGAATAGGAATTTAAGTTCAAGAAAACTGAAGGAATAAGAGAACATGAAAGACCCTCTGGTCCCTATAGTTCTGTCCAACAAAAACCACCTATGTTCTCTACAGTTCCTGACTCTCAGAGAACTTGGACATCCTCTTTATATGTTGAAATGGCAACTAGGGAAGTGCCCAGATCATAGTAGTTTAAAAAGTGCTTATGAAATTGAAAGGAATGTTTAACCAAAGTGTCCAGTTTAGTTTAAATCTCCCCTAATGCTGACTCCCTAATTCTCTAACTCTTTCCAAAGGGGAAAGACTGCTTTCCTCCTTCCCTGGTTCCCCCATTTCCAGAGGGTTGAATTTTTCTTTTAATTTCTCCAGTCAGGATCCCCATGCAGATGTCTGGATAGCTCTGGAGTGATCTTAAAAGATCCAAAGTGGAAAATAGATCCATGGGCTCTTCAGGGTCATCCTTAGAGTATGACTGGCTGTGCTTTAGAACTGCTGAACACATGGTTAAATTCAATCAAGGAGAGAAAAGGACAGAGGCTATTCTCTGGGCCCGGCCCCTCTTTTCTGCCCCTGCAGAGGGAGGCCCCATGCTCCCCTGGCTTGGGGATTATCTGGAAGAACAGAAAGTTACCTTTAAAGCAGCATCTATTTACCAGTCCTTTATTTCCATTACAGGCAGCAGCAGCCAAGTCTGACACCCACAAGGACCCTTTTCAGCAAGGGATTATATATCACACCATAGAAATACATAAAAGACAAATTATCCCTGAGATCATTCTGTCTCTGCTGACCTGCTCAAGGTTTAAAGGCAACTGCAATTAAATGTCATGGTCACAGATCTGCAAACAGCTTAAAGTGGCTGCATCCACTTTAATCCTAGAGAATGGAACAAAAATGCATTTATTCCATGCTAGAGGTGAGCTTCTGCTAGATTTAAATAGCACAAGTATGATTTAGATTGGTAGTGTGTTTTATTGGAAGGGTGTGTTCACTTTTATTTAGCAAGACTCTGTCTCTATCTATCTCTGTCTGTCCGTCTTTCTGTTTCTCTCTCTCTCTCTCTCTCTCTCTCTCTCTCTCTCTCTCTCTCTCTGTTCCTTCTTCTGTAGTATTCACAATATGGAACCTAATTTAGAGCTTAAAATTCTCATGGAAATTAAGTGCATTACTTTCCAAAAGGCAATTGGGAAGAGATAGAGAGGAAAGATGATGTGACATGCTACAAATTTACTATATTCATGCATTTGCTAGAGTTTTCCCAGCTGCTAGTGACTGACTAATCTCATGGAAACTTATCAGATATCCCTTCAATCAATGCTAGTTTTCAAAAAAAATATATGTATATATTGCATCTTTTTTAAAAAAGGGAAATGTGATGTTGCCATCAGGATAGAAGCACTGAGCCAGTTATGGTACCTTGGCTTCATTTATTTTCACACCTAAAAAGTTGCCCATATTGGGGCCATGGAGTATAACACAGAAGCTACAGATATGGTAGAATCCCATTGGTGACTTTCCCCTGAATGACAGATAGCCTGTGCCTTAAAAGAAGATGGTGTTGACAAAGATCCATTGGGTTCCTATTCTCCCAAAAAAGGAAAAGAGAGTTAAGGTCTCCACCTTCCACCATAACTGTCTAAAAAATTGGGGATGTTAAACCCAAAAGCCCAAATGGCATCTCTAGTAACAAAGCTTGGATCTGTCTAAGCTTGATCCTCGAGAATTTGTTCCCAGACCCTACCTCAGGGGACAACCTGATGCAGTAAATAGCTTACTTCAAAACCAAGAAGACCCAGGTTCAAGTCTTGCCTCTGATAGATATGGATTGTTCTCTCTCCATGGTTTAGCCAACTTTCTAAAACTATAGCATACAGAGAAGATGCCTGGGAGTGCCCTATTTTAATGAAATCGTGGGTCAAATCTCTATCCCTATAACTCAGGGGACTAGCATGGGTTGGTGGGCTGATCAAAATATACCCCTAGGTTCTAATCAAGTGATTTACCTGCAGTCACACACTTAGAAACAGTTTTTAAATGCCAGTCTTCCAGACCTCAATGTCCCTCCTCTATCACTATGCCACCCTGCCTCTCATTATCAGTTTTTTGTGTTTTTTATTTTGTGAAAAGTAAATTAATAATTCACCTAAAAAGAAAATCACACCTATTTCAATGAGTCTTTTAAATATCTGAGAGGTAGTATGGTATACAGGATAGAGAGTTGGCCTCAAAATCAAGGAAGACCAGAGTTCAAGTCCCTATTCTGACATGTCCTATCTGTGTGACCCTGAGCAAATCATTTAACTTCTATAAATTGCAGAGAAAATGTAAACTTGCATTGGATAAGGGAATTTTCTCACCTTGGATTTTTCTATACCAATGAAGTCACAGATCTATCCCCCATGCCCTTTTAAATATTTATTAGTTTCCCCACTCTCCTCCAACCACCTGAGGCTCTTCTCTATGTGAAAAAATAGCTGAGTCCATGGTAATATCTACCTGGTTGAATCACATACACAATGTATTTCCCCTTGGAAGTTATGTGCTGAACACAGCAATTCTTCTATATTAATGCAAGGTGGGCTTTTCACATTGAAAGTGTGGAGTTTCACACACACACACACACACACACACACACGAGGCATACCCCAATCCAACCTAAGAAGCAGGTAATAGAAAAAGGGGGAATCTCACTCATACCTTGCAACATTCTGGTCTTGGTTGATTTTCTTTGCCCTGGCTATTTGTATAAATCACAGGGAAAATGCGCAATTGAGTGAAGGGTTCCCCAAAATTAGCATATTAATACCTCTCTCTTATTTTCTTGATTCATGTTGGTTCCCATGGTAACAAAACCCATCAACCCAACCAAGCTGTCCTCTCTCTCTGTATCTCCTTCTCTCTCTCTCTCTCTCTCTCTCTCTCTCTCTCTCTTTCTCTCTTGTAAATAATAATCTCCTCAGGGAAAGAACAGTTAATTATACATTTCTCCACTCTGATAAATAAAATATGTCTCTAGTACCTCCAATACAATCGTCACTTTTTTGTCAGCTTTTTTCTCCTCCCTAAAGGTAAATTGGCAATCTCTGGAAGTGAACTCTGATACAAGGAGGAGATGAATGGTGGACAAGACAAACTGAGCAGGGACATCAATGGAATAGGAAGGGAAATTTTGCAGTTGTAGACCAGATATAAATTGTGATGCTCTTTACCAAACTAGAACAGAAACATTAGTAACCCCCTTCTGGCTAGAATAAGAAATTCTACCCTCAACCCTAACTTCCCAACACAATGGGTTCTCTTCCTCCCTGAAAGTATTCATCCCTCAACCAACAGGAATCCTCCTTGATAGCCCTTTGCCAAATGTCACAAAGGAAGCCCTTAATCCCAAGTAAATTCCAGGCTACCTCCCTAGTCTCTCCATTTCAACAATTTAGTTCAACAAACATGGATTAAGTGTGTCCAAATTATGACATGAAGCATATATAGTTTAGGTAGGCATTGCAAATGGATGAAAAATTGGACCCAGAATCAAACAGGAGAATTTGAAATGAAAGAGTATGGAATCAGCAACCTAGCTTTAACATCTAAATATTGTTTGAGAGATTGCAGCTCCACTGTAAAGGCCCTGAATTTATCCTTGAGATGACAGTTTTTTTAATGTCAATATTTTACAAGTGCTAATTGTGTGGCTATGAGTCACAAAATCCTATATTTTCTGAAGATGTCAAATTGAGTATCATATATAAGGCAACCAAGAGATGCGTAATGGACATAAGCAAGTCACATTGGACATTATCCAGTCACTTACTGGCTAATGAACAAAAAATTAAGCATAGCACATAATGCACACCATCAAGGAAATGTATAATGGAAAAAGAAGGTGCCCTGGTTGTGTGTTGAAAGCATGGGCTAGACAATAGATATCCCGTGTGCTCCACGATATCTGTGATGATGGCAAGACAAAGTAAGATAGATAGGAACTCAGTATACTGTAGTGAATTTATAGAAATATAATGGTCAAAAGTCACATCAGATGGGCACATGTGGACCAGCTGCAACCTTCATTATTGGAGGAAAGATCCACATTGATGAACTCACAGTTTAGTTGAGTTTTTTAGTATGTACAAAACTCTATGAAAGTGCATACATTCAGGACATACAAAACTTTGAAAGTCAGTTGTTGAAGACTGTCTCTCTATCTGATGGGGTACCTGGGGTCTAGGTCGGACCAACTTGTGGAGCCAGTCTGTGAAGTTGTGATTTGTCCTTTCCCGCCTTTGAGATCTGCCCCTTCCCCCTATGCCACACTCCATCTAGGCAACACCCTTCGACCCCTTTTGTTCTTACTTAATCTCTTCATTTCTCCTCCGACCTAGACCCCAGGTACCCCATCATATCTATCCTCTAGAATTCAGAACTAGACATTGTAATGCCCTCAACCCCAGCCCCAGGACCTGAGATTTTCCCTGAGTCCCCAGTATTTGGTACATAGGAGTGGTCAAGTGCACCATGGTCCTTCTATTGGATATTCAGACTCAGGTCCTTTGAGACTAAACACCTGAGCTGAAACTAGCAATGAAAATGTTCCAATTGGGGCCACAGTAACTTGAAATCCATGCCTCTACCTCCTCTCATCTCCGTAACTTTAAAACAATATATAGATGTTAAGGCCATATTCTAGCATGGAAAATTCAGTTGACTCTTCATACTGTTGCATTTATGTAGCTTCTTCTCCACTGTTGAAGTTATCCTAAGACTTCGAAGCTCTGAATGTCACTATGGCATAAGATGCCTGAGCTATTCTGTATTGGTCTGTAGCCCTTCTCTGACTACCATCTCTGCTATAGACACACAAACCCCTCATGTCTTGTACCTCTGCCCTGGCCCTTCTGAAAAATTCCTCCTATCTTCCTTGTG
>NW_027186473.1:41197562-41241076 GCF_028583685.1 Petaurus breviceps papuanus
TCAAGTGCACCATGGTCCTTCTATTGGATATTCAGACTCAGGTCCTTTGAGACTACACACCTGAGCTGAAACTAGCAATGAAAATGTTCCAATTGGGGCCACAGTAACTTGAAATCCATGCCTCTACCTCCTCTCATCTCCGTAACTTTAAAACAATATATAGATGTTAAGGCCATATTCTAGCATGGAAAATTCAGTTGACTCTTCATACTGTTGCATTTATGTAGCTTCTTCTCCACTGTTGAAGTTATCCTAAGACTTCGAAGCTCTGAATGTCACTATGGCATAAGATGCCTGAGCTATTCTGTATTGGTCTGTAGCCCTTCTCTGACTACCATCTCTGCTATAGACACACAAACCCCTCATGTCTTGTACCTCTGCCCTGGCCCTTCTGAAAAATTCCTCCTATCTTCCTTGTGGGAAACCTCCATCCCTAATTGACATAGACAGGGGCCTGTGATAGCAGAGGTGGGAAAGCATTCAGACAGGCCTCATTGAGACCCCTACTCTTCCCTGGGGTTTGGAGGGGATAAAGAGGGAGACAAGGAAAGATGGTGGACAAGGATCTGGGTCATAGTAATTGGAAAAATTAGGCTACAGCTGGATCAATGGAGAATACATCTACATGTATTCAGATCTTGGGGAAGGTGGTCTTTAAACATTAACCCTCTTCTGCATCCCTGGGTATCCTGATGTGTGCAGTAATGCAGAAGTTCTGATACTGATGGAGTCATAGTGTTGAGAGCTTGACAAAACCTGGGTGCTGGGTTGGGAGGGAGTATCCTGCATGATTATCAGTCCCTTCATCCTCCTACCATCCACCTTACCCAACATCTGAATACATGTAAATGTATTCTCCATAGATCCAGCTGTAGCCTCGTTTTTCCAATTACTATGACCCAGATCTTTGTCCACCATCTTTCCTTGTCTCCCTCTTCATCCCCTCCAAACCCCAGATGTCTCAACTAAAAAAATCTTCTTTGGCAAAAACAAAAAGTTGCCTGTAAAAAAGGTCTATGGCTTCAGAATCGTTGGCCATTTTTCTTCTTCTGTGGAAATCTCTAAGTCCCAAATAAAGCAGCTGCAATGAACTGGCACATTTTCAAAGGGACAGATTACTTTTATCACTGCTGCAAAGCATTTTCCTTTCATACCCATGTTCTATACTCTGTTCCTCTCTGTCTCCTTCTCTCTCTGTGTCACCTTCTCTCTCTCTCTGTATCTCCTTCTCTCTCTCTCTCTCTCTCTCTCTCTCTCTCTCTCTCTCTGTGTCAACCTTTCTATGGAGTATCTCTCTCTATGTCTCTCTCAATCATGTTTTCTTGTCTCTGTCTCTCTCTGTCTCTCTCTTTATATACATATATGTATATATATATACATATATATATATCTGTCACTCTTTCTCTGTCCTGCTGTGTTTCTTTCTATCTCTGACTCTCTGTCTCTGCATCTCTTGTACACACACACACACACACACACACACACACACACACACACACGTGCCTAGAGAGGAAGAAAGACCCAGAAATTCAGTGAAGGAAACACTCAAGATGGAAAAGAGGTGAGCTTGTTTTCTTCCTCTAATAGTTTGTCAGTTTAGTAGAAAAGTGAGGGGAAGAAATGGAAGACACTGAAGTCTACACCTCAGCCCACACAAGAGATGCCCTTAAGGCATTCCCCATAATGCTATGATTTTAGTAAACAGTTGAATCAAGTTGTGCTTGTGCTTGATTGGTACTTTCAGTAGGATATTTTAGGGAGCCAGACCATGGGAGGATGTTGAGGAATCTCTTGGATAAAAGTCCAGATCATCTCAGGGTGGCTAAAGAGAAAGGAAAAAGACTACAATACCCTGGAAGTGAATATGATTATCATTACCACGCTTCATTAACATGAAGAGTCACGCAGCAGCAGAGCTGCTAGGAAGTAAAATTTTCAAGATAGAGTGCTCTCAGCAAGTCTTTGGCTAACCCTCAATATACCCTAGGACATTCCCCTATTTCAGTTCTTTTTGGCTTAGAAATAGATGACTGTGGTTATTAAAACTTATGTGCCTTAGCTCTCCAACCAGCTACATGGGCATTGGAGAATTTGAGGGCTCCCTGGGAGAAAGTCACACAGAGATAAATTCATGGTTAGTACCAGGATCAATTTATTGCAGATACAAAGAGTAATTCAGCTATTCAGCACCTCCCTCAGAGATGTCAGAAGAAGCCTTGTTCAGCAATTCTCTTCATATAGTGTCTCCCCCAGCTTTCTGCCCTTGGGGATATACCAGGCCCTGGACAGCCCAAATGTAGTGGAGAGCACTAGTGAGCCATAGCGTTCAGACTGAGTGACCCCTCATCCTTCCCTGGCACTCTCAAGCCTCTGAAGGCTTGAATGGAACAGAGCACAAGGAGAAGCATGATATGCTGGTTCATTCTCTAGGAAGAATCAGTCTTCCTGAGCTATTGCAGCATTGGAGAGCTGGAGTTGCAGGGCTGGGAGAGCTGGAGTTGCAGGGCTGGGAGAGCTGAAGTTACAGGGCTAGAAAGGAAGAAGCAAAGAAGTACAGACACATATTTTTTCCAACAAGGGTCTGTTCAGAAGAAATTGTGTGATGATAGCAAGGAGTGGTTTGTTTTTATATTCATAACCCCTGCACCTATTACCATCCCTAACACTGTGCTTAACAAATGGTTGTTGGTTAAATGAACAAATGAATGAATAGTTATCTTCTAATAGCCACAAGGATAAAATTGGAAAGAAGAATGAAACTAGCTTCAGAGGAAAGAAGCAGAAGCTGGGAAGATGATAGGGTGGTAATCCCAGAAAAGCAGATTTTAGCTTGATAGAAGGGGAAACCTTCCTAACCATTAGAGGAAAGTAGAAAATGGAACCATTCCAAAGTGGAATGAGCTATCTTTGGGACACTGTGCTTTCCCCATCACTAGAGATCTCCAATCTGAGGCTAGGTGACCTAGGGTCAGGGAGGTTGGGATGCTGTAGAGAGAATTTCTTCTGAACTGTGGCTTAGACTATATGTCCACTGAGATCCCTGCCAATCCTGATATTCTATGAATGAACAAACCAACCCTTTATTATCCCTGCACCCCTCCTGGTCCATCAGAAAGAGGGGGAGAGGGAGGAAGCACCTCACAACATTAAAACATTTAAACACTGTTGATTTATGTTATAACATGTCCAAAACAAATGAGTCAATTACTCAGGTCAATTTCCAGATCCTGCTCATGTACTAACTCCTATAAAAAGCCTTTCCTGATCTCTTTAGTTGCTTAAGCACTCTCTTGCTGACTCAAACTACTATCTATGTATTCATTTAACCTGCCTATATGTTGCATCTCTCCTCCACCCCGCCCCCACCCCCATTGCAAGCTCCTGGAGGGCAGGGTCATGTGTTTTGTTTTGTTTTGTCCTCATATCCCCAGTGCATACCACATAGCAAGTTCATAAAAACTCACAGGATTGGACGGAATCAGTGGTAGCCACCAATTTGATCAATGACATACCAGCTGCACCCTGAGGATGATGGATCGTCAGCCTGTACCTCAGTTCTATTGTTCTCCATCTGACTGTTTCATCTTAAACACGTGTTTTCCTTTAGAGGGACGTAGATTTGGAACAACGACAATGCTGAAAGTAACTTAAAAAAAAAAAAAAGATAAGCACTGCATCTGGTACGCACCAGAGGAAAATAATTTGCCAAGCACAAGTTTGCAAACTTGATGCAAAATAATCTTCAGAGGCTCTGCAGCCAGATATTGTCAATCAGAATTCCTGTCACGTTTGTTCATTAAATGCTATGCAAGTCAAGCAGGTCTTTATCGTTGTTGAAATAGCAAATCTGCACATTTTGCGTGATTCAAAATATTTGTAATGGAGCTGCTTCTAAATATATAAGCATGACATTGCTCCGCCCCACCCCCAACGTACCACAATTCTTTCTGAATATTCTAAGGAAGTGTCTTGCCTGACATTATAGTTCTGGGGAGTTTTGACTATATCTTTGGAGTGTTTCCTGTGAGGAGAGGAAGAGATGGGATATGAGACCCTATTTGCACAGAGAGAGAGAAAAAAAAAAAACAGAACAAAACACGGTAGTATGAAAGGAAAAGTGTTTTGTAGGAAAAAAGTAAGGGAGCTTTGTGAGAGTCAGTCAGGTAACAGGACCAAGAATGGAGTCCGAAAGAGGGAAACTAACATTCTCTCCCATTGGAAGTTAAGCAAAAACAAAGGCTTTTAGCCTCATGGCTATGCGCCAGCAATTGTCAGGGATTTGAGTGGAATAAACAGCCAGTTGTGGGGGTGGCGGTGGAGGGATTCAGGCCAATAACTGATTTGGGTATAAAGTGGTTAAACAATGGCTTCTCCACCCTTGCCTTTGCCAGTATCAGTGTAGTCTAAATAATCAAATACAGTTGGATAAGCATCTAAATATGGACTGCTTTCTGAACTCAGTTTTCAAATGTGTCACTGGTCTCCATTGGCAGAAATCCAAAGAATCCCTTCCCTTTGATTTCTGCTTCATGACCTTGGGCTCTAATGGATCTGTGATCTCATCAATGATGGAGGCTCTACCCATCCATACCTGCCCATCCCGTTGTGATTCGTTGATGTGTGCTCCCATAAAATGGGTACAGGTACAGGTACATCCACTGAGGAGGAGGGGGGCACCTTCCTTATATTTTCTTGGTATTACCTAGGTAACAACACCTATCACATTTACAATTAGATCAACCCCCATTTTCTGGTCATATATTTCTCTGGCAACAGCCTTTACACAACTTTTGTGTAGTTCCTCTTTCATAACAGTTTGACCTTGGCATTATTTCATTATATTTTTGCTTGTGTAAATAACAGCAATTCAACGTCAGTTTTTATTCCCATTTTTCTCCCATCATTTATTGTCTACTTATTCCTCTTGTCCTTATTGGCTCTTGTTCTCTCACTATAAAAAACCCATCTGTCTCTCTCTCTCATAAATTCACTTTCCTTTTCCTCCTCCCCTTCCTTTTTTTTCCCCCATTGGCCTTCCTCCTTTTCTTCCTCCTCACCCCCCCCCCCATTCTCTTTCTCTTCCTGTTTAATTTGTATCCTCACATACCCATGGAAAAAGAAAACTAATTCATCTTGCAACTCGGTTAAGAAGATATCCTTGAGATTAAGTATCCTGGAATGATTACTCATTTTTCTCACAGAAGAGAAAGGGTGAATGTTTTGTTTTTAAGCACTTCCTCAGTGAGAATAGAAAGAAAAATCTTAACTATTCTCAAGTGAGCACTGAACATTTTAGGAAACAGTAACAAGTTGCAGAAAGCACCTTCTAGATTAAAAAAGAATGAAAAGAAATAGATGGGAGGAAAAGTTCAGTCACATAGAGAAAACAAACTTCACTGAACTCTGATAAGATAGTGAGATCTGATTTCCCATTCAAACAACCCTTTCAATACTATTTGATATTAAACTGATTGAACTCTGACTAGGAGAAATAGATATATGAAAGCAAAAATTATTCCTTTTTGAAAATGTCCACCATCCTACAAATGAGCAGAAAAAGGGCAATTACTGGTAAGCATTAGCCAAAAAGAGTATGGCTTTGATTTTAAACTAGTTAAGGTTGAGCACTACATCGTTTTTGTAGAGATCATCTTTATTTTCTTGCTTCTGGTGCTGTTGCCATGACTGCTGTCTTGCCAAGAACATTTAATTTTATTCAACTACTCTCCCTTCCTCCTTCCTAACTGGTCAGCACTAAGAAGCAAATTATATCATAGTACTTTATTATCAACCTCTTGATAGTCAAAAAAAAATGCTTCATGAGTAGTGTCTGGAGGGGTATTAATCAGACCTTCTCTTTCTCTCTCAGGCTCCAACCCTCATAACTTTCCTCCCCAGATAAGATAAGATAAGAGCAGTGGGTGGTAATCATACTCTCTGCCAGGGGAGCTTAATAGGTATTAACTGCATTTCTGCGTAGATGGTCCCTTCCTCCCAAAAGGAGCAGCCTTTTGGCTATTCTGAATAAATAGTATGCAAAGGACACAATCTCTCATTTTGTCCATTAGCTGAGTGAGGCTTGTATTTCACATGTATGATAGTCTGTCTATCTCTCCCTCTCTTTGGGTAATGGTGCATGGAATGAATAGCTGACTCTTAAAATGGCAGCTTAGCCAAGTAATAGCTTTTAAAAGTTTGTGGCTTTCAAAAAGACAACCTTTAACTCATTCTCCTTTCTTAGAAGTAAAATCTATCAGGAACAACCGCGGGTCAGCAGAGACCAGTTATAACAGGTAAAACTGTGGGTTCACAAATTAAGGAGATACTGCCAAAGGACACTGAATATTTTTATTAGATGATGACAGGACACAGTTTGGTGGTGTGAGGGACTTGGAATCAGCAAGACCTGAGTTTAAATCCTGCCCGAGAAACTTCCTAGCACATAGTAGACTCTTAGTAAATATTTGTTGACTGACTACATCTTTTATTATGCTCCTCCCTCATAACTATTTTTCAGTCAAGCTGGACTCCTTGCTTTCTCCCATACTGGACATTTCATTTCTACTATGGACTCCTTCACATGCTGTTCCTCATGCCTGAAATCCTCTCCCTCTTCAGAGAGGTCTCTTAGGATTTCTAGTTTGTATCTATAGTCTTATGAAAATAAAAATATTCTGGGGGGCAGAGTCAAAATGGCAGAGTAGAAGCAGGACCTGCCCGTTGCTCCAGCTTCCACCTTCCCCAATCCATGTAAAAAGGGGACTCTAAACAAACTTTGGAGCTGTAGAACCCACAAAATGACACAGAGAAGCTAACCTCCCACTGAGGACAGCCCAGAAGGCTGGCAGGAATCCAGCGCAGCTCTCTGGGAGCCAAGCCCAGCCGCACACCAAGGCTTTAGCCCAAGGGCGGGCCTGACTAGCTGCTGGCCAGAGGTAGTCCAGATCAGCAGGAGCTGTGGCCGTTTCCAGATTTATCAACATGTAGATGCAAAGGACAAAGTGAGAGGTCAGTGCAGTCTGGACTTTGGGACCCAGTAAGTGGGAGTGCGAGGCTTTTGACCTCCGGGGCAAGAAGCCGCTGAGACGCCAGCACAGCCAGTCAGTGCCACGTGTTGACTTCAGCTCCTGGCCTGCAGAGTGTAGGGGGACCAAGCACCAGTCTGAGGGGTAATCGCTCTTGCTTTAAGCTTCTTGGATCTGGATTGCAGTCTAGGGTGGAGGTCCTGGGGTGTGTGTCCAGCTTGCCAGAGTGTGTGGAGACCTCAGAGAAGGAACCCATCTAATACCTCCAGCAACTGAGAAAACCCCAGTGTTTGGGAAGAAAGCTTCCCTGTCTGGTGGCAGAGTCCTACTGTAGCAAAAAGCCCAGGGGTCAAGTGACTGAGGGGCGACATGACCAAGCAAAGGAAACAAAGCAGACAGAAGATTCCAACATTACTCTCTTATTTGGGGGACAAAAAGGAGCAAAGCGTGGAACAGGAGGAACACAGTGAAGTCAGAACTCCTGCACCAAAAGTTTCTAAGGAAAATAAGAGCTGGTTACAGGCCATAGAGGACCTTAAGAAGCAGATTAGAGAAGTGGAGGGAAAATTGGGAAGAGAAATGAGAACAATGCAAGAAAATTATGAAATGAGAGTCAACAGCCTGACTGAGGAAAATAACACCTTAAAATATAGACTAACTCAAATGGCAAAGGAGGCTCAAAAAGGCAATGAGGAGAAGAATGCCTTAAAAAGCCGAATTTGCCAGATGGAAAAAGAATCTCAAAAGCTCAATGAGGAGAATCATTGCTTCAGAATTAGATTAAAGCAAATGGAAGCTAATGACTTTATGAGAAATAAAGATGCTGTTAAACAGATCCAAACAAATGACAGAATAGAAGGCAATGTGAAATATCTCATGGGAAAAACCACTGACCTGCAAAATAGATCCAGGAGAGATAATTTTAAAATTATTGGACTACCTAAAAGCCATGATCAAAGAAAGAACCTAGAAAACATCCTCCAGGAAGTTCTCAAAGAAAACTGCCCTGATGTTTTAGAACCACAGTGCACAATAGAGGTTGAAAGAATCCACCGATCACCTCCTGAAAAAGATCCCAAAAAGAAAACTCCTAGGAATGTTATAGCCATGTTCCAGAATTCTCAGATCAAGGAGAGAATATTACAAGCAGCCAGGAAGAAACAATTTGAATATTGTGGAAGCACAATCAGGATAACCCAGGATCTGGCAGCTTCTACACTGAGGGATCAAAGGGCTTGGAATGTGATATTACGGAGGGCAAAGGAGCTGGGATTAAAACCAAGAGTCACCTACCCAGCAAAACTGAGTATCATGTTTCAGGGGAAAATATGGTCATTCATGGGAATAGGGGACTGTAATGGGAATGTAAATTTGTACAATCTTCCCTGCCACTAGACTAAAGTGCACCTGGAGCCTGGGGTGGGAGGCTTGTTTTTCTGTAGATACTTCTTGATTGGCCAGTGAGTCAATAAGGTTGTTACATTCTCTGAGCCAGGAGAAGGCTATATAAGCCCTGATGTGTAGCTTTGTTTTGGGGCTCACTTTGAGAAGTGTTCTGTGATTTGATCTGGATTTTGAGAAGCCGTTGTCCAGAGCCCCCCAGTTTGAAAAACCCAGATGTTGAAACCCAGATGTTGATTGGGTATGGATGTAATGGTTGGACAGTTTGGAAATCTGTCTACTTGATCTGTTTCTGTCTTGATAATTCTGCCTGTATACTTTGAAGATCGGGGCGCTGACCTTTTTCCCCTGAACGAGGTACACGATATATGTTTGACTGATTAAAGTAAGCTTGTTAACCCATTTTGAGTTGCTTTCCTTTATCAAACAGATCTAAGAACCTGTATTGGCAGCAAACCCTGAGGACACTGGGGTGCTTGCTGCCACAGTGACTTTCAAACATTCTTGCTGAAAAAAAACCACAGTTGAACAGAAAATTTGACATTCAGATACAAAAAGCAAGAGAAGCATGAGAAGGTAAACAGGGAAAAGAAATCATAAGGAACTTATCAAAGTTGAACTATTAACATTCCTACATGGAAAAACAATAATTGTAACTTATGAAACTTTTCTCAGTAGTTGAAGGGAATAGAAATATATATGTCTATATATGAGGGTATATGGGCATATGAATACATATGTGAATGTGTGTATATATGTTTATAGGTATACATAGATAGAGGGCACGGGACCAATTTAACAGGAAGGGATGACACTTAAAAGGTGAAATTAAGAGGTGAGAGAGGAATATAATGAGAGCAGATGGGGAGAGACAGAATGGGGCAAACTATCTCATATAGAAGAGGCAAGGGAAAATGGTTACAAGGGAGAGGAAGAATAGGAAGGCAAAAGGGAATGGGTCAACCTTATTCCCATTGAATTTGGCTTGAGGAAGGAATGAAATACACACTAAATAGGGTATCTCACCCTCCAGGAGGGTGGGGGGGGAAGGGGAGGAGAGGGGGGGATGATGGAAGGGAGGGAAGGTTGGGGGGGAGGAAAGTTGGGAGCACCCACTTTTGAAAAGGGATGGGATCAAAATAGAGAATAGAAAAAGTGGAAGGTGGGATAGGAGGGAGGGAAATATAGTCAGTCTTTTACAATATATCTACTATGTTACTGTTTTGCATTAGCCACACATGTACAACCTATACTGAACTGCTTCTCTTCCCAGTAAGGGTGTGTGACTAGGGAGTGTAATGGGAATGTAAATTTTTTAAATCTTCCCTGCCCCTAGGCTAAAGTGCACCTGGAGCCTGGGGTAGGAGGCTTGTTTTTCAGTAGATACTTTTTGATTGGCCAGTGGGTCCAGAAGGTTGTTACATTCTCTGAGCCAGCAGAAGGCTATATAAACCCTGATTTGAGGCTTTGTTTGGGGGCTTACTTTGAGAAGTCTTCTGTGATTTGATCAGATGAGACTCTGGGAAGCCATTGTTGAGAGCCCCCAGGCTTTGAAAAACCCAGATGTTGATTTGGTATGGATGTAATGGTTGGACAGTTTGGAAACCTGTCTACTTGATCTGTTTCTCTGTCTTGATAATTCTGTCTGTATACTCTGAAGTTCGGGGTGCTGACCTTTTTCCCCTGAACTAGGTAAACGATACATATTTGACTGATTAAAGTAAGGTTGTTAACCCATTTTGAGTTGCTTTCCTTTAACAAAGCAGATCTAAGAACCTGTGTTGGCAGCCACCCTGGGGTCGCTGGGGTGCTTGCTGCCACAGGGAGGAAGGGAATTAATCTGGAATTCAAAGTTTTAAAATCAAATATTCAAATATATATATACATACACTATTATTAATACTATTTTACATGTAATTGGGAAATAAGATATACAGGCACTGGGGCATAGAGATCCACTGGAAAAGTTGAAAGGGGTATGGGAGAGAGCAGATTGTAGGAGGGAATATCCTGTGGGACTACTATTTTGTGTAGGGGAAAAACGGGGAGAAAATTTGTAACTCAAAATCTGGCAGAAATGAATGATATAAATCAGAAGTTAATAAAGCAATTGAAAAAAAATAAATTAAAAAAATTGGAAAATAAAAATACTCTACATCACAATTGATCAGAGAAATGTAAATTAAAATAACAGGTTAATTTATCACACTTATCAGAGTGGCTAATATGACAAAAAAGGGAAATGTTGGATGTTGGAGGGGATGTGAGAAAATTGGGACACTAATGCCCTGTTAGTGAAGTTGTGAACTGATCCAATCATTCTGAAGAGCAATTTGGAACTATGTCCAAACGGCTATAAAACTGCATACTCTTTGATCCAGCAATACTATTGCTAGGTCTATATCCCAAAGACATTCCAAAAAAGGGGAAAAGACCTATTTGTACAAAAATATTTATGGGAGCTCTTTTGTGGTGGCTAAGAATTAGAAATGAAAGGGATGCACATAAATTGAGGACTGGCAAAACAAACTATGGTATATGATTATAATGGAATATAATTGTTCTATAAGAAATGACAAGCAGGATGATTTCAGAAAAACCTTGAAAGACTTACATGAACTGATGCATAATGAAGTGAACAAAACCAGGAGAATGTTGCACACAATAAAAGCAATATTGTTCAATGAAGAATTGTGAAAAACCATTATTCTCAGCAATACAATGATCCAAGACAATCCCAAAAGACTAATGATGAAGCATGCTATCTGCCTCCAGAGAAAGTACTGATACTGTTTGAATAGAGACTGAAGCATATAATGTTTTTCACTTTCTTTCAATTTTTTTTCTTTTATTCAGGTCTTCTGTATAAAATGACTATTATGAAAATGGTTTACATAATTGCAAATGTATAACCTATATCTGATTGCTTACCATCTCAGGAAGGGAAGGAGGTGGAGAGGGAATTTGGAACTCAAAACTTTGAATAATTTTTTTTTAAGTTGGAAAAAAAAGAATTCCTATCTTCCACCTGGGCTTCATTCAAGTGTTACCTTCTATTCAAAGCCATTCCTAAACCATTCAGCACTCAATACTCTCCCTCCAACTGAAATAATTTTTTATTACTTGATGTATATTTTCACAGTCTTATCTGTTTATATGCTCTCTGCCCCACCTCCACCCTTTGCCTGTAGAATGTAAACTCCAGAAGGTAGAGACTATTTTTGGTTTGGGTTTGGTTTGATGTGTTTTGGGGTTGGTTTGGTTTTCTTAATCTCCAGCACCTAATATTGTTCCTAACACATATTAGACACTCACTAACTACTTGTTGAATGAATGGGTAAAAAAGTACAATAGGTCTTCAGTGTCATGGCAATAACTGCTTTTGGAGACAAACCTTATTCCAAGCACTACACAGAGAATTCCCCCAGAATTCTGATTATGGGCAACTTTAACAAAACAACAGAAAGAAGAACTTCAGTTCCTAAACATTTATTAAGTGCCTATGATATGCAAGTCACTGGGCTTTTCCTTAAATAAGAAATCCACAAGTCAGGACAGCAAATTGATCACGCTTGAAGACCTGCAAAATCTCTCTTGGCAAATCCATAACTAACCACTGCTACTTGGATTCTTCAATGATACCCACTATAATGTTGGGATACTCTGGAAAACAGTTCAGTCGTCATGAAGGTGACTGAATTCTATGCTTAACTTGTGAGTTAAATACAGCATGTACTGTTATTTGTACTGAATATTCTCTTTCTGTCCCCCTGAAAACAGTTCAAGTCAATTCAAGAAACCTTTATTAAGCAAATATTATATGCAAAACTCTGTGATAGATAATCCTGTTTTCTATTTATAAACTTTCTAGGGATTCATTTGCACATACAACACCCCCCACACACCCCAAAAAAAACCACACAGACACATTTCAACTTGAAATTGAGAATCTAAGTTGTAAAAATTTGGTAGGCAAAGGAGTTATCAAATGAAGTAATTGTTCTTTCTCTTTTGGTTTTTTTTCCTGACTTCTTATTTTTGCTTCTGGGACCCCACTACAAGAGACTAGGGAGTACTATCAACTCAATGGGCATAGGTGTGCAGTTATTGAACTAAAGAGATCATGTCCCTTCCTCCTTTACCACCCATCCCTCTCCTAGCCTTTGTACACATAAGGAAGACTTTGCTTTCTGTCTGGTCACCTGACCATTTATGTCAGCCACTCATATTAGGGGTAATTTGTCTTTTCATGTGTCTGCTGTCTATATTCCTGTGTACAAGGAGAACTTCAAGAAGGTTGTTGAAGTCATCCAGGAATAAGTGAATGAATAAAATGAATGAATGAGCGTTCGTCACTTACTATGTGCCAGATGCCATGGCAAGGATATCAAAACAAAATCAAATCAATTCCTGACATGAAGGGACTTAGAGCTGATGATATATAAGGGAGAGTGGTAGCTAAGGAAGGGTATTTTGATCTGGGAATTCAGCAGGGTGAGAGTGAAATAATTTTGTTTTGTAGTTCAGTCATTTTTCAGTTGTGTCTGATTTTTCACGAAGCCATTTGGGATTTTCTTTGTCAAGATATGAAAGTGGCTTGCCATTTCTTTCTCCAGTTCATTTTGCAGATGAGGAACTGAGGGAAACAGGGTTAAGTGACTTGCCCAGGGTCACAGGGCTAGTAAGTATCTGAGGCTGGATTTGGACTCAGGAAAATGAGTCTTCCTAACTCCAGGACAGGCTCTCTACCCAAGATGCCACCTGACTGCCCACATATGAGATCATAGGGCAGTTAATTGACATCTTTCAGAAACAATGGTAATGCTAATTTGATTATTGTTCCCAGAGCAAGGTATGTAAAGTGTGTAAGATTAGTGGTTTGGGGAGAGCCAGAGATGGAAAATGTGGATGTAATAGGATGATGGTCAAGGTGAAGAATAGTCTAGGGATATAGGACCCATAACCTATATGAGCATTCACCAAGCAAGATAACATGGCTCCTATTTGGGAAGTGGCTTAGCTTCTCTAGAATAAAGTCATGGTTACTGGGACAGCCCCTTTGGAAAGCACAGAAGCAGCAGCCATGGAGTCTATAGAAGCTCCATTCAGTGGTAGCCATCTTGGAAGGAAGATGAATGGGAAAAGCATGAACAGGGATGAAGGACTGGCTAGAGAAAATGGGCTGGGTGAGCATTCACCAATCAGGGCAAAGTCTCTGGGTAGAAGTTACACAGCTGAGTAGTTTAGCCACTTCTGGGCATGGTCACTGGAAGTCCAGTTGTCAATAAGCAGGAAGATAAACAATTGTAGATAAGTACCTGAATTGGAGTGGTGGCCAGGGAAATAGAAAAGAAAGAATAAATGTGAGACATATTTTGAAGGAAGAAGCAAAAGGATTTAGCAACCAATCAGCTAAATGCAGAAAAAAAGGGAGGATATAGATGATATAAATTGAACTTGGAGTTTAAAATCCAAAGGATGAAGAGAAAGATGATCATTTCCCTTCCTTTATTCACTCAATCAATCAGTATTTTATTAAATGCTTAATAAATGCTTCTTGTGCAAATAAGTCATTTTGACTATTATAAATACTTAAATTAACAATAAAGGAGATATGAAGGAAGATACTATCAGCATTCAGATAAAGAATTGATAAATACAATTATGTATAGAATGATTTTTCACATATATACATATTTATGTCTAATAGTAACGGGGGGAGAAACTTACGTGATAATTTTATTATATATTTAAAAGGAATAGCATGTTGTATATAATATATTTTCATTTTCATATGCAATCATCTTTTTTATTATGCTATATTATGGAAATGCTTATGTTATTCCATAAATTAAAAATAAAATAAAACATAAATAATAAAATAGATAAAAATAAATGTTTCTTGTTCTTGTCATTCAGCCTCAACTTGAATATCTGCAGCAAGGGAGAACCTAATACCTCCTGGGACAGCCCATATGATGTTCATACTATTCCAGTTCTTAGGAAGTTTTCTTATTTAGCCTAATTTAGCCTCTTTGTAATATCCATTTGTTACTCATGGTTCTGTCCTTTGGGACCAAGCAGAAGAACTCAAACCCTCCTTCTACATGACAACTCTTCAAGTACTTTCCAAGACTAAAAGACAAAATCCTCACATGACATGTGCTACAATTTTCTCACCATCCTAGTTGCCTCCTCTGAATGTGCTACAGTTTATCGCCATCTTAAAAAAAAAGTGATTGCCAGCACTCCAGATATGGTCTGAGAAGGGCAGAGTATGGCAAGACTGTCACTTCTCTAATTCTGGATGCTGTGAATCTCTTAATACAACCTAAAATAGCATCACTTTTTTTTTCCTCCCAAATCTTTTTCTCAAAGACTACTGTTTAATCAGACTTTAGATACAATCAAAGAAGAGATAGGTAGATGAAAGATAACTATGAGATAGATAAACAGCTCAATTCAATTTTACTTCTGTTTTCTCTGAGCAAAAATGATCATCAGCTAGCTGAAATCTAAGATAAAAGATACATGTTTGATGAATACACTGGGGAGGTGAATGGATATGTCAGCCAGTCTTCCAACAAGTAAGTATCTCTGTTTCCAAATCACTATGGGAACATGGTGGACATCTGGAGAGGCCCTTCAGGTGAGCAGCTCCCCCTTTATCTTGGGTTTCAATTTGCTACTGTTTTTGTTCTTTTTCCCAATCAAAAGATCATTCTACTTGGCAGAGACAACTGAAACAAAATGGAGTTGTCATTCATCTTTCCAGTGCTTAGCTTTACATCCACCTGCTAGTAGTAGTCCCATCTCTTCTTCAATCCTCTTTGAACATGCCCCAACTATTTCCAAATAATGCTGCCTATACTTTGTACACTGTCCTCAATCTCCTCATCCCCCTCCCGCCACAACTTTGAACTCTAATCCTGCTTCCCCACCCTTGACTTTGACTCCGATAGATTAGCTTTTGCCTTGTCTTGCTAGACTAAAACTTCCATATTACTCCAGACTGTTTCCAGGCTATACCACTATGCACAGCCTACCCCATCACCACTTCAAGTTCTCCTTATTTTTGTCTCTACCCAGTGGAATATAAACTCCTTGAGTACAAGGACTGTCTTGCTTTCTTATATGTGTATCCAAGACTTTGTACATAGTAACCACTTGATAAGTGCTTTATCATTCATTGTTACCCCCAAAATAGCTTTAAAAAATAAATGTTGGTGTTGCCCTTTACATTTATTGCCAGTCTCAGGTTCATCCTGGATTGTAAAGATCTCCTTAAACTGCTATGCTCAAGTTTCCATCTTCAGTCACCTACCTTTGCTTTCATTTCTTTATCTTGTCTTTTTTAATCTGATTTGATCAATAATTTCTCTAAGAAGTCACATTGGTCTTTTCGGTAGCTCATCTTTTTCCTGTTGTTTGGAATCTTTTGTTTCCTCTGAATTTCAATCTTGAGAGTTTCCTATCGCTCTTATGTCAAATTTCCCCTGCATAATATTAGGCCCCTTTCCTTTCTCTGAACCTTAAAATCTTCTTTAAGTTGCTCATGGTGGTGGCACATGCTTGTGTAATCCCTACTAATGGGGAGACCAAGGCTGGCTGATCTTGAGCTCATGATCTTCTGAGCTACAGAGGGTCAAGCTGATTGAGCGACTACACTAAGTGTAACATTAATACATAAGAATCAGGAACAAGGACCAGCAGATTGCCTAAAGAGGAACAATCTGACCCAGAACAGAAATGGAGCAGGTCAGAACTCCCATACTGGTTAGTAATGGAACCAGCCCATGAATCCTTGCACTGATGGTCTGGGCAAGATAGGAAGACAGCTGGATACTGTCAAACAGAAAGACAGACAGGTGAAGGAGGAAGGAAGGAAGGAAGGAAGGAAGGAAGGAAGGAAGGAAGGAAGGAAGGAAGGAAGGAAGGAAGGAAGGAAGGAAGGATACTTTCTGGTTGATTAATATTGAAAAGATCAAATTTGCCTACTTTTATGAGGCTCATTTTCTTCTAATATCCTTTTTTTTACCTACTACTATTTGTTACTATATTGTATTAACATTAGGCTTGGCATGTCTACTTTTCTCTATATATATTTTCAATTTTAATTTTTATCAGATTCACCAGAATAAAGACAAACTAAAAAGAAAGTTCTTGTTCATCCTTCATTTTTAGAGAGTACCAATGACTTTACACAATGATGTCTTGACTTGTGTATGAATTGGATTTAAGTGAGGCAGAGCTGTGCGAAATTATCAGTCTCATTATCTCTTCCAGAGTCAAAGTCCAGTGGCCAGACAAAAGTCAAGATGGCTGTCGATATTGGGCCTAGGATGCAGGGATGACCTTGATGTCTTTGATGGCATAAAAATAAAGTAATTTCAAAAGGAAGAAAGTACTAACAACTAGGAAAATCAGGGGAAAAAATGCCTTGTATAGGAGGGAGCACCTAATGTAGGCATTGAAGGAAGCGTGGAGTTTTATTTATGGGAGGTGAGCAAGTGATTCTACTGAATCTCCCTTTCTCTTCTTAATATAGCTCTATTTAATATGTCAAAAAAAAATTTCAAACTACCTAGTTTTCTCACAAGAATAAGCCATGCTGTGCAATAACACTAGAGAAGTTCTTTCCTGACCTGATTCATAGTGCTGATGTCTAGCAGTATATGGAAGTCTGAAGGTTTCTTCTCCATAGCAATTACTGTAAATGTAGATGTTCTTCTAACTCAGATACAGCAAATGTCTAATCCCATTCTCTAAATAGCCTGGGTTAATTGCTTCATTGAATATCCTGTAGCAGCAACTTCTACAACCTAATTTAACATCACTACTGTCTTGGGGCAGAGCAGTGGAGGTGGGGATTTTTTTAAGAAACTCAATCTTTGAACAGTATCTTGAGAGAATGAAGTATAAACATGGAACTCTTACATATTTCTTTTCCCCACACTTCCCCACCTCTTTACCATCCCTCAAAATAAATGTCATTTTTGCTAACATACTCTAGAGAAAAAAAAATAACTAAGTTTCACAACCCATTTTCCATGCCCTCTTCTCCCAGGTCCACCTGAACCTTTTCACTACCAAAAGCCTTTTTCTCTTTGGAGATATCTTTGTTCCTACTGTTCCTCTGATTGGTAAGTACCCAGCCAGGACTACTATTTAAGGAAATTCCCAGGCAATCCCTTGAGGGTAGGTAGGCACTGCCTTGTTTTGCTTGAATTTGTATCCCCAATGCTAAGTACAGTTCCCAACACATACTAAGTGCTTAATAAATGCATGGGTTGTATCTATGTACATGTATACATGTATCTATGTATTGTCTCACTCCTGCCAAGTGTTCCACTGAGCCAAAGCTAGCAGGACAAAATGTAGATGAGCAATCTAGCATTCCTTTAATATAGGTTCATAGCTTTAGAGCTGGAAGGGTCCTATGAGAATCTTCATTTTACAGATGAGAAAATGGAGACCCAAAGAGGTCAAGTGACTTATTCAACCTCACACAAGTAGCAACTGAATCAGGATTTGAACCTAGGTCCTTTAACCGGGTTCATCTAGAACTCTTTCTATTATGAGCAAGCATTGAATGACACAAGTTATGACTTCTACTCATGATAAGTTAAATCCAGATAATAATTTTTACAAAATTATCTTGAAATTTGGGGGCTTGGGAGGAGGGTAAGAATCATAATGTTCTTATGAAGCTGTCCTCAGGAAATGAGTTGACCTCATACCACCTATAAAGTTCCCTTCTGTAGAGCAAACAATTCAGCCTCCTTCTTCTTTGGGAGCTGCCCTTACAGGGAAGTTATGGCAAAGCCATCTGCTGCTTATTCGTGATGGTCTACAGACTGGTTCTGTGGTCCAGCTCTGAAATTGCACTAATCACAGAAACTATGAACTCAGCCAGGAAGCAATAGGTGCCAGAGATGAATGAATTTAGACCTGCACACACTGGAATGGAAAGCTTAGCCTGGGATTGATGCACAAGTGTATTTGTATTTATTGATCTGGCCTGAATGCACATTGTCTGAGGGGGGGGGGATATGACAGATTTCATCTGTGTCATAGCCAAGTCTAATTGTATTTTCACTCTGGAATGACCAAAGACAAAAGTGCCCAAGCCAAGTCAGCAACTACTACAGTGCCATATGGAGTGTTAGCTACATGGCTGTGGTCGTTGGAAGCATTCATTTCAATAACTGGTCACAGGCTGCATCCTGAGAAGCTAAAGCAACCAGAAGGAGTGTTTTTCACTTAGATCTGAATTACAGGACATCTGATTCTATTTGATTGTGAACAGGATTTTTTAGAGTATACCTTTGATTGCTTTGACACTTCTGTGTGTATGGTTTAGTTTTTGTTTTGTTTTGTTTTGTTTTGTTTTAATTAGGAGCCAAATTCATCTGGAACCACAAACCCAGAACCATAGCTAAAAGTTTTGGTGTAAACACAATGAAACATACTCCCAAATCAACTTTGTAAAACAAATTCGTTTATGAAAGACTAATTCTTGTATACCAACCCCCATGAAACTCCTGCAAATATTGGTTGGTGGGAGCAGATGAGCACAATCCATTAAAGCTATTGTTACTCTCCCTCTTTTCCTTCTGAAGATCTCAAAATGAATTTTATATAAGTTTTATCTGAATATGGTGTGTCAGAGATTAACTGGAGTGTGGCTTCCTATTTTAACCAGTTATTCTTACTAATTTGAGGCTGAACTCAGTTGTTTCTATCCTTCTAAAGGTTTGAAAGTGCTGTAAGCATACTCTAAATTTCAGTGCCCTAGGGCAAAGCCCTTGTCACTCAACCCCAGTTATAACTCTACTTAAAACATTCAAGTCATAAAGTGCTATAAATTGTTGATCATTGTCCACAGTGATATTCACTAAAATTGTGCTCAACCATCCTAGGAAAAACCCAGGCAGTTAGAAATTTTAAATCACCTGCTATAACCTCATTCCATGCTTTGGACATAGCCAATGAATGTATACCTGGAGTCCCCTAGTACTTGGGGGAAGCCCCCATGATACCTAACCCAATTTTAGCAGGAAATTGCCTATAAGGCAACTATAAGGGACTATAGGAAGTCATAATAAGCCCAAGCTTCTTCAGTGGAGTCCAACTTCACCCTCTTATTCACCTTCTTCAGTCTGAGTCCTCATGGTCTCCTCCCCCCCAAAGAGTGCTGAGTCACTACCATCATCAAAAGTCTGTGATGTAGGACAGGAAGAGACTAGGTTATGTAATACACCCTGGCAAAGGCTTTCTTCGCTTTCTTTGAGTCTCGAGTCTGGCTCCTCATTCATTTTTAGTGCTTCAGGGGATTCTAAGATACTTTCTAGAATTGTGAAACATAAAATCCCCAAGTTTATACCAGACACTACTGAAAGAATGGGATAAGATTTAGTTAAAACAGCATTGTTGTGCTTTGTGAAAAGGCAAAACCCATTTTGTGCCTTTCACTGATCATAAACCAGCTGCTGAATATTGTTGTCTGACATGCTACAATATTCTATCCAATTCCAGTCCAAAACTGGAAACTAAAAGGGTATCCTGCTGGGGAATGACTAAACAAACTGTGGTATATGAACACAATGGAATATTATTTTGTCATAAGTGATGATGGAATTGAGAATGTCAGAGGAAACTGAGAAGATCCTCATTAACTGGTCAGAACAAAGTGAGCAGAACTAGAAGAATATTATAGAAGAAAAAAATTTTGGAATCACTTTGGAACTGATCAATGTAATGATAAACCACAAGTCAAAAGAATGAGGATGAAATGCACTTCCTGACAGAGAGGGGATGAACTTAAAAGATAAGAGATATACATTTTCAGGCATGGCTAGTTGCCTGAATATATGGACATGGAGGGATTTTTTTGTTTGTTTTGTATTTTTAATTTGCTCACTGTAGGGGAGATATGAATCAGGAGGGACAAATTAACTTTTAAAATACTTATTACTTGAAAACAAAAGAAAAATTTTAAAATATTTGTACAATCCCACAAATTTTTATTAAGCACCTGCTATGGGTCAGACAAGGTACTGGGAACCCAAAGATGAAGAGCATAACCTTGCCCCTCATGAAGTATTAAGTCTAAGAGAAGGGATTCAACAAACACACACACACACACACACACACACACACACTATACACACACAGTGTATACAAGGAAAAATGGTAAGGCAAAAGACAACTCTAAATTGAAGATCTGTTTATTTTCAAGGGGGAAGATCCAGAAAGGTTTCATGAAGAAACCCTTGAGAGAATAGATGAGTTTCAACAAATAGAGATGAAAATAAATATAACAATGAGTTTTAATGAATCATTTTGAATTGGCTGATCTTTAACCAACAGCTCTTGGCACTGTTGAATACCCTACTCTTTCTTGAAACACTCTTCTCCTTGGCAGCCAGGATACTATGCTATTCGAATTCTCCCCCTTCCTCTCTAACTACTCCTTCACTTGCCTATTTCAATTAATGGCATCACTGAGTTCATGGTCTCTCCAACTCAAAACTTCAGGACCATCTTTAACTTTCCTTCTCCTTCCCTCTTTACAGTCAATCAGTCATCAAATTCTATTGCTTTTTCTAACTCAGTGTTTCCAGATGATATTCTTTTCTCCCCATTCCTACTCCCATGACTGTAGTTAAGATCTTAACTCTCTATACCTAAATATTACTTTTTCTTCATAACACCTACAAATGAAGAAACTGAGACCCAAAGAAGTTAAATGACATGCCTATGATCACACAGCTAGCAACTTTCTGAGGCAGGATTCAAACTAGATTCTTCCTGTCTCTAGATGTAATACTCTGTCTCTCCATCATCTAGCTGCTTTGTTATCAGCAAGGAGTGTGATATATTTATTTGATATCCCACAGTGCCTAACAAAGTGTTAAGCACAGAGTAAATTCTCAATAAATCTTTGTTGGTTGATTGATGAATTTCAACCTCCTACCCTTCAGTTGGTGAGCTGGAACAAGGATGGAAATGGAAGGGCTCCATTGGACATCTGGTCCTACCCCTATATGAATAAGAATTCCCCTACCGGTATAGAGCTTTTCCTTGATGGCTGCAGTAAAGGGAAACCCATTACTTCCTAATTCTGCCTTCTGGAGCCAAGAAAAACAGGTCTATTCTTTCTTCCACACGACAGTCTTTCAAATGCATCAGGTCCCCATGTAGCCTCTTCTTCTGTAACCCAAATATGCCCATTTCTTTCTTGAAATCCTCATATGGAAAGAGCTGGAGGCCATCCCCCATCCTCTAAATACTCTAGTTTACAAGTTTCTTTTTGGATCCAACCTATGATTTTACTGACATGAAAAACTTCCAATGAGGAAATTCATTCTATCAACCCAGATCTGTACCTGTTCTTTAAGGTATAGTCTTAGAAAGTTGCCTGTAGCTCTATGAGGCTGAGTAACTTTCTCAGATCACATAGTCAATATATGTCAGAGACAGGACTAGGATTCAGGTCTTCCTGGCTAAAAGGCTAGCTCCCTTTCTACCATACGTCTTATCTAGTACATGACGTCTTGACTGAGGCCAAGGTAGTATAGCTTACTAGTACCCTTTCTAAAATGGCACACTTAAGATTGAACACAATACTCTAGATGGGATCTGACTAATCAATCAATCAAGTATTTATTAAGTGCCTACTCTTTGCCTGGCACTGTACCAGGTGCCAGAAATTCAAATACAAAAATGAAACAATCCCCACTCAAAATGAACTCGCATTGTAATAGAGGAAACAAGTAGACATGAAAATATATAACATAAATATAATATTAATAAATACAGTTAACACTTTTAAAACTTTAGTCAACATTTCAGAAAACATTGATTAAACATTTTCTATATACCAGGCACTGTGCTAACTGAGAAAGATTGTTGTGGAGCTATCACTCAGCTTGGGACTTTTCCATCTCCTTATCCTGAAGCCTGCTGTCCTAACTGTCAAGTGTCTGCTCCAGGTCACCATGATGAAATGGGCCCCAGCCATACTCACTGTACTTCTCAAAAACCTCTCAAGACTCCACCTTCTCTCCTACTGCATTGTCCTCTTATGAATACAGTTCTCCTTCCCCCACTCTGCTCTCTAGCCTCTTTTATTTTAAGTTTTGTCATTCTTCTACCTTTAGAACTTCAGCTCCTTGAGGGAAGACAGTAACTTATTTGCTCATAGTTGTATATTGAGCACTTGATACAGTGTCTGACAGAGAGAAGCACTTAATACTTTATCTATCATTTATATATCTATCCATCCAATCAACTAGCTATTGATGTATCATTCTATCTGTCCATCTATCCTTCAATGTATCCATCCATCCATCTATCTATCCATCCATTAGTGTTTCCACCTACTTAGCCAGCTATCCATCCATCCATCAATCAATGTATTTATCTATTTAACTATCTATCCAGTGAGCCAGCCAGCTAGCTAGCTAGCTGTCTGTCTGCCTATCCATCTATGCAATGTATCTATCTATCTAGAGAGTATGGTTAAGGGACTTTCCCAGATCACACAGGCAATATGTGGTAGAGAAAGGACTTGACCCTAGGTCCTGCTGACTCCAAGGTCAGTTCTCTGTCCATTATACTGCTCTGTGTTTCCTTAAGTTAAAATTCCTATATTTATTTGAAATGAACTACCCTGTAGCCACCTCCAGTATTTAACACAGTTTCTAGCATATTGTAGCATTTAATAAATGTTTATTGTTTGATTGAATGATCTCTACCCATCTTGTATTTGTGAAGTTGATTTGTTTTAAGCCAAGTATAAGGCTTTATACATTGATTCCCTATGTTGTTATATGTAAATTTTGCTGAGAGTTAAATATAGGTAAAATATAAAGTTATTTATATATATTTATACTCTTTAGACTATGTCACTCTAAAGAGTTAAATATAGATAAAAATTATAATGCTTAAAGAAAATCAAAGTTATAGAGTCTATTAACAGAATTCACAGGATGAAGGCAATTTCTAAATCAGTTGTCAATGTAGCTTGGCTGGAACCTCTAAGTTAACAGGTTAGAGGATCAAGTCCAATCAAGAGAACTGGAAATGTTAAAGATATAAAAGTTAATTTTCTTATACAAAACACTTCATAGTTCTTTGTGCTTTGCTCATTTTTCAGTATTTTTCAGCTTCTGCTTCTTCTCTTAGAAATCTTTTAAACCATTAAATTGCTTATATGTGGGGCTCTCATGATAGAATTAAAAAGCGTAGACTTCCCTGGTCTCATGTCAAAGACAGAGCATCCCTTTCCCTTCCTATCTTGACATAACCACCTTAAAATGAAAAGAAGGTACAAAACATCAGGCCAATTCCTCACAGTCCCTCATCAATTTTAGCTTCTAATGACATCTGTTCTTCAACATTTTAGCCCAAGGGTTTTCAGGCCAAAGAAGTATCTCACTTATTCTGCTTGGTCCCAGAGGGAAATACCAGCAGCAATAAACAGACAGAAGTTTCAGAGGTAGATTTTAGGCTTGATGTAAGGAAACATTTCGGAAAAATTAGAGTTGCCCAATAATGAAAAAAGGCTGCCTCAGGAGACAGTAGGTTCCCTATCACTGGCAGTCTTTTAAGGGAGAATGAATGATGACTTGTAAGACATTTTTATGAGACTGTTCCTCTTCAGTAATGGTTGGATTTCATCACCTTATATAGGTCCCTTCCATCTTCGAAAACCTATTTTTGTGTTTCTCTCACACATAACCCTATCAGGTACCTGGGCTAGAGATCAGTTCATATCATGCTCATGGTAAGTAATCATTCATCTATCATCAGAGATTTAAAGTTGGAAGAACATTAGAGATCTTAATCCCAAGTGGTTAAGTAATTTGACCCAAGGCCCTGGGGTCAATTGTCAGAACTAACATTTGAACCCAGGGCCTCTGACTGAACCTAGTCGGTTGATCTTTAATTCAATTTAAGGAGATCAATTGGGGAACCATACTCCTGTGACTAAAATTAACCTCTCTTCCCCACTGCAGAGAAATTCTCACTGGAGTCTTATTACTTCAGAAAGTCTCCAAAGCCAAGACTTCTCTTGTGGGAGGGTAATGAACAACAGGTCAAAGAAAACATCAACAAAACCAAGGAAATTGTGGGTGACATAGTCTAATAACAACATGCACAATAATAATAGCTAATATTCGTACAGTGCTTTATTTAGGCTTTGAAAAGTGCTTTAAATACATAATTTGATCCTCACAAAAACCTGTGAAATCAATGTTATTATTATTGCCATTTTACAAATGAGGAATCTGAAGAAGAGAGAGGTTACACAGAAAATAAGGGTCTGAGAACAGATTCAAACCCAGGCCTTCCTCACTCCAAATTGACTGTTCTCCCCACTATACCCGGCTGCCTCCAAATACAAAGACCAGGGATCAAAATTACCAACCACCATCCCAAGTCAAATGTCAGAAATTCTCAGGTGGTGGAGTCAAACATATGCATGGAACTAGGCAGGAAAACCATGAGCTATAAATCCAAAACAAAGGGAGAATCTGCACAAAAGAAGATCAAGAAACACCAGGGAAGGTGAGGAAGAAGAATCTTGCTTTGGAAACAGAAACACCTTGAGGTCATTTTATTTTTGACGTTAGCTGTTATGAACAATGTCCCCTCTTCCTCTTCCCATTGAACCAAAAGCTCCCACAGTCACCATTTTCTGCTCTAAAACCCTGAGGGATTTGGGCACTGGGTTGGATAGGTATTTCTTGTCCTTTCTTGTCGTATTTCTTGTCCCTTTACCTGCCAAATTTCCAGAAAGGATCACCTCCACACCACTTGCCTCTGTAGCTAATTACCCACTCACAATATCAACAACTCCCCATCTTAACCTACTAAAAGTGCTCTCTCCAAGGTAACCACCACTGCTCTCTTAATTTCTAAGTTCAATGGTCTTTTCTCAGGCCTCAACCCCCTTGACCTCTGTGCAGTTGTTGACACTGTCACTTATCCCTTCCTGTACCATCCTCTGTTCCTTAACATTCTCTCCTCTCTTAGTTCAAGGATACTAGTCCTTCCTGGTGCATCTACTTGCCTGACAATTCCATCTTCTCCTTTGCTGATTCATCATCAATCATTTGTTCCTCTTACTGTTTGAATAACCTTTAATTGAGGAGGAAAGAGGAGTGTTCAAAATTCATTGTGAGCATTCAACCTTAGAAATCAGCAAATGCCACAAATCGTTATTGTTTTTTATGATATATTCTTATTTATTATTTATGTTAGCCATTATCTTTTATAATTATTTATTATTTGTTAACATTTGTTATTGTTCTGGTGTCCAGACTTAAGAAAGTTCTAGAGAAAATGTTAATAATGCACATTAACTTAAAAGTGTGACTATCCTAGGTATATTTTTCCCCTGAGGCCTTGTTTTTGTCTTTGTAGCTCAATAGCACAACTAATGCAATGCCTTATATGGAGTGGGTGCTTAATAAATGCTTGTTGAATTGAATTGTTGAAATGAATTGAAACTCACAAACTCCAGTATGAAGCTAGCATGAAAGTCAAGATTAGATATCATGGTTAAAGTAGAAGTTTTAACACTTTAAGTGAATTATTAACAAAGAATGATTTTCATCGCCATCTGGCCCAGTTTCCTGCCATCTGACTACTTTTACAGAGAGAAGTTTTAATAGATTACTATTTCGCCTTTGTTCAGCATGAGTGTTTTACAAGTTCTTGCCCGGAATACTGTTTGTGTCAGGTAGGACATCTGACCTAAAATATCATAGGAGAAGGTTAAGATATAGAGATGTGCTAAGAGGATGTGATATTAGCAGCAGTCTAGTCTAACATGTATCAGATTTCCATATTGAATATTAAATTGTGCTTTTGTCCTAGAGAATCGGAAATAATCAAAAAGTGATTATGGGGAAGCTATTTGCAAGATGGATGGATGGAAAAGGTTATTCTAGATGTCAGATCCATCAGAGAGCTTGATGCAGAAGGGAGAAATAGGAGGAACCTCATTCATCCATCCATTAATTCAATGAACATTTACCAACCACCTACTTTGTGCAAATAATAAGGCTAGGAAATTGGCTGAATACTAATATAAATAAAAATTCCAATGATTTTCTCCTTATAACCTAGTTGGGAGGGAAACTATGGATATAAATAAATGCAATACAGGGTTGCATATGATAAATATTGAATAAGCAATATAGGGCTTATCAAGAAAGCCTTCAAGGAGGAGGTGGGTTTTGGGCAGGGTCTAGAATTATGAGTAGGATTGGAGCAAGGCAGAATGACAAGAAGTTAATGACATGAGCACAAAGGGCAGCAAAAATACAAGTCATGTTTGGAACAAGGCAAGTTGGCCTTTCTGTGGCATTAACATTATTGATTGTATTTGACCTGAATTCTGCTGGTTCTTAGTGTTGCCTTTATTTACATTGTTGTAGCCTTGTATATTCTGCCTAGAATGGAAGGTATATGGAAGATTTGACCTGTTACTAGGTCTTAGTTGACAGAAGTGAGGGCCACTGATTAATTTTTCTCAATAAACAGAAGTTATTATGTATCTAACAACTGGCTTGGTCAGCTACATTTATAGAATGCAAGGCTAGCAAACTATTAGTTTATCAAACGTCATCTAATCCAGGTGTTTAAGGTTAACAAACTTTAGTGATTAGAGTGTTCTTGTGATTGATAAAGTGGGAGGAAGAGATTGCAGTCCCTACCATTCCCTTTTTCAGTTCCCATTCATGTTCCCCTCCCAGTCAGTCCCTCTTAATCTTCCCAACAACAATCAGAAATAAGGGTAGAAACCCAGGAAATCTGGACTCCCTATCAGGGTAGAATCCTACTTCAGAGTGAGGCACCTCATACATTTACATGCCTGTGAGTAATAAACAGCTTTCTCCTTTGATCACTCATGTTCCTTCTTACTATTTCTTCCATCACAATCCCCTCTTACCATGTATAGGAAAACAGAGGTAGAAGGATGGAAATGTAGCTTGGAGTCAGATTCAGAAGGGTCTTAGATGCCTACGAAACTTCACTTTATCCTGTAGACAATGAAGAACAAATAAAAAAAAATTGAACAGAAAAAAATAACAGAAAGTTAAATAAAATTAACATCTGTCCTAGATGAAGACCCAAAGGGGCTATTTTCTGTAGCGAGAAAGAGCTAACTATTTCAAACTATACTCTAGTTATCCATCAAAGAAGACAATTGTTTGTTTCCCAACATGTTATGCCTTGATTATGTGCCATTAGTGACTATTAATAAATTAAACTGTGTTTGCATTTCAAAATTGTGTTTGAATTTCACAGTCATGAATTTACACTGGAGAGCCAAGCTCAATCAACACTTTCATATAGAAGTACCTCTGATCAAAGCATGGAGTATGACTGAAACAAATTAATTTTTGGCTTTTTGAATGAAAGTTTAAATCAGAAGATTCATCAATTTGCTCAATATTTTTCCCTTCTGGAGTCATTGACTGATTTTTAACCACAGCATAGGCATTGGTGTAAAGGAAAAGTTTTAGAACCCTTCTAAGCATCCTAAATAATTGTCATCTCAATTGAAGTAAGTTTTAATGCCCCTCTTTGTGGGGTTAAAAGGTTCATTTTGAAGTTTGCACAGTTGGACGTCCATCTGTGTGCTTGTGAAGCCCTGTTAAACAATTTTTTTTCTATCAGACTTAATAGCTAACACTGGATTTTAAAAAGCTTTTATGCCAAGTCTGTTCTCTACCTTTCTCCATTGCCCAGTGAAAAAGTGAAACTAGAGCCACTGCATAGTGAGGTTGCATTAAATGCATATAGTTACCATTGGACCCTCTACACAGATTATTTTTTTCTTTTCCTTTTTTTTGACCACTTGTATTGATACATTTTGTTTTGACACAACAGGAATTGCCCAGAAAATACCTAAACAAACACCTCCTCCCTGAAATATGTAATGACATGTTCACATGTCACTTTTCACTTTTTAAATTTACTACATGTCAACAGAAAGGAAGCCTACAGACATTAACTTTGACAATGTGATATTATTGTGCACTTGTGTCCACAATGAGGTAGCATCATCCATTGGATATGACCTAAATTTCATATAGTTTTGTCTTTATTTACATTGCTGTACTCTTGTATGTTTTTTTAGGGTTCTTCTCTTTTCATGTTACTTCATTTCACATGATTTCCCATGTTTTTCTGAAGGCTTAATATGTATCATTCCTCTTGGAGAAGCGATCTATCACCCTATTCATAAACCACAGCTTGTTCAGGCCCATCACTGGGTACCTATCTTATTTATTGTTTGAGGCTATATCCAATGATGCTATCAAGAACTCATGGGTGAACATGGGACTCTTATTGCTATCATTAACCTATTTAAAGTATTTTCTCAGTATAGAGATCTCTAGAACAAAGGCAGCTAGGTGGACAGTGAACAGAGCACTGGACCAAGAGTCAAGAGCACCGGAGTTCAATTCCCAACTCAGTGACAACTGTGTGACCCTAAGCAAGTCATTTAACCTCATTCATTTTCCTCATCTGTAAAATGGGGATAATAACAGTACCTGCCCCACAAGATTGTTGAGAGGATCAAATGAGATAATATTTGCAAACTTTAAACAGCTATATAAATGCTGCTATCATCATGAACAATTTAGCAATTCTTCATCCTCTAAATAGAGCCCTGAGAACTGAGTTAAATATCATGTATCTGGTAGTCAACAAAGCTCCAATATAAAAAGTGAGCTGGCTAAGAAGGAAAGCATCTCACAGACTGAATGAAAAAGGAAGAAATGCATTTTCTCAGACAGGCTCAAGATCAAACAAGGAAACACAGGAAGACACAAGCAATGTGTGAATTTTAAATTAATTTGCTTTACTATTTCCTGCTGCAGTTCAACAAACAATAGATTTTTGGTGGTTGGAGTTTTTTATTCATCCCCTCAAAAATATCCAGGTTGGTGGTGGTTGTCACCATGAACATCCAATAAATGATTCATTCTTATTCGAGGAGGACCCATGGGGAATGCTGCCAATAACTCAGTTCATTTCTTATCTTCAGTTCTCTGCAGAGAAGCTTACTCTTCTCTATTTTCACAAAGGATCATAAATTTTTCAGTTAGTGTACAAATAATAACACTGTGTGATTCCATTTGGTCTCGATTCCTCCAGGCCTGAGGAGACGAGCAGGGAGGCTGGCTGGATCAACAGCACGCAGGCTGCTTTCCACAGCCTGCTGTGAAGGTCCTGCAGGAGAGCGCCCGAGCCGTGTGCACAATCATCCATCCAAAGCCGCGCGCAGGATTTAGCCAGATGACTCCTATTGACTTTACCCACTTCAAGGCTATGGTAGGGAGCTAGAATGCCTCCCCGCTGCACCTGCGCTGCTCTGAGGCATTCAAACTGAAACGGAGGGAGACGATTTAGAAGCTTCACTGGGAGTCAGAAGTCTCTGGCCTGCTCCTGCCTTTGCCCCTACCTTCCCACAAAGGTGCTCAGTGCCCGCGCCACCCCCCACATTCCTCGATGTTCTTAGTTCTCAACCCCTCTGGAAGTGAATGCACGTTTTCTGCTCTGTATACCTGTTTTGGAGGCCTAGGAGTCATGAAGGCTGGCTTCCAGTATTCCCTCAGATACGTACCAAGAACATACCTGGGACAAATCATTTAGTCTTTCAGTGCCCGGAAGCAGCCGAGACTGTAAATTACACAACAATGACTGATCTGCATTGGTGGAAGGCATTTCCGCACCAGGAGTTCCCTACATCAATATAATCATAGGTCCAGATCTTACATCTAGTGTGCATGCTGTATCCTCCCAAGCAGAATGCAAGCTCCGTGAGGGCAGAGGCCCATTCATTTTCGTCTTTCTATTCTCTGAGACCTAGCCCAGTGCCCATATACAGTAATAGCTGCCTATTACATTGAATTGAATTGAAAATTGAACAGAATCGAATTTCGATTACTTCCTTGCTTTGCGAAGTGAAAAATCCATCAGGAGCATCAGAGTAGTTTTCCACATGACTGAATAATCCCTAACTCAAAGAATGGGTAACTCCATCCCAGATTCCTAACATAGTCTCAATTTAGCATCCCTTGTAAGAAAATCATCATTCAATGACCCTGAGCCAAACTTTTAATTAACCTCTATTAAATGAGAAGCTCATTTCACAACAATTACAACAGCTACTAAATGCCCCTTTAGCTAGTCTCACATAACAAAGAGTCATTAATGTAGATGGTCTCTGAATACTCACACATTCTCTGATTCTCTCTCTGGTCCTCCCACATTAAAAAAAAATCTAAAATAGACTAATAATTAATAATAAAAATAATAAAATATTTTTAAAATAATCTAAAATAGATGTAGCAACCAAAGGTGAGTGTGACCTAGAAATGGATAGAGCACTTGATTTGCAGGCAGGAAATCTGCATTTGAATTCTGCCTCCATTATTTCCTAATTACATGATTGTGCTCAAGTCATTTCCCCTCTTAAGAGTCTCAGTTTCCTAATCTGTATAGTGGGAATAATACTGCTTGATCCTGACCTTACAGGGATGTTAGGAGGAAAGCACTTTGCAAAAACCTTAGCATATCGTACAAATGTTGAACCATGACTGATGCCTTCCTCTCCAGATGTTCTGGGAGCAATATTTGCATGTCTTTTCCAACATGTAAATTATGAATGAATATTCATTATTCCATGCCTTTCCCAATAAGCAAATTAAGGATGAATATTCATTCACCATTTGTCAATACTTTTGTAGTTATTTGACCTAATCAATGCCTGTCCTTCCTCCACCAGCACAGGTCACAACCCACCCACACCTTTCCTCCTTGTGTGATTTCTGTTCATGTTTTTCAGTGGACCTTCCCTAATTGATAGACTCAAAGTGCTTGAGCCCTTTTTCTGGGTCTTTAGTATTTTATAGATACTCACACAGCAGTCAGGCTCTCCAGGCTACCTCTCACTCTCACTAGCCCACATGTCTTCTTGTCATTCATCACTTGGATGATGTCTAGTATACCATTTCTCTGATGCAAATCATTACTGATTTTATTTACTCAGTAAGCAAGTTTGTAGTAACCACCTACATATATTTTTAGGCAAAATAGTCCCTGCCCCCAGGAAGGATACATTCTATTGAGGGAATACAATCTCTGAGTCTCAGTTTCCTCATCTGTATAATAAGGAGGTTCAATGAGTTGACCTCCAATTGTAGGATCCTAGATACAGACTTAGAAAGTTCCTTAGAAACCATACATTCCAACCATTCCAGCAGCTAGGTCATGTAGAGGATAAAGCTCTGAGCCTGGAGTCAGGAAGACCTGAGTTCAAATCCACCTAAGACACTTCTTTACTAGCTGTGTATCCTTGGACAAGTCACTTAAACTCTGTTTGTCTCAGTTTCTTCAACCACAAAATGGAAATAATAATAGCAGCTATCTCCCAGGGTTGTTTTTGTGGGGATGAAATGGTATGATGCTTGTAAAACACTTGGCACAGCCCCTGGCACATAGTAGGTGTTTTATAAATGTTGAATACTATTATTATCCCTCTCATTTTAACAATAAGGTTAAGTGACCCACCCAAGGTCACACAGATTGTTAAATGGTAGTCAGGACTCAAACCCACATTGTCTGACTTCAAACCCAATATATTTTCCACTGCACCTCCCTACAACTAAGGTACTTTCTAATTCTCAAATTTATGATACTATGATCCTAATAAAATGCAAATGGAGAAATATGTGCAAATTAATCTGAGGAAGGAGAGAGTACTGACAACTATGGAGATCAGGAACCACTCCCCATAGGAGGGGGCATCAGAATTGCTCCTTGAAGGAAGCTAAGAATTCTAAAGGGCAGAGGGGGTGTAGTCAATTAGACAACCTGTGCAAAATCACAGAAGGCAGATTTCCAAGCTCATCACCAAGGTTTATTTGACTAAAAGTGAGAGTACAAGAAGGAGAAAGCATGGAAAACAAAACAAAACTCTGGAAAAGTGAACCAGATCCAGACCATGAAGGGTTGTTATAGGGAGCCACTGAACCTTCTATAATCAGATCTGTGTGTCAGGGAGATTATTTTGGTGGTCATGGTAGAGGGTATATTGGAAAAGAGAGTGACTATCAACAGGGAGAGTAATTAGGAGACTGTTTTAATAGTCCAGGAAAGAGGTAATGAGGGCTTGAATAAGGGTGACAGCATGTGAGTATAAAGAAGAAGAGAATATTGGTATTAAAAATCATTCAAGGCAGTATGAAATTTCTCAAATGAAATCCACCCCCATTTCCTCCCTCCTCGTTAATTTTGATCACCATTCATCTGCAATGTCTGTTCAAGATATATTCACTAGTAGAGCAACTTGATGGGCTATCCATCCTCTTGTAATTCATAATTTGGGCAACTGGTATTCTCCATCCACGTGATTTGCTTGGTATGGATTGTTAGGTAAGTTTCTTTCAAGTTTGTCATGGGTCTCACTGAGGAAACCCTGTCGTATTCTAAGACTTGGTGTAATCAGCACAGGGTCATCTACAAATAGTAATATCTGGAAATATATTACCTTATTTCACTCTCATTTGAATTTTGCACAGGACATCTTCCATGGCTCTTGTGAACAATTTTGGCTCCCATGTACATCTAACAAAAGAAAGAAGAATTTGTAAATACCATTTTGTTGTTCTTGGCAAAGATACTGGAGTGCTTTGCATTTCCTTCTCCAGCCTATTTTACAGATGAAGAAATTGAGTCAAACAGGGTTAAGTGACTTGCCCACAGTCACACAGCTGGTAAGTGTCTGAGGCCATATTTAAACTCAGGTCCTCCTGACTCCAGGGCCAGCACTTAATCCACTGTGCCACCTAACTGCCCTAAAGCAGTGTTACTGAACCTCTATTAAATCTTAGGAGTTGAGGTCATATGTAAATCATACACATTGTTTCATATAATCTATAAATAAGAGATTTTCATATAGTTATGTATGTATGTATGTATGTATATAACTATACCTCATAGTTGTTGATATTTTTTCCTTTAAGAAAAGTTTAGCTTTTGGTTTGTTTTGCTTGCAAACCATGTTGGTGGGGGTGACAGGGTGATGTTTAATAGAGAGATTTTCCCAGATTTCTGAGTGGGAGCTGGAAAAATGAGATAATAGTGATTATTAACAAATATAATAACAATTTATTTCCCCTTTCAAAACTATTCCTTCCTGGGTTGGGTTTAGATACAAATTAGACCCAGAGTGCTGGGAAGAAAAAAGGGTAACTCAGAGTATCTGGTGTACTGAAAAGAACATTGCATCTAGAATCAGAGGAATTGAGTTCAAAATCTGCCTCTGCAAACCCAAGGGATTGCATGAAAGTCATTAAACCTTTTGTACCTCAGTTTCCTCACCTGTAAAATGGGAGGATTGGACAAATAGCCTCAACTCTCAATCCTATGACCTCTCTGGACTTTTAACATCCATATATATGAAATGAAACAGTTGGACTAGGTGATTTCTATATTTCTATTATCTAACCATCATGATGATAACGATGATTGTTAACCTGTATGTAGCCCTTGAAGTTCTGAAAAGGATTTTACCTATTTTATCTCATGTGATCCTAGGTCAGTACTATTGTTATCCCCACTTTACAGGCAAGGAAACTGAAGTTAAGAAAGGTTAAGTGAGTTTCCCAGCACATGGCAAGTTTCTGTGACAGTATTTGAACTCAGTTCTAAGTTTAGTACTCTATCCACCATGCCAAGCTCCCAAAAATCCCAAAGTTCAAAAATTTGTGATGTTATTGACCTCTCTACCCCCTCATCCCCCAAAAGCATCATGAAGCATTCTTTTACTGTTATTTTTAAAAATACATATTAAAATCACTTTTTAAAAAATCTTTGGACACCCTCGAAAGCTTTGCTTAAGAATTGGTCAATCCACCCAGCTATCCCCCTGGAGGCTCCCCAGCAGATATATATACTTCTGAACAGAATACTCAGATGTTGTTTTACCATGTCAGATTACAACAGACTGCCACCACCGTGGCCTCAGACAAATTTTCATCATTGTTCATCTACAATGTCTGTTCATGCCCCCTCCTATGGGGAGTGTTTCCTGATCTCCATAGTTGTCAATACTTTCTCCTTCCTCAGATTAATTTGCACATATTTCTCTATTTGCATGTTATTAGGATCATAGTGTCATATGTTTATTTGAATTCTCATTAAATCAAAGACCCCTAGTCCCAGACAAGCTGGAGATGAAGCAAAAGGATGAACAGGCTTCTTAAAGACATTGGACCAAGGGCCTCTTTCACTACAATGCCTGAGGAATGACCACACTTCATAGGGCTTCTTAAAAGTAAAATCACTTCAACTATCAGGACCCACAAGATCTAATGTCTAACTACACAATTCAGTGGGACAACTACTTAACTTGGAAACAGAGGCCCTAGGCTGGATTTCTTGCTCTGTCTCTGACTAGTTGGCCAATCCTTCGACCTCCCAGGGCCTCAATTTCTTCATTGTAAAATGAGGATAATAATGCATATATAACCTAGCTTGTCAGGTAAAAAATGCTTTGTAAATGATATGAATATTGGCTCTGAGGAACTGGAAAGGTTATTCCTTAACCCTAACTGGTATTTTGACTTGGGCATCCTTATTGACCAACAGAATTCGGTTCTGCTGCAGTGCAGGCCCAGATCTCTGCCTCATGCCTGCACTATCCCCTTTGCCATGATCTTTTTATATGTCTCGGTTTAACCAGCAATTGTTCATTCCAGGAAGCTGAAGGACAAGCCTCTTCCTCTTCCTCAAGTCTAAGACACTTCAGAGACACCCCAAATCCTAATTTGTTCTGCCACATACAATCTGTGTGACTTTGGCCAAGTCACTTACTCTCTGAACCTCAGTTGCCTTATTTGTAAAGTGAAGGGGTTAAACCTCCAAGGTCTTTTCTTTCTTTAAATATATGATCCCAAGCCCATACTCTGGGGCCTTCCCCATTATACAGACCACAATTTCCCCAGTATCAGCCAATTTTTCTTTTTTTCCCCTTTCATACAGAACAGAAACATTCAATCTGAACCACAATTTGAAGTAATAAGCAGCTCGTCTCTTTGCAGGGGAAAAAAAGGCAATTTTCTAGTAACCTTTGGAAACATCTAAATAACCCACACATCTTTATGGCTGAGTGACTCCTTGGATTAAGGAAACTTTTGAGCTTGTGTTTGCAAAGATTTCCATTAACATCTTTGAGCAACCTCTCATCTCATTTTAAAACAACGGCATCATTCAATAGAAGCGAATCTGGCCTCTCTGTTCCCTTCCTCATCCTGCCAGCTTTCCTAATCACTCATATAATATGCTCCTGAAACCCTCATTCAGGCTCCAATGGAGAATTCTCACCCAGAGGTCACAATCTTCTGGGAGTGAAAGCAAAAGGACCTTTTCTGTCTGGGGTTAGAGTCTTATTTTGGTCTCATTTAAAATAAACCAACATTTCTCCCTTTTCAGCCCACTCTACCCCCTCTCTTCTCTCCAGCATGGTTAACTCCCAGAGGCAAAAGAAGATTGCATTTATTTCCCAGGCCTCCATTCCTGCTATAGGCCCACACTGTTTTTAAAGGGCTTGTTCTCATGAGAAAATGCCATAAGCTATATTTATCTCTAACTAATCCATCCCTATCTCTGCTCCAAGATTAAGGAATTAATGACTGCTACAGCTGCTGTCCTTATCACATTAATTACTGCAAATTGGCTGGAGTCTCAAAAAAATCTACTCACAGACAGTGAGAGGTAAAGGTTCTCCTTTGGAACATTGGGTACCAAACATAAACAATGAATCTGTAGGGTAGACAGTTCTAGGAACTGTCTAGTGAATTTCCACAGGTAATAGATGTGTGAATGTACCTGTGAATTTATAACAGTAAACATATACATTAAGCTTCTTGGAGTCTTAGCCATGCACTTTGGGTATTTCATAAGGAACTGTGACCCTTATCCAAGTTGTTAACTAATTTGGGTCAAACATAGGAAAAAAGGTAGCCTAGCAATCCTGGGGAGAAAGCATACATAGGTTTCCAAAGTGGGTGATACCACTCCTGGGAGGCACTGGAACTATCCAGTAGTAGCAATTGGGGGGCATTGCGTAAAAATAAGGGAGCAGTGGAAGTATAAGGAAAGAAGAAAAGAGAAGAAAAATTTGAAAAACTATTCATATATGTTTCATCTGTTACATCATTTTCCAAATAAACACACAAAATGGAAGTTATAATCAATTAGTGGTCAATTTCACTGAGTCTTAACAACAAGTGTTGGCAGGCCAGCATGTTGCACATTGTTTGGAAAACCAGCATGCTTCAGCAGCAGTATGTGCATGTAATGACGTGTTTACAATTCAATACTATATGGCTACATGGTGCAATATTGCATCATCAAAATTTCATTGCAAGAAAAAACTACAAATTTATAGTAAATTATTAAAGATATGTCATTTCAAAAAATATATATTTTATGTTTTTTTAGATGATTCAAATTTCAAAAAAATCTGAAAGAAAATTGATTTCCAGGGGAGTGCTGAGTAATTTTTTTTAAAGAGGGCAGTAGGCCAAGTAAGTTTGGGAACCTCTAGTGTAGAAGAAGGAGTGCTAGATTTGGAATCAGAGAAACCTGGATTCAAATTCTGCCTCTGAAACCTATTATCTGTGTGATTCTGGTCATCACTTGAACCTCAATTACCTTAAGGGTGATCACTCTGACTCCTATCACATAGAGTGCTTATGACATTCAAATGCACTAATGTATGAAAAGTGCTTTATAAGCATTCTTTAATGCTTATATAAATGCTCTATAAATGTTAAGTTATTATTATAACCCACCTAAGACTTATGCAAGAAAGCAAATATCACTTTCAACCATGCCTAGGAATCAAGAGATAATAGTGCTGCTCTTCTCTGCCCTGCTAAATCACATGTGGAGTATGGCATTCAGGTCTCAGCCCCACATTTTAAACCAGGCATTGATAAGTTGAAGAGGACCCAGAGAAGGTCAACAAAAAAAGCAAAAGGCTTTAAGATTGTGCTATATGAGGACTGATTGAAGAAACTAGGGGTGTTTTGCCTAGAGGACAGATAGGGACAGGGACATGATAGCTGTCTTCAGATATTTGAAGGGTTGTCACATGACAGAGAGTATCCGACTTGTTCAATATGGCCCCATTGGGAAGCAATAAGTAGAAAGTGAAAAAGGCAAATTTTGACTTGAGGTAAGAAAAAAAAATGTCATACCATTTAGAGCCAGCAAAAAGTAGAATGAATTACTTCAAGAGTTTTTGTGGGTTTCCCCTTATTCGAGCCAAGGCTGGATGACCCCTTTCTGAAAGTGTTATAGAAGAGATTCTTATTTGTATTCCATTTGGACTTGGTCTCTGGGGGCCCTTCCAACTCTGAGATTTTCTTAAGTTTTTGAATCTGGGAATATGCAGGGTTTTATCACAACCTGTGTAGAGATGCCAATCTTATCTCAGGAAGTAGTCAATTTCTTCCCAGTGGGAACCCGTCAAGCTGTGATCCCATGAAGGAAGACGTCAACAATTTCCCGTAGTGGAAAGGGAAATCACCGTGGGACTGTCTCATAGTGGGGGACCATCTGCTATACCCTTCATAGCAATGTGTCCTATTGTAATGTCTTTTGGTTTCCAAACATCTCTGATTCCAAGTCCCTGTGGCTGAGGCTTCCATCCAAGTTGTCAGTTACATGGTCTTAGAGAAAGATTATCAGGCCAAGTTGAAAGCAATTATCTATTCTAAAAACAACCACCAATCACACAATGGGATGTTGCAGCAACATATTTGCAGAGGAGTTGAAGAGGGGGAAGAGTTAATGGAACACACATCCCTCATGGAGGAAAAAACAAAGAGAGACATTAGGTAAATGCATTCCTTTGGTTTTTGTGAGAGTGCTTCAGACTTTTAATTCTAGTCCACTGTTTTGGTCACCATCCAGCTTTTCACTAGGGAGTCCCAACATGTTTTTAAAGCTTGTACTACTCTTTCTCTGCAGGGATATCACTAGAGTTGTTGGCAAGGGTCTGACTGATTGACTGATGCTCAATACTGAAAACCAGTCCCAGAGTACTAGATGTACTAGGTGACCTCATTAAAATTAATAATAAACTGTACCATTGGATTTCTTGAAGTTTTAGTGGTCTCACCAAGCCAAGAGTAGCTAGGAATCTAAGAAATGAGCAGAGCAAAATTCTAGCAGACTCTACAAAGAGGACATAGCTTCCTACTGCTCCCCATCCATTAGTCTCTCTCACCATTCCTAGCATTGCTATTTGAGAAGAGACTACAGGAGGTGAGCAGCATCAGGTAACAAGTAGATACTCAAGAAAGAGAAGGAAATAATCATTTATTAAGTACCTACTATATGCCAAGTATTGTGCTAAGCAACTTATAAATTTTATCTCATTTGATCTCAACAACAGCCCTAAGAGGTAGGTACTATTATCCCCATTTTATAGGAAACTGGGGCAGAAATATAATAATAATAGCTAGCATTTATATAGCACCTACTATATAGCAAACACTGGACTAAGCACTTATAATATTATCTCATTTCATCCTCTCAACTTTCTAGGGAGGTAGATGCTATCATCATCACCATTTATAGTTGTAGAAACTGAGTCCAATAGAAATTAGACTTGCCCAAAGTCACACACCTAGTTAGTGTCTGAGGCTGAATTTGAATTCAGATCTTCCTGACTCGAGACCCAGTGTTGTACTTACCACACCACCAGAGGTGGGGCTAAAGCTGTTCACTGAGCAAGTACTTAGCTCCAACAATGGCCCCTTTTCATCTTCCCTTCCAACATTTACGGAGGGCTCCTAAAATTTAAACTGTCCTCCCTGTGGTCCAATGAAAAGAATGCTGGAATTGGAGCCAGGTGACCTTTGAGTCTGGTCTTTACCAGTTAGTCCATTTATGACCTAACAAGTCACTTCCCATGCCTCTGACTGGAGAGGATGGAGGGTGGACAGTCGAGAGCCCCGTGGCCACCACTCCTCATTTCCCACTTGGCTGCCTTCCCCTGAAGTTTAATGGCACGCCCCTGAGCCAGGTACCCTCCTCCTAACATCTACCCCACTTTGGGACTTCTTTTTATATGCATTTCCTCCATCTGGTTGTGAGTTCCTCAAGGTTCAGGACTGTCTTTTGCCTTTTTTTAATAGGCAGTGCTTAACACAGTGCCTAGGACATAGTAAGTACTTGATTAATGTTTATTGACTGGCTGACTAATTTCTCTCTCTGGGCTTTGGTTTCCTTCTCCAAAAAATAGGGAGATTGTGATATTGTACTAGATACATGACCTCTAAGATGCCTTCCAGGTCTAACTCTGTAATCTATGTTCAATGCCTCTGTCCCCTTCCCCATTTGTTAGAAAATCAAATATGGAAATTCACTCTGTCAAACTCTATGGAAAGACATTTCTTAAAATGATACATTTCTTTCTCTAAGTCTCACAGAAGGAGACAAATCTTTAGTAGGTGAATGTCTACCTGGGCATAAAGAACACTTCAACCTCGGTCCATCTTGATATCAAATCTAATTGTGGTGATCTGACCTGGCCTGAACAGTTAGGAAGGAGAAAACAACTAATTGCTGTTTACATGGTATATGTGCCAAGTCTTTTTTTTAATGGAATCTCCCCAACCAGGGAGTTTCAGAAGAAGCCGAAGAAAGGATGCATCAGAAAAAGAACAAAGAAAAATGACCAGTGTTTTTTGGCCCAAGAGGATGTCCAAGAAGTTTACCCAGAAATAAGAGCCACAAGAGCTAAAGGCTTTCACAGAGTTAGATAGGACCTGAGACCTCCTACACGAGGTCATTCCTGATTCTCCCAAGTACTAGCAAGACCCCTGATTACTTTGTGTGTGTGTGTGTGTATACACACACACATACATATATGTATATACATACATATATGCATATACACACATATATGTGTATATATATGTGTGTATTCTCATTGTTCAATCATTCAGTTGTGTCCAATTCTTCATGCCCCATTTGGGGTTTTCTTGACAAAGAGGCTAGAGTGATTTGCCATTTCCTCCTCCAGTGTGCCCTCATTCTTTTACAGATGAAGAACTGAGGCAAGTAGGGATTAAGTGACTTGTCCAGGGCCACACAGCTAAATAAGTGTCTAAAGTCAGATTTTTAACTCATATCTCCCTTATTTCAAGCCCCATTCTCTATCCACTGTACCACCTACCTTTCCCTAATATGTGTATTACATGTGTACATATAATTTTACCCAATAGAATGGAAGTTCCTTGAGGGCAAAATCTGTTTTGTTTTTGTCTATATATCTCCAGTCCCTGGCATGGCACTGGTACAAAGACATTTAATAAATGCTTCTTGAATAGATGAGTAAATGAATGAATGAAACTCAAATCTAAAAAAAAAAAATATCGTTCGGTAATTTTGACTCTTTGTGACCCCATTTGGGGTCTTCTTGGCAAAGATACTGGAGTGGTTTTCCATTTCCTTCTCCAGCTCATTTTATAGATGATGAACTGAGGCAAACAGGGACAAGTGACTTACCCAGGATCACACAGTTAACTAAGTATCTGAGGTCAGATTTGAACTTAGGGACATGAGTCTTCCTGACTCCAGACCTGGTGCTCTCCTCCACTTTCCCCACTTATCTTAGGTTTCAACTTCCTCTTAACAAAAATGGTCCTAACTTTCTTCAGACACAGAGAAGATAAAAATTCTCTGTGGAAGAGAAAACAGAAGCAAAATCAGTATTGAATATTTCTGCCTTCTCTTTGTCATTCATTATCATCATCCCATATACCCTGAGTCATTGATATGTCTCTTTGTTTTTCCTCTGGACAATAACATAGCAAGAAAATAAATTAAGTCTGAAAGTGGACCCTGCACTGGTAGGAATACAAAGAACACAGGTTCTATAAAGAGTTATAATATATTTATACACATTATATTATAATATATTATAACATATTTATACACAGCTTTAAGATTTACAAAATTCTTTCCCTATCTCTACTTTGTGGAGAATTATTGTCCCATTTTATAGGTGAGGGGAAAAAAAAGGCCTTAGAGAAGTTAAATACTTTGATAAGGTCACATAGTAAATGTCAGAATCAAAACTCAAACCCATGTTTCCTGACTCCAATTCCACTGTCCTTTCAACTCCTGACAAACTGGATAGATAAGGGAAGGAGGTGATTCATGGTCTCGGTCACAGAGTAGAAAAGCCAAAATCACAAATAAAAGCAATTCCAGATATTGCAAATGATGGAGAAATTTCTAAAAATGAAATTGAATAGTGGGAACAAGATTACTTAGTGGAAAGAGCACTGACTGCTATCATAGGACCTGGATTCAAATCTTACATCTGACCCTCATTGACTGGTCAAGTCATTTAATTTCCATAATCATAAGATATCTCACCTACAAAATGAGGAGGCAGACTAGATTGCTTCTAAGATTCCTTCCAGCTCTAGAATTATGACCCTGGAATAAAAAAAATCTAAGAGAGATAAAGCTTCTAAGTGACCAGAGCCTCAAGACCTAAGAAAAGAGCTAAGATAGGCATTTTAAAGTCATTATGAGCCTAGCCTGAAGACCTGGTGGAGAATTCTTCTAGAGGCCAAAGACGGAAGGGTCTTCCTTTCCCAAGAGCCAAGAGTAAAGAATAGTATTCAGTCATAGTCAGAGAAAGCCAAAGCCTTGCCTAGAACATAGGGCAAGGAAGTCTTAGAAAAAAGAAGTGTATGTTGATGATGTCAAGGGCTTGCACATACAAAAATAAGTTTGAAAGAAGGGTCCATTTTGCCAAGTCAAATTCTTTGGCAGTATACCAAGGAATGAAATACCATCTAGCCCAGGGAATGGAGTGGCGTGACCTGACATAGAGGACAAGATCAAAGGAAGGGCAAGAGGAAAAATGAGAGGAGCAGAAGTAAGAGTTTGGCTAGGTTCCCTGTAAATATGTCTCAAACACTGAAAAGACCTACACAACTTTGTGAATGTTAAGGAAAAATCCTTATGATGTGATGAAACATGGTATGCTTTTTCCAAGGATCAAAGAGCCTACATTCTCTCTCTTGCAGTTTAATCTGAAGGCTGAGGACCAACTCTAATGAATAGAGGTATCAACCCAGTGAGACAAGTAACACCTATTGAATTATCTCCATTTTGCAGAAGGAGGAAATGAGACCAAGAAATGTCAGAGCGTGCACCCAAAGCCAAACCTTCTTACTCCAAGACCTCTCCTGACTTGTACCACTCAATAGGACAAACAAAGAACCCTATGCCCCAAGAAAACAGCACAAGGTAGGTAGTGTAGGGGAGGGAGGGAAGAAAAACTTGAAATCATTTGATACGATAAAAAATTTTCCATCTGTATAGTAATGGTTGTAACTATTGTTATATATTTTCTATCTGTACAGTAATGGTTATTACCACAATAATGGCAATAATTATAGGAAAACTTAGTCTTAAGTCACCAGTAATACATTTGGAATGCAGGCTAAAGCAATGTTTCTTAACCTGGTTTCCATAGACTCCCAAAAGACCTATAGATAGATTTTAGTGGGGGGCAAGGCAGAACATGAACATGGATGGGGGAAAAACACAGCTTTATTTCAATATAATTAATTCCCTTTGTTATGTTATGTATGGGGTAGGGCAGGGAGAGGAATCTAAAAACATTATTATTAGAAAGGATATGCTTCACTGGCTTGCCAAAGGGATCCATGACACAAATAAGGTCAAGAAATTCCTGGTCTAAATGCATATTTCACAAGGATAATTTCTTTCAGTAATTCAATTTTCACTCACAAGACAAAGAATTCTAAATACTCAACAACTCTTTCCCCTTAGCCAGGAAGGGGGGAGAGGGGGAGGGGGGGAGAGAGGGGGGAGGAGAAAGAAAGGAGAGAGGGGGGGAGAGAGGGGAGGAAGGAGAAAGGAAAAAAAAAAAAAAAAAAAAAGGAAGAAGAAAAAGAAGAAGGAAGAAGGAAAAAAAGAGAGTGA
>NW_027186473.1:41251076-41253653 GCF_028583685.1 Petaurus breviceps papuanus
GAAGGGAAGGAGGGAAGGAGGGAAGGAAGGAAGGAAGGAAGGAAGGAAGGAAGGAAGGAAGGAAGGAAGGAAGGAAGGAAGGAAGGAAGGAAGGAAGGAAGGAAGGAAGGGAAAAGAAAACAAAAGTTTGCAAGCTTTTTTAAAAACGATGATTGGTGGGAATAGTTCAACTCAATATGGCGAGCTGTTAAACAAGTATCTTCATCAAACTCTTCCAAAGAATGGAGATGGTTTTCCAATCACATTTCATAAAAGTAAATTGAAACCATGGAAACCAAATCTGCCCTTTTCCAGGTTTATCAGGTTTGGCTCTATCAACAGGAAGGTAGCCTGCCTTTAAATCATAAAGTGCTGCTTCTCAAAGGGTGTGTCTTGAGTTCCAAGTTTCCCTTAGTGTGCCAGGAAGTCTATGGAACAATTGCAAGGGAATGCACATCTTTTAATTCTTCCATAAGATGCTTAGATTTCTCATGGGAAAAGAACACTATCATGTGATGACCAAAATGTGTTTTAAAATCATTGTCCTAGAGCATGTGCTTTCCTTTGTAATTAACTTTGCTTTTCACTATGCACATTATAGGTAGTTCTCCTTCCCAAGTTCAATCAAAAGCCCAGAAATGGAATTTTCTCTGATTCTTCTGTTTTACAGAGCCTCTTTTGTTGGCAGGTTCTATACTGTTCTATACTCCTCTCTTTTCTCCCTAATGACACCAATACTCTGCCCTTTTCCTTTAATATTCCAAGATAGAATCTTCCATTACTAGAGATTTTCATGCCTCATATGGAGGAGTGAGGGGAGACATTTGACTCATTCCCAAGTGTCTCCCTACCTATGACTTCATAGGTTGAAAATCAATCAGAGATGGCCAACAAAGAAGTTGCATGTTCTTCTAAAACCTACAGTCCTTTCTTGAATCACTGAGCTGCCCAAGTGGGGAAGACAGAGCCCTGGTATCCCCATACTGAAACAGCAAGAATGATGAGAGATTGTATAACTTGAGTATGACAAGTCTGAAATCTATACCTCCCCAAACCATCACTGATCATTAACCATCACTTTCTTTCTGCTATAGCAGATGGAGGGAGTTTTCATGCCAATGAAATCACAGGTTCTGGACAGATAAATCTGATATTCATACTGGCTTGCCATGATGTCATGGCAAGAGCACTAGAATTTACCTCAAAAGATCAGAGTTCTTATTCCTGCAAAAAGACTGCAAACAAGTCATTTCATGTAGGTGACTCTGGGTTTCCGCCATTGGTATAATTGGGGTACTTACATTAGCTGCCTCCCCCCAGAATTATTATGAAAATAGTCATTTGTGGAGTCAAGATGGCGGAGTAGAAGCAGGACCTCCCTGCTGTTCCAGCTCCCATCTTCCCCAATCCACATAAAAAGGGGACTCTACACAAACTTTGGAGCTGCAGAACCCACAAAATGACACAGAGAAGCTAACCTCCCACTGAGGACAGGAATTCCCGGCAGGAATCAGCCAGCACAGCACTCTGGGAGCTGAGCCCAGCTCCACACCAAGGCTTTAGCCCCAGGGTGGGTCTGACCAGCCGACAGCCAGAGGGACTCCAGATCAGCAGCATCTGTGGCCGTTTCCAGATGTATCAACACATAAATGCAAAGGACAAAGTGAGAGGTCAGTGCAGTCTGGACTTTGGGACCCAGTTAGTGGGAGTGCATGGCTTTTGACCCCCAGGGCAAGAAGCCGCTGAGATGTCAACACAGCTAGCCAGCGCCACATGGCAGCTTCAGCTTCTGGCCTGCAGAGTGTAGGGGGACCAAGCACCAGTATGAGGGGTAATAACTCTTGATTTAACCTTCTTGGATATGGATTGAAGTCTAGGGTGGAGGTCCTAGGGTGTGTGGCCAGCTTGCCAGAGCATGTGGAGACCTCAGACAGGGCACCCAACTAATACCTCCAGCAGCTGAGAAAACCCCAGCATTTGGGACAAAAGCTCCCCTGTCTGGTGGCAGAGTCCTACTATAGCAAAAAGCCCAGGGGTCAAGTGACTGAGAGGCGACATGACCAGGTAAAGGAAACAAAGCAGACAGAAGATTCCAACATTAGACTCCTATTTTGGGGACAAAAAGGAGCAAAGCATGGAACAGGATGAACACAGTGAAGTCAGAACTCCTGCACCAAAAGCTTCAAAGGAAAATACGAAGGGGCGGCCAGGTGGCTCACCGAGTAGGAGCACTGGTTCCAGTGTCGGGATGACCTGGATCAAATCCGGGCTCAGATACTCAGCACCACACCCAGAAATAACTGGCCGTGTAACCTTGAGCAAGTTACTTAACCCCTATTGCTTTAAAAAACAAAAAAGGAAAATACGAGCTGGTTACAGGCCATAGAGGACCTTAAGAAGCAGATAAGAGAAGTGGAGGAAAAATTGGGAAGAGAAATGAGAACAATGCAAGAAAATTACGAAATGAGAGTCACCAGCTTGACTGAGGAAAATAATACCTTAAAAAATAGACTAACTCAAATGGCAAAAGAGGCTCAGAAATGCAATGAGGAGAATGCCTTAAAAAGCCAAATTTGCCAGATGGAAAAAGAATCTCAA
>NW_027186473.1:41253663-41334176 GCF_028583685.1 Petaurus breviceps papuanus
GAAAGCCATGATCAAAGTAAGAACCTAGAAATCATCCTCCAGGAAGTACTTAAAGAAAACTACCCTGTTGTTTTAGAACCAGAGGGCAAAATAGAAGTTGAAAGAATCCACTGATCACCTTCTGGAAAAGATCCCAAAAAGAAAACTCCTAGGAATATTATAGCCATGTTCCAGAATTCCCAGATCAAGGAGAGAATATTACAAGCAGCCATGAAGAAACAATTTGAATATTGTGGAAACACAATCAGGATAACCCAGGATCTGGCAGCTTCTACACTGAGGGATTGAAGGACTTGGAATATGATATTCCGGAGGGCAAAGGAGCTGGGATTAAAACCAAGAGTCACCTACCCAGCAAAACTGAGTATCATGTTTCAGGGGAAAATATAGTCATTCAGTGGAATAGAGGGCTTTCAAGCATTCTTGCTGAAAAAAACAGAGTTGAATAGAAAATTTGACATTCAGATACAAGAAGCAAGAGAAGCATGAGAAGGTAAACAGGGAAAAGAAATCATAAGGAACTTATCAAAGTTGAACTATTCACATTCCTACGTGGAAAAATGATAATTGTAACTTATGAAACTTTTCTCAGTAGTTGAAGGGAATAGAAATATATATATATATGTCTGTATATGAGGTTATATGGGCATATGAATACATATGTGAATGTGTGTATATATGTTTACAGGTATACATAGATAGAGGGCATGGGACCAATTTAACAGGAAGGGATGATACTTAAAAGTATTAAGAGGTGAGAGAGGAATATAATGAGAGGAGATGGAGAGAGACAGAATGGGGTAAACTATCTCATACAGAAGAGGCAAGGGAAAATGGTTACAATGAGGGGAAGAATAGGAAGGCAAAGGGGAATGGGTCAACCTTATTCCCATTGAATTTGGCTTGAGGAGGGAATGAAATACATACTAAATAGGGTAGTAGGGAAAGTAGGGAGGGAAGGGGATGAGAGGGGAGATGATGGAAGGGAGGGCAGGCTGGGGGGAAGGGAAGTCAGAAGCACCCACTTCTGAAAAGGGACGGGACCAAAGTAGAGAATAGAACAAGTGGGAGGTGGGATAGGAGGGAGGGAAATATAGTCAGTCTTTTACAATATATCTACTATGTTATTGTTTTGCATTAGGCACACATGTACAACCTATACTGAACTGCATATCTTCCCAGTAAGGGTAGGTGACAAGGGAGGAAGGGAATGAATCTGGAATTCAAAGTTTTAAAATCAAATATTCAAATATATATGTATGTATATGTGTGTGTGTGTGTGTGTGTGTGTGTGTGTGTGTATATATCCTGTTATCAATACTATTTTACATGTAATTGGGAAATAAGATATAAGGGCCTGAATTCAAATCTCTATGAGAGAGAGAGAGACAGAGACAAAGAGACAGAGAGAGACAGAGAGATACACAAACATTCATAAATAAATATTTATGTACATGCATAGAGCTAACTAGAGAGAGATGATAGAGAGAGAACATTTGTTAAGCATTTATTGTTGCATTCTAATAGAGAAAGACAGCTCACAGAGAAGAGCTGGAACAGAGGAGCATAATTTTGAGAGATCAAGATGGCTAGTGAAGACCAGTGTACTCCTGAGAGTAATTTTGTACCAGAAGTGAGATGAGCATTGTTGTGGCCCCTTATGAAAAAGTAGTTTGGACTAGTTCCTTGATTTACTATCTACATCACCTTGGACAAATAATTTAACCTCCCTTGCCCTTGATTTCTTCATCAATAAAATGAGGGGTTTTGGACTAGATACTTCCTATTTTTCCTTCTAGTTCTAATAATGATGCTCTGATTATCTATCTAGTACAGCACTTCCCAAATCTTTTGGTCTCAGGACCCTTTTGTACTCTTAAAAATTATTGAGAACTGTTGCATAGCCCTTGGGCATAATTCTAATTATTCTCAAGAATGGTTAGACTCATTCGCAATTCACAATTAGTGTCCCAATTTTTCATCCCCTCTAGCATTTGTCATTTGCCTTTTCTGTCATGTTAGTCAATCTGATCAGTATAAGGGGGTATCTCAGATTAGTTTTAATTTGCATTTCTTTAATCAATAGCAATTTAGAGCATTTTTTATGTGACTATCGATAGCTTTGAGTTCTTCTTCTAAGAACTGCCTATTCATATTCTTTGACCATTTATCAACTGGAGAATGACTATTATTTTCATAAATTTTACTCAGTTTTCCATATATTTAAGAAAGTAAGCCTTTATCAGAGGAACTTGCTGCCAATAAAAAAAAAAACCTTTCCCAGTTTCCTCTTTTCCTTCTAATTTTGGATGCATTAGTTTTGTTTGTGCAAAACCTTTTTAATTTCACATAATCAAAATTATCTACTTTACTTCCCATACTCCTTTCTATCTCTTATTTGGTCCTAAGTTTTTCCCTTATCCACAGATCTAAGAGGTGCATTTTCTTTTTTTTTTTTGAGGGGGGAAGGCAAGGCAGTTGGGGTTAAGTGACTTGTCCAAGGTCACACAGCTAGTAAGTGTGTTGTTTCTGAGACCAGATTTGAACTCAAGTCCTCCTGACTCCAGAGTTGGTACTCTATTCACTGTGCCACCTAGCTTCTCCTAACAGGTACATTTTTCATGCTCCCCTAATTTACTTTTGATACTACCTTTTTTGTCTAAATCACTTAGCCATTTTTCCCTCATCTTGGTATATGGTGTGAGATATTGGTCTATGCCTAGTTTCTGCCAAATTGCCTTACAGATTTCCTAGCAATTTTTGTCAAATATGGAGTTCCAACCCCTAAAACTTGGATCTTTGGGTTTATCAAATGCTAGATTACTACTGTGTCTTGTGTAATATATTCCACTGATCCACCATTCAATTTCTTAGCCAGTACCAGATTGTTTTTATGATTACTATTTTTTTAGTATAATTTGAAATCTGGAACTGTTAGGCTGCCTTGCTTAACATTTTTTTTTCTTTGATTCCCTTAGTATTCTTGACCTTTTGTTCCTCCACATGAATTTTGTTGTCATTTTATGTAGCTCTATGAAATAATTCTTTGGTAGTTCCGTTGGTATGGCACTGAATAAGTAAACTAATTTAGGTAGAATTGCCATTTTCATTATATTGTCTCAGCCTACTCATGAACAATTAAGTTTTCCAATTGTTTAGATCTGTCTTTAGCTGTGTGAAAAGTGTTTTGTAATTGTGTTCATATAATCCCTGGATTTGTCTTAGCAAGTAGACTCCCAAGTATTTTATACTGTCTGCCATCATTTTATTTTTTTTAAAGCAATTGGGGTTAAGTAACTTGCTCAATGTTACACAGCCAGTTATTTTGTGTGGGTGTTAAGTATCTGAGGCCAGAACTGATCCCTGGTCTCCCGATTCTGGGGCCGGTGCTCTTACTCACTTCGCCACCTGGCCGCACTGGTCTGCCATTATTTTAAGTGGAATTCCTCTTTCTATCTCTTCCTCCTGGTTTTTGTTGTTAGTATATAGAAATGTTGATGATTTATGTGGGATTATTTTATATCCCAACCCTGCTGAAGTTATTAATTGTTTCAACTAATATTTTAGTTAATTCTCAAGGTTTCCCTAAGTATACAATCATAATATCTGCAAAGAGGGATAATTTTGTTTCCTCACTGTCTATTTTTATTCCTTCAGTTTCTTTTTCTTGTCTTATTGCTATAGTTAGCATTTCTGTACAGCTTTAAATAATAGTGGTAATAATAGATATCCTTGCTTCACCCTGGTCTTAAAGGGAACTTTTCACATTTTTCCTCATTCAAATGATGCTTGCTATTGTTTCTAGATAGATGCTATTTATGTTTTTTTTAAGGCTACATTGATTCCTATCCTTCCTAGTGCTTTTCATAAAAATAAGTGTTGTATTCTGCTAGTCTTTTTCTTCACCTATTGACATAGTCATATGATTTTTGTTGTTATTATTGTTGACATGGTTGAGTATTTTGATAGTATTCTTTTTATTGAACCTGCTCAGCCTTCCTGGGATAAATCCCACCTGGTCATAGTGTATGATCATTGTGATAAATTGCTGTAATCTCCTCACTAGTGCTTTATTTAAAATTTTTGCATCAATATTTACTAAGGAAATTGGTCTATGGTTTTCTTTCTCTGTTTTTGCTCTTCCTGCCTTAGGTATCAAAACCATGTTTGTGCATAAAATGTATTTGTTAAGAATGCCTTTATTTTTTCAAACAGTTTGTGCAATGTTGGGATTAATTGTTCCTTAAATGTTTGGTAAAATTCACTTGTGAATCCATTTGGTCCTCAGAATTTTTTCTCAGGAAGCCCATTGATGGTTTGTTCAATTTCCTCTTCTAAGATGGGGTTATTTAAATATTACATTTCCTCTTCTGTTAATGGAGGCAACTTATATTTTTGTAAATAATCCCTCTTCTCACTTACATTGTCAGTTTTACTAGTACATAATTAAGCAAAATGATTACTAATAATTGTTTTAATTTCATCTTCATTGGTGGTGTATTCTTCCTTTTCATTTTTGATACTAGTATTTTGGTTTTCCTCTTTCTTTTCTTAATCAAATTAACCAATGATTTATCTATTTTATTAGGTCCTTTTTCTTTTCATAAAACCAGGCACTAGTTTTATTTCATTTTTTACTTTCAATTTTATTAATCTCTCCTTTAATTTTCAGGATTTCCATTTTGGTGTTCAATTAAGGCTTTCTAATTTGTTCTTTTTCTGGGTTTTTTTAAAGTTGCATGCCAAATTCATTCATTTGTTCTTTTTTTTTATTTTGTTGATGTAAGAATTTAGAGAAGTAAATGTTCCCCTAAGTACTTCTTTGGCTGTATCCCACAATTTTTAGATTGTTATCTCATTGTTGTCATTCTCTTTAATGGAATTATTGAATATTACTATGATTTGTTCTTTGACTCACTCATTATTTAGGATTAGATTATTTGATTTCCAATTAGTTTTTAATCTATGCTTCTATGGCCCCACGTTAAATGTAATTTTTATTGCATTGTCATCTGGAAAGAGTGCATTTAATGTTTCTGCTATTCTGCATTTGATTGTGAGGTTAATAGGTGCCCTAATACAGGGTTCATTTTTTTGTTAAGGTGCCACATACAGCTGAGAAAAAGTTATACTCCTTTCTACTCCCATTCATTTTTCTCCATAGTTTTATCTTATCTAACTTTTCTACAAATCTATTTTTCTCTTTGACTTCTTTATTTATTTTGTAGTTAGATTTATTAGTTCTGAAAGGAGAAAGTTGAAGTCTCCCACTAGTATAGTTTTACTTTCCTCCTGTATTTCTTTTAACTTTTCCTTTAAGAATGTGGATGCTATACCATTTGGTGCATATATGTTTAGTATTTATATTACTTCATTGTCTATGGGTGCTTTTAGTAAAATGTAGTTTCCCTGCTTATCCATTTTAATTACATCTAATTTTGCTTTTACTATGTTTGAGAACATTATTACTACCTCTGCCTTTTTTTTTTAATCAACTGACCCATTGACACAGAAATAATTCTGCTAGGTCTATATCCTAAAAAGATCAAATAAAAGAGACAAGGACCAATTTGTTGTAACACCAACGTAATACCCATAGCAGCTGCTATGAATATGCATATGTATGACCAGTTTGTTCACAAAATATAATAAACCCTCCTCCTCCAAGACAAAACCAAAGTATTTATTTGGGACATTGCTATTAGGACACAAAAAAAAAGCAAGGCTTAGTAAGATACTTATCACCAATCCAGGGAGCACCAACATATATATGGTTTCCAATCAAAGACTTGATTGGCTAAGAAGCTTGGAAATCAGCACTTAGTTGGAAAAGTGTGGGGATCACTGTGTCCCAGAGCCTAATTGGCTTTGCATCAGGGCTCTACATGAGGCCTATTAATGGGCAGGTAAGATCTTATATCCATTAACCTTATATTTGTACAAAAATATTTATAGCAACTCTTTTTGTAGTAGAAAAGAATTGGAAATTGAGGGGATGCCCATCAATTGGGAAATGGCTAAACAAGTTGTGTTACATAATTATGATGAAATTCAAGAAATGATTAGCAGAATAGTTTCAGAAAAACCTAGGGAGATTTATATGAACTCATGTAAAGTGAAGTGAGCAGAATCAAGAGAACATTTTACACAGTAACAATAATAATGTAAGAATTATCAGCTTGATCAGTTACTCTGATCAAGACAATGATCCAAAAAAATTTCCAAAAGTGTACCCACGATAAAAAAAAATGCTATCCACCTCCAGAGAGAGAATGGATGAACTCTCACTGCAGAATAAAGCATTTTTAAACTTTATCTTAATTGTTTTATTTTGTTTCTGTTTTCTTTTGCAACATGACTAATATGGAAATATGTTTTTATGTCCTCACATGTATAATCAAATTGCTTGCCTTCTCAAGGATGGGGAAGGGCCAAAGGGAAGGAAAGAATTTGGGACTCTAATTTTTAGAAATGATTGTTTTAAAACTTTTACATATAATTGGGAAATGGTTAATGAAATAAACAAAATTATTTTTAGAATAATAAATGGCTTGATTGCTTCCAAAAATTATTGAGAAACCCATCTTAAAGAGCTTTTTTATGTGAACTTTACCTATTTACCATGTTCAAAATGAAAATGTCTTAGTAATATTCTGAAAATAAATCTTCACTTTGCAAAGCCCTTGAAACTGATTCAGAGACTTCTTAGAGTTCCCACAGCAAGCTTTGATTTAGTCCTACTTTCCCCAGCCCCCTTTCCTTTCTCATTTTACAAGAAAAGGAAACAGGCTCAGAGAGAAGTGATTTGCCCAACATTACTCACCGAGTAAATCATGGAACTGGGATTTTTGCCCCAGTCCTCTTATTCCAAAGCTATCATACTTTTTGCTATACCACATTGTCCTAACATTCTGTTCAGCTGTCTAGCCTGATGTAATTAACAGCATGCTTTCTAAGTCTAGAGATGAGATTCCTCAGCCTGGGGTGAAGAAGAACAAAAGGGAGTTTCTCTTTACCAGGCTTTGAGGAGTAGACACTTATGTATGTAAAGTGACCTACAACACTACACCCCCCCCCACCCCAACCCAGAGCTCACACACACTCAGTTTCTCAGTTTCTTGAGCACAAGGAAATCAACAAAATTCAGCAAAGGAAGGGTACACATATTCTTTTTTCTTTCCAAGTCAATTAGGGTTAAGTGACTTGCCCAGGGTAACACAGCTAGTAAGTGTCACGTGTCTGAGGTCAAATTTGAACTCAGGTCCTCCTGACTCCAAGGCCAGGTCTCTCTCCACTGTACCACATAACTGCCCCATATTCTTTGTCAAGGCAGAAAGATTCCAGGTACTATAAGCTCTTCCTTGGGAGATATAGCTGGTACAGCACAGAGGAAAAGGCTGAAATAGTGATGGAGATGTGACAACTAACTAATTAAATTAATATAGATAAGTGAGTCTTTTAATATTATAGGATTTTAAAGATGAAAAGGGCCTGAAATGCCAGGTATGGTGGGAAAAGTGCTAAAATTGGAGTCAGAGCACCTAAGGTTCAAATACCAACTCTGTCCACTTATTATCTGTATGACTTTAGCTAAGTCACCAAGTTTCTTTGTTTTTCAGTTTCCTTATCTGTAAAATGAAGGAGTTAGGGTAATTAACCTCAAAGATTCCACATCATTCTAAATCTATGGTATTAGTAACTCGTTATTTCCTAGTTGTATCTGCCACCAAGACAGAAGTACAGTAAGTAATAGAAGCCAGAGGAAGTTGCAAAATGACCTCCCCATTCTCTGCTTCATCTCCATTTTTTCATGGGTACACACCTCCCTGCCATCTAATCAAGACAAATCTTCCAAGCAGTAATTAAAAAACTGTTCATCTTCAAGGGGAACCAAAAGAAAAAGCTGAAACAATTAGCTGGCTCTGATGAACAGCATGGTTCATTTTCCTCTCCTCTCCTCTCCTCTCCTCTCTCTCTCTCTCTCTCTCTCTCTCTCTCTCTCTCTCTCTCTCTCTCTCTCTCTCCCCCCCATATCCCTCCCTTGCTTCTCTCTTCTCCCTTTTTTCTCTTCCTCCTCTTTCCCCATTTTCTTCCTTTTCCTCACCCCCTTCTTCCCATTTCTGTTCTTTTCCCCTCCCTTTCTTCATTCTCCCCTTTTTATTCCCTCTTTTCTTCTCTCTCCTTTTTTCCTCTCTCCCTCTCCCCTTCTTCTTTCTTTGATAATTTGAGCAAGGAGAAACTTCTTTCCTGCTAAAAGGCAACAAACTGAGCCCAAACAAGCTAATAAATAGTTCAATTAAATGTCCTATGAGAAAAATGCTTAGGACTGTTCCAGGCGAACATCAGATTTCCTACAAGACTGGAAGGGCATTAGCAAAGAAAGAAGAGCAAAAGAAACTCGCTCATCTATTGCAGTCAGGTTAGAAACAGACTCTTGCATTAGCATGCCAAAGGACACAGAGCAAAGAGGAAAGACATTGTCGGGTGAAGACTGCAGAATGGAAATGTGGATTTGTGTAAGTAATGAGTCCGAGGGAGGAAAATGAACCCTTGTGAGGCTCTATGTGCCTTGATTACATTAGCACTACTTGGAATATCATAACTTCATTTTTCTGTCTCTGGTTTTGAATAGTCTCTAAAAGGCCAGTGTTGTATTTGGCCCCCTCAGCCTTCTGCCATCCTTTCCCACAATCTCCCCACCCCCTCTCAGTATTAGCATTCAGCTTTCCTGAAATCTTTCAAAGACCACTGATAACTGCCGACAGTCAAATGAAATGCAAAGCCTTTACTGTAGCTCCAGGTTTCATCCATCTAATTTTCAGAGGCGGCCCAAAGCAGCTCCGATCTCATTTGCAGCTCAGCAATGAATATCATCTCCTGACAAAGCCATGTCTAGCTGACATATTCTTTTGAAGCTCTAGGAAAAAAAAAGTTACACCTGTGCCTTTTTTCTGGTGAATGGCTCAAGGGAAACTGACAATAGAGAGTGTATGTTCTTGCTCTCTGAGAGACAGTGTGACATAATGAATGGGCAGAGGGTTGGACTTGGCATTTAGAGAGATCTGAGTTCAAATCCAGGCTGTGACATTTACTAACTGTTGACCTTGGTAAGTTCAAGGAGAACAGATTTAGAGATGGAAAGTACCTCAGAGGCCATCTAGTCCACCCCACTTTCCATCTCTTGATCTAGGCAGTTACAAAGGTATGAGTGAAGACACTCATATTAAAGGGCAATAGATTGTCATTCCCTGTAATTCTGATTTTTAGTATTTCTGCCCAGCAAAGGAAAGAGATGAAAAGTGGGGGAGGGGGTAGACGAACGATACATACATCGAAGAAGAGTAGAAGGCAATATATTCACTCACCTCTTTGTGTATGGGAATGGGGGGAGGGGAGAGAAGAAGATAATATCAATGCTTCATTTTCCCTGACTATTTACTTTACTATTATACCCTGCCTATTCTGGTGGTAGAGGAGATATTGAATGGGGACTTGAGTTGTGTTTGTATAATTATAATTGCCTAAATATATTCACTTTGCCCTGGTATCTCTGCAGATGGCTAGATGAGAAGGAAAGAATCACTAGGAGAATATTGGGGTGTCAGAGGAAAGTGGTACAATAGCAAATAAATGGGGTAAAAATAATCTTGTCTCCGACTTTTTTATATATTCATTTCCTAAGGAATAGGGAACTAGGATATAGTGAGAGGGATGCAAATGAAGGTCACGGACTACCCTCAATCCCATTCTAGCATTGCAGTGTGTCTCCTTGAGGCATATAGATGCTGCCTGACAATGTGTATGGGCCCAAAGGTAGTTATGATCTGAGTTTAAAATAATTTGCTCACCTCTACCTATCAGGTAGGTCTGGGGAACTTACCACTGCAGAGTGGTAAGTGAATTTGAGACTAAGGTCTTAACCACATGGTGGACCCTTCCATGTGCTGGCTGGGGATGGCTATGGGCCCCAGTAAGTAAAGAATGAAAAATGTATCGATAAACCACAGGCACAAGCAGGGAAGTTTTAACTGTAATAATAGTGCTCCCTTTGAAGGACTAGGAGTCCCAAGAACAGGTGATAGACACCTCTGACAGATACAAGCAGCAGATTAGCAGAGAAGAAGAATTCCTAGTTCTAGATGGAAATTCTGTAAGATAGTAGCAGTGGTTCAGCAGAGAAGCAAACAGCAGCTTTAAAGGAAAAACTCAAGAAGTGGAAAAGACCATGAGTAAGGTACAGTCAGTTGCTAGGAAATGATGATAACAGAATCTTAGAAGCAGGTAGCCCTAGAAGAATGATTTGTCCCACTGGTATGGCCATCTGTGGAAAATTGGACCCCTTTGTGTATGGAATGGGGAGAAGATAGTAGCAATGCTTCATTTTCCCTATTTACTTTACTATTATACCCTGCCTACTCTGGTGATAGAGAATATTGAATGGGGACTTGAGTTCTGTTTGTATAATTATAATTGCTTAAAGTATCATACACTGTAATAGTAAAAGGAATCCATGCAAGGGTGTGCTAGAGACAGTTTAAACTATCTAACAAGAGCTGGTTGTTAAATTTTCAATGTAAACATTTACATATCAGAAATTAACAAATGCTCTTTTGTTGACTGTCTAGACTTAAGAAACTATGGAGAAAATGTTAATGGTTCAGATTAAACTTAAAAGTGTTTCATGTGCACCTTTTTTTCCCTAGAGAGCCACTTGTTCAATATTTTTCCAGTACACCACTACAACTTCTTATATAATAGGAATGATACTATATGCTACTTAGCTACCTTATAAGATTGATGTGAGTCTGAAAAAGGTAGCCATCCTTTGCTTACCTGTAGAAGTAAAATATGGTATGAAAAGTACAACCAATATGGAGAAGTCTGAGGGGAATGCCTTAAGATTCTGTGACCAAAAAATGCTATATAAAAAAATGTTTTATTTGCCTGTGTTTTTTAAAGGTTTTATCTTTTCTCTTTTTGATGCATAGTGATTCAGATCCATAGTCATAATTATACAGTACCTATGGGAAAGGCAACTAACAATTTGCAGCTAAAATCTGAAAACTTACAAGTTCCTTCTCTATCTCCAAGGGGGTATTTGCTGCCAAAGGAGGTGGTAGAAATCAAATTATCAGGCTGAATTAACTTGATTAATAAAAGGCATAATTTTGTAGCCCATTAGGCAAGTGTTTAACTAGGGGACTTTAGCTAGATCCAAAACAGAGTTAATCACTCATCATCAGGCCAAGTAAAGCTAACTGGCAATCTAATCATTGACATATGAATTAGAAGAACTGTGTTCCTAATTGCTATAATGAACTAAGCCTAATTGTGGGTCTCGGCCCCTAAATTTCTCACTCCACAGTCTCTCATACCTGACAACAACATCTATAATTCATTACTCAACAAGTTGCAAAAATTTGGAGTTTACAGAATTTGAGTTTTATTTTTAAAATATTGTCAATTTAAATGTTTGCTTCAGTCAGCAGCAGTTAAATTGGGAGGGAGAGTATATATATATAAATTATTGAAAGTATCCAGTGGGAGTATTAAATTTTACTAATATAGATACACAGCTATTATAATGGAAAGAATAAAACCTGGAGTCAAAGGGTTTTTTCCTATGCATTTGAATGTGAACAAATCACTTTACCTCCAAATCCATGATCTTTCAACCTACCACCCACCTACAAGGCAATTAAAAATCACATTTGTATAAAAAGGTTCCTAAAAGTAAAAAATTAAATAAAAACAGAAAACCAACTACATTCTCACTAAATCAATGACATAATGACAAAAATCAAGAGATATTTTTATAGTGCTTTAAAGTTTACAAAATTTACTTTACATGTATTAAAGTTTACTTTACGTATATTATCTTTGAGCCTCAAATCAACCCAAGAGGTATTTTTATCCTTATTTTATCCCCATTTTAAAGATAAGGAAACTGAGGCTCAAAGAGAGTTAGTGACTTACTGATCCAGTAAATGTCAGAGGGAGAATTTGGACCCAAATTTTAGAGACTCCAAATCTAATATTCTGTTCATCATCTGATATCACTTCTCAAAATGCAAAGTTGTCATCTGAAATAAATATACATGTATATAAATATAGTTCAATATGTATATAATTAAATATATAATTTATATATTTATATAAAATATATGTATATAGATAAAGTTCAATTTAATTTAGCTCAATAAGCATCTATTGAGTGTCTACTATTCATTCACTAGGTGCTGATCTAGCTGCTGGGAGTATAAAAAATAAGAAACAAACAAAAACCAGTCCTTGCTCTCAAGGAGTCTTCAGTTATATAGACTCTTGCAGAAATTAATAAACAATAAATATTGTTCCCTTCTTTAACAAATAAGCTAGCTTCTAAATCCCATATTTCAAACAGTATTTTAATTTCATGGTCTTCAAAAAAAATTTTAACTCTGCCTGTGCTATTATAATAATTAAAATTAATGATCTTCCTTAAAACAACAGCAGTAGGGCCTTACATTTCTGGAGCACTGCTGATTGTAGATTTTTCAACCCAAAGCAGAATGAGCATCTGTTCTTTTGCTGAATTTTTTAGCAAGGATAGAAAAATTCATCTAGGTATTTAAATACCTATGACCTATCAGCACCCAATGTCTCTTCTTTCTTTTTCACTGACCTTCACACTCTTCCTCTTCCCTCTTCAGTAGTGCTTATGTTCTGTGTGTGTGTTTTACTTATGTCTTTTTTATACAATTCACTTCCTACTATACTTTGTTGTTGTTAGTCATTTTTCAGTTATGTCTGAGTCTTCATGACCCTATTTGGGATTTTCCTCAAAGATATATTGGAGTGGTTTGTCATTGCCTTCTCCAATTCATTTTACAGATAAGGAAACTGAGGCAAACAGGATTAAGTGACTTGACCAGGGTCACATAACTAGTATCTGAGGCCAGATTTGAACTAAGGACCTCCTGACCACTGTACCACCTCAATGCCTTTATTTATAACAGAAATAAGTAAAGTCCACTAATACAGTGCCTGTATTCAAAAGAATGTGCAAAATTCCCTAGTATCATCTTCCAACTATAATCTTTTCATCATCCTTCCTTGGTCCTCTGGGAACAAAAATTAGTCCTTGCATTTGATCTGATGTTTTCATTTACATCTTTGTAGCCACTGTTTTTGTTGCTATACTGTTTCTTGCCTTCCTTGCTCTGCATCAGTTCATACAACTCCTCCTGTTTCTCCAAATTCTTTATATACAGTATTTCTTATGGTGCAACAGAATTACTTCATGTTTACTGAAGCAGGTTGTTTTTAACTCCACAAGACCTGGGACAGACATGAAATGCCTTGTATTTAACTACTGGGAATTTATCTGCATTTTTTCTCATATTTATTCTGTAGATGTTTTCATGAGTACTTGATGGCTCTCCCACTACAGTTTAAGCTCCTTGAGAATGTGTCAGCTTTTGTATTTGTATCCCCAGTGCCTGGAATTGTCACTGGAATAGATTAGGTATTTCATAAATGTTTGTTGATTGATTGATGAAAGCAGAGAAGTTAGACTTCATGGGGATCAATAAATTAGACTAAACTTAAAATAGATTTTAAATGCTCATATTACAGATTATATATTTCACTATATGTGTGCCTTTCATATTCATTTCGGTTCTGAATAACTTTACAGATGGCCAAGTCCCAATAAAATCTTACGAAATGCACACTGTATGCTTCAGATGTCTAAAAATTCTTCAGAAAGCAATTACACCAAGTGCCATCTAATAATATATCCAAACGGACCACAGTGATGCAAACTGCACTCTTAATGTCTGAACCCCACCTGACTCTGAGTTTCAATCTTCCCTCAAATTTCAGCAAAAGAACAGATGTTCTGCTTTGGGTTGAGAAATCAGTAGTCACTACTCATATGTTGCAGAAATTTAAGGCCCTGCTTCTGCTGTTTTAAGGGAGATCATTAATTCTGGCCCCTTATGCTACAATATTATTAAGTTTTCCATCAGTTGAAATCCCATAGGAAAGTAGTGTTGGTGCATCTTTTGAGTGGTCATGAGAAGAAACAACTATAAAGTGTCTATTTGTTCCACATAGGAAAGCAGGAAAGGTCCTTTCTATATGAACTGTTTGGCATATACTATCATGCCATGGGATTTATAATGCTATCAATTACCACCCACTTCAGTTCAAAAACATTTCTAGGTACTCACTATGTGTAAAGTGCATCCATTGTGCTATGTTTTTAAGGACAGGTAGTCATGAACTAGATAAAACACAACAAAAACACTTCCAAAAGACCAGATGCTTCCTTATTATAATTGGCAGAATGTTGCTATGGATCCAACTCCTTGTTAATAGTAACATTAACTAGCATTGAGGTGGCTAGGTGGCACCAGCCCTGGAATCAGGAGGACCTCAGAGTTCAAATCTGGCCTCAGACACTTAACATTTACTAGCCGTGTGACCTTGGCCAAGTCACTTAACCCCAATTGCCCTGCATTCCCCCCTCCAAATGGCAAAAAAAGAAAGAAAACAATAACTAGCATTTGTATAGGACTTTAAGGTGGGCAGAATGCATTACAAATATTATCTCAGTTTATCAACACAAAAATCCTGAGAGTAGATGCTATTATCTCCATTTTACAGTTGAGGAAACTGGGGCAAACATCAATTAAGTAATTTGGCCTGGGTCACACAGTTAGTAAATATCTAAGGCACAATTTGAACTTCAATCTTCCTCACTCCAAGTCTGGAATGTTATCTATTGTCCCAAATAGCTGGTTATTATTTTATTGACCCCACACACAGGAAAAATAAGATAGAAGGTAAGCTATCACATTCATTCATTCAACAAAAATTAAACATCTGCTATGTGCAAAACCCTTTGTCTGAAACTGAAACAGGAAACAAAGAAATATTCTACAGTTCCTGACCCTGTGAGATAACAATCCAGTAAATGAGAGAAATTAATTTCTTAAACTTCCAATGTCAACAGATCATTGATCTCATCCATGACAGCACTTCCTCCATTATGGATAATATCCCATCTCCTCTTCCTCCAACTAGAATTTCGTTTTATGAATTCATCAATTGCCCAATTATTACTTCACTTTGTCCCATATAGGCAACCAGATGCTTGGGAACCAAAACTATGTTTCTTTCATCTCTGTATTCCAAATCTTCAACTCATAGTCTTTCCCATATGAAGCATTAATAAAAGTCTACTGAACTGTTGAAATGCACAGAGACAAAATTTCATCCCATTCTTGCTCATTTCCAGAATTCATGGAAAGGGGTATGTAGACAATGCCTACAAAGAATCATCTTCTTCTTCTGTGGGTAGATAGTGTCTGGTATCATTGCTATAGGTGTCCAATAAGCCTAAATATTGTCATACAATACTAGAAAAATTCCAACCATGTAAAAGTGCCTAAAGGATCCATCAGTGATAATTCAGGAAATTGAACAAAGCTGTGAACTGAGCCAGAAAGGGTGTAATCAATCACTGGCTTCTGGTTCTGTTGGTTTTCTTGCTCTACAAAGAACTAGAGGTGTCCCTCAGGCAGGAAATAGGAACATATTGGAAAGTCTAACAAGGATATGAGTTCTACAGTGGTAAGAAACAGCAGGCTTGTGTTAGCTGTTGGGGAAAAAAAACTAATAAAATACAGTCAGGTTCCAGGGATGATAGCAGCTGCCATTAAAAAATATATGTAGCCATTCAAGGGATGAGACATAGATGCTGACTCAAAACAATATGGTTATGAAGCAAAATTGTATTCATGGGTAGATCCAGCCTTAAGAACTAGCTACTAGAGATATTTCATCTTAACTAGCCAGGACAAAAAAAAAAAAGTTGGTTAGAGGCAAGAATAGCATGATTTCCAAGGGCCAAAACTATAAAGATCTCATGAAATAATGAAGGAGGTCAACGTGAAATAGCTTAAAATCTAGGGGAGAAATCTTTAGGGGCAATAAAGTAAAGTGGCTTCCTCAACCAGGGGACCCATCCCCAGAGAGAAGATTAAGAAACAAGATATAGAAAGAATAAAAAATTCCACTGTACTGATGACCAGAATCTATTTTGTGCCAGGGACCTGGAGAAGGTAACATTCTAGCTTCCAGTCCAGGCATGACAATTTCAGTAATAAGAGTGGGGATTGAAACCCCCATACATAACACCAGCCAAGCCAAGCTATTTGACTTTGGTTTAATATAAGCAGTCTTGGTTCTGTAAAATCATCATGTGTAGGTATTTGTATTTCATTTTATTTTACCTTACTCTCCTAGAGATATTAGTCCTTTTTTAAAAATTCCAAAGATGTCTTCACTAAACTAAGGGAAGACAGAAACTTGTCCACAACTATTACAAGATAAAGAGAAGAACTGGATTGTTATAAGAGCCTAGGTATAGTGACAAAAGCCTGGACAGAGTAAGTTCAGCAAAGACTGATAGAACAGCAAAAATTCTAGATATGAAAAATTGGGAGTCAGTCATAATTGTTGGTTCCTTCTCATCTAGGTGGGCAGAAGTGGGGAGTTACCTCATAATAATGCTTTCTTTGTTCTAATTGGCTTGTGTGCTTTTTATCGATCATATATGAAAAACTACTGGTCCAAATTCAGTATACAATAGTTCTAACCTAAATCATTCAATTCCCCAGATCAATCCTCAGCTCAGTCAACTGATGCCATCTTTGATTAAGTAAAATGATATATCAAACACAGTGTTACATGAGAGTAGTGCCATGCTACAGAGGATGTCCCTCAGTTGTTACTTTGGGCATGAGCTATATCTCCAGTTAGTGACCTTCCTTTGAAAATAAATAATGAAGCATAGGATATCACCAGGGGCAGATGGTAGGAGATCCAACACTGGATCCACACCATCAGCAGCTACAAACACTTGGAGAAAACACAAAAATATGCACATAGGTAAAGTGGGGCATATATTCCACATATGAGTTGGATAGACTTGCAAAAGACATCTGCATGTTTGTTTTAATAGATGCTAATCCAGGGTTAGTAAAGAGTCATCCTAGCTTTCTTCATATTTCATTTTAAAATGGCAGGGAAAAATAGCTTTTGGCAGATGGGGAAATTTGACAGTTGTCACAAGTCCATCTTAACAAGGAAACTCAACCTCTCTTTTGCATGCTTCTCTGTTCACATGGCCATATCACAGCATATACAGTGCTTTAAAACTTGAAGGTTTGTGTTCCTTCCCTTTGCAACAAACTCAATAATCATGCAAGTTTCACTCTCTTTGGAGCTTCTATTTCTATTTCAACATATTAGTAACAAACTCCAATAAAATTCTCCACTTGTGTCATTAATTAGCATTTGGCAGTGAGCCTGATTAAATGCCCTTGGCAGCAAAATGAATTAAGTATCCAAAGGGTTATATTTGTCATTTACTAAAAACTCCTGTTGTTAGAGAATGAGTACAATGGACAGCTCCATTTAGGCAGACTCTAAGGAGAGCCTTTGGCTTCTTAATGTACCTCTTCAATGATTATTGAGTAGCTGTCAGTCAGCATTGTCAATGGTTCCTTACAAATGAGGAAGGTTTGTCTGGAGAAAAGGAAGTCTACAGAGACTAAAAGAAATAAAGGAACAAAAGACAGGTTGTCTGATATATTCAGTCTGGTACCTAGGGAAGTCTGGGGGTTCCCCCCCCTACATTATGGACTTATGGAAGCCATAGGGTGGGGAAAGAGAGAAAATTTTGTTTTGCTGATATCTTCAAAAGAATGTCCATTTCTTTCACTGCAGACTCCTTTCTATGAACGATAGTTTGGCTATATTTTTTCAAACTAATTTTCTAAGTATTATCTTTATTACATTTATAAGACCTTGTAAATAGCCACTTGCCCAAGAATATTGATTTCATTTAGAGCATTACCTGCATCTTTCCCAAGGGAATAAGAAGAGAGATTAAATGAAACTGTTGTGCCAATAGATATTTCCCTATTTATTCAAAATGTTAGTTTATGACTCCTGTTGAATATGATTATAATATGAGGCAGACAATCTGGAGTAGAAATGTTTAAATCAATGACTATAGTAAATTTTAGAAAAGCTCACCTTGCATATATGCATTGTTTATTCATTTGCTGAGACAGAGCTATTTTTACCAGTTTCCGTAACAATGGACAAAAGGAGTGGCATTTTTGTTTTTCTTAAATAATAAATTGCTGTTTATTGACTCAATGAAGTAATCTTCAATAATAGCTTCTAAAGTCAGAGGGCCTGAATTCCAATCCAGGACTTGATACTTTCTGTCTATGTGACCTTGAGCAAGTAACTATACCTTTTTCAGTTCTGGTTTCTTTATCTATAAAGTGAAAGGATAGGAATAGATCTTCCTAAAGGTCTGAACTACAAGGTCTATTTCTAAATTCTGTGATCTTATGAATGAACAACTTAGATAACCTAATGAGTGTGATAAATAGGGAAGTCCTACACAGTATAAGTGAAAAGACTTGCTTATTATTAATTATCTAATAGCTCACAGCTCCTTATTAGAAGTAGAGACCAAGATACTAAGAAGCTTTCAGTCTTTCCTATCATCCTCAAACATTGATAGGGCACGTACAATATGATGAGGAAAATGGGATCCAGAAAGAATACAAAGTACGATAAGATATTGTTCCTTCCTTGAAGAATCAAATCTTATCTCTGACTGTGACCATGGGCAAATCTCTTAACTTCTCAATGACCCAGGCAACTCTCCAAAACTTTAAGCTACAGACAAATTGTCTGTCTACATTAATTCAAAGTTTCCATGTCAAGTAGGAGAAACCATATCTTAGGACCCACCCCCCCCCAAAAAAAAAACACTATTTCTTAATTCTTCTTTTCCAGGTAAAATCGTTGCCTCAGGAATCATATCTTTAGTCTGAAGTGGCTTTTCCTTTCATGGTTTTGAAGTCCATTTAGTGCTACTTGACAAGGCTGTATAAGAAGCTCCTAAGAACAACTATGTATCTACAAGGTGGGTACGGGGTGGCCATAGGTGCATCAACTGTGTGGGATAAACCTATTCCATAGGAGAGAAGGAATTGGAGAGCACTTGAGATCTGAGGGAGAGACAAAGACATCAGTGAGTCTTCATGTTATGGTACAGATTTCTATTAAAGCCTTAGAATACTTTGTTTCCCCAAAGTCAGAGATCAGATATCCAGTGATTTCCATTGGCTCAGGTACCCTGGCACACTTTGAAACAAATCTGTATCATACATTTGCTAGAACTTAAGAAAAAAAACTTTTGGCAAGTTCATTAATAATAATAACAGCAACAACAATACAAAGATATAGCATGTTAAGGTTTGCAAAGTGTTTTACCCATGTTATCCCATTTGGCCTTCACAATTTATTCACAAATTTATAAATAATCAGATAGTTAACAGCTAAACACTAGGAATAAGGATAAAGGCAAAAAAAAAAAAAAACCCATGTTCTGAAGAAGTTCGTGGTCTAATGGAAATGTAAATAAAGAGGTGGGAGAGACCAGAAATGAAGGAGGCGATTGTTAGGAGGTCTATGGAAAGATAGGTATGCTAATACACTGTTAACAGAATTACATATTGGTCCAACTCTTCTGAAAAACAGTCAGCCAACCATCATTTACTAAATTCCCACTATGTGCCAGGCACTGTGCTAAAGCAATTGGAGGTATGCAAGAAAAGTCACTAAAGGAAAAAAATCGCTGTCCATGCTCTTACGTCCCAGTTGTCCCACTATCAGGCATATATTAATAGAAGGGTAAATACAGGGGGGGAAAGGGTCCCAATATGCCCAGTTATTCACAACAGTACTTTCTGAGGTAGCAAAATACTAGACACAATGCAAATGTCCATCAATTGAGGAATCACCAAGTTGTGGTACGTGAAGGTAGAGGAATGTGACATAAGAAACAATAAACTGGAATTCAGAGAAAAAAGTGAAGACTTATATGAACTGATGCAGTAAAAAATAAACTGAATTAAGAGAACAATAGGTACCTTGGTGTAGCAGCAAGCACCCCAAGCACGTCCTCAGGGTTTGCTGCTACCACAGGTTCTTGGATCTGCTTTGATAAAGGAATGCAACTCAAAGTGGGTTAACAAGCTTACTTTAATCAGTCAGACATATATCGTTTACCTTGTTCAGGGGAAAAAGGTCAGCACCCCGAACTTCAAAGCATACAGGCAGAATTATCAAGACAGAAACAGATCAAGTAGACAGATTTCCAAACTGTCCAACCATTACATCCATACCCAGTCAACATCTGGGTTTTTCAAAGCGGGGAGGAGGGGGGGAGGCCCTCTGGACAACGGCTTTTCAGAATACAGATCAAATCACAGAACACTTCTCAAAGTGAGCCCCCAAAACAAAGCCTCACATCAGGGCTTATATAGCCCTCTCCTGGCTCAGAGAATGTAACAACCTTTTGGACCCACTGGCCAATCAGAAAGTATCTACTGAAAAACAAGCCTCCCACCCCAGGCTCCAGGTGCACCTCAGCCTAGGGGCAGGGAAGATCTTCCAAATTTGCATTCCCATTACACTTGGTTACAATAATGGAAACAATAGAACAATAAAAAGAATTCCCACTAACTATACTGAGCAGTATTAGTCAACATGTTACTTTCTTAAATTATGAAACATAACTCCCCTTCTCAGCAAACAGGAGTGTTGTGTGTACAGAAGGTGACATGCATGCTGTCAGGTGAGGTCATCATATTGGTTGGTTTTGCTTTCCCGTTTTTCACAAGAGAGCATTTACTGTGTGGGAAGGAAACTGCTTTCTAAAAAGTACTGCTATTCAAAAATAAAAGGCATCAATAAGACAGAAGATGATGGAAGAATAACAATGTGTTGTACAGTGTAGTATCTACATGAACAATGAAATCAACCTATCAGCATTGGCATTATCAATATATATGTAGAGAGAAATACATCTATATATGCACACATATATATACATTATTTAATATATTCAGATATACATTACAATATACATATATACCCATTTGTAATATATAAATAGACATACTATGGAGTCATATGTATGATAATAAATATATTATATACAGAGATACACATATATATGTATACACATGCATATATTATATGCAGATACATATGTAGATATACTTATATGACACTGGTTCAGTGGCCTCCCATTTTTGTTGCTTGGGTTTGTTGTGGGTTTGATTTTTTTCACATAAACATAAAATCTTAGAATTAGAAAATATCTTAGATGTCACCCAGTTTCCCAAACTAAGTAACGACTGCATCCCCACCAGTCATGATAGCATTGCATTTTATGAAACACATTTTCCTCATCAACACTGAGGTAGGGAGTGTAAGTACAACTCTACATATCAAGGGAATCATTTTGGGCCTGAGGAGGGAGAGGCTGAGTGGAGTCACTGACTGACTGAGATCACCTCACCAGAATCAGTGGTCCTGAATTTTCTCTTCCTACCTGTGTAATGTCCTGCAAGTCACTTAACTTCTCTGGGTCTCAGCTGAAAATAAAGTTTTGATCTGATGATGTTTAGGAGATATCACCCACTAAAGCAATGATCCATGAATTTACCAAGAGATGACAATACCAGAGGAATTTAACTTACCATATACCCTTTTTTCCACAGACCTTGCTCCAGTGATAAGTATTTGAATTGCTAATTATGGAATCCTTTTTAACCAAGGAATACCTGAGTTGTGCATATCAGAGATTACTTGCTTTCCCACAGAAATGGACATCTGCAACAATATCATGCGGTCTTGGGATTTCATGTCTCTCCCATCCTGATTTTCAGTAAGCATTTTGATGGAATTGAAGGAACTGCTCCAATAAGGTCATGTAATCTGTTTTTTAGGGTTTGGGGAGCCTCGTAAACATTCTTCCAACCAGCTATGGTTATGTGAGTTCTTGTGGTTTTCAAGTCATGTGTCCTCTATAGAAGAGTAATTAAGTAGGCATTAATGTAGTAATGCCAAAGAAAAGCTCATTCACTACAACTGTACTTGCCATTTCTGTGACCCTATTTAACTACTTGGCAGTCTTGACATGTTCTGCAGTCAATCTGTGTAAGAGATGGAAGTGAGTAGGCAGGACAGGGCAGTTTATCTTAGCAGCCTTCTCATTTATTATCACATTGCTCAGTCGCGTGGCACTACCCCAGCCGATCCAAATCAGGCTCCACTTATCACTGGATTGGGTCAGTGGGATAAAAGGCAAAGCATATTCAGTCATCTGTCTCCTTGAGAGTATCTGTAAGTCATCATCATTGATCTGGTAGAGATCCATATCCCAAGATTTAGGAATGGCTCACCAGCAACTATAAGCATGCTGTTCTTTTCTTTTGCTAGAAGACCACATGAATTACACACATTTTTGTACTCCATGAATATTCTTGACTATCAGATGTTGCTGGTAATATGGTGCTGCTATTTACTCAGGTTGCAAATTTTTCCTTCACCTCAGTTTATGGGGCTTCGTTTCAGGTCACAAAAAGCATCTTGATAAGACCAGGTTTGTCCAAGCCCGCCATCTTATCAATGCAGCTAAGTCAAGAGGGGGACACAATGAACCCAGCTCATAACCATGCCAACTTTTCAGAGCAGGGCATATGCCCCTGCAATAAAGTAGTGAAGCAAAGTCATTTCACTAGCATCCTGGTGCTATGAATCCCAGTCCCAATGCATATCTGGTTTGAAAGCTTTACTCTAGCCTGGGCTTTCCTGTTCATGTTCCTGAGAACCTGTGGCACCTGACCCTCACTGATTCTCCATTGGTCCTCTCTGTCTTGCATTCATCTAGAATGGGTAATTTCTCTTGGGCCCAGTGATTGTTCTAACGACCAACATCAGTAGCAAACATTAAAGCAAGCATCCTCCTTTGGGTAAAAACAAAAATCATCTTGGCAAAGACTTCTACATATGAATGTCTGACTAGAATGGCAAATTCATCCTGAACTTTTCATGACAGTATAGATTTTCTATTCTTTCTCTGTTTTCCCCAAAGGTACCAAAAATGAAAAATAATACAAAGGAGAAGAAAATGGGGAAGGACAAGGGGAAATAGATTAAGAGGACTGTAACTCTGGAAGACTTCATTAAGGGTTCTTTAAAAATCACTGGAATCAGCAAGCCGGAATTACACTAAGGCAAAGATGGGTGGGAAGGGCAAAGGAGAGCTTCTCTGTTCATATATCAGAGATGAAATAGTACATAACTGTAGGGATGTACATTAACTCCAATTACATCCTTGAGATGTGAGGAGAAAGCAAGAAAGTTTCCCAGTGCAATGATTGTGTAGACTCCTAAGAAAACGAGTGGAGCTGCATAGAATGGTCAGATTGAAACCTTTATCGTCGGAAAGAAATTCCAAATTGCAGATCAACCAAATTACAGGTCCATTGGAGTGTCTCTATTCCCAAATTCCAATACTACAATGAGGATTTGGTTGTATTCTCTCAGAACATCTATATGTGTGTTGGATAGGAAAAGAGAGAGAGAGCTAGAAACAGATTTAGATGCACATATACATATTTACTACATACATGCATTCAGCATTTATTACATACTTACTGTGTTCCAGGTGCTGTACTAAGCTTTGAGAATACAAATACAAGGGGAGAAATGCAATTCTTACCAGGGTTGTGCTAGTAAATAAATGTTTAATGGCTGGATGTCCACAAAATATACATATGATATTCCTTTAATCTTCATTATTAACATTTTTTCTATCACTTAAGTCTAGACAATCAACAAAGCCCTCATTTGTAGCATTTGCTAATTTTTGAGGGATGCATGCTCACACTGAAATTTTAAAAATCAGCTCTGGTGAGCTAGTTCAACTCCAGCACACCACTGGGTCTTGCCTCAAAGAATTTACATTTTACTGGGGAAAGACAACAAATAAAAGAGAACTAGAAGGGGCAGTATGAAGCTACCCATTTAAGGGCAAGGAGGAAACATCTGGAAAATCAGGAGTAGAGCCAGGAGAGAAGTGAGCATAATAACCTGGGAACTTCCTGAAATGGTGGTCTTGGGAAGGAACTTACCACCTGGGAGAGGGGGCCACAGGTATCTCTGGGGTGACACATTCTGCTGGTATAAAGATATAAAAATCTGGAGAATTAGTATTGGTGGCAGAAAAGAAGATGATGAAAGAGAGAGAAAAAGTCACAGAGAGACAGACAGACAGAGACAGACAGGTACAGAGAGAAAGAGACAGAAACAGAAAAGAGAGACGGAGACACAAAGAGAAACAAAGAGAGAGAAATAGAGGCAGTGAAAAAGAGACACAGAGATACAGACTGATAGAGACACAGACACACGGAGAGAGACAGAGACACAAAGACAGAGGCACAAACAGAGAAGATGTGGAGGAGGAAGATGAAGCTAATTTTATACTGGTAATGAAGAGCTTCATAGATTTTAAAATTAAAGGGGACCTTAGAAATTATATAGTCCAATCCCACCATTTTACAGATGATGAAACAGAGGCCCCAAGATGCAAAGTGACTTGCCCATGATGGAACAGCTAATAAGGAATCAGAGGTGGGCAGCCTTAGGCCACAGCCAGCAGAGGCAGGACAAGTACCCAAGCCTCATGATTTCCAGTTCCAAGCCCTTTGCCCATTATCACTGTCTATAGCTTAAAGCAAATCCTTGTGCCAACAAGACAGATGGAATTCATCATCCATTCACATTGTCCTGAAATAATTGGGGCTTTGCAAACTGTTCCTCTATACTAGGGCAGCAATGTCTTTTAACATAGTCATTAAATGCAAGAGCCAGGGTACAACAGACGTGCATAGGTAACAGCAGCCTGCTGGGAAAAAAAAAGTGAGGGAAATCTCCAAGTGTGCCAGCAGACATGTCCAGGCTCCCAATGCTGCCTGACCCACGCCAAGCTTCTAAAGCTACCCCTCAGATCTGATGCAATTGAGAAAGGTCTCTCAGTCCCATCTGAGCTTCTTCAGCTAAGCATGCGATCTTCCTAAAGTGCCAGAATATCCCACCATAACTCCCACTCAATAACCCTCAGTGGCTCACTATTACTGCCTCCAGGGTCAAAGAGAAAATTCTCAGTTCCCACTGAAAGTCCTTCACAACATCACCCTGTTCTATCTTTCTAGAACTCTTATATTTGACTCTCCTCACATTCTCCAATCCAGAAATACTAACTTCTCGGCTGTTCTCACCTAACGCTGCATCATCTCCACTCTCCAGACAGAGTCTTTTCAGTGGCTGCCCCCCTTGCCTGGGATGTTCTTCCTCCTCATCTCCACCTCCTATGTTCCCCCGTTTCCTTCAAGATTCACTTCAAATCCTCACTTCAAATTCTGCAGGAGGCCTTTCTCTATCCCCTTCCTTCTCCCCACCCCCAAGATTCCACAATTCTTTGGTTCTGATATTACTTCCCATTTACAATGTATTATTTACCTTGTATGTACATAGTTTACAAAGCTGTTTTCTTCCCCATTAGAGCTGAGTTCCTTGGGGTGACTACCATGTTTTTTTTTAAGTTTCTTTGTACCCTCTGGCACATAGTAAGTGCTTAATAAATGGTTGCTAAAGAAGATGATAATGTTGAGCTAATGGTACAGCAGAGAACACCAATTGGTGTTGAACCAGATTAGTGCCTCTAGGTCTTCTTAGATGGCTAGTTTGCTGGAGAAGGGAGGGAGAGGAAGAAAAGAGGAAAGTTATAGCTACAGAAAAAGGAACAAGATGAACCTCTCCAGACAAGGTCTGTGCAAGCACATTTCTTGACAATGAAATTTTCCTGAAGAGTAAGTCATTCAAACAGAAACAAACCAGAACTAGCAGAGACTATAGTCAAAAGGAAGTCACTATCTCACCCATAGAGGAAGTTCTGGGTGGCACAATGGATAGAGCCCTGGTCCTAGAATCAGGAATACCTGAGTTCAATTCTATCCTCTGCTACTTACTAACAGTATGACTCTGAGAAAGTCACACAGTCACTGCCTGCCTCAGTTTCCTTATCTGTAAAATAAAAATATCACCTACCTCCCAAGGTTCTTATGAGGATCAAATGAGTTAATAATAGGGGCAGCTAGGTGGTGCAGTGAATAGAGCACCGGCCCTGGAGTCAGGAGGACCTGAGTTCAAATCCAGCCTCAGACACTTAACACTTGCTAGCTGTGTGACTTTGGGCAAGTCACTTAACCCCAATTGCCCTCCAAAAATCCAAAAAAGAAAAAAATGAGTTGATAATAGTAATATGTTTAACATAGTGACTGGCACAGAGTAGGCTCTATATAAATGTTAACTATTATTAAAGCACTATATGTCATCTATTACCATCATCATCACTGTAAACTTTAGCATGACCACCAAGCAAAGAGGTAGCATGGTATACTGGACAGAGAGATAACCTCATAATCAGGTACACCTGAGTTTGACTGCCATCTCTGATGCATGCTGGCTGTGTGACCCAGAACCATTCATTTAACCAAGCAATGACAAATCTCCAAGTTACAGGCAAGGATCATTCTTCATTGGTAGAGGGAGTCTTCTCACTGGAAGTTCCCTATTTCAATGAAATCACAGTTTCAGTTCTATCCTGTAGAAACAAAGGACCAAAAAACTTCCCCTTACACATTTCTTCCCTATGCAAAAAGATTATCTCCCCTCCCTTCACAGTACCCCCCAGAGGAAGGGGCTTCAACATCCCTTGTGACAATAACAACTGACATTTCCAGATACCATTTGAAGGATTGCAAAATACTCAGCAATCTCATCTCATTTGATCTTCATGATAGCTTTTCAAAGTAGGAGCTGTTATTATCCCCATTTTAATAATAATTAGTAATTTTTTATTTAATAATCATTTTAATAACTAGTTTTTACATAATGCTATCATTTGCAAAAGATATTTATATAGATCATCATGTTTGATCCTGACAATAGCCTTCGGGACAAGTGCTACAGGTATTATTTTCTTCCTTTTACAGAAGAGGAAACTGAGTCGCAGAGATAATAAAAGGATTGGCAAGAGTCATACAACTATTACAGAATCAAAGAATTTGAAAGTTGGAAGATACTTCAGTAGCTGTCAAATCCAACTCATACATAAAAGAAATTCGTACTAGAAAGGAAATGGCAAACCACTCTAATATCTTTGCCAAGAAAACCCACATGGGGTCATGAAGAGTTGAACATGATTGAACAAAAACTATAAAGTACCCAACAAATGATTATCCATTCCCTCCTTGAGGATCTCTAAGGAAGGGGCACTCATTATCTCTCCAGGCAACCCATCCCACTTCTGCACAGTTCTAATTATTAGCATCAAGCCCCAAAAAAACATAAGTATCAAGAAAGGATTTGAACTGAGGTCCTCCTACTTCCAAGCTCAATGTTTAAAACACTGTGCCCTAATATCTTAGGATTAGAGTTGGAGAGAAAGATGGAAGACATTCGTATCATTCAAATGGATTCGCAAAGTGCTTTTACAGTGGTTATCTCAGTTGATCCTCAGAACAACCCTGGGAAGTAAATGCTATTATTATTACCATCTTTCAGAAGAAAAAAATAGTTTGACAAAAGTGAACCTGGTCCAGTGCTCTATCCACTATACCACCTGGCCAAGAACATGCCATAATTAAAATATTTGGACAGATAATAAAGGAATCTCTCTGTTTCTGTCTCTGTCTTTCATTCTCTCTATCTCTATCTCTCTATCTCTGTCACTATCTTTCTCTCTCTGTGTCTGTTTCTCTGTCTCTCTTTGCCACTTCATTCCTCTCCCTCTCTACCTCACTTTCTCTGTCTCTGTTCATCTCTATCTCTCTCTCTACCTTTGTTTCTCTCTGTCTCTCTTTATCACCCCAATCCTCTTCCTCCCTCCCTCTCTCTGTCTCTCTCTCTCTGCCTGTCTCTTTCTATCTCCCTCCCTTCCTCACTCTCTCCCTCCCCACCATGAAACAGGAAGGAAATTACTCTGTTCATTTTTCAGGTTTTTATGCTTCCTTAAGGTAATTAATAATTCTCTGAAATGGTGGAACACTGACCCTTATGTAAAAGAGAGGCCCATTTGACATTTATGAAGTGTGAGTTTTCTATAAATATAGAAAGGCAGTCATCACAACATGACTTACTCCATCCAGGGAGCAGATCAATAGTGAAGGTGAACATACTCCTTTCATTGAAATTCAGAAAGCCAAAAAAATCTCTTTGGTGATTTAAGATTGTAGCAGTGACACAGAAAAAGAGAAATTTTAGGATGAAAAGAATCATAGGTCAACGTAGTCTATTTCCTCTCCTCACAGAGATGTCTCTATAGATAGAGGGCTGTGAATACCTTCAGAGGCAGATAGTGACTGCCTAGCTGCCATTCACCTTGTGATCTCTTGTTTAAAAAAAATAACAAACAGTAGTTGGCTGTATCACAAAATAAGCCATGATAGCTATCATGAAATTTCTGGTAAAGGAGATAAGCTTCAAAGAGTGATTTGGAGAATATTAAATATAAATTGTGTTTCCATTTTCGAGTGACACTTCTTTTCCCCCCCAGAAGCCTTGAGGAAGGTTGAGACAGTGGCATTTGGCCTTTCTGATAAAGAGAAAACCATACAAAAGGAAATGGAAGCTTCTGTGAGGATTGAATATGAGTGGTAGAGATTTGTATTCTTGGGGGCCAGTCAAAATCTTGCAAATTAGCTGAAACCGTAAAGCCAGGACCTTGATAAGCCAACAGGATCAGATGTACACAGGTTTTAAAGGTCACTTAATGCAACCCTCTTATTTTACAGAAGAGGAAACTGAGGCTCTAGAGTTTAAGTGACTTTCCCAAAGGCACACAGGTAGTAGGTGGAAAAGCAAGGATTTGAACCTGGGTCGGAGAATCATAGATTTGAAGCCAGAAGGTCCTCAGAAGCCATCTAACCATCCCTTCATTATACAGATGAGGAAAATGATGCCCAGGGAAGTTAAATGCATTGCCCACTTTTATACAAGTAGTAAATATTGGAGTCAGGATCTAATGTCCCATCCGCTGATTTCAAATTCAGCACCCATCCCACTGTGCATCCCACTACCTAATAATACAAATTAGTATTAGAATGGAGATCAAGAAAATGTAGGATATCCCCCAAGGCCAAACATTACTAAACTAACTATGCTCCCACTCCCTTGAGGTTTAAACTTCTTTTAGATTTCTTAGGAGACCAGTGACTCTCTAGGCACTCCTCCAATAGGTCAATCCAACAAGTCAAAGGCATTTATGAAGTGTTTACTATATGCCAGGAACTGTGTTAAGGGTTGGGGATACAAGCACAACAAAAGACACAGTCCCTACCCTCAAGGATCTGATGTTCTGGTAGGGGAAACAAATAATGTGTAACTGAGAAGATTCAAGATAAAGAGAATGAATGAAAGACACTCTGAGGAGAGTGGTCTTAGTGTCTGAGGATGGTAGAGGAAATGGAAAAGGCTTCAAGGAGAAAGAGTGATTTGAGGTAAGCTTTGAAACTAGGATGCAAGGGTAAAAGGGGTAAAGAGGCCCAGGCATAAAGGCAGATACTGCAAAGGCATGGAGACAGATGAGACACCATGTTAGAGGCCAACGCTGGTAGATAGAGTACTGGGGAACAGTAAAATGGTAGAAGGTTGGACAGGTAGAAAGTGGCTGGTTTATGAAGAGAAAAAGGAGAGCCACTGGAACTCACTAAGCTAGTGATGACATGGTTAGACCTACCTTTAGAAAAATCTACTCCATTCCTATCCTCTTACAAAATATGTAATAATACCATCAGGACATCAGAGCTCATCAAGTTTGTCTTTGCAGATAAATGCAGCAAAGGTCCTGACATCTAGACCATGACATTGGGCAATTTCTGGAATCCTAGACTTGACTAGACCTCCTGAAGAATGTTCACCACCAGGGGATAATGATTGGGTTTTTGGTTTTTTCAGAGGAGGGGAGGTTTACAAGACAGGAAATAACCGCTTATGAAAGCTTGCTGCTAAACTCATTGGAGAGGGTAGCCGTATTAATGAACCCTATAGGTCTTCTTTAAGCATTGAAAAGATCTGGATTCAGATTCTGAATCTGACACTTGCCAGCTACGTAAACCATGGCCAAGGCACCTCGTCTCTAAATGCCTTTGTAAGCTACCTAAGTTTTATCCACTGTCACAGACAACTTGCAATTTCAACTAATTAATAATAAGTGCCACAATTATTATTATTATTATTATATAGTGCTTTAAGGTTTGTAAAGTATTTTATGTATGCTTAATTCATTTGATCCTCACAAAAACCCTACAAGACAGCTGTCATTGTCATCCTCATTTTACAGTTGAGGAAACTGAGGAAGAGACAGTGATTAACCCAAGGTCACACAGCTAGCAATCATCTGAAGCAAGATCCAAACTTAGTTCTTCCTGACTCCAAATCCCAGATCCTATCCACTATAGTAAAGGAATTTAATTCAAGTTTTTATTATGTGCCTTTTATGTGACAGATGCTGTCCCCAAGTATACAATGACAGAAATTAAATAGTTCCTGCTCTCAAGAAGCTTATATTTGCCAAAGGAAACAAAGTACATGTAGAGAAGTAAACATATACATAAATGTATTTAGTATATATTCGCGTTTACTACACAGATATTTATATTTACTAATTATATATACTTAATCATATTTATATGAATTTATTCAATAAACAATAATTTGTGAGGGGAAACAATAACTCGGGAGGAATCAGTTAAGACCTCTTGCAGAAAATGGCATTTGAGCTGAGCCTAAAAGAGGAAAAGGTAAGGAGAGAGAAGAAAAGCTTTCTAGACTTGGGGACAATCTGTGCAAGGGTATGAAGATGGGATGGTATCCTGGGACCCTTAAGTAGACCAATCTGATTGTGATACAATGCATGTATGGGAGGACAACGTGAAAGTGAAAGACGTTGGAACCAGAATGTGAAATGTTTTAAATGCCAAAGAGGAATTTGTAGTTTACCAGTAGACAACAGCCACCAGAATTTTTTGAGCAGAGGAGTGGACATTGTCAGATCTGTGCTTTAAGAATATAAATTTTTACTTAACCCCAATTGCTTAGGGGTGGCCAGGTGGCTCAGCGAGTAAGAGCACTGGCTCCAGTGTCAGGACGACCTGGAGATCGAATCCCGGGCTCAGACACTCAGCACCACACCCAGAAATAACTGGTCATGTAACCTTGAGCAAGTTACTTAACCCCAATTGCTTAAAAATTATATATATAAATTTGGTTCCTACATTGTCAAATACTAAATACTATACTCACAAAATCTCCAATCCTTGCTGTATTTGCATGAAATAACTAAGTCCAATCCTGTAACAATATGGTATTCTGTGGGGTGTAACTCAGGAGTATTGCAAAATAAAGTAAGAGGGTTGGGGGTGGAGAAAGGTGAGGAGGGAACATAGCACACATCCTACCTTTCTAAGACAAGGATGTAGCAACAAATCAACAAGGATTCCTAGACCTCCGTTAGCCGTGCTGAGGCTGAGCTTTTGAGTTTTCATGGATTTGACCTCCACTCAGCCTTGTTTGTTGTTGTTGTGAAATTACAACCACCACACTTCGAAATATGCAAGAAATGACTTAGGCATCTACAGAAACTCCAGATATGGCCATGAGATTTAAAGGGCCATTGATATTGGATAGCAAATAAATCTTAAACAAAGGAATGAGCCTGTCCCTTCTCAAAGAGCAAGCTTGAACATGCTGAGATCTCAGATTAATAGATGTATGCTGCTACTGTATATGCCAAGGTGACCCCAGTCACTCAGACTGCTATGGCAGAGATTCCAAAATAAACATCCCCAGCTGATGAAAAAGACTAAAAGTAGTTCTAAAAAGCCATTTTCATCATCTAAAGAAGCATGAACACACTCAAGAGATGTGTCCTATACGACAGCCAAGGCAGACCAACTCTGGGGAATTGATGACTTGGTGGGATAGGAATGAGTCAGTCTTCTCAAGGACTCCCATTGGCTTTCATAGAAATAAGGTCCAATATGAAGATGGGCTAGGCTATTCCTAGAGTAGCTATTCATTACCCAAGAAAGCTCTTATCCCTAACTATAGATAGAAAAGTCTACCAAGAAGAATGGGAAATAAAGCTGTGATGAGAAAAATGCAAAATTTCAGAAGAATAATAGACAGAATGGTAACATTGTACTATTCTGAGCCTTAACCAGGAACTACTGAATATGGGATTAATACAATGCACAAGGTGGAGGCATTTACGGGTAAATATTTTGATCGACAAAATAGGCATTGTCACATAATCCTAACACTTCAACTTTATCCAGCCAGCATTTATTGGGCACTTGCTGTATGCCAGGCATTATGTTTTTGCTAGTGATAGAAATGGGAAAAAGTCCCTGGCCTCAAGTAGCTTACATCTTACTTGGGGGAAAACAAGCTATATAATGATAAGTAAATACAAAATATGCACAAAGTTCATACAAAGTAATTTCAATAGAGTTGGGGGTAACAGCAAGGGGTGTGAAGGAGAATCTCCTTTCAAAGATTGGAGCTAAGTTAGGGAAAATCAGACTTTTTATACATAGTATGCTTACTTCAAGTCAAGGGAATGCCCTCTCTATGGTAATGCTTCTGCAGGATGCATAGTTTTCTTGACTGCCCCATTCTGTCACCAACTTGTAGAATTACCTGACCAAGTTCAAACCTGAACTTCACCAAGGCTCTTGGAAACTTAGTGGATCAGGACACTCTCTGCCTAAGAATATTTACAGGCACTTTCATGATTCTTTTCATGAATGGAACTCAAGACATGTAAAATTTCATTTGCACTTCCAAACATCCCTCCCAACCCTCCAAGGACAGCAGTGTACTGATAATAGGTCATTTGAGTCAGAGAGAAATACAGAAGAAAACATTTTCACTATTGATTGTTTCATTAGAGCATGATGGAAACATTCCCACCTGAGGTCAATGAGGGCTATAAGTGAGGGGAACTGGGAGAGCTATATGTTGTCTTCCAAGCTCTGCAAAGATCAGATTTCCTTTTGAGATAGGAAGCTAGCTTTTCTTGGCCTTTTCTTTTCCTTATTGCCTTGGGTTGGGGCAATACAATTTTAAGCACCAAGACAGGCACTTTGTTAAGCACTAAGCAAGCCATAATCTTTGATGAATTTTGTAAAAAAAAATGTTCTTTGTTGAATCTGCAAAGCTATATTTGGGAAGGATAATGATTTTCACCTATACATGTGGGACTGCATTAGATCATACCACATTGACTGTTTTGAGAATCTTATATGGCCCTGGGGAAATAAGTGGAGGGACAGTGCTTATGTCTCCCCAGGCCCTTGAAGGACTTCCAGATAGGGAATATATATCATGTTTTCAGAATATACTCCAGTCAATTTGCTGAGCATGGCAAACCTGTTTTTTTTTGTTTTTGTTTTTTAAGAAGGAGTGGGGGGGGAGGGAGGGAGAGAGAGAGAATAGTCAATGAGTCCAGTCCTTATAAGCAAACATGTGATAGTCATAGCACAGGGATGGCTACCTCTCTCCCACCCCACTTGGATAGGAGACAAGCTTACATTGGGGATGATGATGATGATTGATGATGATGATGATGATCACACCCAACAATACCAATAGGATCACTGGGGAGGGGGCAATGATTTCATTGGTATAGGGAGCAGAGGATAATGAAATACCCTCTGAAAACACATACTGCCTGCCAACCATTCTGCAATTTATAATCTAATATTGTTACCTAGAAGCATGAGAGGTTAAGCAGTTCGCTTAGGTAGTATTACACAACTAGTATGCATCAGGACTTAGACACAGGTCTTCCTCACTCAAGCTCCCCATTCATCAATTACTAGATGCTTCAATGTGAACCACAGGAAACTGGAAGGGGCAATTGAGATCATGTGTTCCAACAATTTTATTTTACAGATGAAGAAACTGATGCCCAGAGATTTTAAGTGATTTATTTCAAATCACATAAGCAATAAATAGCAGAGCCCAGATTTGAAACTCAGTCTTCTGATTACAAATGCAACATTTCTTATACTTGTTTACATTTTTATATAGCTTAGCAGCCACAAAGAGCACTGTATTTATATATATATATATATATATACATATAATCTTTTTTTATTCTCACAACCATGTACTATCATAGGTAATACAAGAAATGCCATTCTTATCTTATAGATTAGAAAACAGGCTAAAAGTAACTTACCTAAGGTCACATAGCTTCAACAACAGAGTCAAAGTTCAAACACAAGTCATCTGACACACCAAGATGTTAGACCAAAAAGCAACACAATACTGCCAATAAGGCAGTCGATGCCTTTGATTCCATCCTAATGGGGAAATCCCAAAGGGATACTCCATCTACCAATGCAGTTCAACAACCCATACTTAACTATTCATCTGAGAGAGTTGTCTGGGGTATTGAGAAGATGCACGCAACTTCAAGTTGCTACTAGGTGCCACAGTAGATAGAGCATTGGACTTGGAATTAGGAAGGCTCATCTTCCTGAGTTCAAATCTGGCCTCTGACACTTACTCACCATGTGACCCTGTGAAAGTCACTTAATCCTGTTTGCCTCACTTTCCTCACCTGTAAAATGAGCTGCAGAAGGAAATGGCAAACAAATTCTGTATCTTTGCCAAGAAAACCCCAAATGGGGTCATGAAGAGTCAAATAAGACCAAAAGGACTGAACAGCAAAGTTTCTATCAGAGGCAGAACTTAAACACAGATTTTCCTGATCCCAATGCTATACCTTTACCCACTATGCCAGGTTAATTCAGTGGATCCAGGTTCAGTGGATCAATTAGGCCAGGTTAGTTTGTTTTTTTAAATATCAAACCCAAATTTTGGTTAACTAACTAGAGTTGTTGCTTTTCAATCAGTTAATAAATGATGAAATGTCAAAAGTCATCATGGAATACAAAGTATCCACATAGATTCTTCTATCCAATAATGTGACCTTCGTTATCTCCACATTCCTCAGACAACAGGTCAACACTACCTCAGAGGAGAAAGGCATGTCCATCAACTTCATTCAAACCCAGCGAACACATCATTCTGGCTTTTTCTATAGAACCCTATAGCAATTTAGCCTGCTCCAGATTTTTCTGGGATGCTATGTTAATCATTAAAAATTAGTTTAAACCATTTCTGGAGTGCTGTGATTGTTTAATAGGGAAGACACTGCTAACCTAAAGATCATGCAAAGGAGAGTAACCAGAATGGTGAAACGTTTCTAATTCATACCATAAAAGGATCAGCTGAAAGAACTGAAGAGATTTAACCTGGAGAAGAGAATACATAAGAGTATTATCAGTCAATCCACAAGCATTTATTAAGGACCTATTATTTGTTGGGCATTTTGCTAGGGAACATAAGTGCAAAGAATGAAACAATATCTACTCCCCAATTGTAATGGGGAACTTGAGGGTTGTCTTCAGGTATTTCAAAGACTGCCAAGTGGAAGAAGGATTATACTTAACTCTTCTTGGTCCAAGAAGGCAGAACTGAGAGCAATGACTGCAAAATGTAGAGAGAAAAACAGACATAGCATAAAGAAAAATATCTGGGTTTTCCCAAAGTAGAATGGTCTACCTTGGGAAGTAGTGGGTTTCTCCTCAATGGAGGTCATTCAGTAAAGCCTAGATGACTATCAGCATGATTTAGAGGGGATCCTTCTTCATGTACAGATTAGATAAGATGGCCTCTGGGGTCCCTGCAGCTCCAAGATTTAGCAGTTTGGTAATATAAGTCTTATCCCTGCTTCTGTGGCATTTTAATACCCCATTTTGAAAGCAACTTGTAAATAATCTATCATTTACCTGAATTCAATTCTTTTTCTTCTGGATGCTTTTTGTGAACCAACACCAACAAGTGTTGTCAAGCCCTAATTTAAAGCTTTGTAGATGTGATTCATACAACTCCCTCATGAACTAAAAAGGCAATTAAAAGTCAACACAGGAAAGCTGTATCACCGCCCCAAACTCCTTCCTCCACAGATCAACAAAGATTTATTTATCCACTCATTCAACAAATATATATCAAGTCCCTTTTGTGAACAGTGCCCTAGATGCTGGAGAAAAACAGGGACAACCATATAGTTATATATTATCTAAAACTACATGCACAGAAGCCTTCAAGAAGGTAGTTCTACAATGATTTCCCCTTCTTTTGTCCTCCAAGGATCAAGAAGGCAGTAAATATTAATATTTACAACTTATTCAATCCACTTTGTTTAACTAATAAAGGCAGAATATAACACAACCTTTCATACCGAATTTCTTTTTTTTTTTAGCTGAATAGATTTAGGCAATATCAATGTCAATAGATATGAGGGAGGATGATATCAGTTTAAGAGACTGATGAATTTTATTCTCCTTATAATTCATCTTCCCACCCAACATTTTGATCATTGAAGCCAAATGAAGCAGAGTTGTATTAAGTACATTCGAGTTGAATGAAATCTTTCATATTCATTTTATTTTAAAATTATCAGCATTTTCTGGGTAGGAGTTCAATTCCTCCTTATTAAATACAGCTAGTCATATCTATACCATGGTTCAGAACAAGTTAAATCTTGTTCCAAGGAGAGAAAACACCCTAACACCCTAAGATACTGTAATGGGTGGTGTGGAAATAGTGAGTCTATACTTTTCTGTATGCTATACAGGTATTATAAGATCATCCAATGTCTTCATTGGATTCCCAGGAGACTGGTGCCTGGGAACAAGGGATATTTTGTCACTTTGAAGAAGGGAATTCTAGGAAGAGGAAGAAGGATCAAAAACCCAAACGGGACCCTCATGGAGAAAGAGATGTAGACATGACATTTAGGAAGTTCTGAGACACTGAGGATTACAAGCTAAACCAAAATGGATGCCTAGGTTTACTTCTCACAAGATGCCAGTTATGAAGAGGTGGTGCAACAGAAATACGGAGATAGCTTTAGCAAAAGCCAGAGGAATATATTTAAAACTGGTATGTTCGTGGCTGCCAAGCTACTGTATAGATTTCCCCCAATTTTCAGGTAAGGTGCTAGGAAAAAAGGCAGCTTTGTCTCCAGAACATATTGGGAATTAGAGAATGGGAATGTACTCATTTGGAAAATGATCACTTATAATTTTTCTGGTATTTGTTTCATCCAATTCTGTTCCAATTCAATGTTTTAACTGACTCTATGCTATGGTGACAGATTTTTGCTACATGGTAAAAACCAACCATCCAGACCCAAATTGACTTAAGAGTTCTCTAGTTTCACACTGAGGTAGGGACTCAATTCATAATTGAAGCATACTCCCCCTTCCCCCCCACCACCACCCAGAAATACCTTCACCTTGAATCAAGAATCCATAGGAGTTCCAGAATAGAATGTTAAAACAGACTATGGTCTATGGTTCAGTTGTTATCAGACTATGGTTCAGCTGACATCAAAATTGATTTTATTTCATTATTTGAACACTTCAAAAGATCTGTGATTTTATTGTGAGTATTCCCTCCACATATATAAACTTTCCACAATTTAGTGGCAAATTTCATGAGTTGCTATGGCCAAAAAAAATTATCATCTACTGATCAGTTTTTGTAATGTGAATATAAATTTAAGATCTTCCCTGCCCTTAGGCCCTTTGATAGGCTTAAGTGCACCTGGAGCCTTTGGCAGGAGGCTTGTTTTTCAGGAGATACTTTGTGATTGGGCAGTGGGTCAAGAGGGTTGTTACAATTCTCTGAGCCAGGAGAAGGCTATATAAACCCTGTTGTAAGGCTTTATTTGGGGGCTCACTTTGAGAAGTGTTGTGTGATTTGACCAGATGAGACTCTGGACAGCTGTTGAGAGCCCCCCGGCTTTGAAAAACCCAGATGTTGATGCTTCCCTCTCTGGTAACTGACTAGGTATGGATGTAATGGTTGGACAGTTAGAGGCCTGTCTGCTTGAAATGTTTCTTTTTCTTGTAATTTCTGCTTGTAACCTCTGTATACTCTGAAGTTCGGGGTGCTGACTTTTTCCCCTGAACTAGGTAAATGATATGTTTGATTGATTAAAGCAAGATTGTTAACCCATTTTGAGTTGCTTTCCTTTAGAAAAGCAGATCTAAGAACCTGTGTTGGCAGCCACCCTGGGGACATTGGGTGCTTGTTGCTACAGTTTTATAGGGATGAACTTCTTTGAATTTATCTGGGTTACTACTCAGATAATAGACATATAGTTTGTCATCAAGCTGATATTAGAATCTTTTCCAGTTTGCTAGGTTTTTCTAAAGTTTGTAATCTACAAACATAGTATTTGAGATCTGGAGTAACCTCCACACCTGATGAAGCATTGGAGAAGAATCTTAGTAACAATACCATATCCCAAAAACAAAGTCACTTTTTTAAATGCCTGTAGTATACTCATTTTATGTGACTGTAAGTTATGGAACTAGAATAGTCTGGGAAAATTTTTTAAAACTAGAATCATGCAGGAGAAAATTAAGCATTTGTTGATGCAAGCTGCAACACATCAAATATAAGCAACTATGAAGGTTTATCAGAGTAAAGAATGTCATCAAAGAAATGTGTAATGAGCAAAATCTTGACATAACATGATTATGTTACTCATAATTGCTTATATTTGTATGTATTATTTAATTTTATCTTCACAATAGCCCTGTGAGGTAAGTAGGGCAATTATTTATTGATCCCATTTTAAAGATGAGGAAATAGGCTAACTGAAGGTAAACAAGAAAAGATAAGGAATGGTAGAATGAAGGTGACAATGGATTTGGAGTCAGAGAATGTGGATTCAAATTTAGACTTTGCTGCTACCTATGTGTGACACTGAAAAGTCATTTCCTTCTCTCTGGGTCTCCATGTACCCAAATGTAAAATAAAAAGGATGGGCTATGTCAGTGATGTCAAACTCAAATAGAAATAAATCCCACAGATTAATGAAGAAAACCACAAAATAATATCTATCTTGCATTGCATTATTTATCTTGTTAAATATTTTCTGATTACATTTTAATCTGATTCCATTCTGTTCTGGATAGTTTTCCAGGAGAACTTGTGCCCCACCTCTTGATTGGACAATCTCTAGGAAACAAAGTAAATAAAAACAACTTTGGAACAATCAAAAATGAACCTAGAAAGGAAAGGGGAAAGGGAAGCTAAAAAATGTTTTGTAACAATATAACAAAAATATTTGTTTATAACAAAATCTTTTCACCTTCAAGACAGCAGAGCTACCACAACTGGATTCTAATATCATAGTCACAGAAATGTTTGACAAAGATGTAAAGGTGACACAAAAGAGAAGAAAGTGGGAAAAGCAATTGGACCAATGTACATAGAAGAGGTCCATGCTGAAAGTGACACAAGTAGAGGACAATGAGGGTTCAGTTTATAAGGTATCTAAAGGAGAAGAAGTTATCAAAGACAAGGAGAAAAAAAAATAAAACAAAACAAACAAAAAAGTAACCAAGAGAATATCAACAGCAACAAACCTATTTATCTACTTTCTCATCTATATCCAAGTTTTAGAAGAATAACATATATATATATATATATATATATATATATATATATAGACAGAGAGTATATCCTTCAGAGTATAGTAGATCTTTACCATCACATAATTAAATTAAATATATAGTGGGTACAAGATCCCATTGCTTATTATTTTTTAAATGATTCAGCAGAAAGAAATTCCATCTTAAAATTACTCTGATAACAAGGGTTGCCTCCCATGGATACCTCAAAAATTATGCAAGATTGCTTGAAGAGGAAAATGTACTCCAGATGTTCCTGTTTGCAGATGATATTATACCGCTTGTATCAAACACCAGAATACTGCAGAACCATTTAGATGAACTCAATGACCCCTCAAGATAGCTTGGCATAACCATTCAAACAGGAATAATCAAGTGGATGAAGAATATCTATTCATATTATGACATGGAACCAGATGACAACCTATAGCACTCATCCATCAGTATAAATACATGGTTTATCAATCTATAAATACACAGTTACCTTATCTGTAAAATGAGGATAATAATAGCATCTCTGAGGATTGTTGTGAGGATCAAATGGGAGAATAACTGTACAGTGCTTAGCACAGTGATTGGCATATAATAAACACTATATAAATGTTAGTTGTTGTCGTTGCTATAATTATATGGACAACACAAATATAGATAGGACTAACATGAAAACTAGACAATAAGTTGTAGCAAAATTAAGAATAAAAGAAAGAATAGGCTGAATTGCCTTCAGAAATTTTCAAAGCTCCCTCTAAAACAAAGATTGTTTTTTAATAATACCTATATTGTACTCATTTTATATGGTTGCAAGTCATGGCATGAGTATAGTCAGTGAAAAATTTAAAAATTAAGACTCTAGTGATGGATGTGAGCAGGCTGTAACACACTGAAAACAAGCAACTCTGAAGATGAACCTAAATAAAGGATGTCATCAAAGAAATGTCTAATGAAAGAAGATGGGCTTATTTCCTAAGAGTGAAGTGTTCAAAAGACAGAAGCAGTTTTTGAAAGAATTGAAAACTATAAGTTGTATAAATTACAATTTGAAAATATACTGTAATTTACCCCTCATCTTGCAAATTGACCAAAATAACCAAAATGTACAAATAGCCCATATTGGAGGGGCCATGGTAAGAAAGACACATTAATACATTATTAGTAGAGCTGGGCATTGATCCAAATATTGCAGCTATCAATTCTGAATTATACAAAAAAGTGCCTAAACTTTTCATATCCTTTGACCTGATAAATCCCTCTACTAGACATATGCCAGTAGAAGGTTAAAGATACAATCAAATATGTTAAATATAAATATAAAGGTGCACTAAATATATTAAATATAAAGGTGTAATACACACTAAAATTGTCACAACAGGACTCATTGTGGTAGGAGAAAAAACTAGAAATGAAGTAAATGTTCATCAAAAAGAGAATGACTAAAAATGTGGTATATGAATCAACCAATCAATAAACATTTATCACGTACCTACTATGTGCCCGTCACTGTGTTAAACTCGGTAATGGTATGAATGGTGATAGAATGTTGCTGTTGTTGTTGTTACTCAGGTGTTTCAATTGTGTCCAACTCTTAATGACCCCACTTGGAGTTTTCTTGGCAAAGATACTGAAGTGGTTTGCCATTTTTCCTCCCAGCTCATTTTACAGAAGAGGAAACTGAAACCAACAGAGTTAATGACTTGCCCAGGGTCAAACAACTAGGAAGTATCTAAGGCTGGATTTTTAACTTGGGTCTTCCTGACTCCAGGCCTGGCATTCTATCTACTGCATCACATAATTGCCCTAATAGAATATTATTGTTCAGGAATATAGAAATATAAAGCATACAGAGAAACATGGAGAAATTTTTTTTGAGCTAATATAGAGTAATATAGAGTAAATTGTAAGTGGGGGAAGCTAGGTGGCCCAATGGATAGAGCACTGGGCTTGGAATCACAAACACTCATCTTCCTGAGTTCAAATCTGGCCTCAGACATTTACTAGCTGTGTGACCCTGGGCAAGTCATTTAACCCTATTTGGCTCAGATCCTCAACTCCAAAATGAGTTGGAGAAAAAAATGGCAAATCACTCCAGTATCTTTGCCAAGAAAACCCCAAAATGGGGTCATAAAGAATAGGACACAACCGAAAGACTCAACAACAATAAAAATAATAAGTGGAACCAGGGCAATAGTATGTACAATCCTCATTAAGAGTAAAAATGAAAAGTTGGTTTAAAGAAATTCAAGCTGTAAGTCAATGAGAAATAAAAAAAAAATTGAATTGAAGCTTTCTCCTTTATTGTCTTATAAGTCTTAGCCAGATCCCCACTGCCACATCTATGATATTATTGACAATTGGATACTCCAATACAATTTAATTTGACAAATAAAGGAATTAAAAGTGATATAACTATAGAACGATCCCTGCCCTCATGGATCTGAGTGCATTGGGGGAATCTTACATTCTATGATTCAAGAGATGTCTATCTCTTTTTGACAGAGAGATGGGGCAAATCATGTTAAGGCAGAATGATGTATACGTTATCAGATGTATTCACTATATCAGGTATTCTTGTCAATTCTTTTTCTTTATTTCAAGGAAGTATTTGATTGGGAGAGGAGATCCTGGTGTGGTAAGTGTACCTGTAAATGAATTTAGATATTTTAAAAAGCATTAATAAAATTTATTTTATATTTTAAAATGAAAGAAAAATATGAGTTTATCACAGTGTGTCATCAACTAGGGAAAACCAATGGATAGCTGTGGAAAGTTCTACTCATAGTCTTATTAAATAAAAAAAAAAAGTGGCAAAGTAGGTGGAATCGCTGTGGAAAAATTATGGAGGAAAGTGGACAATAGTTAGATGAGGTAACCCCGGTGGTACAGTGGATAGAGTGTTGGGCCTGAAAGCCAGAAGATCTGAATTCAATACAGTTTCAGAAGCTTATTACCTATGTAACTCTGGACAAATCACTTAACCTCTGTCTGCCTCAGTTTCTTCATCTGGAAAATAAGGATAATAATAGCCTCTACCTTCCAGTATAATTATAAAGATAAAATGCAATAATATTTGTGCTTTCCAAAAAAAAAGTGCTTTCCAAACCTTAAAACATCATAAATACCTGCTATATTATAAGAGTTGCATAGGATAAGTGGGCATGAATGGGTCATTATCTGAATCATTGCAGGAAATACCCACATCATTGAGATCATAGATCCAATGGTACATTTGAGTATATGTGTGCAGGGTGGGGGTGGAGTGGAGAGTAGAGGAAAGAATAAGAATTTATATACTGGCACTGTGCTGTATACTTGCAGGCATAGTGCTAAGCACTTTTACAAATATTTTCTTGTTGACCATGATTTATCCAAGGCTACACAGTTGGTAACAGAGCAGGTTTTCTGATTCTAAAGTCAAGCCTCTTTCCACTACAGAATAATATTGCTGGAATTGCTACCAATTGGACAACGTAAGACCTAGGCTTTGTTCGAATTCATTGATAAGATGGCAGGTCCTCATTTCAATACACAGCTGCTTCTAAGAGAGGGAGCAAATGAGATAGGGAAGTGGTGGCCAATCTCTATTTTTCCTTTAAGTAAATTCATTTAAAAACTGATATGAAAGACTTATTTCATTCCATGTGTTTTTAGATGCATACAGCAGAACTATTAAAAGCAAAAATAGACCAGCAGGAATGGCCCTGTGTAATGATAATGAATAGAGAGCAGACTGGTTAAAAAGAGAGAGAGAGGGAGAGCCCAGAGACAACTCTTCTACCTTATGGACTGGCCCCATTAGCACAGCAAGGAGAAAAGGGATCATGCTTATGAGTCATGCATAATGGATGTGGCATATTGAGGTGTGCAATCCCTCCTTAATTATTGGTTTTCTTTTTTACCAATAGAAATATCAGATGCAAAGCCGTTGGACTTAATAAGCACATATTTTGTTCCATGGGGGAATAAGAGGCCAAGGGCAATATGGAAGCATTAACCAAGCTTTATACCTTCTTCCTATCACAGTCACAAGGCAAAAGAGTTTAGCAGATGGGCATCTATAATGTCAGCAGTGTCCCTGGATTATGTTGGAGCATGAATTCTTCATGACTGTCAAGATATTTCTGCCCTACTTTGAGTGAATAGACATCAAGAGGATTTCACAGAGCATAATCCAATGATTTTTCACATTTCGTCTATTGGAAAGAAATAATAAGCAGCAGCTTCCTACTACTCTGTGCTGCTCTTCTGACACAAAGGAATTATAGGGTGCTCCTGTGTTGTCTTTTTGTGGGTCTTAGTCAGATTTCCAATGCCATATCAATCAAATTATTTGCAATCAGGCCCTCCACTTCAATACAATTCAACAAACAAAAGAATTAAACTAAGTACTAGGAAATCAAAGATAGAACAGAAAACAGCCCCTACCTTCAAAGAGCTGAGGGGGATTCAGGGGGAATATTAGATTCTAAGATGTAGTAAACTAGGATGGCCTGATTCTGTTCCTTAAAGAAAAAAGACAGGATCCTACATAACCAGTACCAGGATCAGCCTCACCCAAGGGTAGGAAAAGTCCTTTTACTCAAAAATATTCCCCACAGTACCTGAAATTCTTCACTTCATTTTATCTGAAATTCAATTCACTAAAGATTCGTTATAGTTAACAAATTTCTGATTTAAAATTCAAAATATCCATACCTTAGTATGAATTGGTTTGATTTGGGAGTCTAGTAAAGAGTTTGAGTAAGATATAAATGGAAGCAGAAGGAGGAGAGGTAACCCAGTGTAGAAAAACTACATTGAGCTAGTTCAAGATGAATGGTGCACAACAACTTGGAGCACCCTGGGAAGAGGATGATATGCAAAACCAACTTGGCCTGCCTTGACCAGAAATCTGGACTGCCTTCATAATCACAAAATCTAGGATCCTGAGGCAATTCTATGTTGAGTAGCCACCTAGCAAAGGTAGCTCCCTGAGTGCAGGAACGGAAAGACTGGTACATTAAAAAAGCCAGTTGTTGAGTAATTTAAAGAATTTTGAAAAATTATCACATCACTTTGCTATTTCTAGGTTGTTAGGTTTTTTAAAGTCTATTTAGACATAAGTTTTAGGACAAAACAAGGAAGCTTCATCAGCCTAAGCATCATCAAATCAGACAGGAAGTCTCAATTCGGTTTGTAGTAGCAGTAGTAGTAGTAGTGGTGGTGGTGGTGGTGGTGGTAGTAGTAGTAGCAGCAGCAGCAGCAGCAGCAGCAGCAATAGTAGCCAATCCAGTTCCCTGGCGCCCCCAGAACAGAGCTGCTTCCCATTACAGAATACCAAATACACTAATCCTGCAGTTCATTGGGTCTTAACAATATTTCAGTTCTCCAACTGATCTCAAGTACTCTCTCCAGCGACACATTCACAGGCCATTGATGCCTACTCATATTGCATGGCTCTAATCCACATCCATGTATATGAGTGTTCACGGAGGACCAGCACCTCTTGTGAAAGGGTTTTCACCCTTTTGTAATAGCAAATACCCTAGAATACCCAGGATGGCCTGCTAGCACAGGTACTTTGATCTGCTTTTAAAGAAAAGATTGCTCAAAAAGGGGTTAACAATCCTACTTTTATTTACATTCACTGGTTCAGGGGAAAGGTCAGCACCCTGAACATCAGAGAAAATTCAAGCAGAGGGGGCAGGGTCAAGATGGCGGAGTAGAAGCAGGACCTCCCCACTGCTCCGGCTCCCACCTCCCCCAATCCATGTAAAAAGGGGACTCTGAACAAACTTTGGAGCTGCAGAACCCACAAAATGACACAGAGGAGGTAACCTCCCACTGAGGACAGCCCGGCAAGCCAGCAGGAATAGGCCAGCAGAGTGCTCTGGGAGCTGAGCCCAGCCCCACACCTAGGCTTTCACCCCAGGGCAGGACTGACCAGTCGCAGCTGGAGGGACTGCAGATCAGCAGCAGCTGTGGCCATTTCCAGAATTATCAACACATAGATGCCAAGGACAAATTGAGAGGTCAGTGCAGTCTGGACTTTGGGACCCAGTAAGTGGGAGTGTGTGGCTTTTGCCCCCAGGGCAAGAAGATGCTGAGACGCTGTGAGGATAATTGCTCTTGCTTTAACCTGCTTGGATATGGATTGCAGTCTAGGGTGGAGGTCCTGGGGTGTGTGTCCAGCTTGCCAGAGCGTGTGGAGACCTCAGAGAGGGCACCCATCTAATACCTCCGGCAGCTGAGAAAACCCCACTGTCTGGGATGAAAGCTCCACTGTCTGGGATGAAAGCTCCCCTGTCTGGTGGCAGAGTCCTACTGTGGCAAAAAGCCCAGGGATCAAGAGACTGAGGGGCAACATGACCAGGCAAAGGAAACAAAGAAGACAGAAGATTCCAACATTAGACTCCTATTTTGGGGACAAAAAGGAGCCAAGCATGGAACACAAAGAACACAGTGAAGTCAGAACTCCTGCAACAAAAGCTTCTAAGGAAAATATGAGCTGGTTACAGGACATAGAGGACCTTAAGAAGCAGATAAGAGAAGTGGAGGAAAAATTGGGAAGAGAAATGAGAACAATGCAAGAAAATTACAAAATGAGAGTCAACAGCCTGACTAAGGAAAATAACATGTTAAAAAATAGACTAACTCGGTGCAGCCAGGTGACTCAGCGAGTAAGAGCACTGGCCCCAGTGTCAGGATGACCTGGGGATCAAATCCAGGCTCAGATACTTAGCACTACACCCAGAAATAATTGGCCGTGTAACCTTAAGCAGGTTTCTTAACTCCAATTACTTTAAAAAAAAAAAAAGACTAACTCAAAGGGCAAAAGAGGCTCAAAAAGGCAATGAGGAGAGGAATGCCTTAAAAAGCCGAATTTGCCAGATGGAAAAAGAATCTCAAAAACTCACTGAGGAGAATCATTGCTTCAGAATTAGATTGGAGCAAATGGAAGCTAATGACTTTATGAGAAATCAAGATGCTGTTAAACAGATCCAAACAAATGACAGAATAGAAGGCAATGTGAAATATCTCATGGGAAAAACCACTGACCTGGAAAATAGATCCAGGAGAGATAATTTTAAAAATTATTGGACTACCTGAAAGCCTGGTCAAAGTAAGAACCTAGAAATCATCCTCCAGGAAGTTCTTAAAGAAAACCGCCCTGATGTTTTACAACCAGAGGGCAAAATAGAGGTTGAAAGAATCCACCGATCCCCTCCTGAAAAAGATCCCAAAAAGAAAACTCCTAGGAATATTATAGCCAGGTTCCAGAATTCCCAGATCAAGGAGAGAATATTACAAGCAGCCAGGAAGAAACAATTTGAATATTGTGGAAACACAATCAGGATAACCCAGGATCTGGCAGCTTCTACACTGAGGGATTGAAGGGCTTGGAATGTGATATTACGGAGGGCAGAGGAGCTGGGATTAAAACCAAGAGTCACCTACCCAGCAAAACTGAGTATCATGTTTCAGGGGAAAATATGGTCATTCAGTGGAATAGAGGACTTTCAAGCATTCTTTCTGAAAATAACAGAGTTGAATAGAAAATTTGACATTCAGATACAAGAAGCAAGAGAAGCATGAGAAGGTAAACAGGGAAAAGAAATCATAACGAACTTATCAAAGTTGAACTATTCACATTCCTACATGGAAAAACAATAATTGTAACTTATGAAACTTTTCTCAGCAGTTGAAGGGAATAGAAATATATATGTCTATATATGAGGGTATATGGGCATATGAATACATATATGAATGTGTGCATATATGTTTACAGGTATACATAGACAGAAGGCACAGGACCAATTTAAGAGGAAGGGATGATACTTAAAAGGTGAAATTAAGAGGTGAGAGAGGAATATAATGAGAGGAGATGGGGAGAGACAGAATGGGGTCAACTATCTCATATAGAAGAAGCAAGGGAAAATGGTTACAATGGAAGGGAAGAATAGGAAGGCAAAAGGGCATGGGTCAATCTTATTCCCATTGAATTTGGCTTGAGGAGGGAGTGAAATACATACTAAATAGGGTATCTCACCCTCCAGGAGAGTAGGGGGAAGGGGATGAGAGGAAGGATGATGGAAGGGAGGGCAAGCTAGGGGGGAGGGAAGTTGGAAGCACCCACTTTTGAAAAGGGATGGGATCAAAGTAGAGAATAGAACAAGTGGGAGGTGGGATAGGAGGGAGGAAAATATAGTCAGTCTTTTACAATATATCTACTATGTTATTGTTTTGCATTAGCCACACATGTACAACCTATACTGAACTTCTTATCTTCCCAGCAAGGGTGGGTGACAAGGGAGGAAGGGAATGAATCTGGAATTCAAAGTTTTAAAATCAAATATTCAAATATATATTATTAATACTATTTTACATGTAATTGGGAAATAAGATATACAGGCACTGGGGCATAGAGATCCACTGGAAAAGTTGAAAAGGGTATGGCAGAAAATATGGGAGAGAGCAGATTGGAGGAGGGGATATCCTGTGGGACTGCTATTTTGGGGCAGTGGGTAGGGAAAAAAACAGGGAGAAAATCTGTAACTCAAAATCTGATGGAAATGAATGATGTAAATCAAAAGTTAATAAAGCATTTGAAAAATGTAAAAACAGAAAATACAAGCAGAGAAATTAGCACAGAGATCAACAGACAGGGCTCCAGCTCTCTGACATAACAATATTTCTATATACTTTACATACAACACTGGATCAAAGGAGCATAGACATCTGAACAGTTGAGGGGCTCTGAATATAAGGCTACTCAAAGTCTCAACCAAGAAATCAAAAGATCCTTCTCATGAGCAAACCCCCAAAGCAAAATGCTAACCTCCCAGAATATATAACAAAGATTCAGCATCTGATCGGCTTAGAGTCAGAAGGTGAAACCTATGTGACTCAGCACAGCTATGAATTATCAGGGTTCAAAGGAGATTAATCCTTCAGATGTTTACAGTTTAGCCTGAACCTGGGAAACTGAACTCCAAAAAGAAAACAACAAAAACCATCATACTTGCACTTACACCTTTTCAGGGCTCCTCACCCACCTTTGCTATCCACCTGTCACCCAACTCTCACCTGTGGCTCCAAAAAGCTGTAGCATGAACAACAGCCACTTTCTAGTAAACCATCTTGGCAGATGAGCTAAACCAGACTGACGATAACCAAAAGGTCTCAAAACCTATTGGTAAGTTAGAGGAATGCCTGGCCCAAGCATGTGTACATTTCCCCTGGCAGAATGAGTGGATGAGAACAATGCATTCCAACAAGCCATGAAAGCAGCTGAAGCAGGGACTGTAAAGCACTCAGAGCTTGGTTAGACATCAAAGATGCCAAGACCATCCCCTGCATCCCAACCCATCCCCAATTGCCCTGACTTTTTCTTGCCAATGGACTTTGATAACTCCAGAAGAGAAAGTGAGACTGACAATTTGCATGAGTCTACCTCACTTAAATCCAATTTGCATGCAAATCAATCCTTCAAGATGTCATTGGTCTTCTTTGAAAACAAACAAAAACAATACATGTCCTTTCATAAATTCATCATAAGTGGAGGGATCCACTTTCCTCATATTCTCTTTCATGAATACCAATGGGTTGCACACATTGTCCCTCTTTCTCTCTGGCTTACATGGCCAGGCCACCTTTTCAAAGAACTCTTCTCTGCTAGCATCCTTTGTGCTATATAATTCAATATTTATGTGTTGTAGCCTACTCAAACCCTCTTTATGCTTTTCCATTTCCCTTTGGGTGATTTTCAAATTAAAGTTTTCAAAGTTTGGTATATTCCTTGGTTCATGGAGCTAGAGCTGGAAAGGACTTTAAAGATTATCCAATCTAAACCTCTCATTTCACAGATGAAGAAACTGAGGCCCAGGGAGGTGAAGCGACTTCCCAGCATCACCTTGACTCTTGCCATGCACAAATAATGGGTCTTTGTTTAAGGGAGAAACTTGAGGATACTTAAGAATTTGTCGAACTGAATTTTAGTCCTATATGAAGAGCATAATAGAGTAGAGAGTGTTGGACTTGGGGTCAGGAAGAGCTAGGTTTGAATCCCACCCCAAAGACTTTCTAGCCTTGAGATTCTGGACAAGCCATTTAACTTCCATGGGTCCCATTTCCCTCATCTCTAAGGGCCCTTCTGTCTCTAGAGCTAAGATCTTTTTCAGCTGGCTCATATAGGCAAGACCAGAGAAGGATTTCAGGTCTGTAAGACTCAAAGGCAGAGGTCACTTTAAATGAGAATTCAATAAAGAAAAGTCCACACATCTGGAGACATCTTATCTCTCTTGATCTAAGTTTCATTTTCTCCCAGAATTGTGAGCATCAGCTAGCCATTTTTTTTAAACTTACCTCTCAATGACAGCCTTGGGGTTTAAACTCTTCAAACAGTACCACCGTCCTGCTTGGTTTGCAATAAAGAAACACTGAAAGTCTAGCTCTCCAAAATGATCTTCTAATAATTTTTTAAATACCTGACCTGCCTTGAAGGAACATTGGTAAGATGAATTAGATAATGTCTTCAAAGCAGTCCTTGCAAAAGTGCACAATAGAAGGAAAAGATATTATCCTTCTTGTCATCTCCGGCATCATTTCATAAAGCCCTTCTTTGCTTGAAAAAGCTGCCCTTTTTCTGTCATATTAGAGTAGTTGAAAACATGATAGAAGAAATTTACAGTATAAGAGTATACAGCCAACCACGGACAGAGAACCCTGTGATTGAATGATTAGAGTTATTCCACCCAAGGGGGTGATTGGTTTAGTTGCCAGTTGTGACTTCCAGTGTTATAGAAAGGGAAGGTAGCACTTCTGGCCTTCTCAAAGGTTCTACCCAGCCTCTGCTTTGATCATTTAATACACATACACACACACAAATACACACACATAGTAAGTTTTGGGGTACCACTCTGTAGGATTTGTTTTAAGGAAAAATAAAGATTACATTTTATCAAAGTTAAAAGTAGTTGACCTGAAGATGGACAGCCTCATTGTTCTAGGACAATGAAGAAAGGCAGCTAGTTTGGGAGTAATCCCAGAGTGAAAAAAGAAAAAAAAAGGTAAACAGTTTGCACCTTATAGCAACCTCTTTTTAACCCTTTCTTGATATTTCTGACCATGACAAGAGAAAAGATTGCTTATACCAGAGCTCCCCTGTGACTCCCCCAGGTCAGGAGATGCTTGTCCTGTTAACCCCTCTCATCTCAGATCATATTCCCAAATACATATGTTGAAAAAAAAATGTTTGAAAAATGTAGAGAAATTTGGATTTTATGTTCTGCCCTCTCCAGCCACGCAGCCTCATTGTCCAGGGCCCACCTAGTGTAGGGGGAGAGTAGAAGCTGCAGGGGACAGTGGGGTGGGGGAAGAGGAGAGGAGGGGCCCCCCACTGACAGTGGCCACAATGACCCTGTGCCCCTGGGCATTCTGAAACCTGCCCCTCTAGGCAAGCCTGGGCATATCACCCAGGTGCCGTACATCCTGCCCACCCTACACCAGCAGTTGCAATTGGCCCCAGCCCCAGCAGGACAGTTGTCAGGGATCAGGCCCCATGGTCAGCACCTGCTTTGCCCTGCTACCAGGAACTACCACCAATAGGGAGGTCCTGGCACCAGTCACCCCAGCCCTTGGGATTCCCATTGTGCAGCCAATGCTCTCTGCCACATCCCCAAATCCCAGTCAGTGTCTCCAATGCAGACCTTGTCCTTGGTAGGCCCTGCCCAGCTGCTGCCTGGGAAGGTCCTGGTGCCCCTGGCAGCACCTAGCATGGCAGTACAAGATGGGGTGGGGGTTGGGGGGAGCTAATCTCTGCCCCTGGTGAGCCCACCCTTCTCTGTTCTGGTTGCAGAAATTTATTAGCTGTATAATCTTAGGCAAGTTATCTCTGTTTGTCTCAGTTTCCTGATCTATAAAGAGAAAAATAATAATGGCACCCACCTTCTAGGTTTGTTTTGAGGATTAAAATAATGTAATGATTGTAAAGTGCTTAACACAAGTGACTGACATATGCTAAGCATTGCATTATTATTGTTTCTTTAATTGATTATAATTGTTCCATGCCTGAACTCTAAAGTGGTTTTAAAACGTCAAAGGTAATATGATTAATGGTTTTTATATGTGATAATTTGAACATTCAGATATCATCTGAAGTTTATTGTTTGTGTTATTATTGTATTTCAGAATTATCTTATATTGTGAAATTTGAGAGACTATCATAACGGAAATGCTGTTAGAACAACTTTTTCATCTGGACACTGTTACATATGAATTGGGCTTTTAAAAGGGTGTGATAAAAAATAGGTATTTGAGAATTGTTCAATATTTAATGAGACTTATTTTGTTATAAATCAGATAATAATATATAACAGCAAAATTTTATTTGAAATTCTTAGCTATTATGAAAGTGTATAGAATGGTTTAAGGATGTAGCTTCAACATAATAATGATGAGTCAACTATCAGGTATTTGCTGTATGTCTTGAAATGCCCATGGCCTCATATACTAAGTCCCTGTATGTAACAAGTTTGGAAAATTACTGAAATCCTCCTGAACTTGTACGTGCCTCGCCAGGGGCCCAAAGACCATCTTGAACTTGACCGACCCTGCTGTTGCACCAGATAAGTGTGACACTCTTTGTATCTGACCCCAGCTGCAGCTTTTCTGTACCCTTGTACACTTAGGTAAGCTTGTGGTTTTTGCCTTTATATGCCTTGCCTTGACCATGGCTCAGGGCAGCTCTCAGTGACTTGCTCCTGAGTCTGCCACCAGCCAGCTAATAAACGCTCTCTGAATTGGCTTTATCTAGTCTTGGTCTCTGTTCAGTCTCAGTGTCCATTTCAATCTGAGGCCCTAGAATATGGGTGATTTTAATTTATAACTAAAGGATAAAGGATAAAAGAAATGTTAACTGTTAGGGAAATAGCAGGAAAGATAGTCAAGTCTTAAGTTGTGGTTAGTGAAATTTTGCTATTTAAAGTAAAAATTCCTGGGACTATAATTTACTACTTTTTGAGTTTTAATTTCAGGGATAGCTATCTGAATTGTCATGAAGTCAATAAGAGAAAATCAGTCTGGGAACTGATAAAGTTGAATTTCTGTTACTGGGAAAAGTTGTGGGGATGAACATGGCATGGCATAGGCAGGATCCTCCTGACTCTATTTTCCCATTGTGCTATTTCCTTTCTGAAAAGAAAAATTCTCACCTGCTTAATCCTGAACCTTGCCCTGTGACTATATGATCAACTATCAGATATGACTCATGCCTGGAATCAAATAGAGCTAAAGGAGGTTTTCCTCCTGTTATGATATATGACATTGTTATAAATATATCCCTCTTTTTCCTGTAATAGCAAATTTCTATAATTAAGAAGTTTTGTAAGTATGATATTAAATCTATTAAATGATAAATTGGTACTGGAACATCTCTGAGTTATGATAATAGGATGCAAGTTTGAATATCTTACAATTTCAACCTATATTTGTGGTCAAATTATAATACAGGATGATATCCTCCTAAGAGGAAAATGATTAGACAAGGTAATAAAACATAGATGTAATGTGAAAGTTTTCTAAATAAATGGAATAGTAAATTTTGAGAAAAGCAAAAGGATTAGACTGTTTTCTCTAAGAATTATATTCATTGGGGCGGCCAGGTGGCTCAGCAAGTAAGAGCACCGGCTCCAGTGTCGGGATGACCTGGATCAAATCTGGGCTCAGATACTCAGCACCACACCCAGAAATAACTGGCCGTGTAACCTTGAGCAAGTTACTTAACCCCAATTGCTTTTAAAAAAAAAAAAAAAGAATTATATTCATTGACTTCCAAATTTATCTATCATGGAAATTCAGACTTTGAGTATTTAATAAGTTCTTAATATTAGATTAATTGGATTTTTTACATAAAGTGTATTGACAATGGTAAGTTGAAATTATTTTTCCATTTTTAATGCATGTCTGATAATTTTAAGTCAGAAGGGTGCATTCTCCAGTTGGACCCTGATAAATTTGTAAAAGATTCTTATAACAGGTACAGGATTTAGGTAAGGATAGAAATCACAAATGGTATATAAAGTAAAATTCTCTGAAGTTTTAAGATTGGAAATCCAAATTTGCTAAATGATATTACTAGCAGAATTATCTAAGAACCTCTAAATTTGGAACCAGAGAAGCAGAGCTCCTTTCATAGCTGCCCTGAGAATAAACCTATTGTCCAAGAAAAGACATCTAGGGACCAGATAACTACATGAGACATCTGGGACTCAAGATGTTCTGGTTAAAGGGACGCTGAGAGTGGGTTACTAGGACACAGGGAGATAGAGGGAGACGATGTTAGTTAATTGGCTATAACCATTGTGTTGCTTTGGTCTTTTGTTTTAAAATGTTTATATTTAAGCTTTCTTGGTTTAGTGACAATATAAATCTCCCTTCTCAGAACTAGTCAGTTGCAAGCCCTCGAAGTAGTTTTATCTGTACCTGACTTACTGTAATTATGCAATTATGGCAATGGTCAGAAAACTTTATTGCATTGTTTGAACCTAGCCCTGTGCTGTTGGGAAACCAGATCATCTCTACATGTTGTTTAGAGACCTATGGACCTCTGTTATAGTGACCAGAAACTCAGATTCAAAGATGCAAGTTTTCTCTAAGGGTCCCTACCAGGCCCTTCTGACTATTCCCACAGCCGCCAAATTTGTGGGTGTGGACTCCTGGATCATCTGAAGAAAGCCCCTGATCCTAAGTAGACTGCAGAACCTTTCAGGGACCTCAAGGTTCATCTAATATAGACCCAGAAGCAGCCAACATCCAGATGAGATAGCTGTCCCAAGATACTGGATGAGGGCTGAGTATACTCTCCTAGTTTATTTTTCCTCTTCCCTTTTGCTATGTGACCAACCACCAAGGCCCTGATTCAAGCATGTGTTCATATTTTTTCCCTCTACATTCTTGGCCCCCTCTCCTCTCTCTTCACACTTCCCCAATAGGTCCCCTCAAGGAACTAACCCCCTGGGCAACATCTCATCCTGGCCCAATTGGCTCTCATGGCATCTTGGTTTATATCTACTTCTCCTTTATTGGCCATAAGGGTAAGGGTTCTTTCAGACCCTCCTCTCTTTGGTCAAAAGGGAGAAATGTGAAGATATTTGGAGACACCCTGTTTTCCAGAGCTAAGGTCCAGCAAGTAGGCTTGAGCATGGCATAATTATTTCTGGTCATGAAGCCCTGCTATGAATCAAACTTGTCATAATGTTACGGCTACCCCTCATTGTCAGGGTTAAAGCTCACTGCATAGCCATAGGTGTAACTATTGAGATCATGCCACACTAAAGTGGGGCCTCCCCACTAGGGGCAGGGCCCTGGCAATGTGTCTAGATACCCTCCTTGCTTACAACTATTTCCTTCATTTTGAAATTAAACTTCTGTTTAATTCCTAACTCTCCTTTCTCTAGCCTGCTCTATTCAGCTCTAGCCACCCACAGGTTAGAGGCTGGTTCCATCCAGTTGACAAGTTCAACTTCATTCTTTTTATAGATAAGAAAACTGAGACTCAGTAAAGTCTTCTCCAGTCATTAATTCTCTCTCCCTTCTGAAATTACTTTATATATTATTGATATTTATTTATAAGCAGCCAGTTTGTGTACTGCATAGAGGACTGAACAGTAAGGAAGACCTGAATTCAAATCCTGCCCACATTTACTAGCTACGTGACACTGGACAAATCACTTAACGTCTTTCATCTTCAGTTTCTTTATATGTCAAAAGGGGATAAAAATAGCACCAACCTCATAGGGTTGTTGTAAGGATAAAATATACAGAGCATTTTTAAACCTTAAACCACTGTGTAAGATGTTAGTTATTATTATTAATGGCTAGCTAGGTGGTGCAGTAGAGAGAACACTGGGCTTGGAGATAGAAAGATCTGAGTTCAGATCCAGCCTTAGACACTTACTAGCTGTGTGACTATGGGAAAGTCACTTAATCTCTATTTGTCTCAGTTTCTCATCTATAAAAAGGGGACACACTGAAGAAGGAAATGGCAAGCCACTGCAGTCTCTTTGCCAAGAAAACCCCTTGGACTTTCCATGGTGTCACAAAGAGTCAGAACAGCTGAACAATAATGGATTCTTATCATTATTATTATTATTAATCTATCTATATGCCATATCCTTTTAGTAGAATGTTAGCTACTTGTGGGCAGAGACTATTTCATTGTTGTGTTTGTATTTCTAGAATCTAGCACAATACCTTGTCTATACAAGGCAAATAATAAAGGTTTGTTGAATTGAATTTGTTGTGCTGAATTCAATTCATATTTACCTTGCTTTCATTTGTCCCTCATTGTACTCTATGAAATGCTACTGCTCTAGCCATAACAGATAACCATGAGACTAAGAGTTGGAAAAGACTTTGGCACACATTCATTTTACAAATGAGAAAGTGTAATCCTATCTCCTTGAGAAAGCTAAATCACCAGGTTAGCTAAGCCCACAAAGAGTTACCACCAAATGACTAACTATTTCATATTGAATTTTTTTTTGGCTTTTTTGGAGGGGGGAAGGCAGGGCATTTAGGGTTAAGTGACTTGCCCAAGGTCACATAGCTAGTAAGTGTTAAGTGTCTGGGTCTGGATTTGAACTCAGGTCCTCCTGACTCCAGGGCAGGTGCTCTATTCACTGCACCACCTAGCCACCCCTCATGTTGAATTCTTTAGTCATGGCAACCCATGAGCAAAAAAAAGAAAGGAGAGGAAATAGGAAAAAGGGAAAGGGAAACGGGAAGGGAAACAGGAAGGGAAAGGGAAAGGGAAAGAAAAAGGGAAAGGGAAGGAGAAGGGAAGGGAGGAGAGGGGAGGGGAGGGGTCAAAGGAAAAAGTAATGGAAAGGAAAATGCACATTTATGTTAACACCCTCCAGATTGTTCCATCTTCTCACTAGCAACCTGGCCACCATATTCTCCTGATTTGTGAGTCCCCAGCTAGGATAACCGTTTCATGAGAAGAGCCAGTCCATGACCACTTCCTTCTTAACTCAAGTCATTCTCCAGACTGCTCCCCCTCCTAACCAAGAGTCTTACCCATTCCTCCACTGCTTCTTGTTTTTTGTTTTTTTTGCTTTTGGGAGGGCAATTGGGGTTAAGTGACTCGCCCAAGGTCACACGGCTAGTTATTGTGTTAAGTGTCTGAGGCCGGATTTGAACTCAGATCCTCCTGACCCCAGGGCCAGTGCTCCCACTGCTTCTTGTTAAAAGCTCTTCTTTATGTCTTGTCTTTCCTATGTTTGTATCCTAAATGCTTAGTACAATGCCTGGAACAGAATAAGTGCATGACACATGTTTTATCTATCAATCTATTTAATGGTCAAGGATGGGCAAGCATGGATGGATTGCAATGTGTAATGCTGGAGGTAAAGCCTTCCTAGATGAGATCAAAGATCCATTGGACATTATTAGAATGTTATAATTACTCGTTTCTTTTCCTTACCTTTTCATTTGTTGTTTTCCATTCTAGTCACAGGGAGTGGAGTCTCCCACTTGGTCAGGAAATTGAGCCATAGTAATCTGGGAGTTGGGTGTCCTGCCAACCTAGAATGAATGCCTGAAGGAGCAAAGAATGTTCTTAGGGAAGCATCTTCAGTACTCAGCCAAGCCAAAGGATTCACCAATCAAACTAACCACATCCGGACATGAATTTTTTGTGATGAATGTTAAGTAGGAACAGAGCTAAGCTATAAGTTTAATGCTCCTACCATCCCAGAGACACAATAGGGAGGTGGAGAAGGGGGTACAGAATTGCCCCTAGTGTTGGGAGAAATGTTTGCAGGTTTGCTCTTGCTATATCAGCAAGCTAAATATCCCTTTATAAAAGTCAATTGATGTTTAAGTGGTTAAATGGAACTAGGGTGCTACTCTCTGGAAAGAACATAGCTGGTAGGGTCTCAAAACAATTTCGGAAGGAAAAGCTTCCCCCAGGTACCTAAAACCTCAGGGGGAGGGAAGAGGCAGAGTAATCTTGGGCTCTGGGAGGAGAGCTCAAAGCATGCTAGTTACAGAAGCATTCGTTTCCTTACACTCATGTCCACTTTCCTCGGTATTACCCATTCCACAAATCTGGGACTTGTTTTAATTACTAGTGCTTGGATGTAAAGTTTCAAGGAGGAATGAGTCAGGAGGGTCCACAGCTAAAAGAAACAGAGAAAAACAACATCGATGAGAAAAAGGCCAAGCTTGATGGGTGGCATCAGAATGATACCTTGTAATACGAGAGCAGCTGGCTCCAACTCTCTTGATCCCTGGGCCAGAAGGCTACTAGCACAGTATGGTGTTGATGTGTTGATGACCTGAATCTCCAGAAGGTGAGAGAGAAGGGAAAAAAAAAAAAGCCCAAACAACTTCATTCATTAGAACCTATAACTCTGAGCTGACCTGACCACTCCACGGGATGACTACTCTCTGCTTTATAATTCAGATACTAAGTCACAAGCCTGAAGTCACATCCCAGAGACTAAGGAAAACAGAGAAAATAAATATGTGGATCTATGGGGGGGAAAATAAGGAAGAGAGAATTAAGTGGAATGTGCAGTTACCTTTCATTTTTTAAAAAATATATATTTTTATTACTTTTAGTTTTCAACATTCATTTCCACAAGATTTTGATTTCCAAATTTTCTCCCCATTTCTCCCCTCCCCACCAAGATGGCAGGCATTCTGATTACCCCTTCCTCTAGTCTGCCATCTCTTCTATCACCCCTGTTTATCCCTTTCCCCCTTATTTTTTGTAGGGTGAGATGGATTTCTATACCCCATTGTCTGTATATCTTATTTCCCAGTCACATGTAAAAACAACTTTTAACATTTGTTTTTAAAACATTGAGTTTCAAATTCTCTCCCTTCCTCCCTCCCTACCCACCCTCATTGAGAAAGTAAGAAATATTCTATATAGGTTAGACACGTGTAGTTATGCAAGACACTTCCATAATGGTCACGTGAAAGATTAACTATATTTCCCTCCACGTTATCTTGCCCCCCATTTATTCTATTTTCTCCTTTGACCCTATCCCTTTTCAAAACTGCTTGCTTTAACTTCCCTAATCTGCCCTCCCTTCTATCATCCGCCCTTATGCCCTTCCCCCCTGCTTTCCCGTAGGGTAAGATCCCAGTTGAATGTATATGTTATTCCCTCCTTAAGCCAAATCTGATGAGAGTAGTGCAATTGCCTTTTCCTATCAGCTTTACATACTGAGTCTCTGATTTGGGAGAGTCAAATAATAGTCAAAAACAGTGAACCCTCCCTACCCAGGCAGAGCCCTGCACTGAGGCCCTTTGGGGCATTCTCTGCTTCCAGACAAGATCCAGGAATCACTAGAACAGTCCTGATCTTGAACTCTTGCCATCCAGGGCTCAATTAACGTAGGAGTTCTTAACCTTTTGTGTGCCATGCGCCCTTCTGGCTATCTGATGAAGCTATCAGACTGATATTTAGACAGCTAGGTGGTACAGTGCATAGAGAGCTGGACTTGGAGCCAGAAAGACCCAAGTTGGAATCCTACCTGTGTGTCAATTAGTCGATTAACTTCTGTTTGTCTCAGTTTCCTCATTTGGAAAATGGGGATAATAATACTATCTGCCTCTCAAAGTTGCTGTGAGGATCTGAGATAACATACATAAAATGCTTTGCAGACCTTAAAGTTCTGTTTGGTAACCATTGTTATTATTTGTTGTTGTCGTTCAGTCATTTCAGTCATGTCTCACTCTTTTTTACCCCATTCAGGGTTTTCTTGGCTAAGATACTGGAGTGGCTTGCCATTTTCTCCTCCAGCTCATTTTACAGATGAAGAAACTGAGGCAAACAAGTTTAAGTGACTTGCCCAGGATCACACAGCCGGTAAATAGCTGAGGCTAGATTTGAACTCAGGTCGTCCTGACTCCAGGTCCAGAACCTTACCCACTATGCCACAAAGCTGTCCATTGTTATTATTGCCTGCCTTCATAATTGAAGGAAATGCTAGATTTCAGTTAGATGTTAGCGAAAATAAATTGCGTTTTTCCCATCCAAGTTCACAGACCCTCCTCAAGTCTAACAGGTTCCCCTGGGGATCTTTGGACCCCAGATTATGAAGCCCTGAATTAAAGGAATCAAAGCTGTTTAACAGGGTGACAGGAAGCTGTAAGGGAAATACAATAGTGGTCTTCAAAGTGTCTGAAGGATATCCACATGAAAGAAGGATTAGATTTGTTCTGTTTGGTCCCAAAAGACAGACCTGGGAGCAGAGGGAAGAAGCTGAAGAGAGGCAGATTTAGGCTAAATGTAAGGGAAGACTTCCTTGCAACTAAAATTCATCAAAAACTCAATAGACTACCTCTGGAGGCAGTGGGTCTCCCTTCACTAAAGGTCTTCAAGAAAATAATGAAACACCATTTGTTAGGCACATTCAGAGGGACATAGATTGAGAAATGGAGTCATCTTGACATAGGGGCCACCAGCTCTGACTCCCTTGTTTTATAGATGAGGAATTTGGGCTCAGAGAAGTTCACACTTGCTACTGGATGTCTAGAGTGGTGTTTGGATGTAGGTCTTCCCAATTTCAAACCCAGTGCTCTATCTTTACAAAATGCTGCCATTTTGTTGTGTATATTTATGAGGAGGGAAGGGAGGAAGAAGATGGTGACTCTTGTTCAGATGCACATTGTATTCAATAGCTTCTAAGGTCCTTTTCATGATTATCTGACTCTAGGATTCCATTTCCCAAAAAGCAAAGCTTCCCTGCCTGCCAATATTCCCAAGAGAAAGGACAAAGGAATCCATCGATAAGTTTCAAGCTAAGCCTAAGAAGGAAAAATGCTGGCAAAAGAAAGGGAACCATTCATTCTTAACCACTTTCCATGAGGATTTCACAGGTACCTGGATGCTGACACTACTAGATAAGGAACCTCAAATTCTTAGCATCCATTCCCAGCTACTTGTAGCAGCTCTGTCCCCAATATGTCATTCAGCCCTTTGCCCCTTAGTTCAGATGAGAAGAGAATCTAATTTACAGACTTTTTTGTAGAGAAACAAGATTTCATATAGTCCTCATACACAAATGTTAATGATGTAATAGTCCTTGAGAGCAAGGACTATGACTTATACATCTAATACCACTCACAGTGTCTTGCATCAGTGGAAAAACATCAGACTTGAAAACAAAAAGACCTGGCTTCATGTCCTGGCTCTGACACATCCTAGCTATGTGGCCTTGGGCAAGCTATTTCACTCCTCTGAGACTTCGTTTCTCCATCTGTAAAATGGGGATAATAATCCTACCATTGCCTCCCTTGGAGGGTTGCTGTGAGGATCAAATGAAATAATGTATGAAAAGTGCATGGTGAGTCATACAGCACTATATATACAAATGTGAGTTCTTAGGCTCAAAAACTTGTTCAAAATTAGATGATTCACCCTGTCAGTGCCAGCACTAAAATTCAGACATACTTTGAAACTTATTCCCATGGTCAATGTTAGTATGCTATAGATCGAATAGAATTTTTCCCCAAGTGATCATGGGGTTTGGGATTTTCTTTCTGTTTGGTGGTGGTATAAGAATAAGCACCCACCAAGGCAAATCATCAACTGGTCTATAACTCAGCAGATAAGTCTTAAGGAATTATCTGAGGCACATTGAGGTTAAGGGACCTGCCCAGGATCACACATGAAATAAACTTTAGAAGTGAAATTTGAACCCAAGTGCTCCTGACTCCTAGCCCAGTACACTAATCACTATACCACAGTCAGCTTTCCTCTGGTGGTATGGGGTCAAATAAACTCATGGACTCTTATACCAAGATCACCTCTGTTCTTTAAAGTTTCAAGCAAACTCCAGGACATTAAAGGTAATTGTCAGAGAGGGCAGACTATAGGATTTTTGGGGAGGAGAGGGCACAGTGGAGCGGAGTAAAGGAGATGAAGGAGTAGATAGAGGCAAGTTTCATCTCTTCCAGAGTTTTGTCTAAGACTGCCTACGATTGCTCTCAAGCAGCCTACAGTAGAACGGGGCAAGTGCTGGCCAATGGGTCAGGAGATTATGTTTCTAATCTTAGATTTGCCATCGGTAAGACTTTGTACATATCACTTCATCTTCCTCCATTTCAATTTTCCCATCCTTAAACGGGGGCTAAGGATACCCACCAGGCAAGATCCTTCCAGTTGATGATAGAGGTAGGTGGGGGGGAAAAGCCTTGAACAGCATGAACTGAAACAATGACCATTTATGACCACTAGGTGGTGCCATAGAGTGAGCATTGGACCAATCCTGACATGGCAGCTTTTCTTCTCAGACCTGGGAAAAGAGACAGACTCAAAAGTATCATTTACTTAACACTGAAACTCTAATACACTTGAGATCTGAGAATCCAATATGTGAATGCTATGCTTGGCAGTTATTGTCCTTCAGCTCTACCATGACTTTGGGCTGGAAGTAAGAAAAGACATTCTAATAATTAGAATTATCCAAAAGTGGAATGAGTTGCCTAGAGAGGGAGAAAATTTGTCTATCTTTGTATATCTTCTAATAGTTACTGGATGGCCACTTGCTGTGGATTATTGTAGAGAGAATTCTTATTCAAGTATGATCTCTTGGGCAGCGGTATGCTGGCAATTGTTTAACAACTAGTTTTGGGGGCGGGGGATGTATGGAGGGCAGACTTTTAAGTTTAATGTATATTATTCATATTTTCTCCATCGCTTTTTTAAGTCTAGATAAACAACAAAATAATAACTCAAACATGATTTGTAGCATTTGTTGATATCTGAGGTGCAAATATTCACACTAAAAATTTAATAAGCTGGGGTACTGGCACCAGCACATCTCTGTTCTTAGGACTATTCCAACTCTTAAATGTTGTTGATTCAGTGGAAACAAGCAGCATGCCACACTGACTGACTCTCAGTTCTGAAAGGTTCTGGAATTAACTTCTAAATGTAGGGTAACTCTCCAACACAAATCATGACCACTACCATTTCTCCCCCTTCCATCCCTTGCCTAGCAAAGGGATTATTCCTATTTTCATATTTGATCTGATTATCATGCCATCCTCATTAGCACATCAGAGAGTAAGGGTGGCTTTGCAGAATGAGTGCTGGGCTTGGTGTCAAAGATTTGTAAGAGATGACAGGATACTAGCCCTAGAGGTAGGAGGGACCATCCAGTCCAAACCCCTCACCTTAAGGGCATGAGAACTGAGATCCAATGAGGTTGTGTCTTGACTAAAATCACAAAGGTAGAAAATGGCATGATTTGAATCCAGGTCTCAACTCCAGAGCTTGTATTCTTTCTACTACATGCAATACCTTATTGATGATACTGTAGGGGAAAGATTCAAATCCTGACTCTGACGTTGGCTATTTGACTAAGGGCATGCTGAGCCTTTAATATTTGTCTCAGTAACTTGCCAGAGATCACACTGATAGTAAATGTCAGAGGCAGGACATGAACCGAAGTTCTCTGACTTCAAATCCAATGCTCTTCCCACTCCATCAGTGCCTTATTACAAATACTGTAGGGGAAAGAGAATTGAACTTGGAGCCAGAAGACCTTGGCCAACCACTTTGGGTAAATGGTTCACCTCTCTGGGCCTCAGTTTCCTCCATTTTCCTCCCATTTTGTAAAATGAAGATAATGTTTTCACTACTCTTCTCACAGGGGTTTTATGAGAAACTAGATTCATGAGGCTTAAAGTAATGTACAAACATTACTTATCTTCAATAGGATTTGGAGGTAGATGGGGCAAGGGTCACATAGGATGGGCAGGCTTGAATGGGATAGGATATATATAATCAAAGGGAGAAGCCATATCACTGAGATCATAGGACCACTGTAGTCTCAAAAATGTAATATTACTAGGGTGGACAATAGAAAAAAAAACACTATGCCTTGGTTTGCTGAGTATTCATTTTCACCTATTTTTATTTTCTCACCCCTTAGATTTTCACTCACCCCTGGTGTTAAAGATTTCTTTTTCTCCCAATAGTCAGTTCTGTTTCCAACAGAGTTAAATAAAATACATTTTTAAAACCTTAAGAAGTGCAGAGATTATTCAAAATTTAAGTGATCAAAAATAAAGACAAGAATTTCAGTGAATAAGGTATCCCTGATGTTTCTAGAATGTCCAGGTTAGTAGGAAATAAATGAATATGTCATTGGATGAACCATATTGTATAAAAGAATGTTCTCATTTGTGTTGCTGGGGTCCACAATGAAAACACATTTCATATGCATTTTCCCAAAATAGCCTCCTAACCATTAAGTCATGTTTCCATTGCTTTAGAGAAGTGGGTGAAATTGCAGAGACTGATTTAAGCTTGATGTCAGGAAAAAACTTTCTAACAATTGAAACTATTCAAATGTAGAATGAGATATCTTGAGAAATAGTGGGGTCTTTCTCTTTGGAGGTCTTCAAGAAGAGGATGGATGTGAGAAGACATATATGAACTGATGCAAAGTGAAATGAGCAGAAGCAAGAGAATTGTACAGAGTAACAGCAACATTGTGTGATGATCAACTAGGAATGACTTAGCTCTTCTCAGAAATACAATGATCCAAGACAACTACAAAAGATTCAGAGAAAGAATTGATGGACTCTGAATGCAGAGAGAAGCATATTATTTTCACTTGATTTTTTCATGGGCTTTTCTGATCTGTTTCTTCTTTCACAACTATGACTAACATGGAAACATGTTTTACGTGATTGCACACAGATAGTCTATATCAAATTGCTTGCCTTTTTAGGAAGAGGAGAGGGGATAGAGGAAGGAAAGGAGGGAGAAAAATCTGGAACTCAAAATTTTGTAAAAATGAATGCAAAAATCATCTTTATGTGTAATTAGGAAAATACAATAAAAAAGAAGATGGATGACAATGTATCAAGTGTACTATATTGAGGATTCTTTTCGTGAGTGAGTTAGACTACTGATATACCTTCCAATTCTCATATCATGAGATTTTGTCTCTGAAAAATGGTTTCAAAACCTCTTTTCCTTCTTTGCAGAATTAGAAGACTATGGGTGTGGTACACCGTATATACTGTTAAACTCTGTTGATGTGTTAGTTACACTTTTTAAACTTTTTTTTCTTTCTTCTATTCTTTGTTATAAGGAATGGTTGTCTGCATAGAGATAGGGACATAACTGAGAAATGAATGTGACGCACAAAGGAAAGATAGAATAAAAACTATTTTAAAAGAAATATTTGCAGTTATAAAGTTGCCTTATTCTCTATTCATCCATAGATAGCTTATTTTCTTGAATAATAAACCAATGGAGAAAAACTTTGAACCAAGTAGATACATGCTTTTAGTGTAACAAGAATTGTCCAGACTAGCAAATTCCCGTAAACTCAAAAACAAAAGCATCCCACCCTTCTACTGTCCCCTCCCCAGTCCATTTGCCTCCCAGAGTGTCTACATGTACCTTTGAGGGCATTTCTGGGACCCACTCATGCCCTCTCTCTAAATAACACAATCAAATAACCAATCTACCATCTATAATAAGTGGCCACATGTAAATTTCCTTCAATCAGAAAGAACAATATTATTTTTTAATATTTATATGATACTATAAGTGCACATAGTGCCTAGGAATAAATAATATTGTGCCAAACAAATAACAAAGCCCCTGCTCCAAGGACCTTTATCAACAAAGATATAAATAATACAGGAAGAAAAAAGTAGAGATCAAGCCCAGAGCAGACTGAGGGAGCCAGCAGCAGAATGCATCTCCTTAGTAAGTGGGCTGCCTGATGTTCCAAGACCTAGAAAGGAGACATGAGTATCACAAGGAAAATAAAGAGACAAAAGGAGAGTCCTAGATTCATATGAGAAGCATGTTTTCTTCTCCTTAACTTTAGAATTAAGGTCTAAATCTCAATAGGACTTCAAAAAAATACAAATCTTTTTGACGTGTGCACACAGGGAAAATAAAAGGGGGAAAGAGAGGGTAGCTAGGTGGTGGTGTGAAAAGAGCACTGGCCCTGGAGTCAGGAGGACCCAAGTTCAAATCCAGCCTCAGACACTTAACACTTGCTAGTTGTGTGACCTTGGTCAGGTCACTTAACCCCAACTGCCCTGCCTTCCCTCCTCCAAAAAGCAAAAAAACAAGGGAGGAAAGAGAGGCAATTTTTATCTAACAAATAAGGCTATCTTAAAATGGAAGGGACTGCCTTGAGAACTAGTAGGCTCCCCCTTCCTGGGGTTATTAAAGTGAAGGCTGAAGGCTCATGTCCCTGGTTTGTCATAGAAAGAATTCTTGGTTAAGTGCAGGTTGGGCTAGGAGACCTCTGAGGACCCTTTCTGTCACTGCAGCTATTTTTCCTAGTCTCTTCCCTGTCTAGCCTTCACCTCTATCTTAGCTCTGTTATGATTCTTGCTTTGCTGCAAACTGGCCTAACCAGGCAACCTGAGGTGTCTCAGACTTTCCAAGTATATATCTCTAACCTTCAGTTAGGGGGCAGAAATCTATGGTCTGAACAGACATTTCCACAGCACAGTCTCACCTCTCCAATGTGGGACATGGAAAGGTCCCATCTACCTCCACCCTGACCGTATCCCAGTCACAGACTAATTATTTTTCCCTGTCAGTGATCTCTACCCCTCAACTTCTAATTTCAACACATTTGCCATTTCAACCTTCCTCTAAAGCAGAGTTTTGGAATCTATTTTTTGTTATGGACCCCTTTGCTACTATGAAAGAGAGATCTGTGAACCCCTTCTCAGAATAATGGAGGTTTTTTAATGATTGAAAAAATGCTAAATTTCAGCTAAAGATTAATGAAAATAAACATGTAATTTTTCCCATGCAAGTTCACAGACTTGCCTGAAATCTGTCCATAGACTCCCTTGAGAGTTGTGGACCCTAGTTTAAGAACCCCTCATCTAAGGGGTTTCAATACTCTGACCTCAGAAATTGCACATGCTCTCTCTCTCTCTCCCTCCCACCTAGATCCCTCTTTCCTGCTCACTTTCTCTCCTTTCTCCCTCCTCTCTCTCCTTTTCTCTCTTTCCTTTTTCTGCCTTTCTGTCTTTCTGCCTCTTTCTCCCTCCCTTCCCTTTCTCTATTTCTCTTTCTCTATTTCTGTCTTTCTCTACTTCTTTCCATCCTGATACAGATTTCTTCAGTCAGAGTTTCCTGGGTATTAAATCACCTCTTGAATATAAGTAGACCTTACACTATTTGACTCAGACCATTAAACCTCCTGAGATCCTCATGACATGACCATCAGCACCATCACAGAGGCCAAGCAGTTGAATTATGACAGGAACAGGACAAGAACAATTCTGTACTTGAGAATCATGTCTTGATTTGGCTGCCAATTGCCTGAAGTTTTAGGGTGACAATTCCATCATTGACAAGGGACTTCTGAGCCTTCCCCTGTTCTTTCATTCAATTGTGCTATAAGTACATAGAGACTGACCGCCTGATTCAAGCCAATAAACATTTATTAAGGGTCTACTCTATGCCAGATGCTGTGCCAAGCACTGGGGATACAAATAATTTTTAAAATGATAGCTCCTGCCCTTATGGAGCTCACAGTCTAAAGGAAGACAACACACAAAAGGAGAAAGGAAAGGGAGAAGGGTGATGGCACACCAGGGCATCTTGTTCTGTAGAGCTGAAACCAGGCAGAGCAACAGATGCAAAGTGGAGTGAGCTGACAGTCCAGTTTCCATCCCCTGATAAAGGAAGGCATTGGGAGGAGTTTGATACTACCACCCTCCAGACCTCCAATCAGAGGGAAGGGATCCTACCCCAGATTTCATTCTTTTCCCTCATTCTGAAACTGCGTTCTTCATCATGAACCTAGACCCCCAATCAGCGTCAGAATTGAACTAATAGGTATGACTTATGACTAGTAAATCCTGAACATATTAGAAGGGAAGACAAGGGAATATGCCTTTATGTAGTACCTACTATGTTCCAGGCACTGTGCCAAGTGCTTTACAAATATTATCTCATTTGATCCACACAATAACCCTGCGATTAACCTTGTTATTATCTCCATTTTACAATTGAGGACATTTATATTTATAATTGAGGTAAACAGAGGTTAAGTGACTTACCCAGGATCACACAGTTAATAAGTGTCTAAGGCTGAATTTGAACTCAGGTAATCCTGCCTCTAGGCCCATCTCTCTATCTACTCCTCCACACAGCTGCCTTGATCACTTCTAAGTCTCAGGAATAATGAGTCATTAATCCATGCTTGAGCCCCTCTCCCTGAGAGTGGATCCTTTTGCCTATACTTTTTTAATATAATTGCAAATAAGAAAGCAATATGAATGTATTCTCAGCCCTTTTTCCCCGTTAACAGGATAGAATGAGCATTTTAGGTACCACTATATGACGATGGAGTCACATAATAATACACTCTAGAATCTCTTTTTTAACATAAATATTCTTCTAGTGATACACTGTTGCTTATGAACATGAAGAAGCTGCACTTCATTACCAGCTAAGAATTCCACAGGGGATGTGACCTAAAAAGATATAGTCATCCAGGAAAGGAAAATATACAGTCAGCCAGCCAAAGGACAACCTGCAATGGAAAGCCTGTGGACTCCATTGCATCTGCTCAATTTCAAAAAAAGGTCCATAATGTTGGGTGAACTTTAATGGAGAATTTACAGAAAAGCATTAACCAGAGTCACACAAGAGCAGGTCTGGAGAGGTTGCAATCTACACCATTAAAGACCATTCATGTATTGAATTATTAGTATCATTATTGTTATTGTTATTATTAATTAATTAACTGCATTTCCAGCTTTGTAAAACCCACCTCCAGTGATGGGGAACCTAACAACCTCCAGAAGCAGGCCATTTCACTCTTCCGCCATTCTCATTGTTAGGAATTCCCCCCGCCCTCCTCCCCAATTAATTAATTAATGTAAACAAAATTAAATGATTATAGTGAACACATTTACCTTGATAATTACAAACAGTGGTGTCATGGAAGATAATGCTAGACTAGAAAATCACCACCTTCCTTTGGGGGCCTTCTCAGTACGGTTCTGTTTTTCTGAGTAGCACAAATGTAATTCCAAAATATCTATTCATTTCCATCACACCTCTCAATGTAGTCTTCCCTCTTTTCTGATAAGAAATGGATGGAATTTCATTTCTTAGTGCTTCTCCAGTACTTTGAAATCTTCCAACAAAGGGTGATATGAAAGAAATGTATGAGATTTAGCCAAAATCCAATTGTGCTGCTAGTAACAATATTGTTCATAGGACTCCCTACCGTGGAAGATCATACAAGATGTATTTGTGCAGCAATACAATCAAGAGTAGCCCCATTAAGTGATTGGTTGTGATTACTTTAGAGACAAGATATTAATGTTATCCTCCTCTCACTCTTTTCTAGCTCTTGAAGCCCCTTTGGAACTTAGCTCATTTCTATGTGATTCACATACATTTGGATGAATATTTGTCTCCCCTTGTGTGTGAACAAAATTAAATCTCCCTAGTAGTTCAAGACAGTATGCTAACACAGAGTAAGCTATTCTTCAATGTCCTCATTATTCTAACAGTATAATCATAATTATGATGATAACAATGATAATAATGATTATAATTGTAGTAATAACAATAATGTATTATCAGAATTTTCCCTATGTTTCATATTACTGTATGCACAGTCATTCCAGTTTTATGCAACATGAGCTAGTAAAGGCAGTTAGATTCTGATATAATGGAAACACCTACTTCTACATAGCATGTGCATTATATCCTATATGATCAAAGGCAAACCAGTGAACTTCTCTGAACCTCCTCATTTATGAAATGGGTTTAATCAAACCTGCAGCCACTATTTCACAAAGGGGATTAAATAAGATAATATATGTAAAACAATTATAAACCTTCAAGTGCCATACGAAGATCAGTCATTAATATTATTATATTATAATTTTAAATTATTTTAAACATATTAAATGTATTATTCATAGTTTAATTAGCATTGACATGAATAATTGGTTGGTATTTTATGTTAATAGTAAATTTTAAAATACCTGTTAGAGGCTACTCCCTAGAGATAAAGTAGTTTCTCCACTAAAGTCCTCCTCGAATACTTCAACCTGGAATGGTTGAGAACCTTGTTTTCTCAAAGACTGTACCAAAGAATCATAAGTTTCACTGGGTTTTACTAAACTGGAAAGCCTTCATATACAAGCCAATGGATTGTAGGAACATCTTTTGTGTGAGGATCAGCCTAACCAGATTCTGAAAAGTCACTGACCATGTTGACTACCAAAGGATACATTTTTCAACCACACCTACTCTCAAAGGTAGACTATTGGGTTACAAAGTGGTTATCAACCTCCATCAGGAGTGTATCCACACAGATGAACCACAGATCTTTGAAATGTGGGGGAAAAAAACATTACAGCTGTAATTTATTTTAATTTAATGATGCAGATGAATAACATCAGAGAAACTCATAAATGGACACTTGAATGGACTAGAACAACAAGGAAAAGGTTGAAGCTTGAAGACTTCAGATCCCACTTACTTTCAACAGTAGATGATTCTGTAATCTGTAACTGAAAAGACAGGGCAAGACATTTGAACTCAGGCTCATAGCAAAAGTAATGAGATCACAGACTTATTGGTTCAGGGGAAAGAGTTGTTGGACTTAAGGTCAGAGAATGTGGGTTTGAATTTTTATTTTCACACTTAACTTGGGCAAGTAACTTAAGTTTTCTGGGTCTCACTCTCTTTACCTTTTGTAGGGGGTCTTCACCTGGTCCCCCCACCTGGTAGTGCCTTCCCTTGAAAGATTTCCTTGTATGTACCTGCTTTGGATTAGTCTCTTACAGATCTGTGTATGTACATATCATCTTTCCCATTGGAATCTAAACTCACACCGGGAGGGCAAAGACTACCTCACTTTAGTATTCAGAATCCTAGCACATAGCCTAGAATATGCCATACAGTAGGTGCTTAAAAATGTACAACTGATTGAAAGAATTGGCCTAGATGGCTTCTGAATTCACTTCAAAGTCTGTAGTTGTGAACCTATGTAGAAAGAGGGAAACTTGTGGTACCCAAGACTGTCAAGCCCTACCATGCATGAAAATAGAATCTCCAAGCTGAAGGGTCCCCAGTGTTCATCTGTAAAACAAAGACAATATAGCTCCTACCTCACCAGGTTCTTGTGAGGATTAAACAGCTGGAAAGCACCTTGCAAACCTTACACCCTTGTTACCTCATCTGTAATGTAGAGAGTTTGCACCCAATTTCTCCTTTCAATTTGTTGCTCATGCATATTTCCCAGACTTCTACCTAAGCCAAACAGTGGTTATTCTTCATGATCTTCCACATTAATACATCAAGAAATTCTGATTTTGTCAGCATGGGAACCCCCAGTGTGAGAATTCTTTCTATTTCTTCCTAAGCCTGTGATAGTAATGGCAATTAAAGATTCCCCTGTATTGGCTTGGTTTTCAAATTGATTGTGTTAAAACCCAGAGCTTGTTAATCCCACCTGTGGGATGGACTTTTTGATGTGAAAAGAAAGTCCTGAACTGGGAGGAGCTGGTGACATAGATTTGGAGAGACAAGAGAGAGGCGGAAGACCTTTTTTGGAAGCAGCACCTCGTGGAGAGAGAGGCTAAGAGAATTGCTGGTGGCCGCTTTGAATTGCCCTGGACTTTTGAGACCTGCCCCCTGAGCTGCCAAGGACTGAGGAGACATGGCTGTTTTGCTGGTACTTTGTCTGTCTGTTTTGATGTTGTTTTGCCAGATTTGTCCACTGGTGAAAGACAGTCCTGTTGTTGAAGAAGTCCTGGAACCTGGCTTTTGGCTAAGAAGCCCTGAGACTGTCCTGCAGACAGAGAATGAATACTGTCCACTGGTGAAGGACAGTGCTGTTGTTGCAGGGGTCTGGAGACTGTCCTGCAGACAGAATGAATACTGTCCACTGGTGAAGGACAGTGCTGTTGTTGCAGGGGTCTGGGAACCTTTCTGTTGATTCAGAAGCCCTGAAGAAGGATTTTCTTGTTGTATGTTTACAGAAATCCTGGGAGAGGGTTTTGCTAATGTTTTCAGGGGTTCTAGGACTGTTCTACAGACAGAGGATGAATTGATGAAGGGACTGGCAATGTATCTTGTGGCCTTGCTAAGCCTTGTCTCCCCAGGAACTAAGATTGCTGAGAACTTGCCTCTTGTCAAGATGAAGAAAAGACCTCCATTTGGGTATTAAGTGCTGAGCTTAAATTTGATGTAACTCTGGGGTAGATTCAATTGTGATCCAGGGGTGGGGAACTTTTGACCTTTTTGTGTTCTATGGTTGAGCAAATGAATGTATTTTACTTATGTTTGGAAACTAATCTCCATTTGAGAAGAGGGGCTTTGTGGTGGACTAAATGAAGGTACAGCCTAGGGGTGGAGTAGTATTTAGACCAGGGACTTTGTAATTGATTGAATGATTGGAAGGTCCTGGGGTGGGGTAGTACTTGGAGATTATTTAATCATGCTTAGTAAATGCTGTATTTTGAATGATGTCATGTTTTGACCTTCTCTTTTCTTGGTTTGTCACTGAATAAAATGGAGAGCACCTATGCTGGTATTCTGAACCTTGGGAAGTTGCCTTTCCTTGGCATTACATTACAAAGCCATTCATCAGATCCAATAGTGGAAGCTCCCCAAGGGCAGGTACTGTTTCTTCTTTGCCTTTGTTTTCCTGTGCTTAGCACAATGCTTGGCATCTAGCATTTAATAAATGCTGGGTGATCCAGTGATTACTGACACAGACAGTAACCCATTTGTAACTCAGGCAACTCTCTTGAGCCTAAATATCTAAGTTACTTCCTCAGAAAAGAAAGATGGGTAGATGAAAGAAGGGTGTTCCCTCACCTAAATGTCACATCTTCCTCTTTGCCATTCTGACCTATTGTTCTAGATTTGCCCTTTGGTGCCAAGCAAAACAAGTCTTATCCTTGTTGCCCATGATAACTTCTGAAGACAGTCATCAGGTTTCCACTCAGTCTTCTCTTCTCCAGGCTAGAAATCCCTCCTTACTTCAATGACTCTTCATGGCATAGTCTCCACATACTTCATTTATTAATCTAGTCATCCTTCTCGAGATTTCAACGTTTTCCCTAGAATGTGGCATCATGGGCATACAATATTACCTGAGTGATCTGTCCGGGGCAGAGCAGAACAGATGAGGTGGTGATCAGAGCCAAGCATATCCTGTGTTCTGGACACCAGGCAGCAAAGAATTTTCATGTGTCAGAGACATTATATACCTGTGATATCTACCTCATCCATCATCATCATCATAGCATTTATATAGTGCCTAATTTGTGCCAAGAACTGTGCTAAGTGCTTTACAAGTATTATCTCATTTTATTCTCACAACAACCATGGGAGGTAGGTGCTGTTACAATAGTAATAGTTTAGGGTCTGCATTTTACAGTTGAGGAAACTGAGGCAGAAGTTCTGTGATTCACCCATGGTCACGAAGATAATAAGTGTCTGAAACTATATCTTAATTCAGATCTTCCTGAATCCAGGCTCCAGGCTTCATGTTTTAAGATATGAATAAATTCACCATATTTGTTGACTCCCTCCTAAATTTCTTTGTTGTTTGATCATATTAATTACAATAATGCTTATTTACATTTAAATTGTATTTTATACCCCACAAAACAATTTTGTACACATTTTCTCATTGATCTTCACAAACCTGCAAGGTAGATGTATTATTGTAGATGTATGTATTGTATGTAGCAGTACCTTCATTTTATAGATGAGGAAACTGAGACAGTGATATTTGCCCAAGGTCAAAGCAAACTTGTACCCAAACTTTATGTCTTTTAAGTACAATGATCTTTTCAAAAATCTATTAATACCTACAGGCTATACATTTCCCAAACACAAATAAAGATGATGAATCCTAAAAGTTTAAGGGTTTAGAAAATATACAAGCCAAGTGATGATAGATACAAGAAAAGTAGTATTACTATAGAGCATTTGTTCATCTCCCACTATATCCAAAGCACTTTACCAGAGTTAGGGAGAGGAGCTACCTTCAGGGAGCTTACAGTTTAGTGACATCAGCTTTTATTCCATCCAATAGAAGAAGGTTAGGGCAGCATCCACCAAGAAATCCAATCCTTCATCCACCTTCAGGATTCTAATGCTGAAAATAACTGCCTCTCCTTTTTAGCTTTCAGATAATGAGGCATATCTATTGATCTAAATATTAAAGCCTGTATTTTAATAATAAATGATAAGGAATAAAAATTCAGCAATCTTCATTAGGATGTATATCAAGAACACTTTCATTCTTGCCATATCATTACTTGGTAGACTTTCAAAATTTTAGGAAGGCATTTCCTTCCTGTAACATAATCAATTCTTCCCACATAACAAGAAGAACAGAATTAAGGCAATTATGATTTAGACCAGTAAAATCTTTGACTGAAATATCAAGACAATTAAAGAAAAATTTGTGTAGGGTCCAGAATGTTGACTATAATTTCCTCAATTCCCCACTGCACTTTTAGTATATAGCACAGCTGTAACTAGGGTTCCACAAGCCTGGACTTTGCTCCAGGGTACCAAATTTAGAGGGTGCAGGCAGCACTTTTAGTCCTTCATCAGCATAGAAATAACAAGTTTAGTACATCATTAGCAAATACAATTAGTTTTAAGAAGGAAATGACCATATCTTAGACTGGATTAGCTCTCCTCCCCTACCCCAGTCCACTTCACTCTGTATCTCTGTCTTCCCCACATAGGTGAGAGTATGCTTTATGCCACTTGTCCCAGGAACAAAAATTCTTATTTATGGCTCTGATGGTAGATTTAGTCATAACCAGGTTGAAATTCTAGTCTCATCCTAGTATAGATGTGGGAATAAATAAAATCTGCTACCCCTATAAAACAGTTTCTTTAATGAAGGGGGTTTTTAACCTGGGATCCATGAACTTTCAAAAAAAAATTGAAAACTGCATTTCAATATAAATGGTTTCACCTATAACTCTTTATATTTTATTTTATCCATTTAAAAATATTTTTAAAAGAAGGAGTACATGCCACAAAAAAGTTAAGAACGCCTGCTTCAAGGGTTGAAAGTTTAATGATTTTTCAGAGTAATCAAGTGCCTGGAAAGGTCATCTACCTTACATAGTTCTGAATACTTTGCTTCCAGGGGACTATTACTCACTGTGGCTAATTGGTTGGGCTAACTCTGTGGTTCCTGATAGATTATAAATTGTTTATTTAGTTATCATGACTGCTTAATTTCAGAAATAATCATTTTCTTTATGTAAAGAAATTTTAGATAATCTCTATGGACCAACCAACTCCCAGAACGTCATTCTTTACCTCTTCCTTTATGCCATAGCTAGGTGCTAGTTGAACCAATTAACTGTCCTGCATAAGTCAATTAACTCTTCCTTACTTTTCTTAGTGAACATATGTCTGTTCCAATTACAGCATGTTTGGCAAAGTTCAGGGCAATGCTTGCTTTTACCATACTATTATGCTCACTTGGATGCGTTTGATATCAGTAACACAGCCTTCATTGGCAGCAAGTCTTATCTAGCTATAGGGAGGTCTCTGGTTTTCAGCAACACTCAAAGCACCTCCACCAGGACTATATAATATATGCTCCAAGTTGGCATTGTGACCATCAGACTAGAGTGCTGTGATCTGGTCTCATCACACAATGAAGGCAGAAATGCAGACAATCCAACCCCATCCTAAGGTGCTTGGTATACAAAAGGCTACTTTGAGAGAAAAGGAGGGTCAGTGACCTAGAGACATATTCAGGATACAGAGAAAACAGCAGGACCCATGTTTGCAGAAGCCTAATATCATCATTTTTTAAGATACCAGCGGCTAATGAATATGATGTGATGAAGATGCATCCTTCCACCCAAATTTGTCCTCTCTGCCTGTCACCAAGGATGCGACCCAGCATTTGGAAGGGTAGGAAGAGGACTATTGAGCAGAGCTGCTCTTGGACTTTCTAAAAGACATTTAGCCATCTTTGGTATCCAAAGGGAGAATGAGAACAGAACAGACAAGGGTCGGGAAATGTGTAACTTTGTCAACATTTATTTTCACCCAATAACTCATTAAATCATCATAAAAGTCATTGCATATGGTCGGATTTGACAGCCTAAATTCCATCACAAGTCATAAGTCAAGTTAAACTCATCATCCATAATGTATTTGGGGTGTCTCATCCATGAATTATGACATTTTTATAACATCCCAACTGCAAATTACCAACTTGTTCCCCATCCTGCCAATCTCTTGATTAAATGGGAGACAGCTCTGCATTATGGAAATATATTATGGTGGAGGGTGGCTATCATTTGTCTCCATTGCTCCCATAGCCTTATTTAAAGCTTTATCATTAGAGCAGCTGGTCCCAGCTGAATAGTTTATTTAGCAAAGTGACAGTAGGAGGGACCAAGTAAGGAAAATGTTTTTTCCAAAAGACCCATGTCCCATAAGTTGGCTTCTTGGGTCATCTCATTACATCTTTCTGCAAACCTTCAGTGTAATCAGCTCCTGTTGTGCTCATTTTCTCCCTTTGGCTCACTCTCTTCCCACTTTGCTTGGTTTCTCTGTCACTGGGACTAAGGAAAGAGTGTTCAGTGCTGTGTCTTGTACTAGGGATAGCTCAACAGCTTGTGTCCATCAAAAATACCCACAAAGTGGCTTATCATCTTCAAGTTAACCAACACTTCGACTACAGAAGTCTTTCTAGTTGCTATCATTAAGCATTTATTGTTAATTCCAAAGAAGTGGTGAGGGTGGGGATGAAACCTATGGGAGAAGCTCCCTCCATCAATGCAAATAGATCATTGTCTATAATTCTGAGTTACAGAGACTTGCCTGAAGGACCGAGGAGTTAAGTGATCATGGTCATACAGCTAGTATATAGTAGAGATGGAACTTGAAACTAGGTCTTCCCTCTCAATATACAACTATACATCAGAACATATATGTGTGTGTATAACAGTCTTCTCTAAAAGTTTGCCTTCTACAACTCTATGACATATGTTCTAAAATACATTTGCCAAATAAACATATTATCAATTAATTTCTAAGTGCTATTTGATTTGAAAGGTTTCATGACATAAGGGGTAAAGAGCTGACCTCAAAGCCCAGGAAGCCTGAGTCAGTCTCTGCCTCTGACAAATGCAGTCTATAGGACCATGAACAAGTCTTTCATTGCTCTAAGCAACTTTCCGAGACAAAAAGGTGCTGACCTGCATTAATAAGAGGAGTTTCATTCCAAGAAGTTCCCTATGCCATTGAAATCACAGGTCTGTTCCTTATCATCTTTCTTTCATTTGTGTTTGTGTTCTTAGATTTAAAAGTGGAAAGAGGTCAATTTGTCTAACCCCCTTTAGGGATTAGAATCCAGGTTTTTTTATTCTAAATCCAGAACTCTGTCAACTACTCCATGCTGCCCTTCCTTGGGTTCTTCTTTCAGGAATACAACTGGATTCCTGTTTTTTTGAGAGTGGCTGACTTTGTTGTGCCATGTAAGATGGTCTTTAAAAAAGTATCTTAATAATAGCTATCATTTCTATATTTATGGTTTACAAAGACCTTTTGTCACAATACCACAGTGAGGGAGGTATAGCAAGTATTTTTATCCCCATTTTATAGATAAGGAAACTGAAACTCAGATGAAATTACTTGTTCATATCACACAGCTATGAAGTAGCAGATGTAGTGGTTGGACCCAGGTTTTCTAATACTAACTCCAGGGCTTTCTCCAAATACAGGACATTTATACAGAGTGCCATTTATTGAAATCGTACTGAATGTAGGTCATTGTATGCTCTGTGTGAACCTGGGACTAATGAGGTAAAGGTCTCTGGTATGATCTCAATCATGATCTCTTAGCTTTATCAAAGACAAAAGGTGTCCAGCTGTCATAGGTTAGTTCACTACCTTAGGCAGCTATTGGGTAAAGATATGCCACACATAGTTTTAGAGAGTTGCCTAAGAGGCTAAATGCTTTGGCCATATGCGGTGACTACATAGTTCAGGGCTTGTACAAGGAGGACTCAGTCAGTCAGTCAATAAGCATTTATTGAATGCCTACATGTCAGACACTGTGCTAAGCACTGAAGGAGTAAGAAGATGAAGATTGGGATTGCAAAAATCCATCATCACCCCTAGAAAATAACTTCACAATTAATCGACCGTTTATTGAATACCTTCTATATCACTGACAGCTCTTCAGCCTATAGAGAGAACAGTCCAACACAGGGGAAAAAAATCAAGAAATGCTCCCATATTCTATCATAAAGTCTATCATTCATCATCTTCTCTAAGATCCCTTCCAGTTCTAAATTTTATCAATGACACTTTACCTTATTCCAGCTGAAAGTCTTGCCTCTCTTCCCAAATTTTTCAAGTACAATTAATAGTAACAGTAATTTGTTGTTGTTTAGTCATTTTCACTTATATCCAACTCTTCATGACCCCTGGGGAGAGGAGTTATTTGCAAAGATACTATAATGATTTTTCGTTTCCTTCTCCAGCTCATTTGACAGATAAGGAAAATGAGGCAAACTATGTTAAGTGACTTGCCCAAGGTCACACAGCTAGTAAGTATCTGAGGCCAGATTTTAACTCAGGAAGATTAGTCTTTCCGATTCCAGGTCCAGCACCCTTTCTGCTGAACCACCTAGTTTCCCAATATATATGCAAAACACTGTGAAAACCTCAAAATCTTATATAAATGTCAATTATTATTCTATCATCTATCCATGTATCCTCCACCATCACCCTACAACAGAAGGCTATGTAGCTAAATAGATGCTTTTGTTGGCCAGGTTTATTTAAAAGCTGATATAAATAATCCCCAAGCTAGAGAAAGCAACATTTTTTTTTACTTTTAACTATTTTAGTCCAGAGAGAGAGAAAAACAGAGAGACAGGAGAGAGAGATAGGCAGAAACGGAGATGGAGAGAGAGAGACAGGGAAAAGGACAGAGACAGAGAGAGACTGCAGTTAGATTATTCTGCTGGAATGTTTTGGCTAGAATGATGACTTGTCCCCAATAACGAGTTTCTTGAAGTTTTTTGAGGTCTTGCTCCCAAAACTTACATTTTTTATTCTGGCAGTTATGGGAGGCTTCTAGGAGTGACTGGGCTCATTATGATGAGAGCTGACCCCAAACTTAATCTTGAGGCTCACAGTGAAACCACATTAAGCTATCCCCAGTACTTCTCATGTCACTGGGGACATTCTGATACCTTTTCATCCCTGCTGGATGGTTTTTATCTCATTGCCCTCTGAGCTCATGATGCTGCTTGAGAGTGTGGAGGAGGGGTCCAGACTGTCACAAGGGGGGCTGCTCCTCAAGTGTATCTGACCTAGATAGACTCAGGACTTTCTAGGTACATTAAGATTAGTAAGAAGCCTGGAGGTTCACCCCATCATTTCTTTTTTTTTCCCCAGGTAGGGTCAGGATTGCAAAGTGATTTCAAAGATGGATGTCAACCCCAAATTCTTTTTTTTTTTAATCTCCAAGGAGGAGAGTATATTTTCTGATGTCCCACAAATGATACTGTGGCATTTTAAAATTCTAGGGACATAGTTCCTGGGTAACTTAATCATTTTATTAGTAAGACTAGCATGTTATTAATAAAAGAAGTCAGTGGCACTCTCAAACACCAAAGATCCCTCATGACAGTGGGCTCGCAGTTTATATGTTTCTAGAAAAGTGAGTGTTCTTTAGGGTGAAAACCAATTCTAATTGGTTAATAATTAATGAGAAATGAATATTACAATGAGAGGTTGGCTATATTACAATGAGGATCTTGAAGTATATGACTTGGATCACCTGCATCTTAGTCAAAGAGACTTATCAATTTCCATATCACCTATCCGACAAAAGGGAGAATCCACATTTTCCCAGACCTGTCCAAGTAAACACAATGAGCAGATATTAGCCTAAACTCAGAATTTCTTTTCCTGGGTAAGTCTTTGAGAAAGATTTTCCACACTGGTTTATTTCTCCATGGGGAAATAGAAAAGGAGAAAAACCTTGGTCCTAATTAATAATTAGTTATTAATACAAAAAAGAAATAACCGTATCTCTCAGTACCAAAAATACAGGAAGTTCTTGCCAATCTTTCATCGTTGTTATCAATGGTAATGACAATTCAGGACAGTGAGGTGGCACAGTGAATAGAGCATGGGCCCTGGAGTCAGGAGGACCTGAGCTCAAATCCGACCTCAGACACTTGACATACTTACTAGCTGTGTGACCTTGGGCAAGTCACTTAACCCCAATTGCCTTGCCTTACCCCCTCCAAAAAAAGAAAAAAAGCAATAATGACAATTCATGAGTGAGGACAGCTCTGATGCTTTGGAAACCACACTTGGAATAGGAAGATGAGCTCAGATTCCAATGCTGCCATTTACTAGCTATAAGACCTTGGGCAAGTCACAGGGTTGCTATGATATAAATTATCTTTTCTGATCTAATGAGCTGCATAAAGTACTTTCCCCAATGGAAATATAAGTTCCTTGATATCAGGAACTAATTGGGATTTTTTTTTGTCTTTATATCATGAGCACTTAACAAAATGCTTTGTAACACAACAGGTTCCTAATAAATGCAGGGGGGGGGGGGAGGTGGGGAGAGTGGCGGCTAGGTGGTGCAGTGAATAGACACCAGCCCTGGAGTCAGTAGGACCTGAGTTCAAATCCAGCCTCAGATACTTAACACAAAAAAAAACCAACTAGCCGTGTGACCTTGGGCAAGTCACTTAACCCCAATTTCCCTACCTTCCCCCCTCCACACACACACACACACACACACACACAAAATAAATGCCTGTGGAAATGAATTGAAATGCTCCAGAAAAAGCAAATATTATTACAATGACAGGACAGCCTCTGCTTTGGGTGTGTGTGTGTGTGTGTGTGTGTGTGTGTGTGTGTGTGTGTGTGTG